>NC_062560.1:55374831-56006617 GCF_016906955.1 Phacochoerus africanus
CTACTACTTCAGTCCAGAAGTAACATTATTTTTGTAATAGAAATAGGCAGCCTTGTTTATACCTTTAAGGGATTTAGGATCAGAGCAGTTGAAGAACTGTGAATAATGGTTATCAGATTATCAGCATTTGTTGAAATGCACATGCCACGTGATAGGAGGATACATTCTCTCTTCCTTTCCTAGCTGTGTGACCATAAGTAGTTTTCCCAAACTCCCTGACTCTTAGTATCCTTATGTATAAAATGGGGGTAATAATTCCTACCTCAGATTTCCATTAGCAAGATTAAGTACTAAATTAGCCAAGAACTTTGAAATTAGTAGGTGTTCAAACAACGTTAGTTCCTTTCTCCAGTTCCTTCTACCCCTTCTTTCCCTCCACCCCCCATACATATTTTATCTGCCCATATGTGAACATTAAGTAGTACTTTCCTCATTTCAAATTTTTAAACCAAGTGATGTAACCTTTGCATATTACTGTAAAATTGTCAAAAGCAAGCTAATTTAATTCGCTTTTGGTGCATACACATCTAGAATCGTTATGTCTTCTTGGTGGACTGATACTTTCTCATATAGCTCAGGCATGTTTTTTAAATCAACTGTCATTTCAACAGTGTATTTAGACTGTTTATATTCAATACAATTATTTAAATGTTAAGGTTAATTTGCCATTTCATTTTTTGTTACCTGTTTTTTCTGTTTTTATTTTTTCTTTTCTTTGTCCTGTCTTCCTACGGTTGTATCTATAATTTTTTATTAAAGTATAGGTGATTTGCGATATTAGGTTCAGGTAAGAAACATAATGATTCAATATTGTTTATAGATTACATGCCATTTAAAGTATTACAGGAGTTCCTGTTGTGGCTCAGCAGAAATGAATTTGACTAGTAACCATGAGGATGCAGGTTTGATCCCTGGCCTAACTCAGTGGGTTAAGGATCTGGTGTTGCCATGAACTGTGGTGTAGGTCTCAGATCTGGCATTTCTGTGGCTGTGGCGTAGGCCAGCGGCTATAGACCCGAAACAACCCCTAGCCTGGGAACCTCCATATGCCACAGGTGTGGCCCTAAAAAGACAAAAAAAAGTATTATAAAATATTGGCTATATTTCCATATGTTGTACAATACATCCTTGTATCTTATTTATTTTATACATAGTATTTTGTATCTCTTAGCCCTCTACCCCTATTTTACCCCTCGCCTATTTTCCTCACCTCACTGGTAATCACTACTTTTTCTCTATATTTGTGAGTCTGTTTTTGTAATTTGCTATATTTATTAATTTGTTTTATTTTGTAGATCCCACTTATAAATGATAATATACAGAATTTATCTCCTCAAAAAACTAAAAATAGAACTATCATATTATCCAGTAATTCTACTCCTGGGTATATAGCCAAAGAAAATGAAAACTCTAATTCAAAAAGATATATATGTACCCTAACATTCATAGCATATGTTCATAGCATAATTTACAATAGCCAATATATATGAAAACTCTAATTCAAAAAGATATATATGTACCCTAACATTCATAGCATATGTTCATAGCATAATTTACAATAGCATATGTTCATAGCATAATTTACAATAGCCAATATATGTGCCCATCAACAGATAAATAAAGAAGATGACATATATATATGAATATATATGAATATGTAATATGAATATTACTCAGCAATAAAAAAGAATTAAATTTTGCCATGTGCAACATGAGAGATAAAACATGCTTAGTGTTTTATCTATAATGTTTTTGAGTGAATCTCTTTGTATAGCCTTTTTATTATTTTCTCTCAGCATTACGTTATTTATACATAATTTATCACAGTTTTCTGATGTCATTATTTTACCAGTGCAAGTGAAATACAAGAACTTGACCTCTCTTTTACATTCCTCTACACTCTCTGTTTATAATATAAATGTCTTAAATATTTCCTTTATATACATTCAGAACCCCATGAAACAGTATAATAAATTTTGATCAAATCACAAAACATGATTCATACAACTCAAAAAGAAAAGAAATTCTGTTGTATTTACCCATATTTTTGCATACTATGTTCTTTCTTCCAAGGTTCCTTCTTGTATCATTTCTTTTCTAATACTTACTTTAATCATTCTTATAGGGTAGATCTCCTACTGATAAATTCCCTGTTTCCTTTCATCTGAGGATATCTGGATTATCCCTTTTTCCTGAAGGATATTATCACTGAACATAGGGATTCTAGGTTGATGATTAATTTCCTTCAGCACTTAAAAAAATCTTGTGCTACTTCCTGCTAGGGCCTCATCAGTTTCTAATGAGGAATCTGCTATCTTCTTATTTTTTTCCCTGAAGGTATAGGTAAGATGTTGTTTATCTTTGGCTGCTTCCTAGATCTTTGCTTTTGTTTTCAGAAGGTTGACTGTGATGTCTTGGTATGAATTTCTCGGAGTCTTTCCTGATGATGTTTGCCTGTCTTCTTGGATCTGGAGGTTTATGTCCTTTGCTTAATTTGGGAAGTTTTAAGCCACTATTTCTCCAAGTACTTTTCCAGTCCTATACTATTTCTCCTCTCTTTCTGAGATTCTATTGACATGAATGTTAGATATTTCATTATAGTCCCACACAGGTCAGGAGGGTCTGACTCTGCTCAATTCCTTCTTTTTTTTTTTTTTTTCTTTTTTCATTTTGCATTTAATTTCCCTCTGCTGTTCAGGCTGGGTTATTTCTACTGTTTTACAAGTTGTCTGATTCTTTCCTCTGTCTTCTCCATCTTGCTATTGAGCCCATCCATTGAATTTTTAGAGGTTTGTTTTCAGTTCTCAAACTTTTATTTGGTTCTTCTTTGTGTTTTGTATTTCTTTGTTGAGACTTCTATTTCTTGCTGAGGTTTTTCTTTTTTATCATTTGTTTCAAGTGTGTTGCAGTTGCTCCCTGAAGAAATTTTATGATGGCTGCTTTAAAATCCTTGTCAGATAATTCTAACCTCTATGTCATCTCAATCTTGGCATCTGTTTACTTTCTCTTGTCATTGAAATTGATAATCTTGGTATGACAGGTGATTTTTTTTTCAATTAAATTTGGACACTCTGGATCTTTCTTAATACTTTTGTTTTTGCAGGCCTCCTCTCATATACTAATTTTGCAGGGAAGGGGGGCAGTATAAGTCCAGATTCTCCACTGTGTCTATCATTGACATCTAAGTTGGGGAGAGGTTCTTTGTTACTGCTGGTTGTGGGTGAGAGTTCTGGCCTCTCTCTAGGCCTCGTAGGATCCTACCCAACAAGCAGTGGTAGGAATGTCAGGTTTACTACTGGTGGGGGTCAAAGTCATGGTCTGGGAGGGGTCACTATTCCTTGCTCCCAACTGTTCCTTCTCTTAGACTTTGGTAGCTTCCTTTAAAGTCCAGTAAGAATAAGTCTAGGCTCTTCATTTTCAGGCATAAATTCTTATTACCTGTGTGGTTAGCATGACAGCTAACCTTTTCTTTCACTAAAGTTTCTCACTTCCTATCTTCTGATTATTTTTGCAGAAAAGTTTGCAATAGACACCTCCTCTCTACCTTTCCCCAGACCCTCCATGGGATAGAGTGGGAAGATCAGAGCCTCTGCATGCAAACTGACTGGGTTCATGTCAAAATATGATATTTTCAAACTGTCTGGCTCTGGAAAAGTTACTTAAATTTTCTGAGTCTCCATTTTCCCAGTTGTAAAGGAGGTGCAGGAAGTTATTAGGACTCTTACTGAGTGAATGATAGTGGGTCAAAGGGCTTGGAAAACCAGGGGCTCAGTAAATAATAGTTCCCTTCCTTTTACTCTCCAGCTGAAGTAGAGATATAACCCCTGCAAAGGACAAAAAAGCCAAAGTGCTTCCCCGCCACCACCACCATGTGTGAGTCTCACTCAAAGGCATTCACTCTAAGGGTTAAATCTCTTGATTGAAGTCTAATTTCTTAAAGGAACACACTTGATATCCTCCCCCCTTTTTCTTCAGGTTCCTGGAAAACACTAAAGGGAGACAGCCCAACCCAGTGCACTCTCAGGAGGGTGGAAGCAGAGGCAGAGGTCCGAGGCAGAAGCAGGGTGGTGGGAGACAAGAGAAGGGTGGGTGAAGGAAGGCCTGGTGTTGGCCTAGGCAGTCCACTCAACCAGCGCTATTATGTTCTGAGCAAGGACATAAGGACATATTATCGCTTAGCCAAAACCACTCCTGGAGAGGTGTAAGGGAAGCAGGCAACACCTACTTTGCCAGCCCATCACCTCTGGGGCCTGAGAGCAACTGTTGCAATCCCACCATTGGCACCTTGACTGCCTCCTAAATCTCCAACACTCCCATCCCCCTTCCAGAGCTCCCGGTAGGAGAAGAAGAAAGTGGTGAGCAAAAGATAACATAAGGGCGAGTGCTCTCTGTCCTCCCAGTCCCAGCCTGCAGGGATTCCTCTGCATCCTCAGCCGGCAGTCCCTGGCAGCCGCCACCAGCCCAGATGAGCTAGACGCTGCTTTCAAAAGGCTCGCCCGAGCTCGAGGTCCAGAAGTTAAACAGGAAACTGAAAAAAAAATGTAGACTCCTAAACAGCAAGGAGCCACCTTGGAGCCAATAAACACTTTCAAAAATCACGGGTCCAAGAAAGCCGTCCCCCAACTCCCATCCTATAAGAATTAAAGCTGTATTGGGACCAACACCCTAGCTCCCCACTTCCCGGCACACACACACACACACACACACACACACACACACACACACCGTGTGTCTCCATCTGGCTTTTTCAGACACTTCCGGCAAGAGATATCTCTTGGTCAGTCTCCGTTTCTCTTTGCTTCTCTCTCTGCTGGTCCCAGTTCCGACTCTCTCCAGCCTCCTTCTCATCCTTGAATTCCATAGTGAATGGGATCCTTTCCTGCCCCCCTCCACAAGTAGCCCAACAATAGATACTTTCCATTGATAACTCAGCTCTCTCCCTCAGTGAGGGATTGGGGGGGGGGGCTTCGGAGGGGGAGGGGGCGGGGGCGGGGGGGGGGCGCTGCAACGTTCCACTTACCTGATCTCTTTAATGCTTTCCAATTTGCACATGATTTCTTGTTCATCTGCCATGCTTTTCACTCTCAATTTCACGTCCTGAGAAATGTACAAACACACAAGCCCAGGGATACAATAGACACAATGTAACCACCTCCTCCCGGCATGGGGCTCTGAGCCTGTGCGGTGGGGACTTTGAGAAGGCCTGGGAGCTGTAGTCCACGGCTCGGGGACCAGCCGAGCAGCCTGGAGGCCTGAAGAACTACAACTCCCAGAAGGCCAAGCGAGACATTCCTGTTTCTCTTCCTGCTGCTGCACTTTAAATCAATTTGTCACGGGTAATTGTGTCAAAGGTTGTGAGGAATACAAGCGAATGGTGATGTTCCTTTGGCCCGTGCGTGGAAAAAAATCGAAGATGAAATACCCAGAAGGCAACTGGAGAGAGGAGAGACATACACCCAGCCGTGGCCCTTCACGCCAACAAAAGCTGACCAGGAGTCACTAATTAGTAGACACTTTGGGGCTGGAGCGAAATCCTGCATGTGAATTTGCTTCAGAGAGGTTGAGTTGTTCTGGGAACTAGTGGCTTTGGCATTCAAATGGAAATGGAGCCAAGGTGGAGATGAGGCTGAAGGGAGGAGGGAGCAGCTACTAAAGCTGAGGGATGGGGAGAGAGGGACCTCCTTCCTTTTAGCCCTCCATCCATTCTACAGTTATTAAGGTCAGACTTTAACAGTCAATTAAGGAAGTACTGTGGGAGGCACTGGGCGGAAGCAAAGATAAATAAAAACAAGTCCTTGCCTTTGAGGAGCAGGAGGGAATGAAGGGTAACCCATTAATTACAGTGCATTGTGTGGTAGGGATACAGAAATGGATAAAGTGTAACCTGACCAGAGAGGCAGTAAAAAGGTCTCAAAAAGTAACTGAGAATTTTCCAGGTCATTAGGGAGGACTGACTTTCCAGAACAGGGCACAGCACATATAGAAAGGAAAGGGCAAATAGGCCAAGGTGTCTGGAACATAAAATTCATATATATAATGGGGAGATGGGAAAGAGAAGTAGGAGATGTGTCTAGAAAAACTCGGTTGGAAATGGACTGTGATAGACCTTCCATTTAAATCCAAACTACAGTTTGAATTTAATCGTATAGGCACACATTCATCCAATACATATTTATTCAGTGTCAACTTGGCCAAATAATGCCAAGTTATGTTTCAAAGAACGAGAGTAATAAGATTGGAGGGATGTCTTAGGCAGCTGACTCTAGAGGCAAAGTCCAAAATGATTTGGAGGTGAGAACATGTAAGAGGTAATTTTCCAGAGAGCTCAGTTTTGGACAAATGGAGGACTTCAGCTCACTCCTAACTGAAAGTAATCTGGACCTCTCTCTGATTGAGCTTTCCCTTTCTTTCTCTGGCCCTCAGTTTCCTCATCTGAAATACAGACCTATTTAGCCCGCCTCACAGTTTTGTTGTGAGTACTCAATGAATTCATACTCAGATGGTGCTAAATACAGGGCTTGATATTTTGGGGAGCTAGAGAAAAGTTAGTGGAACAGGAGTCTCAGGATATTCTAGATGTCCACACTGATTTTGAGTTCTCTCTGAAAGGCACTGAACCTCTTTTGTTCTTTGGATCCCGGATATACTAACTCTCATAACCAGGAAATCCTCTCTGCTGTTCAGACTAAAAATTTCCTGATGGTCTTGAAGACCTCTGTCTTATAGTGTCACTAGCAGCCATTTGAAGACTATTGAGTAGGTTGGTCACAAAGACTATGGGTCTGAGCTACTCTACCTTAGAGTCCAGAGCCAAGAACTAGCTGTATCCCTGTTCTATAAGAGGAGAGGGATGGGAAAGTCCATGTAAGTGCTTGGCATGTATCAGTTACTGTGCTGAGAGCTGTATGTGCAGTCCCTCATTTCATCTTCTCAAACACTGTGAAGGAGGTAGAGATTTATCTCTTCTTACAAGGAAGAAAACCGACTCAGGAAAACTGGCTTGGCCAAGGCCACAAAGTGGAATTGCAGATTAAAGACAGGAATATCTATGAAAAAATATGAAGAACAAAAGTAAAATGGGGTCTTATATATAATTATGTCCAAAAATCACCTTATAATACAAGTTAACTCTGGTTTGAGAAGAAATGGAGGGTGTGTAGGTGGGTATGGGGGAAGTAATTTAGGAATGATCTGAAGTTTTAAAAATAATGTCTCTTCTTTCGCCATCCAGTTCCTCTTAGACTCTTTGCCTCATGCTATGTTCGCATATCTGATAAGGATCTTTTTACAGTATGATTTTCAAAATATCTTGTCTTTAAAGCCTCACCAAAACCCTATTTCACAGATGAGGAAACAGACCAAGAGAGACAAAGGACTTATCCAAGGTAACCCAGACTGTCTGACACAGAAATAGAACCCTTGACTCAGGGACTTGTGCTCCTCCCATAGTTCCACACTCCAGATATTAAACTACTGCTTCCCCCCGTGGAATCCAAATGCCTCTGTTACTTCAGCCAGATAGTACACTCCAATACAGAGAGCCTGCGGATGGCCAAGTATGCTCCATGCCCCAAATCCAAGGATATTAAAGGGAGATGACAACTAACCTATGTGAAGGGGCCTTGGAAGCACTTGGAGCTGGGAAGAAGTTTTAACAGTTAAGGTGTCTCATTAAGGAAAGGCACCATAAGCTTCTTTAGCTCCCATGGGTTTGTCTTGGCTTCTTGACCTCTTTAATAACAGGTATCTTGCTTGCTCCTTGCTGAGTTGTAAGAAATAAGGCTAGTAATGATAGGGAGAAAAATGATTCATATAAGGAGGGGGAATAGAAAGAAACCACACCCTTCTGCTCCTTCTCTAGAGCAGTAGTTAAAACAGTATCATCAAACCAAGCTGGTAGCCTTATAGTAAGAAGTGTTCAATAACTCTCAATTGATCAGAAGTCTGCAATGGATAAAAGAATATTTTGGAGTTGTGCAAGCAGTAAGTTGTAATGCGTTATTACAAAAAAAACTGATTGATTTAAGGTGATGGGAATAAAAAAAACCTTAGTCCTATCAGGATCAACATTGTCCTTATTGCTAAGAAACACATAAGGAGAGAGGGTATTTTAGGATGAATTCCATTAAAAAGCAAGGAATTAGCAAAGGGGAAGCCAGCCAGTTTCTTGTTGACCTGATACTTTCAGGGAACAGATCAAGATTTAAAGAGTGGAAGCCCTGTGCTACAATAATGAATGGAACTAAGGGAGTAGGCAGAGATGCAACCATAGCTTTCAATCTGAATTGCCTTTCAAAAAGTAATGCAAAATACTTAATAAATTCCTCAAGTCATGTTTCTTAATCACCATTTCTAAGAGAAAAATGAGCCAAAGTTTTTTGTCATTCAACAAAGACATGTTTATTGTTTGCCTTTTGTGTCAGGCACTAATGCTAGGCAGCAGAAATCCAATAGTAGATATGACAGACATAGGCCCTGCCTTAACCAAGCTTGCACTTACTACAAAGATCACACACACATAACTATATAGCAATACTCAGAGATTAGGGATTGGAAGAAGTCTGGATTCTGTGAGCATGCAAAACAGGAGCACAACTTAGTTTTAGGAAGTAGGAAAGGGAGCAGTCAGGGAAAAGCTTCCTGAAGGAAGACTCCTAAGGGGAAACTAGACAGAAAAGAAAGGAAGGAATAGGTGGCATCAAGGATTCATTCATGCGAACAGCCATCAAATATTTCTTTGGCACCTACCACATACCAGCAGACACTCTTCTAGGTACCGGAGATATAGTGTTGGTGGTCTGTGTACACAGATTGGAAAAAGAATTTTCCAGATCCATAGTGGGGTGAAAAGAAAGAAGAATTTATTGAGATAAGAGACCCTGCTAGTGCAGCAGGATGACTTCCTTATTATCTCGGAGCGCTGACCCCAAGGACATGGTCATGCATGTTTTTCTAGCCCAGGGAGAGAAGAGAGGTCTTATGGTATACCTTCTGACCTGATGATTGGTTGGGGAAAGAAGGGTATTGCTAGACACTTGCTGGTTGGTTGGGGTGTATAAGGGGCCTACATAGGTGGAGTGAGGAGTGGGCCACATAACTTTCCTAGCAAGGGGTAGGAAGGAGTAGGCCAGATTGTTCAAGGTTGGGGAGGGGGATTACAACAAGACGGGTGGGGTGATGATAAGTCTTGGCCAAAGGCTTTGAGTTCTCTCTCCTTGAAGAGGCCTTGAAGTCCCACATTTTGCATGTATTAAGTAAGTTTAATCCTTGCAATGACCCTATGAAGTATTACTGTTACTATCCCCATGTTACAGAAGAGGAAGTGGAGATATAGAGAAGTTAGATAACTTTGCCAGAGTTACTCAGCTAATAAAACTGGCAGAACTGGGATTTGAATTTAGACAGTTTGGCTTCTTAAGCACTATGCTCTTAACCACTATGTTCTATTGCTTCCTTAAGATTCCTCATGAAGTTTACTTTTTAGTGGAAGGTGGCAGACAATAATCATGGAAAAGAAAAAACAAATTAATACGATGATTGAGGTAGAGATAAGGCCAACAAACAAACTAAAAACAGATAATTGAATAGAGTGGTGGCAGAAGGGGAAGGGCTTTAGGTAGAATGGTCAGAGAAGGATTCTCTTCAGAGATGACACTGGAGTAGAGATCTTAAAAGGAGTCAGCCATACAATGACCTGGAGAAAGAGTATTCCAGGCAGAGGGAATAGCCAGTGCAACAGTCCTAAGATAGGAACATGCTTGGCCTATGAAAGAAAGTAGGTAGGGGCTCTGGCTGATTGAGAGGAACAGTAGTAGACTGAAGATGTAGGCAGAGATATATAGTATCCTGTAAATCATGGTGAGGAATTTGGGTTTTATTCTAATTATAATAGGCAGTCATTGAAGGTTTTAAGTAGAGGAATAACACAATCTAGTTTTTAAAGACAACTTTGCTGTGAAAATAGATTGTACTGGGGCAATAATGGCAGCAGGAAAACCAGCCAAGGGACTATTGCAGTTATCCAGTAAATACAAGATGATGGCTTGGATTGGTGTATAATAATGGATATGAAGAAAAATTGACTGATTGGAAACACAGTATTGGATGTGTAACTTATCTGATTAGCTCACAGCTGGGGTGAGGCATTATGGAGGGAAAAAGAGGGGCATCTCAAATGACTCCTCAATTTTTGGCCTGAGTAATAGGGTAGTGCCATTCAATGAGACAGGAAAGACTGGAAGATAACCATAGGATATTAGAACTGGAAGGGCCCCACATGTGGCACATTGAAAAACCGAAGAGCAGAAATTGTAATTGGTCAACCAGTGCACTGGGGGAAGGGATAGGTAACTTCGTTTTCAAAGTCTTCCATAAACTTTCATGTTCTCCATTTATTCAAGTAATCTGGCCTAATAGTTCATATAATGGGGGGTAGTAGTTGAAACCTTCACCAAGATTACCTTAGTAAAAGGGAATTATGGGTAATTAGCATATAATTTGCATCTGCCTACACGGATTGTGCTAGGTATTTTCGGGCAAAGTTTCAGCTGAGATTCTAGCTAGTGTTTTTTTTTTGTCTTTTGTCCTTTTAGGGCCACACCCATGGCATATGGAGGTTCCCAGGCTAGGGGTGTAATCAGAGCTGTAGCTGCTGGCCTATGCCAGAGCCACAGCAATACCAGATCCAAGTCAGGTCTGCGACCTACACTGCAGTTCACAGCAAGGCCAGATCCTTAACCCACTGATTGAGGCCAGGGATGGAACCCACAACCTCATGGTTCCTAGTTGGATTCATTTCCGCTGTGCCATGACAGGAACTCCAGATTTTTGCTATTTTTGATGGCTTTGTGTCACTTGAACTTCCTCATTCCTCTATCCTTTTTCAACTACCTAATGTCACTGACCTAGAGCCCCCACATACAAAGTACAGAAGAGCTGGTAGGAGAGGGGAGCCCAACTCCAAGTCTGAGACCTACTGTGAAAAACTCTGTTATACAAATAGCCTAGAGGATGGGATTAAGATGGCAGAATAGAAGGATTGGAGCTCAACTTCTCTCCTAAAAACAATAAAATTCACAACTAAAGACTGAGCAATCTCCACCCAAATGGACCGGAAACCCATACCCTACTCCAGAGAAATAGAGGAGGCCACATTCACAGGTAGGAGGGGTGATTTTGTGATATAAACAACCCCATACCTCCTGGGTGGGAAGCTCCACAGCCTGAAAACTAACTGGCTCACAGAGACTCACCTACAGGAGTGAGAGTTCTGAGCCCCACATCAAACCCTCACATGATGGGATCTGTCACTGGGAGAAAGAGCCCCTGGAGCATCTGGCATTGAAGGCCAGCAGGGCTTGTGCACAGGAGCTCCACAGGACTGGGGGAAACAGAGACCCCATTCTTAAAAGGCACACACAGACTT
Organism: Phacochoerus africanus; assembly: GCF_016906955.1. Taxonomy (NCBI): domain Eukaryota; kingdom Metazoa; phylum Chordata; class Mammalia; order Artiodactyla; family Suidae; genus Phacochoerus; species Phacochoerus africanus. The sequence continues at coordinate 55,386,257 of NC_062560.1, forward strand.
TCACGTGAACTAGGTCCCAGGGCAGAGTGAGGTCTCCACAGGAACCTAGGTCAAACCTGACACAGTTCTTGGAGGACATCCTGGGAAATCAGGGGTGAATGTGGCTTGTTGTGAGGGAAGGACATTGAAGGCAAAGCTCTTGGGAATATTCAGCAGCTGCCTTTCTCTGGAGGGGGCAATTTTGGGAAAATATGGCCCCACCCATCAGTCAGCTACTGAGAAGCCCCAGGGCAAACAACAATCCAGGTGGGATCACAGCCCTGCCCCTCAGTAAACAGGCTGCCTAAAGACCCCTGGGCACACAGCTGCCTCTAATCCCATCCAGAGACTAAGCCCCACCCACCAGAGGGATTAGAATCGGCTCCACCTACCAGTGGGCAGGCATCAGCCCCTCCCATCAGGAAGCCTACAGCAAGCCCCCCATACCTACTTCAGCCACAAGGGGGGCAGACACCAGAAGTAAGAGAGGCTACAACTCTATTATCTATAAAAAGTTCACCACACCAAAAACCTATAAAAATGAAAAGACAGAGAACTATAACTCAGATGAGGGAGAAAGGAAAAACCCCAGAAAAACAGCTAAATGATGAGGAGATTCTCAGCCTCCAGGAAAAAGACTTTACACTGTCGATGCTGAAGATGAGGCCACACATTGGAAATAAACTGGAGGCAAAGATGGGTAACTTACAGGAAACACTGACCAAAGAGATACAAGATATAAAACTTAAACAAGAAGTGATGCAAAATACAATCACTGAAATAAAAAACTCACTAGAAGCAGCTAACAGCAGAATACAGGAGGCAGAAGAACGAATAAGTGAGGTGGAGGACAGATTAGAAGAAATTATGGATGCAGAACAGAAAAGAGAAAAAAGATTGAAAAAAAAAATGAAGAGAGACTCAGGGAACTCTGGGAAAATGTTAAATGCACCAACATCCCTATTATAGAGGTGCCAGAAGGAGAAGAGAGAGAGAAGGGGACAGAAAAAATATTCCAAGAGATAATAGCCGAAAATTTCCCTAACATGGGAAAGGAACCACTCACTCAAATCCAGGAGGCACAACGAGTACCATATAAAATAAACCCAAGGAGGAACACACTGAGACACATAATAATCAAACTGACCAAAAATAAAGACAAAGAGAAAATCTTGAAAGCAGCTAGGGAAAAGAAACAAGTAACATACAAGGGAACCCCAATAAGGTTATGGGCAGATTTTTCAGCAGAAACTCTGCAGGCCAGAAGGGAGTGGCATGACATACTCAATGTGATGAAAGGAAAAAACCTCCAACCAAGAATACTCTACCCAGCAAGGCTCTCATTCAGATTTGAAGGAGAAACCAAAACCTTCTCAGATAAGCAAAAGCTGAGAGAATTCAGCAACACTAAACCAGCCTTACAACAAATACTAAAGGAACTTCTCTAAGCAGGAAAGAAAAGATCAGCAACAGGAAACAAAAATGCCACAAATGACAAGGCTCACCAGTAAAGGTATATATACAGTAAAGATATGAAATCATCCATGCACAATTACACCAGAAAATCAGAAATCATGAGAAGAGGTGGGTACAAATGCGGGACACCAGAGATGAACTTGCAATTAAGAGAACAACAACTTAAAACAATCTCATATACATATAGACTCTTACATCAAAACTACAGAATAACTGCAAACCAAAAATCTACAATTGATACACAAACAAGGAATCTCTGGAGAAGAAATATATCTCATAGGAAATAAGTGCATAATCCACCATGAAGGGGGTCATTTGACATCATTCTTGGAATGCTGAAGTCTTCTTAGATCTGATTCTGATTTCCTCTCCATCAAAGAATTTATGATAATTATAATTAAATAATGCAACTGTACAATTAAATAATACAGGTCTACAATTGTATTATTAATAACCATTTCTCTCCATGGTACAATGTAAGGTCTATAATGTCTTGTTTATCACATTACCTAGAGTGGTGTAATGCCTTTATTGAAGAATCAATGAGATGGAACAAATTGTGAGGGCATATTTATACAGTTACACTGTTTTTTAACCAACTTATGCATTTTATATTTTACTTATTTTCAGAAGGTGTATTATTTTTGTTATTCTTACCAGTTAAGTTATTCTTTTTACTATGCTATATAAAATATTTAATGGTATATAAGGCTTTCTTCTTTATAAATTTTAGTTGCATAATACACACAATTTTAATATAATGCTAATTTTTAAAGAAAAATTGAAATGTAATAGATAAAACTAAGTAGTAAAGATGAAAGCCATAAAATTGGGATAAAGTATAGAATAAATTTCCTACTTGTCTCAGCATATTTTCCATTCCACTTCTCCAGTGGGAGTCACTTAATCTGTTTCTTAAGATCCATGATATAATAATCTGTGTGAATGTAATTGTGTGTAAATGTATGTATTTTATTTTGTAAAAAAATAAAAATTAAAAAATTAAAAAAATAAATAAAAATAAAAATAAAATAAAATTAAGAAGAAAAAAAAATAGCCTAGTGGAGTTCCTGCCATGGCTTCAGTGCTTAAGAACTGACTAGTATCCATGAGGATGTGGGTTTGATCCCTGGCCTCATCAAGTGGGTTAAAGGATCTGGTATTGCCATTAGCTGTGGTGTAAGTTGCAGATGCAGCTCCAATTCGACTCCTAGCCAGGGAACTTCCATATGCCACAGGTGCGGCCCTAAAAAGAAGAAAAAAAAAGTAAGTTGCCTAGAATACATCTACTGAATTTTCTTAGTAAACATTTACCATCTTCCTCCAGAACTTAAAGGAAAAGAAGAAACACTGAGTTAGAGTCCAGGAGCTTAGATCAGATCCCAGCTCTGAGACTACCTTAGTCTTTCCATCTTTACAACAATAGGATTTAACTCTCTAATATCCCCTGGAACTTAAAGTGAAATACTTAACAGAGGATATGTGCTGAAAACCTTATTTTCTAAGAATATCAGGAAATAGGCCTAGGGCCCTCTCTGGTTTTCTGCCCTGTGCCATCCATCCTCCCAACCCCCAATAGATGTGATTCATTTAACCTATCTACCCCTCACCTTTCCTTTTTTCCTCTTCTAAATGATGTAGTCATTCTCTCATTTCCTTGAACTTTTTCTTTAGGTGTTTATTCTCACAGCTCTTGCAATCTGATCAGGAGAGGTGAGAAATCACATGAACAGCTGCTTCTGTTGTATTCTTTTCTTAAATACGTGTATGCAGGTTTTCTAAATCTGTGCTAATCAGCTTCCATGAAGAGGTAGACTAAGGAAACAGGAGAGCTGTGTTGAGGGACTGGCTGCACCACTAACCAGCCAAGCCTTCTCTGGGTCTGTTTCCTCTTCTGTAAAATAACATCACACTAGATGATGAACTCTAGGACCTTCTGTAGTGTTGACATTCTTGAGATTTTATTTTTCACCAGATATGCTTTTAAAAATTCATAAACTTGCTGGAAACGTTTGCCACCAACCTTTTCTTCATTCACTTCTCATTTATGCAGACTCACTCAAATGGGAGGCAATGGAGGTAGGAAATCTGAGTTTTCTGTCCATCCTTTTCATTAACTCCCTGTGTGACTTTATCTAGGTCTGTTCCTTTCTCTTGGCTTCTATTCCCACATTTCTAACAGAAAAGGGTTGGACTAGTTGGTCTGGTACCCTAGCTCAGGCATTTTGGGATTCTATGACAGCGTAAATGGTATCCTTTAAGATTTCTGGGCAGCAAAATAACTGGTTAACTATATTTTAATTTTTCTGACTTCTTTGGTATTTCCCTCCCATGAAACACATAAGCCAAGACATGTGTTCAAACGCTTTCATCTATATGTTTAATGTTTGCTACAACCTATCCTGGTTCTCACTGGCATTTATGGTAGCAGAGCAGTAGACCAGCTGCTGGACTGTATGTATGGTTGTTGGGGAAATGGTCACAGCCATGTTTCCAGAGTGACGTCATACTGAAATGGGGCTTTTTCCCTTGGCTTTCAAGCCTCAGCTCTGTCCTTACTGTTCTTCTCTGAGTGCTCTTTTCCTTCTTTAGTTCCTTTTTTTATATCCTGACTTCAAAATAGAAGTGATCTGCGAGGTAATGACATCTCTTTCTTTCTTCTGTGTTCTCCCTCAGGTAACTGAGAGTACCCCCTCCGTCTTCCTTCAATTATTACCTCTTTGATGATAACCAAACTGAGTCTAGCTTCCAATAACTTCAGATCCTCATTTTTAACTGCCTTCATTATGTCTTCAGGACCAGGTATAGAGCTGGGCTTCTAGAAAGGCTGAATCTTGCCAGGATCTCCTCACATCTTTCCCAGTCTGGAAAACCCTGGAACCACCTTTAGTTCCCTCCTCCCCCTCACAGAGATGTTTAAGAGTTAGATGAAAGGTGTGAAAAAGCACCTAGCACAATGCCTGAAATATAGTAGGCATTCAGTACCTGCTAATACCTTTCACACTCCTCTCCACTCAGAGTCATTTTAAGCCCCTAAATTTGGATGAATTCAGTGAACAGAAATAGGATCAGAGCATGAAAAAAGATAAATAAATTGTTTTGATTTATGTTTGAAAAGATAATGACATAGGTTTTATTTAGATATCTCACAGTGTTTAAAGAAACATATGATGTGAAATTTGGAGCCATTGTATCCCCTGAGTGCAGGGTGAAAATTGTAGTAGAGCTTTAGAGGGATGATAAATTGTAAATCCACAATACATATGGAGAATATGGAGAGATTAAACTATATAAAGATCAAAACTGTACAATGAAAAGTGACAGTCATAAAATAAAAAATGAAAGTAGGCTGAAAAATTAAAAATAACTCTTAGGTCTTGGTGTTACCTCACCCAGGGGTTGGTTGCATTATAAATAGTGGAATAAATCTTAAGTCAAAGAAATGAATTACAATAAATGAAACATCAGGCATCATCAAGTAAATGGATTGGCAGGTGAGCGGGAAGGCAAATGTCCCTTCCCTAAGCCTTTAAAATTCCCTTCCATAGACTCCATATAATTGCTCAGTTTGACTGTCCCAGATATCCCTTCCTTTCTTAGCACAGGTGGAAGGATGCAGAATAGTGGGGCACCCAAACTCAGCAGTCAGATTGCCTGAGTTCATGTCTGGGCTCTGATATTTTTAGCTGTTTGACTGATGGACAAATCATTTCCCTTCACTTAGTTTTAGACTTCTTATCTGAAAAATGGGGATGATAGTACATATAACTACATCTTAGGGCTGGAATGAGAATTAAATTGAGTTAATATTTGGAACTGGCTTAAAACCAGTTCCAGTTACTGGCATAGTAAACACTATACAAGTATTTGCTATTATTAACATGCCTATTCTTCAGTAAACTTTCTTATCACCTCCTTGTTTTCCACCATTGACAGCCTAGCTCCCCCACCAGGCAGGTTCCAGCATTCTCTTAATATTTAAGGATTAAGAGAAAAGATTGTGCCTATCTGCTTGGGAATAAAAATACCAGATAAGTACGTCATTGATATGGTCACCAATCTGTCATAAAATTGAAGATATAAAACTTTTAAAACTCTGACATCATTTAAAAATAGGAAAATAATGTTCCCACTCCTATAAAATGGCCATAGTTTTACTATACACCTTACTCCATCTACTATTCATACTAATTGAATAAAGTCAGATAAAACCTACATATAGCACAGTAGCACACAAAAATACATCTGAACTGTACCATAAATCAGATAAAAATAATATATTAGCTCTAATGAATACTATTTAAACATTTAATCAAAATAGTTTTGCCTTCTTATTTCGATATTTTCATTGAGAAATAATTTGGATGATTTGGGTTTTCTTGGGGGGAAACATGAATTCAAGGAACAAAGGAATTCAAGAAATTATTTCCTCTTCATTTTCTGGGGTGGCACGGGATGGGCAGTGCTGTGGTATCAAGCAGCTTGATGTGGGATCTCAGTTCCCAGACCAGGGACTGAACCCAGGCTGCAGTGGTGAAAGTGCCAAATTCTAACCACTAGACCACCAGGGAACTCCCAAGTAATGATTTCTTCTTGATCCAATATTTAACTTCAACACATGTTTATTAAATAACCTCTCCAATTTGAGTGCTATTCTGGGGCTGGCAGTCCAAAGAAATATGAAAAGTTCCTACTTTCAGAATTGCATAGTCTAATTGGAGATGGGTTGGTAAATAAATAATAGAAATACATTGTGAGTATAAAAATATAAATAGCAGCAATAATTGAGGGGTGAATATCATGCTCTGGGATCACACAGAAAGGACAAAGCAACTCAACATAAGAGAATCAGAAGGGGTTTCCCAGACAGCTGGGTCTGTTGAAAGTACCACTGGAAAGCTTGAATCAGTTTTCTGTGGCAGGCAGAACCCTGAGGGTTGTTACGCCCCATGCCCCTCCAAACCAATACATCTTATATTAAGACTGATTGAACATTTATACTCTTGACCCTCTTATTTCCTCAGTTTATTTAATGGTACAAAGGCTAGTGAATATCTGTGTTGGAAAGGCCTCTCAGAAATCAGCTAGATCAATGGTTTTCAAACTGGGTTTGACAGAACCCTAAAATTTCACAGTGAAGGGGAGCTACCCCCATTCCTGCTTCAACTAAATTTCAACTGGTATCATTTTCATACTTTGGGTTTTCATGGAAGAAATTTTTCAACATAGTGTTCTGTTGCTTTAAAACATTTGAAAACCAGTCATTTAGTCCTATTTGTCCATATTTTTAAGATAGGGAAACTGAGGATCAAATCAAGAAGGACTTGGCCAAAGACCAAAGAAATGCAACAAGAAAACAAATGTTATTAAGATAAACTTGCTTATCCTTTACTTGTCAAAGACAGCTTTGACAAAGCATATGTTTAGTCTATGACTTATCCAGTCCCAAGATAGAAGCCCTGCCTGCCATATTTCAAGAGATGTCCTGGAATGGCCTTGTCAGCAGTGGATGACTAGGTAAGGTTGGAGGGGGTCAGAATTCTGGGCCAAGCATTTCCCCTATTCCCATACTATCACATATTCACACTGAAATTAGGTGAGTGCTTTGGGAGGACTCAGGCCCCAGGTAGAAGGCTGGATTATGTGCATAACTGATAAGCTCCAAACTAGAAATTTGGAGTATCATGTGAATTAACAGGAGTATGCTGACAGGTAAGAGATGCATGTTTGGGAGATTCCCATGAGGCAAGTGGCTCCAAGATGGTATATCTATATAGACAAGGGCTCCAGCCACCAGATTTCAGTTAATCTCTGAGATGTAAGAATGGTGGAAGGTAAATGGACCTCCCAGTAAGATAAAAGCAGGTGTCTGTTTTAGAGGGCTTGGTGATCTGGACAGCAGATGAGAGCATAGGGAACAAGGGCAAGAGCCTAATGATCAGAACTGGAACAAAATGTCAATTCTCCCCAAATTGATATATGCAATTGTTTAATGCAGTTGATATCAAAATCCAGAAAGATTTTTGGTAAATAGAGAGACAAGGTAATTCTAAAATTGTTATGGAAAGGCAAAGGAATTGGAATAGCTAAAAACAATTTTTAAAGAGAAGGATAATGTGAGAGGAATAACCATAACCCATTTCAACACTTATTAGATAACTACAGTAATCAAAAATGTTTGGCATTGGTAGGTGGATAGACACATAGATCAATGGGATAGAATAGAGACCCCCAAAATAGACCCACAAAAGTATGTCCAACCAATTTTTAGCAAAGGTGCAAAAGAAATTCAATGGGGGAAGGATAGTCTTTTCAATAAATGATGCTAGAATTCAGTGGATATCCATTGGCATAAAAAAGAATCTCGATTTAAACCTCACATCTTATGTAAAAATTAACTCAAAATTAATAATAAATTTAAAATATAAAACTATAATAATTTTAGGGAAAAAACCAAAAATCTTTGGGATCTAGGGCTAAGAAAATGAATCCACCAAAAGCATAATCTATAAAAGGAAAAATTGATAAATTGGACTTTATCAAAATTTAAAACTTTCTCTCTGTGAAAGATGAAAGATGATTAAAAGGCAAGCTCAACTGAGAAAGGATGTTAAATCCATATCCTCAACAAAAGACTAGTATCTAGAATATGTAAGGAACCCTCAGACTTCAACAGTAAAGACAACTAAACCTATTAGAAAATTGGCAAAACATATGAAGAGACATTTCACAGAAAAGCATCTAGAAATGGCAATTAAGTACATGAAAATATATTCAACATATTAACCATTTGGGAAGTATAAATTAAGGCCACAATGAGATATTGCTACACACCTATCATAAAAACTAACAAAATTTTAAATGGTGACAATACCAAATACTAGTGATGATACAGAGAAAACGGATCACTCATATATTACTCATGAGGATGTAAAATGTTATGGCCATTCTGGAATGGTTTGGAAGTTTCTTTTTAAAAAAGAAACATGCAAATATGACCCAGTAATTATATTCTTGGATACTTACTCCAGAAAAGTAAAAGGTTTATACCAAGCCTATACAGCTATAGCAGTTTTATTTGCAAAGCCAAAAACTGGAAACAAAGCAGATGTTCTTCAACACATGAATGTTTAAACAAGCTATGGTATCATAGGATACTACAAATCAATAAAAATATATTTATGCTGAGTGAAAAAAAGCCAGTCCCCAATGGTTATATACTGTATGATTCTATTTATTCTTTTTTTTCTTTTTTTGTCTTTTTTGCTATTTCTTGGGCCGCTCCCACGGCATATGGAGGTTCCCAGGCTAGGGGTCGAATCGGAGCTGTAGCCACCGGCCTACACCAGAGCCACAACAACGCGGGATCCGAGCCACGTCTGCAACCTACACCACAGCTCACGGCAACGCCGGATCGTTAACCCACTGAGCAAGGGCAGGGATCGAACCCGCAACCTCATGGTTCCTAGTCGGATTCGTTAACCACTGCGCCACGACGGGAACTCCTATTTATTCTTGAAATGACAAGTTTATAGAAATAGAGAACAAATTAATGGTTGCCGAGGTTAAGGGAAGGGACAGTAGTGACAGGCAAGTGAATTTAGCTATAAAAGGGCAATGTGAGGAATTTTTCCAGTGGTGGAAATGTTCTGTGTCTTGAATCTATCATTATCAATATCTTATTTTTTGATATTGTACTAGTTTTGTAAGAGGTGTTTTCCATTGGGGAAAACAGGATAAAGAGCATGCAGGATTTACCTGTATTATTTTTTGCAACTGCATGTGATTCTATGATTATTTGAAAATCAGAAGTTTAAGAAAAAATTATTGTTTGTCTTGATTACTGTGTTTTTTTTTTTTGGATCTCCTCAAAATTGTGCCCCAGGCAAATACCTCATGCATCTCACCGTAATCCTCAGTCTTTATCCTTCTATTTTGTATCTCCAGAGGCTAGCATAGACAAAGCCCTCAGTGAATTCAGGTTATGTAGATGGGGAGTGAATAACTCCCCCTCAGATAAATTATTCCTAGTCATGCTATCTTCACAGGGAGAAAAGCATACATTGTTGCCTCCTTTCCATGTTCGTTCCTTTCCTATTTGTCTTTAAAGATCAACTTTCAACATTGTTGAGGTGATCTAGATTCAGTTTGTGAGCACAAATTAGTAATCTTCTACCTTTGTAGGGCATACGCTTCAGTGTAAAGAAGACTAGACCAGCTGTTGAAAGCCTTAGCATCTAATGTAAGTTCAGCATCTCACTAACTTTGGGACCTTGGACCAATTACCTTACATCTTGAAGGCTCACGTTCTTAATCTAACAAGTGGAAATATAATACCTGCCTGTCAAAAGAGCTTTGTAGCCTGAAAAATGCTGTGTATCTAAAAGACCATGAAGATCCAATTTATACCTCCTTATCTTCATGAGGTACAATGACATCAGATGGAAGGTATGGGGAAACGGAAAGGGGATATATAATGGTGATTATATATGACATCATTTGGGGATGGCAGTGCTATATTGGCATAGTTGTTTTCATTGGACCTTGAAGATCATTCCAGGATCAATACTGGTTGAAGATAGGACTTTTTAGTGGTGGAAAGGCTCATATTTATTTTCATTTTTGAAGGATCTTGGAATATGAAAAAATGGAACAATTGGAATTTCCTCAAAAAGTTACTAAGAGTTACCATATGACCCATTAATTCTACTCCTACCCAAGAGAAATGAAAACATATGTTCACACAAAAAGCTATACATGAATGTTCATACCAGCATTACTCATGAGAGTCCAAAAGGAAGAAACAAACCTCAAAGTCCTACAATGGATGAATGAATAACCAAAATGTAGTCAGTCCTCTTAATGAAATATTATTCATCCATAAAAAGGAATGAAATACTGATCATACGCTAAAACATGGATGAAACTTGAAAACAATACGCTAAGTGAAAGAAGCCAGACAAAAAGCCCACATTGTATGATTCCATTCATACTAATATTCAGAATAGGCAAATCCATAGGCAGAAAGTAGATTAGTGGTTGCTGGGAGCTGGGAGGGGTGAGGAATAAAGAGTGACTTTTTAATGAGTATGGTATAACTTTGGTGGTTATGAAAATGTTCTAGAACTAGATAGTGGTAATGGTTGCACAATATTGTGGAGGTAATAAAGGCCATTGAACTGTATAGTTAAAAATTAATTGTACATTTCTAAGAGTGTGAAATTTATGGTATATTAGTAATATGTTGTTTTTTAAAAAAGGGAAATAACAAGTCATGTCTTATCTTAGTGACGATATGTAAACTCATCTGGAGATAATGCCAAAGTCTCAATTTAAGACCTTACATCAATGTAACATTCTTGTTCCCCTTCTCCCCTGGGCCCCACCCTTTGATAGACTAATGATTGAGAATCCCTCAATTTATGCCATACACATGTCTGCTAAAATTTTAGCTGAATCCACTAATGCCTCCATCCATGTGCATATCTGCCTATTTATGAGTTCATTGAAAATTACATGTAATAAACACTGCCCACTGCCTTATGGGGTATAAAATTTATTCATATTCTTAAATTTGGGGTTTGGTATCCTTTCACAATAGCTGAACTCCATAAACCTCCTTTCTCTTAAGCATACCCAGGACTCCAGTGGTCTCAGGGACTAGACTTGTTCACATAAGTGATATTTCCTAAATCTTCAACTTGCCTGCTCTGCCCAAATTGTGCTCAAGTCTGCAGGTTTAGTTTTCTGACATTTTTTCCATTTTGGTGTTGATGGTTACTGTGGCTGATACTGCCAAGTTCCACTCCCCCTTTTCCTCTCATAGATACAAATAAATACCACGGCTCATTGTTCTCCACCCTGCTTTCACTGCCTGTCAATGCCTTTACTTCGGACAGCTCCCCATACCTCCAACCACTGATTGTGTCTTGGAGCAGAATCTTCCAGAGTCCCTCATGCTACCTACCAGCTGATTCCTGAGTATTTCACAAGAGTCTCGATCTTTGCTTGCCTGATCCACCCACTACAAGGTTTAACTTAGTGCTGTCACTTCAGGAATTGAGGCCTGGTCCTGAAGCACTTAACAGCACTCTTTAGCCAACCTCTGTGGAGCTATTGCATCCCCTTAGATAGTGTTACTTGATTTAACAAATAAAGTACTGGACACCCAGTCAAATTCAAATTTCAGATAAACAACAATAATTATTTAGTATGTCCCACACAACATTTCAGATATACTAATTTTTTGTTGTTTATCTGAGAATCAAATTTAATTGAACATCTTGTATTTCATTTGGCTGCCCTGTCCTGATGGGGGCTGACATCAGCTTAACCACCCCATCCCTTCAAGCTCCCTATCTTGGTGTCATCCTCTCTCCTTTCATGTAATGCTTGATTGATTGATTTTAGCTCTTAATCCAAGGCTTTTTAATTATTGCTAAGGGTCGTCCTCTTCCCTGCTCTCCTAGGGACTCTTCTTTTCCCTATTTTAAACATGACCATTCTTTATTCCAAAATAATAATAAGAGTTATTTGAGCACTTATGTGCCAAGCACTGTGATGTGTGCTTTACCTGTATTCTCTTATGTCATCCTCAAAGCAGTTATTATTTCAACCCGCATTTTACAGATGAGGAATCTCAGCTGCAAATAGGTAAAATAAATTTACCCAAAACCATTTACTAAAAGGCAAAACTGGGATCCTATTCACATTTATTTTCATTTTCTAAGATAATTATTTCCTATTATAAGGCATCTACATCATAATTTTAAAAAAATTGCACTACCAAAAAAATTAACTCAAAATTTTATGTTGCTAGTTATAGAAACACAACTTCATTTTTGCATGATGATTTATCATTGAATAATAACTAACACTTATTGAGTACTAACTATATTCTAGGCCCTATGTTACCTTTTACATGTATTAATTGGTTTGACTCTCACAACTCTATGAATTAGGCATTACTGTTATTCTCATTTTAAAACTGCAGAAACAGACTCAGAGAGAAGTACTGTAACTAGCACAAAGCCGCCAAATAAATAAGTGGCACAGCTGGGATCAAATCTGGGCAACCTAGCTGGAGAGCTCATGTGCTATGCAATATTCTATATAAAAATATATATATATATATAAGTTAAATGAAAGTTTTTATATCTGTGTTCAAATTAGGGTGTTCTTAGGGAATCCAACTACAAGATAGTCAACTTCAAAAATCTTGCACTGATCTATATTGCTGATTTGTTTCAGTTACCTTAATCTTTGTCATGGTTAAAAGGCAGGTTCAGGTGAGTTCCCATTGTGGTTCAGTGGTAATGAATCTGACTAGTATACATGAGGATGCGGGTTTGATCTCTGGCCTCGCTCAGTGGGTTAAGTATCCAGTATTGCAGTGAGCTGTGGTATAGATTGCAGATGCAGCTTGGATCCTGTGTTGCTGTGGCTGTGATGCAGGCCAGCAGCTGCAGCTCCAATTCGATCCCTAGCCTGGGAACTTCCATAAGCTGCATGTGTGGCCTTAAAAAGAAAAAAAAAGGAAGGTTCAGTAACTCATTTCAAACTCATCAGTTATTAGCTGCGATATATTTTTGTGATCTGCTTGGCTTTTTTTCCACTGAAGAAATGATATACTGCTAAAGCAACAGGATTGCAACAGATACTTAAGACGAATTCTTTCCCAGTTTTAAAGTGGCCAAGTAGAGTGAAAATATTGGAATTTTAATCATGTGAGCTTCTGCATATCTTACTTCTTTGCACAAAATGAATTTCATCAGTTTATGGACATACACATATTGGGAAAAATAAGAAATAAAGTGAAAGCAGAAATAGGACCAAATGGGAGATAAATTCAAAAAATAAGATGAAGCTAGGGGTAGGACCAAATTTTTTTTTGCATAATTGCTAGCAGTAGCCACAAATATATCTCTGAGTTTATTAAGAAAGTCATAATTAAATTACAAAAATCAATCGTAGGATTCATAGAGAGGAAAAAAGCAAATAAGTTTCTCAGGATTGCCTTGTCTTTAAAAAATGGATTCTAGGTGACATTAGGAAAATGGCAGATCATGCAGCTGCATTCCCATCCCCTTAAAGAAACATTGAAAAACAAGCAAAAACTGTCAGAACAAACTTTGTCAAAACTCTGGAAAACAGTCGAAATTTTACAATAACCAAGAGAATTTCAATCAAGAAATTACTGTAGGAAAGCTTGCTGTGTTTTCATCTGCGTCTGTTCCATCCCTCTCCACTTGGAAATGATCTTGAATATGGCAGCTAGATTCACAGAGTGTGGTCCTCGTCCCCAGTTCTAGAAGAATCACAGCAGAACTTACTTGTAAATTATTATATAGGCCAGTTCTAATCTATGTGGGGACTAACGTAATGACTGATGCAAAGTGTTCATCTCTGTTTTGCCTAACTTGGAATTCACCCAGGTCAGAAATGGTGGGCATTGCTTAAGAACACTGGAAAGTATGGCAGATGAACAGCCCACAGATGATTGAGGTAAAAGACTACTGTTGAGACATGGCAATAGACATCTTGAGATCTGGAAGAAAATGCTGGGGGAGAATTTCCATTGGAAATGTGGGCATTCAAAAGTTCCTAGGTATATAAAGGGATTTAGAAAGACACACATGTACACAGAGCAAGATGCTTGGAAAAGATCTGAGAAGACCTTATACTTTCACCTTGGCTGATCTCAAGGCTCAATGTTTAAAGGCTAAGTGCAGGATAAGTATTAAGGAAGGACCCAGCACCCAGCCAATCTGTAAAGACAGGAAGAGGTGGGTTTTTTGTTGTTGCTATTTGTTTGTTTAGCTGCTGGCATTTACAGAAATATGTTCACATTAGGTGGACACAAGATAAATAGAAATTTCAGTCACCACCTAATTGTATAGAGTCTATGCAAAATAAGCAAAGTCACTAGATGAACTTGAGGCAGCTTAAAAAAAAACACAACAGGAAACCTTGAGGACGAGCAATAATCATGCATTGTAACATTCAAATGTCCAGATTTCAACAACAACAACAAAATCACAGGAAAAAAGGCTCATTCATAAAACAAAATAGATTGACAGAGCCATCCCTGAGTAAGTCCAGACGTTGAAATTACTATACAAAGACTTAAAACAACTGTTTTAAATGTGCTAAAATAACTAAAGGAAATCATGGATGAAGAACCAAGGATATCAATCAGGAAAATTATATATGAATAATATGAGAATATCAATATAGAGATATAAATTTAAAAAGGAATAAAACAGATTTTGTAGCTTAAAAGTACAATAACTGAAATGAAAAAATAACTACAAGTGTTTCACAGCCAATTTTAGTAGGCATAAGACAGAATTAGTGAAATAAAAGATAATTGAAGTATCCAGTCAGAAAAGCATAAAAAGAAAATGAAAAGGGACCTGTGGCATCATACCATCAAGCAGACTAGTAGACATAAAATATATTATGGGAGTCTCAAAAGGCGGAGAGAGAGAAAGAGACAGGCAAAAACTTTTTTTCCATGAAATAATGGTTTAAAATTTCCAAAATCTGATGAAAGACATAACTCTACCCACCTAATAAACTCAATGAATTCCAAGTAGGACAAACTTAATGTGATAACACACTGAGGCATATTCAATCTGTCAAAAAAAGTAAGAGAGAAACTTGAAAGCAGCGAGAGATAAGCAACTTCTTAGACCTTCCAAGGAGCCTCAATAAGATAAATTCCTAAGCTGATTCCTATCAGAAACCACTGAGGCCAGAAAGCAGTGGGATGATATATTTAGAGTGCTGAAAGAAAACAAACCTGTCAACCAAAAATTCTATTTTGACAAAATGTCCTTCAAGTATGAGGGAGATACCGAGACACATATAGAAAAACAAATGTTGAAGGATTTTGTTACTGTTACACCTACCATATAAGAAATGCTAAAGGGTGGAAATGCTTCAGGTCAAAATGAAAGGACATTAGCTCAAAGCTGTAGGAAGAAATGAAGATTTCTGGTAAAGGTAACTACATGGGCAAATATAAAAGCTTGTGTTATTATATTTTGGTTTATAACTCCACTTTTTACTTTCTATAGGATTTGAAAGACAAATGCATAGAAAATAATTATATATCTATGTTATTAGGAATATAATATATAAAGATGTTATTTGTGACAACAACATAAAAGGGGGCAGAGATGTATAGGAGTAATCATTATATACTATTGAAGTTAAGTTGTTATCAATTCATACCATATTGTTATAAATTTAGGGTAATAAATATAGTCCTCATGGCAGTAATAGCAAAAATATCTGAAAATATACACAAAAAGAAATGAGAAGGTAATCAAAATGGTACACTCCAAAAGTCAATTAAATACAAAAGAAGGCAGTCATGGAGGTATTGAGAGATATAAAAGGTATAAGATATACAGAAAACACATAGTAACATGACAGAATTCAGTCTTTCCTTATTAGTAATTACATAAAATATAAATTAAATATTCAATCAAAGGTAAAAATGGGATGAATGGATTTAAAAAAAAACATGACTCAACTATTTGTTGTCTATAAGAGACTCCCTTTGGATCCAGAGATGCAAACATGTTGAAAGTGAGAGGACAGAAAAGATATTCCATTCAAATAGTGCCTAAAAGAGAGCAAGGGTGGCTGTACAGTGTAAGACAAAACAGACTATAATAGGAAAACTGTTACAAGAGAAGAAGGAGGGCATTACATACTAAAAAAAAAAGGTTAATTGAATTACATCAAGAGGATATTACAATTGTATGCATACACAACAAACAGCAAATACCCCAAATGTACGGATCAACACTGACAGAACTGAAGGGAGAAATAAACAATTCTACAATAATAGTTGGAGCCTTCAAAACATCACCTTCAATAATGGCTGACAAGTAAATAGAAACAGTCAGGAAAGTGCTGTCATGGCGCAGTGGAAACTAATCTGACTAGGAACCATGAGGTTGCGTGTTGATCTCTGGCCTCATTCAGTGGGTTAAGGATCTAGTGTTGCTGTGAGCTGTGGTATAGGTTGCAGACGTGGCTCAGATCCTGCGTTGCTGTGGCTGTGGCATAGGCCAGGAGCTGTAGCTCCGAGTGGACCCCTAGCCTGGGAACCTCCACATGCCACGAGTGTGGCCCTAAAAAGCAAAAAAAGAAAAAGAAAAAAAAAGAAAAAAGAAAAAAGAAAGTGGAAAGGCATGAGTTCCAGTTTGGGGTCAGGAATAACGAAACCCAACTAGTATCCATGGGGATGTGGGTTCGATTCCTGGCCTCACTTGGTGGGCTGGGGATCTGGTGTTGCCATGAGCTGTGGTGTAGGTTGCAGATGCGGCTGGGATCCCACATTGCTGTGGCTGTGGTATAGGCCTGCAGCTACAGCTCTAATTCGACCCTAACCTGGAAGTTCCCATATGCTGTGAGTGTGGCCCTAAAAAGACCAAAAGAAAAAAACAAATAAAAATTTAAAAAATAATAATAAAAAATAAAAAAGAAATAAAGTGAAAAGCAACCTATAGAATGGAGAAAATATCTGCAACATATAGCTATTAAAGGTTTAACATCTAGAATATATAAAGAACTATTACAATTCAACAGAAAGTACATCTGGCTAATTTAAATAAAAAGGAAATGTAGGGCTATTTGGGAGCCACAGAATCAATATGAAGGCCAAAAAAGCATACGAACTAGGGTAGCAGCTCCTGAGACCAGACTGCAAGAACTACCTGACAGTTTCCTCAGGGTGCTATCACTAAAGTGAATCAACTCCAAATATTTTTTCCCCACTTATGCATTACTTTATTCAAATTTTATATTTTTAGAAAAGACAATCTAGTTGGCAAAGATTTGGCAACAAGACTACTCCTTAGCTGGGGTGGGCAGGGCACCTTCCTTGATTGATAATCTTACCAAGTCTACACACAATACTGTAGAGAGGTCATTTTTTTTTCTGGGAACTTCATGCACTGTGTTTTTTTAATTTCCCCAATACATTATTTTTTTTCTACTGTACAGCATGGTGACCCAGTCACATGTATATGTATACATTCTTTTTTTCTCACATTATCACGCGCCATCATAAGTGACTAGACATAGTTACCAGTGCTACACAGCAGGATCTCATTGCTAATCTATTCCAAAGGCAATAGTCTGCATCTACTAACCCCAAGCTCCCAATCCCTCCCACTCCCTTCCCCTCTCCCTTGGCAACCACAAGTCTATTCTCCAAGTCAATGAATTTCTTTTCTGTGGAAAGGTTCATTTGTGCTGTATATTAGATTCCAGATATAAGTGATATCATATGGTATTTGTCTTTCCCTTTCTGACTCCTTTCACTCAGTATGAGAGTCTCTAGTTCCATCCATGTTGCTGCAAATGGCATTCTGTTGTTCTCCTTTATGGCTGAGTAGTATTCCGTTGTGTACATATACCATATCTTCCTAATCCAGTCATCTGTCGATGGACATTTGGGTTGTTTCCATGTCTTGGCTATTGTGAATAGTGTTGTAATGAACATGCAGTGCATGTGTCTTTTTCAAGGAAACTTTTGTCCAGATATATGCCCAAGAGTGGGATTGCTAGGTCATATGGCAGTTCCATGTATAGTTTTCTAAGGTGCCTCCATACTGTTCTCCATAGTGGTTGTACCAGCTTCCATTCCCACCAACAGTGTAGGAGGCTTCCCTTTTCTCCACACCCCCTCCAGCATTTGCTATTTGTGGACTTAGTAATTATGGCCATTCTGACTGGTGTGAGGTGGTATCTCATGGTAGTTTTTATTTGAATTTCTCTAAAAAGCAGTGATGTTGAGCATTTTTTCATGTGCTTGCTGGCCATCTGTATATCTTCATTTGAGAAATGTCTGTTCAGGCCTTTTGCCCATTTTTCCATTGGGTTGTTGGCTTTTTTTGCTGTTGAGTTGTATAAGTTGTTTGTACATTTTAGAGATTAAGCCCTTGTCAGTTGCATCATTTGAAACTATTTTATCCCATTCTGTAATTAAAATCAAAGTGATACTACCGAAGAAAGGGAAAATGAATGCTAGGTAACCAAAAACGCAGCAAAGATCCATTATAGCACTATAAAAGAAACCAGAGAGTCATCATTGACTCTCTTTGCTCATATGCCTCGTTTTCACTAAGGTCTCATGTTTGTTCATTATTCCTCTTTCAAAACTCTCAAATCTACCTACTTCTATTTACCTTGACTCCCAGTACCTTAGTTCAAGCACCATCATTTCACATCTTAACACACGTTTCCAGTCTTGCTTATCTGCCCTTTCTTGCCTTCAGTTCATCATTAACACAACTGCCAGTGACCTCTCTAAAATGTTAACTTTATCATGCTTCTTGTAATTCTGTAATCCACTTGCTTCTATCTAATCTCTTTCCTCTTGCCCATCAAATTCCATCTATGAATCCTTACAGGTTTCAGAATAAAGTTCAGAGTATTTTATTTTTTGGATTTTTCCTAACTCTTTAGTTTTATTTCATTCCACTTCCCAGAAGCCCCCTTATTTCCAGCTGCAAGTAACTGCTTTTTTTTTTTTTATTACTTAGGACATCCAAATAGAATTAGATTCCATTAATACCCCATCCCTAAAAGGGTATTACCTAGTTTATCAACTCTGATCATTAGACTCTTGGCCTTAATGGTAAGGAAAGATATACATGTTAGGAGATAATTTTCATGGATCTCTCATACTTCTGTACATTTTGTGAGCAGAGATACCAATATCCCTTTTGTTTTCAACTATTTATTTGTAAAGAGAACAGTCTTACAAAATAGAAATAATGGTTTCCTCCAGAGCAAAGAGCAGGTTGGTTTACTGCCCAGTATAATAAAGGTAATGTCTCCCTCAACAACAAGAGTCAGGTAGGTTTGCTACTGCCCATTATAAAAAATCAGGTGCCCTAAATTCAAGGTACCTCAGTTTGATTAAAACCCACTGCATGTGCAGCATCCACGGGGGCCCCTCTATGTGAACACTGGGACATGGATGGCAAGCATAATCAACACAAATATGATGCTCATGCTGCTTACTGTGGCATGAGTAATAAACTCTTTTGTCTTTAACCTAGGGGTTTCATGTCTTCTGTTACCACCTATGAAACTGTTCCAAGGTAACTTGACATCTTGCAAAATAGGGTAAAATTTTTAGATCCTTCATAGTTCTTGACATCAAACAGCCTAAGTAGGAAAGACTAGAGGAGGTCACATTTAATTCCATAATTTGCAAAGACAATAAAATAATATATTGAGAATTTTTGAACTCATACTTTTGAAAAGAACATTATGAATTTTTACTATCCATCAACCTAGGTTAATACAGAAAACAACCATAAAATGTGTGCATCAACTTTCTAATGCTGATAAGTCATGAATTAGTACAAGCCTTTTGCTTCTTTTTTGGTAAATTTCTTCTTTTTGCTCTGGTTCTATGGATCTCATCCTAGAATTCGTTGTCTTATTACTTCAGGATCCTTGTTATTATTTGCTTCTCTGTTCATATGTGTAATAGATATTTTAAATCTGCATTTCAATGATATTTTCAATCTGCATGCTTGTATGCGTAAAAAGTATAAATATACTTTTCCACAATCAATCTTAGCACTACCTGAAGCCTCCTTTCTGTCTAGTACCAGAAAACTTAATCTAGTCAAGTTCCAATGTATTAAGTTGCAACAGGGATTTTCTCAGTCATACTTGAACAATACAGGGAATTCCCATTGTGGTTCAGAGGGTTTAGAACACAACATGTCTCCATGAGGATGTGGGTTCTATCCTTGGCCTCACTCAGTAGTTTAAGGATATGGGGTTGCCCCAAGCTGCTGTGTAGGTCACAGATACAGCTCAGATCCAGTGCTGCCATGGCTGTGGTTTAGGCCTCAGCTGCAGCTCCGATTCAACCCTAGCCTGGGAATTTCTGCATGCCGCAAATGTGGCAGTAAAAAGGGGGAAAAAATCAGGATTTCTTAATCTTCTCCCCCTCCTTTTTTTCTTTTTATGGCTGTACCTGTGGCATATGGAAGTTCCCAGGCTAGGGGTTGAATTGGAGCTGTAGCCAGATCCTTAACCTACTGAGTGGGGCCAGGGATCAAATCCACATCCTCATGGATCCTAGTCGGGTTCATTACCACTGAGCCATAACAAGAACTCCCCGTCTCCCTTTTCTTTAAGTCCCAAGAGCACACATAAGGAAGACATCTAGTGTTTTGTGCTGGTATCTGCTAAGGGGTATGGCTTTTTGGTCTTTGGGCATGATCATAGAAATACAGTACAACCTTCTGATGCTTTGGCAATTTATACTAGTCTCCAACCACAAAGCTCTTGCTGCTGAGACCACTTATCACAAAGTCAAGACCTCTTCAACTCTTCTTCGCAATTAAGTTATACATCTTTCTTAGGAACACGGGAAAAGTTAGGTGCTCTTCCTGTCATCCAGGGCTATGGAATATTTCACTTCAGGCTATCCCTGTTTCTTTAACCATAATAAACTCATTTTACTTTGAGTGCTTATGCCGTGATGTCACAGGAACACTTGCAAGGCTGTCCCCCACCCATAAGTTTTCAGATGAAAAGCAGGCACAAGTATTCTCTTTTATTGATTCTTCATCTTTCTGTAGTTTGCACTCTTATTGAAGCCATCTCTTGGTAGGAGTAGGATAATATTGGGGTTTGCAGTACCTTCTAAGTGTGCCCATAAACTAGCTTGTTTTCCTCTCCAAATCTTAATTTTTCCAAAACACTCATTTATTTTTAAGCCACAGAAAATCATTTAAGGAGAGAATGATCATATACTTTCTTACTGACATCTTTTAGATTATGTGTTTCTTTAGGTATATCCAATAACACGTAATTAAAAGACAATATGAAGAAAATACTATTGATAGAACATGTAGATTATTTTACATAAATGTAGTACTTAATTTAGTCCAGTTACGTACACTTGAAACAATTCAACAGTTTAGATAACCTCTTTGGTAAATTAGTCTTTTTTTTTTTCAATTTACGTGCTAAGGCTTTCAGAATGAATGGGATTTGAATTGAGTCTCGAGAGTTGGATAGGGGTTCACTAGGCAGAAAAAACAGCATGAGGAGTCCTTCTCCTCTAAGATTTAGATAAATTTTTCACTAAAAGAACACCTAGTTATGCCAGGTATAAGATAAGGCAAAGCACTTTTACAAACTTTACTACTTTATCCTCATTATAATCCCATGGTAGGTATTATTGTCCCTGTTTCACTGTTGAGTGATCTGAGTCTCAAAGGGGTGAGTTACTTTTTAGAGTCACCCAGCTAAGAAGTTACTGGGTTTGGATTTGAGCTTGTCTACCTCTAAGGCCCATGTTCTTTTTTCCAACTATGTTACAATGAGTTCCTTCTTTACTCAGTCCTTTCTCTTAGCTCAGTTATTCTGATATAATTCCAGGCACAGAGTTCTATGAGAGAATCAGTTGGGTTTAGACAGGCCTTGGGGAAGGAAGAATTCTGGGACATAATCCTGTTATTTGTACAAGGTATGAAGCAGTAAAAGTATTCTCCCAGGATTCAGTTTATGACCTTGGTCTGACAATCAGATTAAGGGTTGTAAACAAAAAGTGACACCCCTATAATCACGAACACAAATTGAGATCTCCAGATGGGCATCCAGGAACTGGATGTTCTGTGGAGGCTGAAGAGTTCCCTGTTAAGTCAATCTGCAGTAACTGGGGCTAGTGAATTCAGATGCAGGGGATAAAATATACCATTTTTGAGAGGCCTGTAAATGCTATGGCTTCTTGGCACACACTAGTCATAGGTGGCACTAGAGCCGTAAAAGTCATTGGGTAATTTAGTGCATTAGATTAATTTCAATCTTTTAGTCTCCTGCTTTTAAAAAATAACTCAGGTGTTCATGCAAGGCTTATTTGGTTGCCAGTTACAGAAGTTAACTCAAGCAAAAAGGAGGTTATTGTAATGAGACAGTAGAGAATCCTGTAAAACTCAATTAGGGAAACTCAGTCATGGCACATGGGACTGGATACCTTTTCTACTTCAATTTCTCTTGGGCTGAATAATATGTTATCTTTTCTCTGATAACATCTACCTAACAATCCTACTTCTTCTTGCACACTAGCTTCCTCTTATTTATCAGAACTGATCATTAATTAATTAATTAATTAATTTCATGTCTTTTGTCTTTTTAGGACCACACCTGTGGCATATGGAGGTTCCCAGGCTAGGGGTTGAATCAGAGCTACAGCTGTCAGCCTAAGCCACAGCCACAGCAACACCAGATCCATGCTGTGTCTGTGACCTACACCACAGCTCATGGCAACACTGGATCCTTAACCCACTGAGTGAGGCCATGCAATCTCATGGTTCCTAGTTGGATTCGTTTCTGCTGCGCCATTACAGGAATTCCGATCATCAATTTATTATAGCCAATCTTGGTTATTTGAAAATGGCTACATGCCTGTACAAGGTTCACCTCTGGTCCAATGAACTATCATTAAGAGTTATGATAATGTTGTAATAATATAGCAGCTCATGATGCAACCATATAGATGGTGGTGTAGAGGAACAGAATAATGGAAGCAGAATTCCCAGAGTTTCTTTCTTTTATTTTTTATTTTTTGCTTTTTTTTTAGGGGGGAACACCTGTGGCATATGTAAGTTCCCTGGCTGGGGTGGAATCCGAGCTACAGCTGCAGGCCTAAACCATAGCCACAGCAACGCAGGATCCCAAGCTGAGTCTGCGACCTATACCACAGCTCATGGCAACACCGGGTCCTTAACCCGCTGAGTGGGGCCAGGAATTGAACCTGCATCTTCATGTATACTAGTTGGGTCCATAACCCGCTGAACCACAAGGGGAATTCCCTAGAGAGAGTTTCTGAATAAATGGTCCCATAGGTACCTGATACAACAAAGTCAAAAGATGAACAGTATTGGGGGTTGAAGAAATTCAATTGGTATTGGTTAGAATACCTAATAATGTCCAACATTCGCCTTACTCTTCCTCTTCAATTGTTCCCTGAGAGCAGAACAACAAAAATGGTGAACAGACCACCATTAGTTGGATCTGGGCCTTAAGTTCTAATAATCTTGATTTGGAATTCATGGATGGCACAGGCTTGAGGCCCAAGAGAGGCTGCTATCTCCCCAACTCAGTGTGAATAAAATATTACCAGCATTTTATAACCTGAAAGACACAGGAACATTATGTGAAAAGATAGAACTATCCTATCAGAATAGAAGGAGGAGCAGCTAAGAACAAGGACTGAACAAGACCCAGCTGCCTGGTCTTTAGTCTAGTGACTCCACTCCTCAGTTCACAAGAAAATGTGACTGAGGCAGTGTCTTGACATCTGGTCTATGAGTTTGGTGTTCCCTCATATTTAGGAAGAGTGAAGAAAAGAATAGGAAAACATGTGAAAACCATCTGTTAAAGAGATTTCTGAAGTAAGGAGAGAGACTGGAAACTCTTCTCCTTTTCTACAACTTTATATATTATTCTCTCTTAACCCTTTGGGCTTAATAGACAAGATGATGGTCAGCTAGGATGATAATCATCCCCCTTGTGGGGAGAAGGCCCATGGAATATCAGGGAAGTTCTGTTCCTCCTTTTGTGATACCATTTCTGCGAAATTCATCTTTCTTTTATTTATCCTCCCAGTACCACGGCTGTACAGCAGGCCAAGAGTTTACCCACTATTTTATTTTCCATCTCAAATTATGATAATCTGTAATTGTCCAACCTGGTTCAATGAGTAGTACTATATGGTAGCATAGTCCAGAAAATAAAACACAAGCAACACAATGTCCTACATTTGAACAATATGAAACCCCCTGAAAATTGTTTCCACAAAGATAAGAGTGCCATATAGGAATCTTATTGTTTTGTAGAAATTAAATTCCAAAAAATTAAAGCCAAAAATTATCTTCTCCTAATTTCTTATTTTTTTCCATATCAGCCAGAGGAGGTATTACCTAGTTGCCTCTGTAGAGTTTTTTTCAGCAGCTACAGACTTGCCTCCATTTCACTGAGATTGTAACTCTTTTTTGTTTGTTTCTTTTTTTGCCTTTTCTATGGCTGCTTCAGCGGCATATGGAGGTTCCCAAGCTAGGGGTCTAATCGGAGCTGTAGCCACTGGCCTATGCCGTAGCCACAGTAATGTGGGATCCGAGCCGCATCTGCGACCTACACCACAGCTCATGGCAACGCCGGATCCTTAACCCACTGAGCAAGGCCAGGGATCAAACCCGCAGCCTCATGGTTCCTAGTCAGATTTGTTAACCATGAGCCAAGACAGGAACTCCGAGATTGTAACTCTTTTAACACATTTGAAGTCATACTGATACACCTTCAAGTCTCCCTTGGGTCACACTTTTTTTCAAGTTTCAGTCCTACACTCATAAAATGTAGGGCCAAGAGCTTAAGACAATCTTACTCAAAAATAATGTTCCAGCCCTACTGCTTGTGGAACAAGGGTAGAGGATGAACAGAGAAAGCCAAAATCTTAGTTTTAACTTCATCAGTATACCTGCCAATTTGTGCTAATTGTGCAGTGTCTATAATATATTAAACAAAATTCAACTGAGAAATTTCCTGTCAAAAGATCAAGTGAGCTTCCATATTTATTTTCCAAAAGCCTCTCAAATATTTACTGGCTCTGTGCTGATACTATTGGCACTTATCAAACATAGACCCATGGAAGTATTGTTTTCCCTTGGTATTTGAATTCCCCAGGCTCTGGTTACCTAAACAGCAATAAACATTTTCTTATCCCATCTAAATTTTCCCACCACAGAAGGATGTAACCTGTCTTGGAGAAATATGCCATTACTCAGTTCCAGGTGAGAGACAGGGGATGGGGGTGGGAGGAGAGCAAGATAATGTCTGTGCAAAGAGACATCTATAGGGTCCCTTCCTGGCTGGCCATAAAGAGAACTTTCCTTTCACAATGTGGAATTGTGCATTCCATGAAGGATCTCCTACTTCAGGACAGAATCTCTTTTCCTTATAATACTAGCTGCAAATGTGGTTACTAAATATAGGGGGGTGCACAAAATATTCCCTGGTGTAAAGCAATGGGAAAATGTGGTTGAAACATGGCTCACTTAAATAGTTCGTGAGGTTTTCTCATGACACTTCTTTCTTCTTTTTCTCTGCTTTTTTTGGGGGGGGCACACCGGTAGCATATTGAAGTTCCCAGGCTAGGGGTCGAATAGGAGCTACAGCTGCCATCCTATGCCACAGCCACAGCAACTTGGGATCAGAGCTGCATCTGTGACCTACACCACAGCTCACAGCAATGCCAGATCCCTGACCCACTAAATGAGGCCAGGGATTGAACCCACCTCCTGGTAGATACTGGTAGGATTTGTTTCCACTGTGCCACAATGGGAACTCCTCATGACCCTTCTTTTCCCAATCTCAAATTCAAATTTTAGCATTCTCTGGCTAGTCACAAGTCACAGGAATCTGAATTAATGCCAATATTCTTAGGGGAAGAGATGGAGACAGAGAGAGTAAAGTAGGTGGTTCTGGCCCTCTAACAATATCCACAACAGAGACAGAGGAAGAATAGGAAAGGAAGGGCCATGCATAACCATGGGACTCATTTGCAGACAATGAAAATCTAACCCAATCATGGTGATACCATCTGACTTATATCTGTATTCCCCTTCCTTGGGAAGGAATGAGGAAAGAGAAAGGTGGAAAAATACCTGGTACAGGTAGAGAGCCTGAGTGCTACATTGTCTAGTAAAATAGGAATTATTCAGGTAAAATGGTCATGGGAGGAGCAATGGTTTCCCAGTTAGAGAGAAAAAGAATAAGCAAAGACACAGAAGTATTAAACAACATGATATGGGAGATCAATATTTTTTGTAAGGAAGAGAAATTCAATTCAAACTAGCTTAAACAACAAAAAAAATTAGCATGAAGATAGAGTATAGTATGGAACCCAAGAAAAACAAGGCAGGTATGCTTAAAGGAATAAGCTGGCATCCAGGGACTCAACTGCTATCTTCAGTCTCCCTTTTCTCATCTCTGCATCTCTCTGTGATTTTGCTTCATCTTTCATAGCAGACCAGTTTTTCTTTTCCCCAGACCATATGGCATAAAAAATGGTTTCTGCCAACAGTTCTGAAGTGTACACTACTCAGCATAAGGAAGCAGGCAGAGTGGGCTTAAATCTCTTAGTCTTGATTCAATTTTCTGAGGAAGGACTATGATAGACAAAGATTGGTCAACTGCGGCTATGGGATCACATAATCAGAAAACTCTATAGCAACACTGGGATGAGTTGGGGAGAAGAGAAGATCCCAGAAGAAGAATGTTTATCAAAGGAGAATTGCAAATAGCATATTTCTGAGCATGAACTGGAATGCAGAGAAGGTAGGAGATAAGGCTGGAGAAGAGAAAGGAGAAAAGAAAGACTATTATGTAGCTTAAAGTGTATATGACAAGCTCTGGGGGTAGGTCTGAAAAGTCTTTAAGCAGAGAGGAGTTTAGTAACTCATCATTTTTATATAACTCATTCAAAAAGCAGTGTGGAAGATGGTTTGGAGGAGAGGAGTGAAGACAAGGAGCACAATTAGAAGTTGTTGAAATAGTTTTAAAAAAAGATCAGGGCCTAAACTAAGGCAAAATCTGTGGCAGTGCAAATGTAAAGGAAAGATGGATATGAGAGATAGTTAGGAGATAGTATTAACAGAGCTTATTAATTTAATTAGATGTGGTGGGGGTAGTGTGCAAGAGAGAGTCTAAGGTGACTTCCAAGTATCTGGCTTGGGAGACAAGGCAAAAGGTTTCACATGCTCTTTACTCACAACTGAATACAATGCTGAACAAAATCCAAATATTACCCACAATCCTTCCAACCTTCCCCATGGACTGGAGCTGGTATTGTTCACTCAGGGACTGGAGGCAAACCTCACAGGAGTTTTTCCTATACCAACATCTGAGCTCCTGGAAGAACTTACTGTCAATTGACTGTTCCAAGTACTAGATGAAGTGTTTTTATCCTCCCTGATCTTTTCAATTTACTTTCCTTGGGCAGAAATCTGGGTGATGCAGCTATAATTTCCTTTCACCTTATATCAGATACAAAAAGGACATACTCCTCCCTAATCTGTGGCTATATGTATTCTGCTACAATCTAGTAGAATTCCTAAGTGAAGTCTCTTTAAACAAGGGATATGCACACTCATTCATTTATTGAGGGTTTACTATGTTCCTGTACTATTCTAAGCACTGGAGATATAGCAGTGAACAAAACAGACAAAAATCCCTGTCCTCATGGAGCTTCCTTTTGAGTTATACACCTTACTATTCCTTGGTGCATATGCAGTTTATTTTCAGAAAGAGGTACAGCAGTCTTAAATGGTCATAAAATGGTCACAATCCCGTCATTTCATCTGTTTGTGCAAGAAGGTGAAATTATTGTTTTATAATAACAGGGTCTCCCTTTGGTGAGTTTTTTGGGATCTCCCTTAACAAAGAAGAAGAACATATTAGCATGGGAAGATGATGACTTCAGTTATGGACAAAGTGAATTTGAATTGTTTGGCGGTCATCCAGATGAAGATGTCTAGAAGATGGTTGGAATAGGGGGGATGTCTGAAGTAACAACATAGATTTGAAAGTCATCCATAGATTTTAAAGTAATAGAGTGTGGAGAGTAGAACAAAAGAAATAGTCCATGGAAAGGACCATAGGAAAACATAAACATTTAAGAGAGAGGTAGAGAAAGAGGAACTCATGAAAGTTACATGCATGAAAAAGCTAAAGAAGAAGGAAAAGAACTAGGAGAATGTGTGTTTAGAAGTCAAGTAAGGAGATAACTTCAAGCAAACTGAAGTAATCAACACTGTCAATGTGGCAGTGAGGCCCAAAAGAAAGGGGCTTAAAAGTGGTCATTGCATAGAGAAACTTATCAGTAATTGGTGTTCTTAACAAAAGAGGTTTCAGTGTAGGGGTGTAGATGACTATTTATTCCTGTGTTTCACTATAAACATAATAAATATGTGCTATGGAATATTATGGGTTCAATAAGTAAACAGAGAATAAAGGTTTTATGTTGCTAAATACAGATTTTAGAAGATCTAAGCAAATTCTCTTTAGAAGTCGGTTCTTTTGACTTGTTGATGGCCCTTGAAAAAGGCTGAATGCTAAATAGCTGTCTTCCTTTGAGCCTGAAAGGCAGGTCTGTATTATATGAAAGGAAAGGTATGATCCATGTGAGAACTCCACCCAAGATCACTGTCATGTTTGCAGTTGTAATACATATCCCCTATGTTAGGATTGTTCCTATTGATTAGTTTGCTGATTATTTCCATCTGGTACTTCTATTTAATTATCTAGGGGTGATTCACTCTTTTTCACCTTTCAAATCATTATTCTCTTTCTTCAATATTTTGTGGCTGTCTGGTCCTCATATCTAGATGTATCTCATATTGGTTTGGTCTTCATATCTAGATTATCTCAAAATCTATGTTTCATTTTAGTCTTACATTCCATTTGAGATTCCATTAATGTTTCATTAGCAATTCTTCTGGGGCCTCTCAGACTTCTTACATATGGTACAGCTATTTTTATACTTCCTAAAATGTTTAAAACTTTTATTAAATACACATTTGGAAGGGCACAGGATTTTTTTTTTTTTTTTTTGCTTTTTAAGGCTGTACCTGCCACAGATGGAAGTTGCTAGCACCCAAACTGGAGCTTCAGCTGCCAGTCTACACCACAGCCACAGCAATGTGAGATCCAAGCCACATCTGCGACCTATATCACAGCTCATGGCAATACCAGATCCTTACCTGAGCAAGGCCAGGGATCAAACCTGCATCCTCATGGATACTAGTCAGGTTCATAACCCACTAGCCATGATGGGAACTCTGGGCACAGGACATTTATAAATATGTTTATGCATTGTACTGAGTTCAAAATTGGTGAAATTTTTTATCATTATACATTACAGAAACTCCAAGCTTAATTTCAAAAAGATCAAGAAATAAGCCCCCAGAAAACCACACAATTTTCGTAAAAAGTCACTACCTCCATGTCAATTCTTAGTGTCAATATTTTGAAATTAACATATGTAATTTGGGAAGGACTACTGGAAGGTTCACTAAGTGGAGGGTTTACATAGAATTTTTACCCAGATGAACTTTGGGGAAATATACCTGAGCACTTTAAATATCTAGATGTATCTCAAAAAACTGCAAGGACTAGTCAGCTCCTGGGTGTCCAAGGGGGAGTGAACATCAAGCTAGGGCTAGAAAAATAGTGACAAGATATTAGAAGAATGTGAATGCTAAGTAGATCTTATACGCAATTGGATCTACTGAAAAAATAGCTCTAACTTTTACTGAGTGCTTACTCCATGCCAGGGCAAGTTATGTATGTTGAGTGCTTTACATGTACTCTCTCATTTTAGTCTCCTAACTAGTCTATAGGTGCTATATTTATAAGCATCTTCGCTCAAGGAAACATAGCTACTCGGCGGTGGGGCAGAAGTTAAAAATTGGCGCTAACTCCAAAGCCCATTCTCTAAACCAGAGGGAAGTGGGAGTAGATTCATGATTTAGAAAAAACACTCTTTTAGAAAAGTGAGAACGGACTTCAGGGAAACAACTCTAAAAGCAGGAAGACCAGAGAGGATGCTGTTGCAGTAGTCAAGAACTGGTTAGGGGCCGTCCCTTAACCACCGGAGTTATAAGGATAAGTGACTTGGTTAGAGAAGTTACTTATAAAATTCACCTGGAAGCGCTTCTGAAGTATGGATTGGAGGAAGTGAGAGTGAAAAATAAGTTAGGAGATTGTTGGGACTGTCAGTCTCAACAATCATTCTGCCTGTGGAGACAGGAGACTGACGAACCCAAATCCTCTGTCCTCTTTGGATTTTCAGAGCACACTGCACTTCTCCCACCTCACCCTTACCTTGACGTCGCTCCATCCAGGCCCTAGGAAGTGGGCTTTTGCGCACTTTTCTAGGTCGCAGACTGAGCCAGGACAGCTGCGCCAGCGGTGACGGCAATCGCCGCCGGGGGTGGGGCGCATGCGCGCGGTTGCTAGGCGACGGCGGCCAGGGCGCCGCGGCACTGTGTGTAGGCAGCGGGCGCCAGAGAAGGAGGAGCACGAGGATGCCGCTGCGACCGCGGCCCCGAGAGGGAGCTGCCACTGCTGTGTGGCCGCGGGGGCTGAGGGACGGGAATCAGGCCTGGGGGTTGCGTCCCTGAGCAGACTGGGGGCGGCGGTTCAGCCCGAGCTCGGGCCTAGTGCCCGAGGCTCCGGGCAGCTGGGCAAGCACCCCCCCGCCTCTCGCGCTCCCATTGCCTCTTCTCGCCCCTCCACGTCGATGGTGGTGAAGTTGGCGGCTCCAGGGAGCGCAAGGCACCAGGCTGCCTCCCTTGCACCCAGCTCCTCTTTGAGCGCGTCTCTCGTCCCGGCTCACGGACACCTGCGCCGCTGGCTCCTCTAGCCCGCTTAGCCCACCCCAGGCAGCGGGCGGGGGAGGGGCTCCCCCTGCAGGGGCTGTGTCGAGCTGGGCGACTACAGGAACCGTAGGAGAGTAGGGGTGAGTAGTGGCACCGCACTCGCCAGGTGCTGGGGCGCTTTTCTGGCCTCTGGGTCCCCGGGAGGGGACTGAAGCGCTGTTTTTTTCTGCAAAAGCTTCTGATGCCTCTCTTACATCTGCTCGCGGCTCCCTAATCCCTTCGATGTAGTTTTCCTTCTAAAAAGCATCACTCTTTGGTCTCAACTCGGCGTCCAGGAACGCAGGGTCGGTGCTTAAGGCCTGGTTTTGCTTCTTAGATGTCATATGTTGGTAATTTCTACGTACAGTCATGCAGCCAGGTCCCTGATTCTGGGATAGACGTTTCCAGTACCGTGCTTGCTCGCCCCTTTTCCATCCTTCTTGCCCTCAGAAGGCTCAGCATAACCTCAGGCTTCCAAAGAGCCAATTCTCAGGCTGCTTGTCGCTCCATGCCTCAAGGCTCGAACAGGCAACTGGTATGGCCCCTTACTTTTCAATTTTCTTGCTACTGGTGTGCTGAGAGCTTCTGAAAGCCGTGTGCCTGGCTTCTGACTCCTGACGTGTAAAAGTTAGGAAGACAGTACTTGTATTAAATAATACTAATAAAACAAACTAACAAACACACTCTCCAGTTGACTTCCAAAGTGGGATCAAACTTGAAGAGAAGTAGGGGAAAAGTGGCTGATTGCTACAGGGAGAACAGGTTTTACATACTACTCTTTATCCAGAACGACATACTTTTAAAAAATAAATATGATGAGGAAACCTAAAATGTTCCTAATAAAAGCAAGGATATGTTATAATCTATCTGTTCTTTCTAGGGTAGCCTGCAGTTGAGAGTAGTTGCTCCAAAAAGCATTGAAATGAGGAACCTGAAGTGATATTTTGGACAGGGTGATTCGATGAGGATCTAAAGTTTGTAGGTACTTTTTGAAAATCGACAACATTATCTTTAAGGAGTGAGGTTGTTTCTTTAAGAGCAAATGGTTGAAGAAAATTACAATTCACAGTTGACCCCTTTCAAAAGTGGACTAAATTTAGATAAATTGTAATTTTGATTGTAAGGTACTTCTGTGTGCAGACAATGAAAGATGAGTTCCTTCTTTATTTGGCTCTCTTCCCTCCACGCTGTTTTTTAAGCCATTTCAGGTTTATTCTATTTGAAAAAGAGAACAAAATGAAAAAGAAGTGCAATAATGAAAAAGCTAAATTTAATTTTGGGTAAATACTTTTAGGCTAAAGATTTTGAAAAAGGATAGAGATGTCATTTGTGTTTAGATAACTTTATCTAGTGAATCAGTCAAGACTGACACCTCTGATAGTTGTTGGTAAAATGCTTTGCTTTGGAAGCTTTCCTGTTTGACATTCTCTTGGGTATGGCTTAAAGCACTCATAATTCTGGTTTCACTGCCAAATAACCTTGGACCTCAGCTTAGTATTGTTTGTTTTGTGAAAGTGAATTGGCAAACTGACATGCTTCTTGGTGCTAGATTCCAAAGTTAGAAATGTTTTTGTATTAGAAAAGTTCTTGATGAATTAAACTTTGAATTATTTGAAATAATAATGTACCATGTGGATACTTGTTGTTCATCTTCATGTACTTTTAGAAGCAGGCAGTAATTTGGATCCGATTTAAAATTCTATTATAATGATTATGTCTGTGAAGGTGCTACATACTCAAGGGCATTTATATAGAATATCATAACCACATTATAAGATAATATTAATAGTTCATTTTACAAGGCACTTGATGTGAACTCTGGAATGAGTTAGTTTTTTTTTTAAATTGACTTTCAACAAGCTTTTATTTTCTGGCTTCACTGAGTGCCTGTACTAGGTACTGTGAATAGAACAGAAACAGAAGTTAAATTGCTTACCCATTGGAGAAAGAAAATACATACATGAGACATTGTGGTCAACAGATGGAACACAGAATAGTACAAAATAGGAACTAAAAGAATTAACAGTTAAATGGAGATCTTTGGAGATTGATGTTCATCTGAGAAGGCATTATAGAGAAAGCCAGACTTGATTTTGTTTTCCATAGAAGTGTAGACTTTTTTGGAAGGGGAGGAGTTGAGTGTAGCATGAGCTGAGGCACCTGATTTTCTAATCTTCACTAATATTTTCTAATCTTTTCTAATATTACTCTTCTGGATAAACTTAAAGGGGGAGGGGCCTGTCAGTGACAATGAACTCTGTTGTGGGCATAAATTTTTTTGATAAATTACATACTAAGTTATTAAATTAAATGTAAATGATTTTTCAAATGTATGTACTTTATAAGTCAGATTTAAAATAACCTTCCTATTTCCTGGGGCAAGTAAGAATGTTTTCTAAGCAGATAGAATATCAGGTTCACATATTTTTATAACTTGTACATTTTCGCTGTCTCCTAAGACAGTTAAAATCTAAGTGTTTTGTACAAGGCTGATCTGATTAGTACAACTTTAGATTATTAATATACTACAAAGACCATTTTTTGATAGAATAAATTAGGGAAATTCTATGAACAGCATGAAATTTGGTCCATTAAAATATATGATAGCTTAGTTTTTATACTGTTAATTAGTACTACTCTTTCTATTGTTTTCTGAAAACAAAGAGAGATATATCGGAGTCCTGCAAATTGATGTCTGTCAGAGTTCTAAAGTAATGCTATTAATAGCCCATGTGTTAATATTTGGCAACTAACATCAGTATTTAAACTGCAGTTATAAACCTATGCAAAATTTATGGTACTTTTCTAACAACTACCTGCTGTGTTGATAATCAGTTACATGACTAGTCTTCTGGGTTTTTGTCAACCATTGCATGGTGATATTTGTATGTAAAAAAAATATGTATGTAACAACAAGAAAATACACTGCAGCTGTATCAAAAAGAGAGGTTATGTCACCCCCAACTGAAACTTGCATATTAGAATTCCAAATACAAAGAATTTTTGAGTTAATTTGCAGATATGCTCTAAGGAATGATATACCCAAGCTTAAAAATTTTCAAGGCTTCTATATATCATCTTATATTTTTTGTTTGATGTCTTTTGCTGCCAGCAGTAGTTATTGCTAAAAAACTTCAATTCAAAGTAGCTAATAGTTTCAATGAATATACTTGTTTTGAGCATCCTTTGCTTAGGATGTCAGCTATTAGTTAAATAAACAATTAATAATTAGAGAACAGAATGGTCCACACAGACACAGTCGATGATCATTGTTGGAAGTTAGCCAGTTAACACCAAAATATTTTTAGAGGGTATTGGGGTCTTCTTTGCGTTGTCACTAAGCATTATTGCACAATTCTGTTCTTAGCTGCTTGTGCTGGTTATCTAAAGGGAAACTCTTTGGAAAGAGAACTGGTGAATTCAAGTGATGAGGAAACTGTTGATAAAATTAGAATTACCTTATATGTCAAGTTCTAAGTACTATGGTGGTTTCAGGTAGGTATACATCTTAGGTATATTACTAAATCTCACTGGTAGCAGCATGTGAAATAGGGTAAGGAATTATTAGTTTTGTTGCTATATAATAGGTAACCCTCAATATTTTTACCACCATATTACTGAGTCTGAAAGTAGATCAGCATTAGACTAAGTACCAATGATGTATCCATAAGTTGTAATTTTCTTTAAATGTAGTTTCAAAAGTGTTGTCATATTCCTAAGTATGATCTTTAATATGTCAATGGATTGAAAAATTTCTCAGCTGAGTATATCCCCTTATTTTATTATGAAAGCTTATGGGAAAAATGGCTTTTACCCAACATTATTTTTGGAATATATTTTCTGGGACATAACCTTTTTCACTAAGTGAAAAATACCCATAGCCAATTCCATATAGGAAAATATGTGTACAGTAGAATTCCTTCTTAAATTATGGTACCTACATATAGAAGATGTAAACTAATATTCACAGAAGGCCTTCATATAGAAGATGTAAGCTAATATCCACAGAAACTATTTCACACAAAGTTATCATTCTCTTAATATCATATAGTATAAATTGTTAACTCTCTTGGGACTATCAGCACCCAAAAGTTTCCCTGTGGTCTGATTAATTCCTATTTTTTTAACAACTGATGTACCTTAGGGATTTGATGGTGAGTCTTTGTTACTGAAAGAGAAGCTTTTTGTAGCAATTTTAAAATGCAATAAATATTAACTGAAAACCTGAAGTCAATTCAATTATTAATTTCCTAATTAATAATTAGGAAAATGGGTGTTTTCTAACAATCTTCATTAAAACTATTGTTCAGTATTAGTATCTCCATAACCTTTCATATCCTGAATTATATGATTCCTCATTATGTTCACTTTCTGTACCTCATTGCCACTTTTCCTAACCTCTGTGGATATTGGTTTGTTCTGTCATTTCTACTGATCTACTTCTATGGCTCTGAAATTAATTTTACAAAATACATTTATATTTTTAAAAAGTTATTCAGGAAAGATTTTCTATCACAGTTTCAAAAGCTGGATCCATATCAGGTAAACTGCATTTGAAACTGGGTGATTCAACTGGAAGTGGCATCAAGAAGAAGACTAGCCCAAGTTATTTTTAAAAGCTGTGTCTAACTCAGACAATTTTGAATCACTAGACTTTTACTTAAAACATAGTTTTCTTTATTGTAGAAAGGAAAAAGTCAGAATTTAGTTACTTCTGAAATAAAAGTATGGATCCTTTCATTCAGATTTGTTCGGAGTTTTTCATTATATCTTTATCATCTAAACTGTATGTATAGGTATTTTTTAATGTAGACTAAAAATTAATATCTTCTCTATTTTCCCCTTCTATCTTGTTACTACACTGTATGTTTATACAGTATCTTTCAACTGAGGAATTCAAAGCATTCTTTTTTTTTTTTTTCAAAGGACTGTACCAGCAGCATATGGAGGTTCCAGGCTAGGGGTAGAACTGGAACTTTAGCTGCCAGTCTACACCACAGCCACACCAATGCAGGATCCTAGCCGTGTCTGTGACCCACATCACAGCTCTCTACAACACTGCTGGATCGTTAACCCACTGAGTGAGGCCAGGGATCAAAACCTCATCCTCATGGATACTACTTGGGTTCATTACCACTGAGCCACGATGGGAAGTCCTGTGACATTAATTACCATCAACATGGAATTTTAGTTTTCAGATTGAAAAGTAGTTGATATATCAGTAATCAGTAATAAGTTTGATTTCACAGGTCATACATAAGCCTGTCTCATTACTTATTAGTTGCTCTCTGCCCTTTGCAGGGCTGGGCATATATCATATACTAATTTATTTAATTATACTTACTGAGTTTAACTTCTAAATGTGCACATAGAGTCCTAATATTTTGTTTCTTTTCTGTGTACTTTCAAGCTAACATTATTAACTGAGTTGTTTTTGCTTGTCATCAATAGATTTAATTATCATGGATTGTATTGCTACTGCTACCATATTGGTACAGATACCTGTGATTCCATAGAAGGGAAAACATAGGGGTATAATAAAATGGGTATCATATTTTATATGTTGCAACATTTTCTTAATTTGTAATAACTTTAGAAAAATTTGGTCTAAAATGGTTGAAGTTTTGAATTTTAGAATTTTTTTTTAATGTGCTGTAGTTTTCATAGCTTCCTTGTGTATGTAGTAACAAGAACTTGGTTGGAGTTCCCATCATGGCTCAGCAGAAACGAATCTGAGTAGCATCCATGAGGACACAGGTTTGATACCTGATCTTGCTCAGTGGGTAAGGATCCAGTGTTGCCATGAACTATGGTGTAGGTCACAGACTAGGCCAGCAGCTACAACTCTGATTTGACCCCTACCCTGGGAACATCCATATGCCTTGGGTGTGGCCCTAAAAAGGCAAAAAATTTAAAAAATGAACTTGGTTATCAAAGTATTCCTGTTAGGAATTTTACTTTAATAAATAGATGGGAACAATTTATAGTTAGCATACCAATGAATTATACGTAAAGAGATCTTTCTGAAATAATTGAAGGTTCCTTGAAGCTCCTTTTCTTTTAAGTAATTTAATATCTTCTCTACTATCTCGTTTACACTACTGGTTTGCTTAGCAAACTCTTCATAAATAATACTAAGTTTGATTTAATCTCGGCCCCTGTCCCAGTTACCACAAATTCTGAATCATTGTGGTCCAACTTATAGTAAAACAAAATTTCCTTAATTCAGGCCTACAAATCAAAAATTTGTTATATTCATGCTAAAAATATCTTTGTTAGAGTGCTTACCCTGTGCTGGTGATGGATTCCACTCCACAGGAAAAGCAGCCGGAGTCCTATCAGAGATTAGGACATATCGGAGCTTTTTTTACTGGCTATCAAAGCACTGATATTTAATTAAAATAAGTGCTAAGATGGATGAATGTAGGAACAGCTAGGTTTTATGTATGTAAAAATGTCTTCTAAGTGCTCTGTTGAATATATGAGAGAATATAAATTGCATCAGGCTCTTTACTAGGAAAGGAATTTGAATATCAGTTAACAGTTTA
This sequence comes from Phacochoerus africanus, assembly GCF_016906955.1. Taxonomy (NCBI): domain Eukaryota; kingdom Metazoa; phylum Chordata; class Mammalia; order Artiodactyla; family Suidae; genus Phacochoerus; species Phacochoerus africanus. Next base: position 55,423,737 of record NC_062560.1, read on the forward strand.
AATAAAATTAGGGCAATAGTTATGATGAACTGCTTTCAGATGTTTTAAAAACTACATTAGCAATATTATTTTCATGTAAATTCTGCGCATTTACAAATTTTTCTTATCAATTCATCAGATTAGGAAAGTAAAGTGTTCATTCAAAGTAGTCTTAATATGTTAATGGTGTTGCAGCAGCTCTGAAAGTAGTTAAACTTCAGGACCTCCTTCACCAGTTCTGAATTAATAATCGTATAATACGTATATGCAAATTAATATAGATTTGTTTTGTTTATGTTATGATGCAGTAAGCTCTAAAACCCAGATTTATTGTGTTATGAAATAAAATTTTTCTAACAAGAAGCTGGAATAAATTTCATTTAACCAAGAAGAGCACAACCATACCTAACAATGGGGTGCTAGAGTCTTGTTATTTACTATTGATTTTCTTTTGGAATGGAAAAACTGCTTGTTCTCTGCTTCAGTGCCTTTTACAGTAATGATAATTTGCCTCTACTGTGTAAGCTCTTTGCTCTTCACTTATAGGTCTTTGGAGTAAGAGCAAAGGAAGCAATAACACCAAGGTTGTTGGATTGACTAGAATAAAAAATTAGCTCTCTGGAAATTTTTAACTGATTAGAACACTCTCCATCTCCTGCCCCCTTTGCCATTATGGATGAGAGGAAGAGAGACTGAGTATTCACATAACACTTTCTCATAGCCAAACATCCAATGCAGAAGAGGAATTAGAGAAATCTATTTATTAGTAGTCTGCACTAACAGAAGGAGGCTGCAGTTTAAAAGAAAGTTTAAAGGCATTTTATCTTGGAAGGTAATTGTTTTATTTCCATTTGAATATGAATGTTTCTAATCCAGGTAGTCCCAGAACTGCATAAAATATCTTGTTTAATGAATTTTCTAATTAACTAAGGATTAATTCAAGTATGTAATGAAACTGGGTCAAGGATACTTTGCATAACCTGTTTGGAGCTTTAGGTTGTGCATAATTTTGTTTGTTGACCACTGACCCAATTGTGTCTGTCTTGATTAAGGATTTTTGGTTGCAAATAACAAAGATCTACTTCAAACTAAATGAAAACAAAAAAGGGTTTATATTAAGGATACAAAAGGTTCTCATGGAATTCAAGGGCAAAAAGTATAGCTTGGGCACATGAGGGAGTATAACTAGAATTGAAAAGCTGCCAATGGCTATGAGAGCTTTCCTCCTTTCTCTCTTCCCTTCCCATCCTTAGAGCCAAAGGGGTCTCCTGTTTATCTGTTTCTTTCAGCTTGTCTGCTTTATTCTTCTCATTCCCTAGCTCACCTGGAGCTTCCAAGTTTACATATTCTAAATTTACATATTCTAAATTAAGCTTCCAAGTTTACACATTCTAAGTATCTAAGCTGGTTAAGTATCCCATGTTGTCACGGCAGTGGTTTGATCCCTGGCCCGAGAACTTCTGCATGCCACAGGGGCAGCTAAAAATTAAATGCTACTTTTTATTCCTAGTAATTTTCTTTGCTCTGAAGTCTACTTTATGTGAAAGTGTTCTTAAACATTTCATGCTTCAAAAGAATGTCTTTTTTTCTATCCATTTACTTTCAATCTATACATGTTGTTATGTTTGAAGTGAATTTCTTGTAGACAGCATATATTAGAGCATTTTTTTAAATCACTTTGCCAATCTCTGTATTTTAATTGGTTAATTTAGGGTATTTATATATTAAAATAATTATATGTTAGGACTAGAATTTTTAAAAATTGTTGTAAAATATGAGTCTCTACTTTCTTAACAAACAATTAAGAATCCAATATTATTATACAGAAGATCTTTAGAACTTTCTCATCTTGTATGACAAACTCTACCATTTAATACTCCCCATTTTCCTTCCCCTGCAAGCTGTTGGCAACTACCATTCTACCTTCTGCTTCTATTAGTCTATGATTCTGACTAATTTAGACCACTTTAGACACTTCAGATAGGTAGAATTATGGAGTGTCTGCTGTTCTTTGACTGGCTTATTTCACTTAGCATAATGTCCTTAAGATTTGTCCATGTTGTAGCATATAACAGGATATCCTTATTTTTAAAGACTGAATAATATTCCATTGAATGTATTTACTGCATTTTCTTTATCTACATACTCATTAATGGATACTTAAGTTGTTGCCACCTCCTGGCTATTGTAAATAACGCTATGAACATGGGAGTGCAAATACTTTTCGTGATCCCATTTTTACTACTTTTGGATAAATACTCAGAAGTGGGATTGTTGGATCATATGGTAGTATTCAAAAAAATTTTGAGGAACTTCCATGCTGTTTTCCATAGCAACTTCACCATTTTACATTTCCACCAACATGGCATAAAGGTTCAGTTTCTAAACATTTTCTCAACACTTGTTATTTTCTGTTTTAGTTTTCTTTTTTATAATGACCATCCTAACAGGTGTGAGGTAATATTTTCATGTGGTTTTGGTTTTCATTTACTTGATAATTAATGATATTTGACTATCTTTTCACAGACATGTTGGCTGTTTGTATGTCTTCTTTGGAAAAATGTTTATCCAAGTCGTTTCCTTTTTTTTTTTAGTTTATTTGTGATTTATTCTTTATTTATTTTTTAATTAAAGTAGACTTGATTTACAATGTTACATTTCCTTGTTTTTAAATGAATATTTATTTATTTAATTTATTTATTACTATTGAGTTGTAGGAATTTCTTATATATTTTAAAAATATGGCTTGCAAATATTTTCTCCCATTCCAAATGTTGGTTTTTCACTATGTTGATCATTTATTTTGCTGTGCATTTGCTTTTTAGTTTGACATATTCCCATTTGTCTAGTTTGACTTTTGTTGCCCTGTACTTTTGGTGTTATGTCTAAGAAATCATTTTTAAGACCAATGTTATGAAGCTTTTCCTCTTTGTTTTCCTTTAGGAGTTTTATGGTTTCATGTCATACTTTTAATTCTTTAATCCATGTTGAGTTGATTTATATGTATAAGTATCCAGTTTCATTATTTTGCATGTGGACATTCAGTTTTCCAATATTATTTATTGAAGAGACTGTCCCCATTGTGTGTTCTTGCTACCCTGTCAAAGATCAGTTAACTGTATACAGGCGAATTTGTTCCTGGACTTTCTCTTCTCTTCCATAGGTCTGTGTTTGTCTTTATGCTACTATTATACTGTTTTATTTAGTGTAGCTTTGTAATATTTTAATATTACTTTTTAATATTACTTTTTAATATACAAAGTGTGATGCCTTCAGTTTTGTTCTGTTTGCTGTAAAAAAAGGCCATTTGGGTTTCGATAAGGATTGCATTGAATGTAGATTGCTTTGGGTAGTATGGCTGCTTTAACTGTATTAAATCTTCCAATCTATGAACATGAGATATCTTTCCAATTATGTATGTCATCTTTAATATCTTCCAGCAACATTTTGTTGATTTTCAGTGTACAAATCTTTAGACTTCCTGATTAAGTTTTTCCTAATAATTTTGTTCTTTTTGATGCTGTTGTAATTACAATTATGTTCTTAACTTTCTATTAGATGTTCATTGTTAGTGTATGGGAACACAGCTGATATTTTTCTCTTGATTTTGTGTCCTGAACTGATTCGGATGCCTTTTAAATTTATTTTACTTACATAATTGATCTAGATTAGCAGCAGTCTTCAGTACTATGTTGAATATACGTGGTGAAGGTGAGCATCCTTGCCTTGTTCTTGATCTTATAGAAAGAGCTTTCAGATCTTAACTGTGGGCTTTTTATATATGGCCTTAATTATGTTGAGGCAATTTCCTTTTATGACTAATTTGTTGAATATTTTTTTATAATAAAAGGGTGTTTAAATTTGTCAAAGCTTTTTCTGCATCTGTGAGATAATCATATATTTGTTCCTTTATTCCTTTGTTAAGGTGATTGAACTATCTTTGAATCCCAGGAATAAATTCCACCTGTTTATGATGTATGATCCTTTTAATGTTCTATTGAATTTAGTTTGCTAGTATTTTGTATATGATTTTTGCATATTATTCATTAGGGAAATTAGCCTGTAGTTTTCTTTCTTCTAGTATCTTTTTTTATGCCTGGGATATCAGGCTCATGCTGGCTCATAAGTTGAGTTTGCAAGTATTTCCTCATCTGATTTCTAAAAAGAGTTTGAGAAGGATTGGTGTTCTTCCTTTTTAAATTTAATATTATTGAAGTATAGTTGATTTACAATATTGTGTTAATTTCTGCTATACAGCAAGTGATTCAGTTATACATATATGCATGTCCATTCCCATATATGTTATCACTGAGTATATTTCCCTGTGCTATACAGCAGGTTCCTTTTGATCATCCATTCCATATACAAAAGTATGCCTTTGCCATTCCCAAACCCCCAGTCTTTCCTTTCCTCCATTCCCCTTTGGTAACCATATGTTTGTTTGCAAAGTCTTCGAGTCTCTTTCTGTTTTGTAAATAAGTTCATTTGTATCATTTTAAAAATTTCACATATCAGTGATATGATATGGTTTATTTGTCTCTCTCTGACTTACTTCACTTAGTATAATAATTTCTAGGTCCATCCATGTTGCTGCAAATGGCATTATTTCATTCTTATTTATAGCTCAGTAATATTCCATTGTATATATTTACTGCATATTATTTATCCATTTATCTGCCAATGGACATTTAGGTTGCTTCCATGTCTTGGCTATTGTAAATAGTGCTTCAGTGAACATTGGGGTGCATTTATCTTTTTGAATTATGGTTTTCTCTGGATAGATGCCCAGGAGTGGGAGTGCTGGATAGTTATGTATTCAGTTTTTTGAGGAATATCCATACCATTTTCCATTCTTACATTCCCACCAACAGTGAAGGAGGGTTCCCTTTTCTCCACATCCTCTCCAGCATTTATTGTTTGTAGACTCCTTTTCTTTTTTTCCCTTTCTTTTCTTTTCTTTTTTCTTTTTGTCTTTTTAAGGCCACACCTATGGCATATGGAAGTTCTCAGGCTAGGAGTCAAGTGGGAGCTGTAGCTGCCAGCCTATACCACAACCACAGTAATGCCAGATCCAAGTCATGTCTGTGACCTACACTGTAGCTCATGGCAGTGCTCGATCCTTAACCCACTGAGTGGGGCCAGGGATTGAACCCACGTGCTCCTGGGTAATAGTTGGGTTCGTTACCACTGAGCCACAAAAGGAATTCCTGTTTGTAGACTTATTGATGATGGCCATTCTGACTGGTGTGAGATGATACCTCATTCTAGTTTTGATTTGCATTTCTCTAATAATTAGTAATGTTAAGCATATTTTCATGTGCATTTTGGACACCCATCTGACTTCTTTGGATCAATGTCTATGTAGATCTTCTGACCATTTTTTGATTGGGTTGTATGAGATGTTTTTGTATGTTTTGTAGATTAATCCCTTGTTGGTTGCTTCATTTGCAAATATCTTCTCCCATTCTGTGGGTTGTCTTTTCATTTTTTAATGGTTTCCTTTGCTGTGCAAAGCTTTTAATTTTAAATAGGCCCCATTTATTTATTTTTGTTTTTATGCTAGAGGGGGATCAAAAAGATATCAATACAGTTTATGTCAAAGCATGTTCTGCCTGTTTTCCTCTAGGAGTTTTGTAGTATCCAGCCTTACATTTAGGTATTTAATCTCTTTAATCCACTTTGAGTTTATTTTGGTATATAGTGTTGTAGAATGTTTTAATTTCATTCTTTTACACGTAGCTGTCGTTTTTCCTAGCACTACTTACTGAAGAGAATGGCTTTTTTCTATTGTATATTCTTGCCTCCTTTGTTGAATATTAATTGACCATAGGTACATGGTTTTATTTTGGGCTTTCTATTCTGTTCTGTAAATCTGTATTTTTGTTCTTATGCCAGAACCACACCATTTTGATGACTGTAACCTTGTAGTATAGTCTGAAGTCAGGGAGCCTAATTCCTTCAACTCCTTTTTTCTTTCTTAGGATACCTTTGGCTATTCGGGGTCATTTATATTTCAGTACACATTTAAAATTTTTTTGTTCTAGTTCTGTGAAAAATACCATTGGTAATTTGATAGGGATTGTATTGAATCTGTAGATTACCTTGGGTAGTATAGTCATTCTGACAATGTTGATTATTCTAATCCAAGAGCATGTTATGTCTTTCTATTTGTGTCATCTTTGTTTTTTTCCATCATCATCCTATAGTTTTAAGAGTACAGGACTTGTGCCTCTCTAGGTAAGTTTATCCATTGATGTTTTCTTCTTTTTGATATAATGGTAAATGATATTGATTCCCTAATTTCTCTTTCTGATCTTTCATTGATTGTATATAGAAATGCAAGAGATTTATGTGTATTAATTTTGTATCCTGCTATGTTACCAAATTCATCGATGAGTTCTAGTGGTTTTCTGGTAGCCTTTTTAGGATTTTCTGTGTATAAAATCATGTCATCTGCAAACAATGACAGTATTACTTCTTTTTTTAAATTTGGATTCCCTTTATTTCTTTTTCTTGTCCAATTGCTGTGACTAGGACTTACAAGACTGTGTTGAATAACAGTGGTATAAGTGGGCATCCTTGTCTTGCTCCTGTTATTAGTAGGAAAGCTTTAGCTTTTCACCATTGAATATGATATTAGCTATGGGTTTGTTATATGTAGCTTTTACTATGTTGAGATAGGTTCCCTCTCTGCCCACTTGCTAGAGTTTTTATCAGAAATGGTATTGTATTTTGTCAAAAGCCTTTTCTGTATCTATTGAGATTGCCATATCATTTTTATTCTTCAGTTTATTGGTGTGTTATATCATACTGGTAGATTTGTGGATTTTGAAGAATCCTTGTATCACTGGGATAAAAACCACTTGATCATGGTGTATGATCATTTTAATGTATTGCTGAATTCAGTTTGCTAGTATATGTTGAGGATTTTTGCATCCGTGGTCCTTAGTGATATTGGCTTGTAGTTTTCTTTTTTGTGGTATCTTTGTCTGGTTTTGGTATCGGGGTGATGGTGGTCTCATAGAATGAGCTTGGGAGTGTTTCTTAATCTGCAGTTTTTGGAATAGTTTCAGAAAGATAGGTATTAACTCTTCTTTAAATGTTTGATTGCATCTTCCTGTGATGCCATCTGGTCCTTGACTTTTGTTTTTTTTGGAAGTTTTAAAATTACAGTTTCAATTTCAGTACATGTGTTAGTCTATTCGTATTTTCTATTTCTTTCTCATTAAGTCTTGGAAGGTTGTACATTTGTAGGAATTTGTCCATTCTTTTAGGTTGTCCATTTTATTGGCATACGGTTGTTGGTACCCTATGTGTACCTTCCAAAAGTGGAGTCTGTGTTTCACCCAGTTCTGTGGAGTTCCTGATGTCTAGCCCTGCTGCCATTTGAAGCCAAATATTCTAGGGGTTTCTCTTCCCAATCCTAATCCCTAGAACTCTCACTCCTGTGGGAGAATATCTGCAATATAATTTTTTCCAGTTTATGGGCTGCCCATCAGGCATGGGATTTGATTGCATCACCAAAGCCCCCCTCCTGCCATATTACCATGGCCTCTTCCTTGTCCTTGAGTGAAAAATAACTTTTTTGGTAGGTTCCAGTCTTTTTTGTTGATATTTGTTCAACAGTTATTTGTGATTTTGATATTTTCCTGATAGGAAGTGAGCTTAAGTCTTTCTGCTCTATAGTCTTGTTCTGAATCAATGGGTTGCTTTTAGTTTGATGCTTGCTGCCTCTTTCTTCATTGTGTGTTAGTTATTATCGCTTTGAAATGAGGTGTGCAGGTTTGGTGGTTCTTTCACCCTCCTGTGACAACAGGGGCCTGGTCTCAGTGCCCATTTGTGGGTCATCAGAGGTGGCTACTTCTCTCGCCTTCCTAGGACTGCAGGAGCAGGGTCCAAGCTTGCTGGCAGTCTTTGTAGGCATACTGGGTCTCTATACTCCCAGGATAGTGGGGGCATTGTCTGGAATCCACTCGCAGGTTTCACAGAGGTGACTGGGTCTAGTGTGCTCCCTGTAGATGGTAGCGGTAGGTCTGCCACCTGCTGGCAGGTTTTTCAGGTGTATCTGGGTCTAACTTCATTCTTGGGATAGTGGGGGTAGGTTCCGGAGCCAGCTACCACATTTTGCAGGTGAATATGGGGCTCAGGCACTCTTAGAATCGTAGAGGCAGGGCTCAGCACCTGCTCCCAGGTCTCCAAGCAGTCACCCACCTCACCTCTGGATCCCACAGTGGTGCCAGACGTTCATGTGTGCCCCCAGACCTCTTGTAGTTGGTGTCCTATTGCCTGAGATCACTGACACGGAAGGGAGCTTTTATGAAGGTCCTGCCCTTCTCCTTGCACTACCCCCAACAATGACACCTTTCCTCTCAGGTGGGACTAGATTTGTTCCAAGTACACACTCCGTTGTCATAATCCAGCCTCCATGTAGCCAACACAGGTCCTCTCCCTGGATCTGACTTTTTTTATTTTTATTTTTATAGGCGCACCTGTGGCATATGAAATTTCCCAGGCTGGGGGTCAAATCACAGCTGCAGTTGTGGCCTGTGCCACAACCATGGGAACACTGGATTCAAGCTGCATCTGTGACCTATGCTGCAGCTTGCAGCAATGCTGGATCCTTAACCCACTGAGTGAGGCCAAGGATCAAACCTGCATCCATCCAGAGACAACACTGGGTCCTTAACCTGCTGAGCCACAATGGGAACTCATCCCCTAACTGCTCCAGAGACAGGGAAGAGGCTGGGAAGTGATGAGGCAGTGCTTACCCTCTGTGAAGGTTACTCTCTGGTTTGCCTTCTGCAAACCAGTTGCTGCTCTTTCCTCCTAGGGCTCCAGTGTCCCCCAGGCTGTTCTCCCTTCCAATTAGGGGACTTCCCAGGGCACAGAAATGTTTTCTACCTTCAGGCTCCCTCCCTGAGGGATGGGCCCTTTTTGGATTCCTATCTTTCTCCTTTGCCTTTTCTTTTTTCCATTCTTTTCCCCCTTGTCCTACCCAGCTTCATGGAGGTTTTCTTGCCTTTTTGGGAGTCTAAGGTTGTCGATCAGCATTCAGTAGATGTTCCTTGTGAATCATTCCACTTATAGATGTATTTTTAATGTTTTTTCTTTGTCTTTTTAAGGCTGCACCTGCAGCATTTGGAAGTTCCCAGGCTAGGAATGTAATCTGAGCTGCAGGTGCTGGCTTATGCCACAGTGATAGCAACTCAGGATCTGAGCCACGTCTATGTCCTACACCACAGCTCACAGCAATGCTTGATCCTTAACCCACTGAGGGAGGCCAGGGATCAAACCCATATCCTCATGGATACTAGTCAGGTTGGTTACCACTGTGCCATGAGGAGAACTCCTCCTCCACCATCTTGATCCCTAGGTATTCTTTAATGTTTGGTGGAATTCATCCATGAAACCATATGGTCCTGTGCTTTTCATTGTTCGAAAATTTTTTGACTCATTTAATTTCCTTACTAGTTACAGATCTGTTCAGATTATCAATTTAGTCCTGATTTAGTCTTGATAGTTTGTATATTTTCAGGAATTTATCCATCTCTTCCATGTTATCTAGTTTGTTAGCATGTCATTGTTCATAGTAGTCTCTTATAATCTTTTTATGTGACATCAGTTTCTGTTATATTGTTTCCTCTTGCATTACTTATTTGTTTGATTCTTTCTATTTTCATTAGTTACTCTAGCTAAAGGTTTAAAATTTTTGTTTTCATTGCAAAAGAACTCAATTTTTTTCTACTCTATATTTCATTTATTTCTGTTTTGATATTTATTATTTACTTCCTTCTGCTAAGTTTGGGCATAGTCTGTTCTTTTTCTAGTTCCCCAAGATGCAAAATTATGCTGATTATCTGAAATCTTTTTTCTTTTTTAGTGTCAATGAATACTGCTACAAAATTCTCTCTAAGCACTGCTTTTGCTACATCTCATATGTTTTGCTATCTTGTGTTATTTTCATTTGTCTGAAGATACTTTATTTCCTTTTTGCATTCCTAAAATCATCTTTATTATGTTTGTTTTATGATTGAAATATAATTGACATATAATACTGGGTAAGTTTCGAATGTACAACATATTGATTTGATACATTTATATTTTGCAATAGGATTATTAACAGAGTTTTAGCTAACACTTCTGTTTTGTCGTGTAATCATCATTTTTTGTGGTGAAAACAATCAAGATGTAGTCTCTTAGTAACTTTGAAGCTAATAATACAATATTGTTGACTGTAATCACTATGTTATGTATTAGCACTCTAGGACTTATTTATTTACTAGTTCCCAGTTTGTACCCTTCAATAATATGCCCCAATTCTCCTACCCCTAAGCTCTGGTAATTAAGAGTTACTTTGTTTCTTTGAGTTAACTTATTTAATTTCTACAAATAAATGATATCCTTCAGCATTTGTCTTTCTCTTTCTGTCTTATCTCACATAACATGATGTCTTCAAGATCCATCCATGTTGCTCTAAATGGCAGAATTTCCTTCTTTCTTGTAGCTGAATAATGTTCCATTATGTCTCTGTATATGTATATATGTGTATGTGTATATATGTGTATGTATGTATATATATGTGTGTGTGTGTATGTATGTAACTTCTATATCCAGTCATTTGTTAACAGACACTAAGATTGTTTTCACATCTTGGCTATTGTGAATAATACTGAAGTATAGGAGTGCATATATCTCTTCAACATTCCCTTTGGATATATACTCACTAGTGGAATTCATATTGTAGTTCTATCTTTAATTTTTTGAGGAGTCCTCATACTGTTTTCCATAGTGGCTGAACTAATTTATGTACCTACCAACAGTGTACAAGGATTCCCTTTTCTACACATCTTCACCAAAACTTCTTATTTTCTTGGTGGTAATGGTTTTATTAGGTGTAGAGTAATAGCTCATTGTGGTTTTTATTTGCATTTCCTTGGTGATTAGTGATACTGAAATCTTTTCATGTACCTGTTGTCATTTGGTTGTCTTTTATGGAAAAATATCTGTTTACTTTCACGGCTCATTTTGTGTTGGATTTTTTTCTTTTTAGATTGAGTTGTATGAATTCTTTATGTACTTTGGATATTAACTCTTCACCTGTTATATGCTTTGCAAATATTTTGTCCTATTCCTTATGTTGCCTTTTCATTTTTTTTTTTTTGATTGTTACTTTTGCTGTGTAGGTTTTATATTTGATGTAGTTCTACTTGTTCATTTCTGTTTTTGTTGCTTGTGCTTTTGGTGTTATAGCAAAAAAACATCACCCAGTCCAATGTGAGGAGTTTTTCCCCTACATTTTCTTCTAGGAGTTTCACAGTATCAAGTCTTATGTTTAAATGTTTGACCCTGAAATTTCAGTTAGTTTTTGTGAGCAGTGTAAGTTAGGAATCGAGTTTAATTATTCTGCTCTGATTATCCAATTTACCTAATACCATTTATTGAGGAGTTATCCCATTGAGTGTTCTTGGCACACTTGTCAAGTATTAGTTGACCATATATGTGAGGGTTTATTTCTGGGTTCTTAGTTCTGTTCCATTACTCTGGGTATCTATTTTATGCTAGTCCCATACAGTTTTGATTACTATAACTTCAGAGTGTAGTTTGAAATAAGGAAGTGTGATGCTTACATCTTTATTCTTTTTTCTTATGATTTCTTTGGCTATTTGGAGTCTTTCAATGGTTCCATGCAAGTTTTACGATTTTTTTCCTATTTCTGTTTTCAGAATGCCATTGGAATTTCAGTAGGGATTTCATTTAATTTACAGTTGGCTTTTGATAGTTGGGCATTTTAACAATATTAATTCTAATCCATGAACACAGGCTAACTTTCCATTTGTCTTTTAAATTGCTTCATGAAGGTCTTATAGTTTTCATTGTACAGATCTTGCCTAAAGACAGTTGACCTTTGAACAACATAGATTTGAACTGTGCAGTTTCACTGATACATGGGGTTTTTCCCAATAGTAAATACTGCAGCATTACATGATTCACAGCTGGTTGGATCTGTGGATGTAGAACTGGGGGTACAGAGAAACCACATACACAGAGAGCTGACTATAAATTATATGCAGAATTTTGACTGTGCAGAGGGCTACCTCCCCTAAATCCCCATTATTCAAGGATCAACTCTTTTACTTTTTTGATGCTATTGTGAATGGGATAGTTGTCTTCCTTTTTTTCAGATGTTTTGTTATTATATATAAATGCAACTGATTTTTGTATGTTGATTTTTTATCCTGTAACTTTACTGAATTTGTTGATTAGTTCTGATAATTTACTGGTTGACCTCTTTAGAATTTTTCTTGGTATGAGGTCATATTATCTGAAGATTATGACAATTTTCCTTTCCAATTTGGATGCCTTTTTGTTTGTATGTTTGTTTTGCCTAATTGCTCTCTAGTGAGGACTAACAGTACTATGTTGAATAAGAATGGTTTGAGTGGAAACCCTTGGCTACTTCCTGATGTTAGAGGAAAAGCTTTCAAATTTTCAACATTGAGTGTCATGTTAGCTGTGGGTTTGTATCCTGGAGAATGTTCTGTGTACATTTGAGATCATTTATTCTGCTTCTGTTGGATGGTATGGTTTTTTTTATGCTAAAAGAAATTTTTATTTTTTTACAGAATAAAATACATACATTTAAACACAGTTACATTCACACAGATTATTATATCATGGATCTTAAGAAACAGATTAAGTGACTCCCACTGGAGAAGTGGAATGGAAAATATGCTGAGACAAGTAGGAAATTTATTCTATACTTTATCCCATTTTGTGTGGCTTTCACATTTACTATTTAGTATTATCTATTACATTTCAATTTTTCTTTAAAAATTAGCATTATATTAAAATTGTGTGTATTATGCAACTAAAATTTATAAAGAAGAAAGCCTTATATACCATTAAATATTTTATATAGCATAGTAAAAAGAATAACTTAACTGGTAAGAATAACAAAAATAATACACCTTCTGAAAATAAGTAAAATATAAAATGCATAAGTTGGTTAAAAAACAGTGTAACTGTATAAATATGCCCTCACAATTTGTTCCATCTCATTGATTCTTCAATAAAGGCATTACACCACTCTAGGTAATGTGATAAACAAGACATTATAGACCTTACATTGTACCATGGAGAGAAATGGTTATTAATAATACAATTGTAGACCTGTATTATTTAATTGTACAGTTGCATTATTTAATTATAATTATCATAAATTCTTTGATGGAGAGGAAATCAGAATCAGATCTAAGAAGACTTCAGCATTCCAAGAATGATGTCAAATGACCCCCTTCATGGTGGATTATGCACTTATTTCCTATGAGATATATTTCTTCTCCAGAGATTCCTTGTTTGTGTATCAATTGTAGATTTTTGGTTTGCAGTTATTCTGTAGTTTTGATGTAAGAGTCTATATGTATATGAGATTGTTTTAAGTTGTTGTTCTCTTAATTGCAAGTTCATCTCTGGTGTCCCGCATTTGTACCCACCTCTTCTCATGATTTCTGATTTTCTGGTGTAATTGTGCATGGATGATTTCATATCTTTACTGTATATATACCTTTACTGGTGAGCCTTGTCATTTGTGGCATTTTTGTTTCCTGTTGCTGATCTTTTCTTTCCTGCTTAGAGAAGTTCCTTTAGTATTTGTTGTAAGGCTGGTTTAGTGTTGCTGAATTCTCTCAGCTTTTGCTTATCTGAGAAGGTTTTGGTTTCTCCTTCAAATCTGAATGAGAGCCTTGCTGGGTAGAGTATTCTTGGTTGGAGGTTTTTTCCTTTCATCACATTGAGTATGTCATGCCACTCCCTTCTGGCCTGCAGAGTTTCTGCTGAAAAATCTGCCCATAACCTTATTGGGGTTCCCTTGTATGTTACTTGTTTCTTTTCCCTAGCTGCTTTCAAGATTTTCTCTTTGTCTTTAATTTTGGTCAGTTTGATTATTATGTGTCTCAGTGTGTTCCTCCTTGGGTTTATTTTATATGGTACTCGTTGTGCCTCCTGGATTTGAGTGAGTGGTTCCTTTCCCATGTTAGGGAAATTTTCGGCTATTATCTCTTGGAATATTTTTTCTGTCCCCTTCTCTCTCTCTTCTCCTTCTGGCACCTCTATAATAGGGATGTTGGTGCATTTAACATTGTCCCAGAGTTCCCTGAGTCTCTCTTCATTTTTTTTTTCAATCTTTTTTCTCTTTTCTGTTCTGCATCCATAATTTCTTCTAATCTGTCCTCCACCTCACTTATTCGTTCTTCTGCCTCCTGTATTCTGCTGTTAGCTGCTTCTAGTGAGTTTTTTATTTCAGTGATTGTATTTTGCATCACTTCTTGTTTAAGTTTTATATCTTGTATCTCTTTGGTCAGTGTTTCCTGTAAGTTACCCATCTTTGCCTCCAGTTTATTTCCAATGTGTGGCCTCATCTTCAGCATCGACAGTGTAAAGTCTTTTTCCTGGAGGCTGAGAATCTCCTCATCATTTAGCTGTTTTTCTGGGGTTTTTCCTTTCTCCCTCATCTGAGTTATAGTTCTCTGTCTTTTCATTTTTATAGGTTTTTGGTGTGGTGAACTTTTTATAGATAATAGAGTTGTAGCCTCTCTTACTTCTGGTGTCTGCCCCCCTTGTGGCTGAAGTAGGTATGGGGGGCTTGCTGTAGGCTTCCTGATGGGAGGGGCTGATGCCTGCCCACTGGTAGGTGGAGCCGATTCTAATCCCTCTGGTGGGTGGGGCTTAGTCTCTGGATGGGATTAGAGGCAGCTGTGTGCCCAGGGGTCTTTAGGCAGCCTGTTTACTGAGGGGCAGGGCTGTGATCCCACCTGGATTGTTGTTTGCCCTGGGGCTTCTCAGTAGCTGACTGATGGGTGGGGCCATATTTTCCCAAAATTGCCCCCTCCAGAGAAAGGCAGCTGCTGAATATTCCCAAGAGCTTTGCCTTCAATGTCCTTCCCTCACAACAAGCCACATTCACCCCTGATTTCCCAGGATGTCCTCCAAGAACTGTGTCAGGTTTGACCTAGGTTCCTGTGGAGACCTCACTCTGCCCTGGGACCTAGTTCACGTGAAAGTCTGTGTGTGCCTTTTAAGAATGGGGTCTCTGTTTCCCCCAGTCCTGTGGAGCTCCTGTGCACAAGCCCTGCTGGCCTTCAATGCCAGATGCTCCAGGGGCTCTTTCTCCCAGTGACAGATCCCATCATGTGAGGGTTTGATGTGGGGCTCAGAACTCTCACTCCTGTAGGTGAGTCTCTGTGAGCCAGTTAGTTTTCAGGCTGTGGAGCTTCCCACCCAGGAGGTATGGGGTTGTTTATATCACAAAATCACCCCTCCTACCTCTTGATGTGGCTTCCTCTTGTTCTTCTGGAGTAGGGTATATTTTTTAAGGTTCCAGTCCATTTGGGTGGAGATTGCTCAGTCCTTAGTTGTGAATTTTGTTGTTTTTAGGAGAGAAGTTGAGTTCCAGTCCTTCAAATAAACAAGCTAACTTTACATGAAACAAAAAGCTGGTTCTTTGAAAATATCAACAAAATTGATAAACCCCTAGCCAGACTTATCAAGCGAAAATGAGAGCAGACTCAAATAAATAAAATTAGAAATGAAAAAGAAGTAATAACAGACATCACAGAAATACAAAGTATCATAAGAGACTACTATATGCAACTATGTGCCAATAAAATGGAGCACCAAGAAGAAATGGAGAAATTTTTAGAAAAGTACAATCTTCCAAGACTAAACCAAGATGAAATAGAAAAGATGAATGGACCAATCACAAGAACTGAGATTTAAACTGTGATTAAGAAATTTCCAACAAACAAAAATCTAGGACCAGATGGCTTCACAGGTGAATTCTGTCAAACATTTAGAGAAGAGCTAACACCTATCCTTCTGAAACTATTTCAAAAAATTGCAGAGGAAGGGATACTCCCAAACTCATTCTCTGAGGCCACCATCACTCTGATACCAAAAGCAGACAAAGATACCACCAAAAAAGAAAATTACAAGCCACATTTCTCTGATTAACATCAATGCAGATATCCTCAACAAAATACTAGCAAACCACATCCAACAATACATTAAAAGGATTGTCCATCATGATCAAGTAGGATTTATCCCAGGGATGCAATGGTTCTTCAATATCCACAAATCCATCAGTGTGATACACTACATTAACAAACTGAAGAATAAAAACCATATGATCCTTTCAATAGAGGCACAAAAAGCCTTTGACAAAATCCAACACCCATTTCTGATAAAAACCCTTCAGAAAGTGGGCATAACGGGAACCTACCTCAACATGATAAAGGCCATATATGACAAACCCACAGCAAACATCATTCTCAATGGTGGACAGCTGAAAGAATTCCTGCTGAGATCAGAAACAAGACAAGGATATCCGCTCTCACCACTACTCTTCAACATAGTTCTGGAGGTCCTAGCCATAGCAAGCAGATGAGTAAAAGAGATAAAAGGAATCCAAATTGGAAAGGAAGAAATAAAACTCTCAGTATTTGCAGATGACATGATACTATACATAGAGAATCCTAATGATTCTACCAGAAAACTGTTAGAGCTCATCCACGAATTTGGCAAAGTCACAGGATACAAAATTAATACACAGAAATCAACGGCATTTCTATACACTAACAATGAAAGAGCAGAAGAAGAAATTAGGGAAGCAATCCCGTTTACCATTGCATACAAAAGAATAAAATACCTAGGAGTAAACCTACCTAAAGAGACAAAATACCTGAACTCTGAAAACTATAAGACACTGATGAAAGAAATCAAAGATGACACAAATATATGGAAAGATATACCATGCTTATGGATTAGAAGAGATAATATTATCAAAATGACTATTCTACCTAAGGCAACCTACAGATTCAATGCAATCCCTATCAAATTACCAAGGACATTTTTCACAGAACTCAAACAAAATATTTTCAAGTTTGTTTGGAAGCACAAAAGACCCAGAATGGCCAAAGACATCCTGAAAAAGAAAAATGGAACTGGAGGAATCAGGCTCCCAGACATCAAACTATACTACAAAGCAACAATCATCAAAACCGTATGGTACTGGCACAAAGTCAGAAATATAGATCAGTGGAACAGGAGAGAAAGCCCAGAATTAAACCCACGCACCTACAGCCAACTAATCTATGACAGAGGAAGCATGATATAAAATGGAGAAAGGACAGTTTGTTCAACAAGTGTTGCTGGGAAAACTGGACAGCCACATGGAAAAGAATGAAATTAGAACACTCCCTAAGACCATATACAAAAAGAAACTCCAAATGGATGAAAGACCTAGATATAAGACCAGACGCTATAAAACTCTTAGAGGAAAACATAGGCCAAACACTCTCTGACATAAACAACAGCAACATCTTCTCAGATCTACCTTTTAGAGTATTGACAATAAAAACAAAAATAAACAAATGGGACCTAATCAACCTTTAAGGTTTCTGCACAGCAAAGGAAACCCTAAACAAAACGAAAAGACAACCCACAGCATGGGGGAAAATATTTGCAAGTGAATCAACTGACAAGGGATTAATCTCCAAAATTTATAAACACCTTCTGCAGCTCCATACCAAAAAAACAAACAACCCCATCAAAACATGGGCAGAAGATCTAAACAGACAGTTCTCCAAAGAAGACATACAGATGGCCGAGAAACACATGAAAAGATGTTCAACATCACTCATCATTAGAGAAATGCAAATCAAAACCACTTTTAGGTAGCACCTTATACCAGCCAGAATGGCCATCATCCAAAAGTCTACAAACAATAAGTGCTGGAGAGGGTGTGGAGAAAAATGAACCCTAGTACACTGTTGGTGGGATTGTAAAGTGGTGCAACCACTGTGGAAAGCAGTATGGCGATGCCTCAGAAAACTACAAATAGAACTACCATTTGACCCAGCAATCTCACTCCTGGGCATCTATCCAGAGAAAACCACGACTCACAAAGACACATGTACTCCAATGTTCATTCAGCATTATTTACAATAGCCAAAACATGGAAACAACCTAAATGTCCATCGACAGAGGAGTGGATCAAGAAGAGGTGGTACATATACACAGTGGAATATAACTCAGCCATTAAAAGGAGCGAAATACCAGCATTCTTTGCAACATGGATGGACCTAGAAACTATCATGCTAAGTAAGTGAAGTCAGCCATACAATGAGACACCCACATCAAATGCTTTCACTGACATGTGGAGTCTGACAAAAGGACAGACTGAACTTCTTTGCAGAACAGATGCTGACTCACAGACATTGAAAAACTTATGGTCTCTGGAGGAGACAGTTTGGGGGTGGGGGGATGTGCTTGGGCTGTGGGATTATGATCATTATACAACTACAGATGTGATAAATTCATTTGAGTAATAAAAAAAGTAAAAATAAAAATTTTAAAAAAAGTTCGTTATTTATATTCGAAAATGTTTTTGGTATTAATTTTTAAGTGCATGTGGTCAACAAACATTGTATATGTTTTGAATTTTAGAAAATATATTGTTATATGTCTCAAAAAAAAGAATTCTTTCTTTATCCTTGATTCTTGACAAGTTATAATGTGTCTTTAACAAGGTTTTTTTGCATTGAGATAATAGGGTGAATTCCAGACATACTTCAGAGATATTATGGGTTCAGTTCCAGACCACTACCCTAAAGTGAATATCACAATTTAAGTGAGTCACATGAATTTACTGGTTTCCAGTGCATGTAAAAATTATGTTTATACTATACTATAGCTTATTAAGTGAGTAATAACATTTTGTCTAAAAAAAGCAATATACATGCCTTAACTAAAAAATACTTTATTGCTAAAAATCCTAACCATCATCTGAGAATTCAGCAAATAAGTCCTTTTGCTGGTGGAGGGTCTCAATGGTAATGGATGCTGACTGATCAGGGTTGTGGTTGCTAAGGTTGGAGTGGCTTTGGTAATCTCTAAGATAACAATGAAGTTCACTGCATTGATTGATTCTTCCTTTCATGAACAATTAGCATGCAGTGCTGTTTGACACCATTTTACCCATAGTAGAACTTCTTTCAAAATTAGAGTCAGTAGAGTCCTTTCAAACCCTGCCACTGCTTTATCAAATAAATTTATGTAATACTCTAAAACCTTTAGTATCATTTCAGCAATCTTGATAGCATCTTCACCAGGAGTATTTTCCATCTCCAGAAAATACTTTCTTTGCTCATCATGAGAAGCAACTCCTCATCTGTTAAAGTTTTATCATGAGATTGTAGCAATTCAGTCACATCTTCAGACTACACTTCTAATCCTGGTTCTATTTCCACTACATATGCAGTTACTTCATCCACTAAAATCTTGAACCCCTTAAAGTCATTCATAACAGTTGGAATCACAATCTCCCAAACTCCTATGAATGTTGATATTTTGACCTCTTCCCATAAATCATGGATATTCTTAATTATATCTAAAATGGTGAATTCTTTCCAGAAGGCTTTCAATTGACTTTTCTTAGTTCCATAAGAGGAATCACTATCTATGGCAGCTATAGTCTTATGAAATGTATTTCTTAAAAAATAAGACTTAAAAGTTGAATTTGAAATTACTCTTTTTTTGGAATAGGATGTTTTTATTTTATTTATTTTTTATATAATGATTTTTTTCCATTATGACTGGTTTACAGTGTTCTGTCAATTTCTTCTGTACAGCATGGTGATCCAGTTACACATACATGTATAGATTCTTTTTTCTCACATTATCATGCTCCATCGTAAGTGACTAGATATAGTTCCCAGTGCTACACAGCAGGATCTCATTGCTTATCCATTCCAAAGGCAATAATCTGCATCTAGGAATTACTCTTTAATCCATGGGCTGGAGAACAGATGTTGTGTTAGCAGACATGAAAACAACATTAATCTCATTGTATATCTCCATCTGAGCTTTTGGGTGATCAGGTGCATTGTCACTGAGCAATAATATTTTGAAACCAAATCTTTTGTTCTGAGCAGTCAGTCTTAACACTGAGTTTAAAATATTTAGTAAACCGTGGTATAAACAGATGTGCTGCTATCCAGACATTGTTGTACCATTTATAGGGTACAGATAGAGTGGATTTGGCATAATTCTTAGGAGCCCTAGAATTTTTTGAATGGTAAATGAGCACTGGCTTAAGCTTAAAGTCACCAGTTGCATTAGCCCCTAAGAGTCAGTCTGTTCTTTGAAGCTTTGAAATTAGGCATTGACTTATCTCTAACTATGAATATCCTAGATGACATCTTCTGATATAGGGCTATTTTGTTTACATTGAAAATTTGGGAGTTCCCGCCACGGCACAGTGGTTAACGAATCTGACTAGAAACCGTGAGGTTGCGGGTTTGATCCCTGGCCTCGCTCAGTGGGTTAAGGATCCGGCATTGCCGTGAGCTGTGGTGTAGGTCACAGACATGGCTCGGATTCCACGTTGCTGTGGCTCTGGTGTAGGCTGGCGGCTACAACTCCAATTAGACCCTTAGCCTGGGAACTACCATATGCCGTGGGAGTGGCCCTAGAAAAGGCAAAAAGACAAAAAAAAAAAAAAGAAAGAAAGAAAATCTGTTTCTTAGGGTAATCACCTTTGTTAATTGTATTAGGTAGACCTCCTGCATAACTTACTGCAGCTTCTAAATCACTTGCTATTTCACCTTGCATTTTGATGGCTTCTTTTCTAAAACCTCATGAACTAACCTCTGCCAGCTTCAAAATCTTCTCACAACTTCCTTACCTCTTTCAGCCTTCATGGAATTGTAGAGTTGGGACTTTGGCTTAAGGAGATGTGGCTGGTCTTATCTTCTATGTAGACCACTAAAACTTTCTCCATATCAATAGTAAGACTGTTTCACGTATCATTTGTGTATTCAATGGAGTAGCCTTTTGAGTTTGCTTCAAGAAATTGTCCTTTACATTCACAACTTGGCTAACTGTTTGGCATAGATGGCCTAGCTTTTGGCCTATCTCAGCTTTCAGCATGCCTTCCTTACTAAGGTTAATCATTTCTAGCTTTTGATTTATAGTGAGAGATGTATGACTGTTCATTTCACTTGAACACTTAGAGGCCTTTGTAGGGTTATTAATTAGTCTAATTTAAATACTGATATGTCCCAGGGAATAGGAAGGCCTGAGGAGAGGAAGAGAGATGGGGGAACAGCTGGATGGTGGAGCAGTCAGAAAACACACAGCATTTGTCAATTAAGTTTTCTGTCTTATATGGGTACAGTTTGGGGTACCCCAAAACAATTATAAGAGTAGAATCAAAGATCACTGAGCACAGACCACCATAACATATAATTATTATGAAAAAGTTTGAAATATTGTGAGAATTACCGAAATGTGCAGAGAAACAAAGTGAGTGAATGCTGTTGTGAAAATGGCACCAATAAACCTGCTAAAGGCAGGGTTGCCACAGACCTTTAATTCAGAAAATATGCCATATCTGTGAGGCACAATAAATTGAAGCACAATAAAAATGAGGTATGCCTGTATTAGTGGTATATATTTGGATGTCCTTTTCTCTCCCCAGGTTTGCAAAGTTCTCTGCTATTATTTCTTTAAATAAATTTTCTGCTACCTTATTCCTCTTTTCTTAGGATTGCTAATGTAATGTTTCTAATGTAATTGTTAATGTAATATTTGTTCTTTTATTGGAATTCCATATATCATGTAGGCTTTCTTTGGTCTTTTCCATTTTTTATTTCTTTGTTCACTGCCAACTGAGTTATTTCAAAATTCCTATTTTCTTACTTACTTGTTCATTCTTCCATTTGCTCTACTCTACTGCAGATGCTTTCTATAGCATTTTTAATTTTATTTATTGTATTCTTCATCTGCAGAATTCCTGCTTGGTTCCTTTATACGATTCTTATTTTGGTAAAAAAAAAATCTCATTTTGATTAAGTATTTTTTCAAGACCATGTTGAATTTTCTTTCTGAGCTTTCTTGTAGCTCATTGAGTTTCTTTAAAACAGCAATTTTAAATTCTTTATCAGCTAGTTCACAAAACTTCATGCCTTTGAGCTCCATTATTGGAAAATTATTTTCTTTTTGTGATAATATGTTTCCTTGATTTATCACATTCCTTATCATTTTTTATTGCTGCCTTTGTATTTAAAGTAGACAATATTTTCTTAAATTTTTGCTAGATACCTTCAGGGTGGAGTATTCTGTTCCATGGTGGTGTTTCTCCGTCTTGGTATCAGTATACCTGCTCCACTCTTCTTACTCCCTCTTGTGGCAGAATTCTTAAGTTTTATGTCTTTTTTGGCTCTTAAAATGCTGGCTACTGGAAATCTCTCTTTTATTTTCCATAAAGTGGAGCTGAAGTTTGTGCATTCTCCCTTGCCCATAGACTGGGGCCTGTTTTCTGTGTGTGCTCCCTTGTCTATTGGAACTCTATCATGCACTGCACACAGAAGCATACACAGAAACTGGCCTCAGTGGGAGAAGGTGTGGGTTTAGCCCTCAGGGTGTTAGGGTGCATGTGGATTCAGAAGGGAGATTCCTGGGTGTGTTACTCCCAGAGGCTCATGGGTGGACTTCCTGCTGAGCACAATCCCATTAAATGCCCTATGAAATTCTTGTCTGCCTTTTCTCCAATATCCTTCCTCCCTGTAGTCACGGAGGTCTCACCTCAGTTCTTTGGGTGCTCCTGGAGAAAAATGTTTCACCAGCTGCAGCCCACATAGCTGGGGAGCCAGGCACTAACTCATGGCTCTCCTTTTCCCCTGAGGGAGAAGTCACTACAGCCAAATAGATCAGCCCCATGTAGTAAATCCTAGGTGGGGGGAACATTTTTTTTTCCTCCAGTGCCATATAGGCATCTTCCCTTGGGAAGGATGGACTTCTGCAAAGTCTGTCTTATGAATGGGAATCTATCCAGGTCAGCACTCTCCAGGCTTTTTCCTGACCTGATTAAAGGAATCTGGGCAGTTATGCTCTTTGTTGGCTTTGCAGGTTCCAGAGTATGCACCAATGTCTGTCTGCCTATTACTAGATACACAGATGGGTGAGACTCCTTCTGGGTCCATTGGTTCCACAATAATTCTTGTGTTCATGAATAAATATCTAATTCATTGTCAGAAAAAGGGATTAAAAGGAAGAATATCTCACATCTCATGATGCATTACTTTTACCTTTTGATTTACTCTTTGGTACATTGGTTGTTCAAGGATGTGCTGATGAACATTCACATATTTGTAACTTTTCTAGTTTTCTCTCCAATATTCATCTCTACTTTCATTCCATTGTGATAAGAATAGATTTTATGTTTCCAATCTTAAATTTATTAAGACATGTTCTTTCACTTACCATATGATTTACCCCAAAGACTGTTGCACGTGGGTTTTATTTAAGTCTGTCAGGTTCATAGTGTTCTAACGTGGCCTATGGTGTTGTACAGATTCTCTGTTTCCATATTGATTGTATGGATGTTCTATTCATTGGTATTGAAATCTCCTACTGTTGATGTGTTGCTGTCTATTTCTCCTTTCAGTTCTGTCGACATTTGTTTAATATATTCCAGTGCTCTGATGTTGGATTCATATACATTTATAATTGTTGTATATTTCTGTTGAACTGACCCTTTTATTATTATAATGTCCTTTGTCTCTTGTGACAGTTTTTAACTTAAAATCCATTTTGTTTGATATAAATATGGCTACTCTTTTTGTTATGGAATATATATTTCCATGCCTTCACTTTTAGCCCATATATGGCCTTAAATATAAATGATTCTCTTGCAGACAGTATATATTGGATTTTTTAATGCATTCAACTACTCTATGTATTTTTATTGGCGAGTTAAATCCATATACATTCAAAGCAGTTACTGATAGAGAAGGACTTAACAATTGCCATTTTGTTAATATTTTTCTGTCTAGTTTGTACCTCTTTTGTCTCTCTTTTCCTCTTGCTACTTTCCTTTGTGTTTCCTTAGTTTTTTGAAGTGACATGCTTCCACTCTTTTCCCATTTCCTTTTATGTATTTGTTTAGTTTTTTTGTGTGTGTGTGATTGCCATGGGGATTAATTATATAAAACATATTATAGTTATTAACAAACTATTTTAAGCCAATAACAATTTCAATTGCATATAGAAACTCTACTCTTAATTCTTCTTCCCCACACTTAATGTATTAATGTCACGAATTACATAATTTTGGAGTTTCCATTGTAGCTCAAAGGTAACAGAACTTGACTAGTATCCATGAGGATGTGGGTTTGATCCTTGGCTTCACTCAGTGGGTGAAGGATCCAGAATTGCCATGAACTATGGTGTAGGTCACAGACACAGCTTGGATCTGGTATTACTGTGGCTGTGGTATAGGCTGGCAACTACAGCTCCAATTTGACTCCTAGCCTGGGAACTTCTGCTGTGGGTGTGGCCCTAAAAAGAAAAAAAAATTACATAATTTTCATTCTGTATACATTAACACATTTTCATAGTTATTATTTTTATACTTTTTTTAACTTCTGTATCAGAATTAAGTGACTTACACACCATTAGAGTATTATAATATCCTGTTTTGTTTAAATGTTGTTTACTTTTTCCATGAACATTATGCTTTCATATTGCTTTCTAACATCTTTATGTTTTATATGGAAGGACTCCCCTTAGCATTTATTCCAAGGCAAGTCTAGTGGTAATGAACTCCCTCAGCCTTTGTTTATCCAGAAAAGTCTTTATTTATCCTTCCTTTTTGAATGATGGTTTTTCTAGAAATAGTATTCTTGATTGGCAGTTTTTGCCTTTCAGTACTTTGAATATATCCTCCCACTCCCTCTTGTGCAGCAGTGTTTCTGCCGACATATCTGCTGATAATCTTATGATGGCTCCATTTGCCTGACAGGTCTCTTTTCTCTTGATGGTTTCTAAATATTTGTCTTTTGGATATTTGACAATTTGATTATAATGTATCTTAGTGTATATTACTTTGTGTTCATCATAATTCGAATTCACTGGGCTTCTGAATGTAGATCTCCGTTTCTTCTTTAGATTTGAGGAGTTTTGCCATTATTTAAATAAGCTTTCTGCCTGTTTCTCTCCTTCTCCTTTTGGGACTCCCATACTGTGTATATGAGTTCACTTAATGGTGTCATATAAGTCCTTCAGGCTTTCTTCACTCTTTTTTCTTTATGATCCTCTGGATACTTTCAAGTGAATTCTCTTGGAGTGCTGATTTTTTCTTATGCTTGACCGAGTGTGCTCTTTAACCACCCTAATGGATTTTTCAGTTCAGGCATATTATCCAGCTCCAAAATTTATGTTTAGTTCTTTTTATATATTCTCTTTGTTAATATTCTCATTAGATTTATGCATATTTTCCTAAGCTTGTTAAATATCTTTATGATGGTTATTTTAAATTCTTTTTTTTGTCTTTTTGCTATTTCTTGGGCTGCTCCTGTGGCATATGGAGGTTCCCAGGCTAGGGGTCAAATTGGAGCTGTAGCCACCGGCCTACGCCAGAGCCACAGCAACGTGGGATCTGAGCCGCGTCTGCAACCTACACCACAGCTCACGGCAATGCCGGATCGTTAACCCACTGAGCAAGGGCAGGGACCGAACCCGCAACCTCATGGTTCCTAGTCTGATTCGTTAACCACTGTGCCATGATGGGAACTCCTTTAAATTCTTTATTAGTTAATTCATATAAATAATTTAGCAGCAATTTCTGGAGGTTTTTTTTTTTCATTTGTTTGGATGGTGATTCCCTATTTCTTCATGTGCCTTTGTAACTTTCTGTTGGGACATGCACACTTGACAAAACAGTTACCTCTCTGACTCTTTACCTATTGGCTTTGTACAGTGAAAGACCTTTATCAATCATCCTAGCTAGAGATTCTGATAATCTCTAAAATGTTTTCTTTGTGTATATTTTCTCTGGACTTGTGTGTCTAAATTCTCTATCAGAGAGATTTGCTCTATTATTTTTTTTCAGGAGATAATTTCTTCCTCCCTCTAATGTCTGTCTGTGGCACTACTGGCTTTCTAGAGCACAGATCTCTTTTGTTCTCAGTGATCCCCAGTCTTATAGAGAATTCTGGGTCCTATCAGTGCTCTGAATCTGGTGAGACAGAAACCAGTGCCTTGGGAAGACCCCACCAAAAGCAAGAATTTTAGATGTTCCAATCTTCTTTCCTCCTCCCCACCTCCCTGAGGGAAGGCCTTTGAACTGTATTATCCTGCCTGCTGTAGTATGTGCGTCTAGAGCAACAGCAAGCCACCCAGTTTTCTTTTGTTCCCAGTACCCTCCAGGAATCTAGAGTATGCCAGTTCCTGTCAACGTCCTGGGACAGGTTAGCTAGTGACTAGCCCCCTAAAAATCTGAATGTTGGACACACACTCCAAGTCATTCCTTCCTCAGGGAGAAGCTGGGAGTTCAGGATTTTCTCCCCTTTGTTCTGTATTGAGCTGGGAAGCAGTGGCTATGGTAAATGAATGCAGGCTAGTCCAAACTTCACTCTTGTTCTCAGCAGTCCCTGACCTGATGCCTATCCCCACCAGTTCCCAGATTCAGGCAAGTCAGAAACCAGTCCCTTGGTTCATTCCCTGAAAAGTCTGAATATTGGATTATGTTTCTGTATTCTTTTCCTCCCCAGGAGGAAGCCAGTGCTGAGAATTATATCTGTTTGAAGCATCCCGAGACAGTGAGGGGGACTATGGTAAATGAGTGCCACAAATGAGGGCTTTGATGCAACTGGTTTTCAGTCATCTAGGGTGTAGGAGCCTTTTAACTGATTTCTGAATTTCGCATAAAGTGTATTTATCTGGGAATTTTTTTTTTTCTTTTTGCCATTTCTTAGGCCACTCCCACGGCATATGGAGATTCCCAGGCTGGGGGTTGAATCAGAGCTGTAGCCGCCGGCCTATGCCAGAGCCACAGCAACGCAGGATCCGAGCCGCATCTGCAACTTACGCCACAGTTCACGGCAATGCCAGATCCTTAACCCACCGAGCAAGGCCAGGGATCAAACCCGCAACCTCGTGGTTCCTAGTCGGATTCGTTAACCACTGCGCCACGACAGGAACTCCTATCTGGGTATTTTTTTAATTGGGGCTTCTGTGTTTGGGAAGGAAGGCTGGGTTTCCTATTCCACCATCTTGTTGAAATAATCTGTTTTCATTTTATTATTTATTTTCTGTTTGTTTCCTCTTTTTCTTTCCTCTTCAAATACCTCTTCAGTTCCACATTCTTTTTCAGCTCTTTTTGAGTCCCTAGTGATAGAGATCTTAAATCTTTTGTTATTATTCCACATATCCCTGAGTCTCTGTTTTATTCCCCCTTTTTCCACTCTATTATCGCTTTATGTTCAGACTGGGGCAGATCTACTGATCTGTCTTCAAATTTTACTGATTCTCTTTCATCTTTATTGTTGAACCCATCTAGCAATTTTAAAAAAATTTTTGGCCATTTTGTTTTTGTCAGTTCTGTAATCTCCATTTGGTTATTTAAAAAAAATAAGTCCATTCTCCAAGTCCATGGACTTATTTTTTTAAATAACCAAATGGAATTACAGTCCTTTTTCTCTGCTGAGATTTTCAATTTTTTGCATTTTTTCAAGATAATTTTTAAGTATCTGTTGAGGCATTTTTATGATAGCAAGTTAAAACTGTCAGCTAACTCTAACAACTAAATAATCTTTGTATTGGTTTACGTTAATTGTCTCTTTTTCATTCAAAATATAGTTTTCTTGGTTCTTGGTGTGAAGGGTGATTTTTTATTGCATCTTGGGCATTTTGGTTACTAATTCAGGAGTCTCTTGATCCTATTTAAATCTTATATTTTAGCAGGAAGTCATCCTATTTAGGTTTAGAATAGAGGTCCTTGCCTACTTTTGTGGACTTTAGGTCCTATGACATTTTAGTTTTCAGTCATTTTCATCCTATTCTGATCTGTTTTGTTCTTCTGATGCTGCTATAGCTCCTGTTCATCCCATGTTCATCTGCAACTTGCCAAAGCATAAAACTATTTCCTATGCCACTAGTGTCACTGGGCCACCTCTTGCAGGGGTTGGGGTAGAAGCCACTGTGACTGAATCTTTTCATGCCACGAGATAGAGAACTGGGAGGTGGTGGTGCCCAGGTATGGAACATGAATTGGGTTGGCTTAGTGGTTTATTGCTTCCACTGCAGACAGGTCAGTCTGAAGTTGCCACCATTGTTGAGCTGGGGTTGAGTCAGTCTGCTTAGGCTTTGCTGATGCCACTGTGGGCTACTGGTGTCTTTTTTGTGAAGCAGAAGATGGGATGACCCACTGGGGTTTTGAAGCTTCTACTGAGGGCGTATCAGCCCACATGCTCATGTTGTGGAGTGGAGATTGGGTCTGCCAGGGGCTTTGCAGCTGCCTCTGTGTCCTGATCAGATCACCCTCTGGTGGCCCAGTTGTGAGGTAGGGGTTAGGGCTCCCTTCTAGGATCTCCCATTTTTCAGTAACTTTTAGACTTCCCATTTCTCAGTAACTAGGCCAAAGAAAGCCGTCTTTTCTATGTTTATTGGCAGTTCTGGATTGCAGGCCTCCTGGTTCCTAGTCTTGAATATTTAGGAGATGACAGGAAAACTCAGGGAATTCACAGCATTGTTGTTTTTCAAAGCTTGAAATCCCTATTCTGTCTCCCTTCATTTCATATTACAAAATTATTTTGTCATGTCTGTTAATTATTTCTATAGTACTTAGTTGTATTTAGAGTGAAGGAACAGGGAAATCTGAGTCTACACTATCTTGTTCCAGAGATTCTGGATCTATTTTTAAAGGCCAAACTAACACATTTTGCTGAGGGATTATGTTTTGGGTGTGAGAGAAAGAGAATCAAGGGTGGTTCCTAGAATTTTAGCCTAAACAGTAAAGTGAATGGTAGCACCATATACTCAAAAAGGAAGTACTAGGGGAGAAACAGATTTCGTGGGGCTGGGACTGGGAATTAAGGGTTCTGTTGTAGATATGCTAAATTTGATATATTTAATTGACGATGTCTAGTAAATTTGGATTTCAGAGATGGAGATATAAATTTGGTAATCATCCTTTACAAATGGTGTTTAAAAACCACAAGACTGTATAGAACTAGAGGCTCTCATACTAAGCAAAGTAAGTCGAAAGAGAAAGACAAATACCATATGATATCACTTATATCTGGAATCTAATATACGGCACAGATGAACCTTTCCACAGAAAAGGAATGTCTGGACTTGGAGAACAGACTTGTGGATGCCAAGGGGGAGGGAGTAGGATGGACTAGGGGCCTGGGGTTAATAATAGATGCAGACTACTGCCTTTGGAATGGATTAGCAATGAAATCCTGCTGTATAGCACAGGGAGCTGTATCTAGTCACTTGTGATGGAGCATGGTGGAGGATAATGTGAGATAAAGAATGTGTGTGTGTGTGTGTGTGTGTGTGTGTGAGAGAGAGAGAGAGAGAGAGGGAGAGGGAGAGAGAGAGAGAGAGACTGGGTCTCTTTGCTATACAGTAGAAAATTGACAGAACACTATAAACCAACTATAATGGAAAAAATAAAAATAATTTAAAAAACCCCACAAGACTGAATAAAATCACTTAGAGAATGAGTGTAGATAAAAGAGGAGAATAAGTCCAAGGACTGGCCCTGGCACAATCCAATGTTTAATGTTAAGTAGAGAATCTAGTAAAGGAGATGAAAGGAATAGTTAATGTGGTAGGGGGAAAAATAAGGACAGTTTTTTGTCATGAATGCCAAATAAAACAAATGTTTTCAGAAAGAAGGAGTGATTAATTATAGCAAATGCTGCTGAGAGATCAAGTTGAGGATTGGCTATTTGGTACTATGAAGTTTATTGGTGACCATAGTGAGAGATACTTTAATGGAACCCTGAGATCAAAATATTGATTGGGGTGGGTCCAAGAGGATGATATAAAGGAAATGGAGACAGGAAATAATAGAATCATTTGGAGGAATCTTCTAAAATTTGGAGCAAAGAAATGTACATTTTTCTTTTTCTTTTTAATGGGAGATCATAGAGTATGTTTGTATGCTGATAGGAATTATTTAGTAGAGAAGAAAATTTGATATAGCAGCAAGAAAAATGGAAGCAAGTATATAAGTGAAGGATTGGTTTTAGGAGAATAAATAATTTATTCATAGTTACAGATGGGGAGGTAGAGTATATCAGTCCAGATGTAGTTAGGATGAAGAACTTGTGAAAAGTAGGGAACTCCTCTTTTGATAAATTTTGTTTTTCTGGAACTAGAAGCTTAGAATGAGAAGGATGGCTGTTGAAGGCGAGAGGAGAGAGATGTGAAGTAGAAATTTCAACAAGTAGGAGAATGAACCAACTAGGGAAATAGAATAGGACTGTTGAACAGCACTGATTGCCCACTTTGCACTTGTGGTTTTAAATTTAAAGTGCAACAAAATCTCTATGGTTTTGTGGGTTTTATTTTCATTCTTAAAATTTTGACAATCATAGATTTAGAGAAAAGTTGGAATATAGTAAAAATAACTCTTTTTTGGGGGGTCACGCATGTAGAAATTCCTTTGCCAGATTGAACCTGCACCACAGCAGTGACCAGAGCCACTGCAGTGACAGTGTGAGATCCTTAACCCACTGCACCACAGGAGAACTCCCAAAGAACTTGTTTGTTTGTTTATTTATTTATGTTATGACTGCTGGTGAGGCAAATAGAAGTTCCCAGGGTAGGTGTCTAATTGGAGCTGCAGCTGCCGGCCTACACCACAGCCACAGCCACACCAGATCCAAGCCACATCTGTGACCTACACTGCAGCTGTGGCAATGCCAGATCCTAAACCCACTAAACAAGGCCAGGGATCAAACCCTCATCCTCATGGACCCTATGTTAGGTTTTTAACCTACTGAGCAACAATAGGAACTCCCTAAAGAACTTAAAATGTTAAAAAAAAATTACCACTTGAGTATAAGTTGCACCACATCACCCCTGAATACTTTCATGTGTGTTTCCTACAAAGACATTCTCCTATGTGACTGCAAAGCATCCACCAAAATATAAAAAATTAACAATGAAATTATGCTATAATTCAATCCTTAAAGCTCATTAATTTTCTAAAAATTGTGTCAATATTGTTCTTTATGAGAAAAAAGTTCGTAATTGCATTTAGCTGTCATATGTCTTTAGTCTCTTAAAGAAGTTTGAAATAGTTGCCCAATTTTTCCTTGAATGTTATGACCATGACACTTTTGAAAATTATGCAGTTATTTACATATATATATGTATATATATATAAACCCATGAATTCTAAATCCAATCTAATACTAAAGGATTTATTCTAATTTTCTCCATTTATTTCTAACAGTATGAAACCTGGCTTTCATTATCCTTAATGGCATAATACCCTTGTAACCAATTTCCCATTTCCAACACCAGTCCATTCCTAATGCGGATGATCTAATAATCTTTCTCAGACTCTGACTCCCCATTCCAGGCCACTCCCCTCCACACACACAGACACCTACCTCACCCTGTTTGGGCTGTAACATCCCATGCCAGACTATGCTCTAGTATGTACACCTCCCTTATCTTGCTTTGGTTCTAATGCTGGGGCCACCACTCCATGTGGAACTCTTTTTCCACCGTACTTGGGCTCTGAGTCTCCTCTCTTGTCGGGGAATTCATCCCCAACAATGCTATTATTCCGTGTCCAGCGTGGAACTGGCCACAACTGAAAGAAAAAAAGAGAGGAGACTTGAATTCTGTACTCAAAAGTCCAAGCGCCAAATAAGCTTTTAGGCTGTTCTTTTATTGAGGATATTGCAAGTGCCTGCATGTCCTATAGCCCTGCACCCAGTTAAATGTTAAACAGATATTATCAAACAGAAATAGCTATAGATTATAAACTGCAGAGCTTGTAACAATCATCACACCCTCATATGCAAGACGTTCTGATCAAAGGTCTTTTTTCTAAACCACCAGAGCGGGGTCAGTTTCCTATTTTTTCCCCTAGTATAATCAATCTCTGCAAGAGCCTTGGTGGCATTCCACCAAGCCCCAAGTCTATTCTTAATCTATAGGCGGCATTCTGCCAAAGCTCATGTGATTCTAAACCTATGCTATTTTTCTATATCCTCTCCCACATATTCCCTTTTTTTTGTTTGTTTGTTTTTTGGAGGTGCTTTCTTCTTTTTTGTGGCTGCAGCCGATGAGATGAAAAACAGGAGGTCCTTTTTATCTTGATTGATCTGGCGGGGGATTAATTCAAGCCTTCTACAGAGACAAAGAAATAGAAAAAACAGTAACATACATTCTCCAATTAGTATCCAGAATTTTAGATGGAGTGTTTGTAGAGATCCATTCAATCCAGGATTGATCCCAATCTTTTTTGGCCTGATTTTGGGCTATTAACAGTCATTTATGAAGAAGAACATCTAATAATTCTATGTCTGCAGATAAATTGGGGCAGAAACTGCCCCTAAGATGGGCTTGGACTTGTTCCCATGAAAGACTATGATTACATTCGAGAGTGGTCATACAGACATGAGAGAAACTTCACGTTGAAGTTTCATTTGATATATAATACCTTGCTGTCTTTGGCCAAGGAACTCTACGGCATTTTCTAGGGCATCCAGCTGGCTCAATACCTGCCTGTCAGTATTACTTTGAGTGATAAGTTTTTTAGTAGTATTAATCATGAATTGCTCCAAATGGTGTATATAGTGACTGAATGATGAAGACTAATTCCAGCAGAAACTGCTGAGGCTATCAAAGTCACATCAGCTAGGATGCCCAAAATTAACATCCCTATAAAACGCCGAATTCGTTTGCTCATTTTTATCCAACCATTTACAATTTGTTACATAAGTCTAGTGCCAGATGGAGGTATATAAGGTTCAGAACTATTAACAGGTAACAACAAATAAGGTCTCTGGCGAAGGACAAACAACTAAAACTCAGAAGAAATGTTTTTATACCCAATACAGGAAAAGACTATTTCCTTAGAGTCCTTGACTTTATACTTACCTGTGGTATAGCTGAACGACAGAATAGGAGAAGTAGTTATGAAAAAGACATAAGGAGAAGGGGTACATACTGTGATGGTTGGTGTTATGTTATTAACCAGCAGAATCTGATTAAAGGAACCCGTTCTCTTATAAACACTGTGGGAAATGAGTAGGGGGTTCCAAATCAACCCCAGTCTCCATAATTTTTCATGCCAAATAATCTGGTTGTTATTAGTTACATAAGTTATTATAGGACCAGACAGACCATTGCCTTTCCAAGAAATGGTCTCATTTTTTTGCTTGAAAGAAGTTTATCTGAGAATGGCTTACACTGCCTTCTAAGTGTCCCTGAGGCCCTTGGTCTATAAACATATGATCTTTATTTTTATGATAAAATTGCCAATCCCCTGTACAGGGTGCCCATTTATTTTATTCCATTGTTTTGAGAAGCTCTTTTTTTGAGACACAAGGTGGGTATTCGTGAGGGGACATAGAGATATTTTCTTTATTAAAAATATGAAAAACTGTGACTCTGATAATTGTCATGTTAGCAGGCTGTCTTTTTTCTTTTCCTTGAAGTGGAGATACCAGTGTGGAAGAACATCAATACACCAATTATTATTTGTGAGAGAAGTTTGATTTGTTAAACATATTGGTGGGTCATGGGATTCCCATTTTAAAAGAGAGGATCTAACATTAACTGTGATCCAGTGTTCATTGTCTTTGATATAAGGTTGGTTAAAATTTTGTCCTCCCATGAAGTGGAAGGCATTATGACTTAATGGGATATTCAGAACGTTCCAAGTAATAGGGTCAAATATAGGAGGATTGGGCATCAACTGTTAAGGGAAGAAGGACCCACCATAATTTTTTTATTACTTCTGTGTTAAAGTTAATGATGGTAATCATAGTCAGCCACATATTTTCCCGAGTTAATGGGCAGCAGCAGCTCTCTAGCCTCAAACATGCTTGTTGAGTTAGGCGCTTAATGCTTCCTCAGGTGATGTTAGGGGCCAAGCGGGTGGTGGACACTGTGCCTTGTATACCCATAGATGGATCAACAAGTGATGATTCCAAATGCACGTCAGCCATCTGCATCGTCATCTGATCCCGGGGGACTGGAAGCCCTGGTTGCTTCCACCAATCCATGGTATGGTTTTACAGCTTTGGCCAGACACAACTGAGGACCTGTAGGGGTAAGAACACAGGCATACCCTCTGCCCCAAGTAAGGAGGTCCACAGGCACTTTCCAAGGGCCGCCTTCTGAATTTTTACATAGTACTTTTGGATTAATCTTAAAGGAATTAACAGAGGCATGTCTACCAGCCGGGGATGAATAATGATTATCCAAACTTAAAAAATTATAGGTATGGAGAGCCATATTGACTTGTACTTCTGGGGGTGGAATGGCCCACCATATCGGACTCCCTTTTTTTTGGTTTGTTTTTTAATGAGGGTTTTGAGTGTAAGGTGGGCATGTTCAATAATGGCTTGACCAGTAGGATTGTATGGAAGTCCGTTTTTATGTTGAATTCCTCAAGTGTGGCAGAATTTTTTAAATGTATGACTGGTATAAGCCGGACCATTATCTGCTTTTAATTCTCGAGGCTTACCCCAAGTTGCAAAGGCAGGCAATAAATGTTTTATAGGAACTTTGGATGTTTTTTTTAGAATACACAGAGGCAAAGATAACCTTAGAGTAGGTATCAATTGAGACATGTAAGAACTGTTTTTTTACCAAACTCTGGGACATGAGTTATATCTGTTTGCCAGAGGGCATTAGGTTGTACTCCCCTAGGATTGGTGCTGTGACAGAAACTGGCAGTCAGGACATGCCCAGACAACTTGTTTATCTAGTTATGATGAAATGTTAAAACTTTAAGAGATATCTATTTTTCATGGAATAAGGAATGTGATTGTTCAGCCGCTCTTACAGGGAAACAAGAGACGAGGGTATTAGCTCTTTCGTTTCCTTCATAAAATCATTCCAGCAGGGAGTTATGTGAGCGAATATCAATCAAATACAGAGGCTGTGTCCGGGTATTAACTAAAGTATAAACAGTAGAAAACAGTAAGGCAAATCTCTCACCATTAGGTAACTTTAATATTGCTTTAGGAATTTGTTGAATAAGGTTTACTGTATACTGAGAATCGCTAATAATATTAAGTGGCTCAGGAAACATTTGTAAAGCTTTAATAATGGCTATTAATTCCAAGTGTTGTGTAGAGCCTATATCCTGCCCACTGATGGAATGTCATTTATTGTTAAAATGCCAAGTGTAACCATACATATGATTTTTTCCAGATGTGTCAGTGAAAACATATTGACCTTTCTTAATTGGGGTTTTTTGTAGAACTGGAAAATGAATCATCTCAATTTCACTATGTAGTTTTAACATAGGGTCTTTGGGCAAGTGATAAGAAACTTGACCTATATAGTCAGCTAAGGCAATTTGTATTTCCAGAGATTGTTGTAACATTCCTTCAAACCACTTGTGACGTACTGGTAAATAAATGATTTCAAAATCTCCCCCACTCAACTCTAAAAGTCTTCTCACACTTGTAAAATAAGTTCTGAAATATTTGTAATGATGGGTGTAAGAGTACGACTTTTTGTCAAAGGCAAAAACAACCATTCAATTTTAAGGACTCAAGCAGGCACAATTTTTGTGATTAAAGCTGTTGACCACTGGGCTGTGGGCAAAATCAAAAGTTGAAAGGGCAAGTGTGCAACTCTCCTGTCATATGAGCACTTTTGTAATTTCTGGTTAATTTGTTGTAATTTCAATAGTGACTCATCATTTAAGTTTCTGGGGGCATCAAGGTCTTTTTCAGTTCCCTTTAAAAGGGCAGTTAGGTGTTGGATTTGATCATCGTAAATACCTAACATTGGACGTAGCTGATTGATTGTACCTAGTAAACATTGTACATCATTTAGGGTTCTTACTTTGGCCTTTATTTGAGGTATCTGTGTTTAATAGTTTGAGCTAACATAGTCTGTCCCAAGTATTTCCATGGGCTAGCTTTTTGGACTTTTTCTGGGATAATGTAGAGGCCATAATCACGAAGTATAGTTGGCAAAATAGTCATTATATTATCTAATTCTTTAGAATCAGGATGAGCAAATAGAATATCATCTGTATAATGACAGATTTGAGTAGAAGGAAAAGAATATCTAATGGGCTGTAAAGCCTGGTATACAAAAAGCTGGCAAATGGTAGGGCTGTTTAACATTCTTTGTGGCAGTAGTTTTCAGTGATATCGAACCTCAGGCTGTGTAAAGTTTATAGCAGGGACAGTAAAAGCAAATTTTTAAAAATCTGATTCTGTTAGTGGAATATTAAAGAAACAGTCTTTGAGGTGACATTTCAAACTGATGGGATCATAGAAAGGGAAGGGATTCCTGTCTGAACAGGCCCCATAGGCTCAATCACAGCATTAATTGCTCTAAGATCATGTAACATTTTCCATTTTCCTGATTTTTTTAGGTATGCAGAAAACCGGAGAATTCCAGGGGCTGTTACTGGGCTCAATATGTCCTGCTTCCAATTGTTCCGAGATTAACTTCTTTAGCTGTTTAAGTTTTTTCCCTTTTAATGGCCCTGTTCCTCCTGAAAAGCATTTAATAGTGGAGTTATCAGGCTTTCCTTTAAGGGCTAAGGCTAGTAGCTGCACTTTATGAAATTCAGTCCCCACATTTTGGCACGCATTTATAAATTGTGCTATTGTGGAAGTAAGGTTGTCTTTGTCTACCTTGATGCCTCTTAAAATTCGCTTACAGTGTTCACTGGTGTTTTCTACTGCCAAAGATAATAGTAGTCTCTGCGGCCTCTAAATTAACTATCTACCTACTAATGGCCTCTTGTAATTGATTTATAAATTCCATATGTGGATGATTAGGCCCCTTGTCTGACATTCCCAAAGGAACCAGTACCTTGGTCTGAAATGGGAATTTTATGTCATATAGTCTTTATGATTTCAGTTAATTGTTGTCTCCCCAGCATGGGAAAGACAGCTTGTTGTTGAGGATGGGCATAAGGACCAAATCCAATCAGCTGTTCCAAGGAAATAGGTATATTAATATCTAAGCTTTTTATAGCCTGTGTAATACAGACGTCATTAAGTTTCTGTCTATATACTGCATATTGAGCAGGAGATAGGACTGTCTTCATAAGAACATTCCAGTCCCAAGGGCACACATAAAGGAGCTTCTAGCTATTGTTGCTACAATCCCAAAAGTATCAGGGCTGTTAAGCCCATATGCCTGTACTGACTTTTGGAGTTATTTTACCATGTAGAAAGGAATACCATCATATATAGGTTGGCCATTTTCTTGAATGACTGGAAAAAATTGTAATTCTCCTGCTTGGAAAGCCTCCTTCATGCATTTTTGCATAGGAGTTTCTGACTTAGAGAGTGATTGGTTAGTTCTTTGTAGGTAGTGGTGTTAGCAAGGGTGCAGAAGGTGATTGTGGCAGAGCTGTTTTTAAAGAAGAAGCAGTGGTGGTAGCAGGTGGAGAGTTATTCAGTGGCACAGAGTTAGGTGCAGCAGGAGGTCTTTCCAAGCAAGTCTCAGGGACAGAAGCCCCATCTTTATCATCAGGCTCATCTTCTCATTCCATTTTTTCAACACTTTTATATATAGCATCTTGATGTAACAGCCTTAAAGCTGCTCTAACTTGGGACCAAGCCAAAACGATTTCGGGGCTGAGCTCCCCTATCTCTCTCTTTCTTTAAGTTTCCTTCCTACTCCTTTCCAAATTTCCATATCAAAGGACCCATGTGGTGGAAACCATGGGTAGTGAGCTCACAGTACAGTAATTTTAGTAAAGCCTTTGTAGAAAGCTCTACTCCTATCGCCTGATCGAGAGCCTGTAACACTCGAATATATCGTTTCTGCTCTGGTTGGAGAGTATTCCCTATGTCCTCTTATGTAAAGTATGTCCCATGGCAGTGGATTTCAATAGAGTTCCACTGTCCCTTACTGTTCTGGTGGGATCGTCAAGTCATCTGGTGCACTCAGTTCTTGGTTGTTCTGCGGGTGTTGCTCTGGTGTATTGACTTGAAGCACTTCGTGTCCCCGACAATGCTATTTCTGCAACTGAAAGAAAAGAGAGGAGACTTGAGTTCTGTGCTCAAAAGTCCAAGTGCTGATTAGGCTTTTAGGCTGTTCTTTCATTGAGGATCTTACAAGTGCCTGCATGTCCCGTAACCCTGCACCCAGTTAAAGGTTAAACAGATATGATCAAACAGAAATAGCTATAGATTATAAACTGCAGGGTTTGTAACAATCATCAGACCCTCATATGCAAGACATTCTGATCAAAGGTCTTTTTTCTAAACCACCAGAGTGGTGTCAGTTTCCTGTTTTTTTTTTTTCCCCTGGTACAATCAATCTCTGCAAGAGGCTTGACAGCATTCTGCCAAAGTTCATATGATTCTAAACCTATGCTGTTTTCCTACATCTTCTCCCATACTCTCTGAGTCTAATGGATACCTTGCTTATTACATTTGAGTTCTGATACCCAGAACAGATGTCCATCCCACTACTCACCCCCCCCCCCCGGGCTCTGACACATCACACTAAGATTCCCTCTGGTTAGATGTCTTCCTCACACTGTTGGGGTCCTGACACCCAAGGCCAAGCTACCATAGATAACCCTCTCCACTCTCAACACTTTCCTTGTTCTTGCTTTATCCTGCTTAATGGCTTTAGGATGAATTGTTTGAGAAGAGGAAAGGGGTACATTTAACAAGAGTTAGTGGTTTACCAAGGAAGTAGACTTGTCTTTCAGTATCCACAGAAGGAATTGGTTCTAGGAGCCCCCTGCAGATGATCAAGTCCTTTATGTAGAATGGCCTAATATAATGAGTATAATGAAGTTGGCCCTCCATGTCCACAGGCTTTGAATCAGTGGACTAAACCAACCATAGATATGAAACCTACAGATGCAGAGGATTGACTATATGACAAAGAGAGAGAGTGGTAAGGGAGTTAAGGGGGTATATAAAAGTAATGATTATGGTGATGGACTGTGAAACCTAAGCTGCATGAAGACATAGGGGGGCAATGGAGAATCAGATATGATGGGGTGAACAAATTGGATGTGCAAAGAATTTTAGGAATGGTTTTATAGAGAGCCAGTAAAGATATTGGTGACAGTCAGTGAGTAATACACTTGAAAATGTGATTTTAGGTGTGGTATCATTATAGAAAAAGGTCTAGGATTTGACTGTTTGACAGGGTAGCTGAAACAATATTTTGGAAAAGATCATGGTAGGTGAAGAAATCTGTCAAAGAACTGAGAATACAGAAAAATGTCGTTTATATGTAAATGGTGAATATATAGTATTAGAAAGATTCGTAAATGCTTTGAAAACAACAGGTAAATACTATTCTTAGCTTAAAGTTTTTTGTGCTGTGAGTGAAAAAACCCTTGGTACCATCATGAAATTAATTTCGTGAGTTATAGTCAACAATTTTTAAAAGATAAAATAGATAATTAAAATATCAGAGGGTATATAAGGGTAAGGATTATTTTTGAAACTCTTTTATGCTTAGTGATGATTTAAAATTTGTTATTGTGGCTCAGGGTTGAAAATGTTTGAATACCACTGTCTTAGTATAATCTGTGGCCTCTAGATGACAGATATTTTGTAGAGGTGGTAATGACAGCAAGGTTTAAATTAGCCTGTGGAAGTTTATTGGGCTGCTAGATAAAGTTAGCATTCATAAAGTCTTTTTAATTTACTGCTGATCTTATAGCTTCTCTTTAGAAAGTGTCTCTGTGACTCTAAAGAGGGAGGTATGAAGAGAACCCTTTGGTGTAGTGATGGAATATTTCCCCTAGGGGGCTTCTTCCCACCAGGATCCCACTAGTGAGGCTTTCTTAGGGAGTTGTAGTCTTTACTACTCCATCTAGTCTTTAGAAAATTTTAAACAGGTGTTTAGCTTCTGCCTAATCATTTCCATTAATGGGAGACTCACAGTCTCACAAAGCAGATTCAGAGTTAATCTATTGAATTTCCTCAAATGGTGTAATTTTTAGCCCTTAGTCTTAGACTTGCTTTCTGTAATAACACAGACTA
This sequence comes from Phacochoerus africanus, assembly GCF_016906955.1. NCBI lineage: Eukaryota > Metazoa > Chordata > Mammalia > Artiodactyla > Suidae > Phacochoerus > Phacochoerus africanus. The sequence goes on from NC_062560.1 coordinate 55,463,759, forward strand.
AGTCTAATTCCTCTTCTGCTTGATTATCTTTAATCATTTAAGGACAATTTTTCTTATCTTCTGAAATGACTCCTTCATTTCTTGATGTCTTAAAGAGACAGTATGATGTAGTGCCTAAATTTTGTGCTCCAGAGCCAGATTGCCTGGTTTGAATCTGAACTAGTAGTTTATTAGCATATGCACTTCTGAGCAAATTACTTATTTGTGCCTGGAAAATGGGAGCAGTTAACAGATAGTATCTACCTCATAGAATTGTTCAAATAATTAAATGAGCTAAGAAACATATTTAGAACAGTGGTTGGCATATAATAAGTACATAGATATTAGCTATATATTATAGAACAGACTTTTTAGTTCTTTCATCATACTAGTTATTTTTCTCTAGATATTTATGAATTTTTTAATTGTCTCTTTTTAAACTTTGTAATTAATTTGTAACAAAGTATAGTAAACCAACCTGAGACTATTGCATTTGTCATCTTGAACCCTCTTCTTCTTTTGATGCAGCATAAAATTGAAATAAAGTAGGTTATTTTTGGTTAGAAAGTCACACCAATGATCATATTGATTGTATCAAATAACCTTATTTTCAAATGGACTGCTATTTGTCCAAGTTTCTTAACTACACTGAAGTTGAAATAGTTTTTCTTTTTGAATTCTAGATGCCACCTTAATATTTATACTTATGGTAAGTTGAATAATGTCTCCCACATACATCCAGTTTGAATCTCTGGAACCTGTGAATGTTACCTTATATGGTAAAAGGGACTCTGAACACATGATTAAATTAAGGATCTTGAGATGGAGAGATTAGCCTGGCTTATTTGAGTAGGTCCTAAATGGCATCATAAGTATCCTTATGTATATATATTTTTCTTTTTAGGGCCACACTTGTGGCATATGGTAGTTTCCAGGCTAGAGGTGAAATCAGAGCTGCAGCTGCTGGCTTACACCACAGCCACAACAACACAGGATCCAAGACACATATGTGACCATCAAAGCAGCTTGCCACGACACCAGATCCTTAATCCACTGAGCAAGGCCAGGGATCAAACCCTCATCCTCATGGATACTAGTCTGTTTCTTAACCTGCTAAGCCACAATGGGAACTCCATAAGAGTCCTTATAAGAGGGAGGATATGGGTGATATGACCAAGGAAGAAAGCATTGTGACAACTGAAATAAGATTCTATGCTACTGGCTTTGAAGATAGAGGAAAGGGCCACAAGCCAAGAAATGAAACGGTTGTAGCTCTAGAAGCAAGAAAAGGCAGTAAACTCTGGAGAGAGTATGGCCTTGCTCTAGTATGATTTTGGCCAAGGGAAATTAAATTTGAACTTCCAACCTCCAAAAGTGTAAAAGAAAGAAAATATGTTTTAAGTCACCAAGTTTGTAATAATTTATTTCAGCAGTCATATGATACCATGCATATCTTATACTTCATCTTGTTATTTTTAGCCCATTATTCTGGCCTGTCAAGATTGCTGTTTTTTATAAGAAGACTTTTGATTTATAGATGAGTACTAAGTATGGGTATAACGAAAGGTAATGTTACTAATAGCACTTCTTTTTCTCTTGATACTACTTTACATAAATATTGTTAACCCTATTATATAGATGAAAAAACTGAGGTCCAAAGAGATAAAATTATTTATCTAAGATCATATAATGAACATCTAAGCAGTTGTTAAGTACAGGTTTGGAGTGGGGGATGCTGCGTGTGTTTGGGCACAAGGGGTATATGGGAACTCTTTGTACTTCCTGTACAAATTTGCTGTAAACCTAAAATTGCTATAAAAATAAAATTTATTAATTAAAAATTAGAAGTAAGACCAGGGCGAAGGAAACTATCAACAACCTACTGAATGGGAGAAAATATTTGCAAATGATATGTCTGATAAGTGGTTAATATCCAAAAATCCAAAATGTATGATAAACTCATAAACTCAATAGCAAAATAGCTCTAATTAAAAAGTGGGCACAAGACCCAAACAGACATTTTGCACAAAGACAGATAGATGGCCACTAGACACATGAAAAGTTGCTCAACATAACTAATCATCAGGGAAATGCAAATCAAATCCAGAGTGAGATACTACCTCACACCCTGTCAGAATGACACATCAAAAAGACAACAGATAACAAATTTTGGCAAGGATGTGTAGAAAAAGTGAACCCAAGTACACTGTTGATGGGAATGTAAATTGGTGCAGCCACTACAGAAAGCAGTATGGAGATTCCTCAATAAACTAAAAATAGAACTACCATATGATCCTGCAGTTCCACTCCTGGCTATACACATGAAGAATATTCATATAAGAGTTATTTACAGTAGCAAAGATATGAAAGCAACCTAAGTGTCCATCAAAAGATAAATGGATAAAGAAGATGGTATACACACACACACACACACACACACACACATAGTGGAATACTACTCAGCCATAAAAATAATGAATATTGCCATTTGAAACAGCATAGATAATCTGGAGTGTGTTATGCTTAGTAAAATAAGTCAAACAGAGAAAGGCAAATATTGTATGTTTTTGCTGTATGTGGAATCTACGAAATAAAACAAATGAATAAAGATAACAACACAGAAACAGACTCATAAATAAAGAGAACAAACTAGTGGTTTCCAATGGAAAGGAGTAGGGGCCCTATAGGGGTGGGAGATTAAAAGGTACAAATACTATGTATAAAATAAGGTACTAAGATATACTACACAGGGAATATAGCCTATGTTTTATAACTTTAAATGGAGTATGATCTATAAAAATCTTGAATCCCTATGTTGAGCACCTGATGCTAATATAATATTGTAATATTGTAAATCAACTATACTTTAATAAAAATAGTAAATCCAGGGAGGCAAAAAATTTACATATTTGTCCAACTACAAAGCCTGTTGAGGAAGCAGGATTTGAAGGCAAGTCTGGATGGTTATAAAACCTCAGAGTGTTGGCCAAGAACCCTCAGGGTCCTTGAGACCCTTCTAGGGAGTCCATGAGGTCAAAACTATTTTCAACATAATGCTAAGATGTTATTTTGCCTTTTTTTCACCCTGTGTCAGTATTTCCACTGATAGGGCAAAAGCAACTACATTTTAGCACAAATCAAGGAAGTAGTATCAAACTGTACTAATAGTTATTGATTTCTTCACCAACCACAGACAGAAAAAAAAATAAGCTTCACTTGGAAATATTCTCAATGAGAAATTTTTAAATAATTTTATTAAATCTTGAGCCCTAAGTGTGTGTCACTTAGTATTTTTGTTACAAAATAGGAAGTACATATAAAGCACTTCTGCTACTTAAGAAGTATGATGCACACTATAATGTATGGAATATATGGGTAACGGGGACCTACCATATAGCACAAGGAAATTTACTCAGTACTGTGTGGAAGCTAATATGGGAAAATAATATGAAAAGGAACAGATATATGTATGTATATAACTGATTTACTTTGCTGTGTGTCTGGGATTAACACAAATTCGTGAGCCAACTATGTTCTAATAAAATTTTTTTAAAAAAGAAGTGTGATGGTTGTTTTAAGGAAAAGCATTTGTATGATTGAGTTGTGAGCCAAAATAGTGGTATTTTTATGGAGTACCATTTTTATCTGAAGGAACAGCAGACAAAAAAAAATCTATGGTTATGCAGACTTAGCCATGTTACAGACATTTTCTCAAAAATGGATGAATTGGAACTATCATTTCAAAACAAATAACTTGTTTCAAGTTGTCATTTTAAAGCAAATTTTTACAGATGATAAAATTTGGGGTTTCAACTGAAAATTAGAATTTTGGAAAAAATGTATCCATTACTATGATCTTGACAGCTTTCCAGTGTTTAAAGGCTTTTCTTGCTTTGGGAGGCTGACCTAAGAAAACATTTGTAAGGTTGATGTCAGATAATGTTTTGCCTCCATTCTGTTCTAGGAGTTTTATGGTGTGTTGTCTTATGTTTACATCTATAAACCATTTTGAGATTATTTTTGTGCATGGTGTGAGGGTGTGTTCTAGTTTCATTGATTTGCATGCAGCCGTCCAGTTTTCCCAGCTCCACTTGCTGAAGAGACTGTCTTTTCCCATTTTATACTCTCGCCTTCTTTGTCAGAGATTAATTGACCATAGGGGTCTAGGTTAATTTCTGGGTCCTCTATTCTGTTCCATTGGTCTGTATGTCTGTTTCAGTACCAGTACCACACTGTCTTGATTATTGTAACTTTGTAATATTGTCTGAAGTCTGGGAGAGGAGCTTTAGCTGCTGGCCTATGACACTGCCAGAGCAATGCCAGATCCAACCCACATCTGTGACCTATACCACAGCTCATGGCAAAGCTGGATCCTTAACCCACTAAATGAGGCCAAGGATCAAACCCAAATGCTCATGGATACTAGTCAGGTTTGTTACTGCTGAGGCACCATAGGAACCCCCCTGCTTGGTTTTTGTTCCTCAGGATTGCTTTGGAAATTCAGGGTCTTTTATGTAATAAAAACAAAAATAAACCAATGGCACCTAATCAAACTGACAAGCTTTTGCACAGCAAAGGAAACCATAAAAAAGAGAGACAACCTATGGAATGAGAGAAAATACTTTCAAGTGATGCAACTGAAAAGGGTTTAATCTCCAAAATATAGAAACTTCTCATACAACTCAACAGAAAAATAAAACAACAGCAACAACAACAAACAAACAACCCAGGTGAAAAATGGACAGAGGACCTGAGTAGATATTTCTCCAAAGAAGACATACAGATGGCCAACAGGCACATGAAAAAAATGCTCAAAATCACTAATTATTAGAGAAATGCAAATCAAAGCTACAGAGAGGGGCCACTTCACACTGGTCAGAATGGCTATCATTAGTGAGTCTAAAAATAAATGCTAGAGAGGAGGTGGAGAATAGGGAACCCTCCTAAACTGTTAGAATGTAAATTGGTACAACCACTATGGAAAACAGTATGGAGGTACCTCAAAAACTAAATATAGAACAACCATATGACCCAGAAATCCCACTCTTGGGCATATATCAAGACAAAACTTTCATTGAAAAAGATGTATGCACCACTATGTTCAATGCAGCACTATTCATAATAGCCAAGACATGGAAACAACCTAAATGTCCATTGACAGATGAGTGGATGAAGAAGATGCGATATATATACACAATGGAATACCACTCAATCATAAAAAAAGAACAAAATAATGTCATTTGCAGCAACATGGATGCATTAGAGACTCTCATACTAAGTGAAATAAGTCAGAAAGAGAGAGACAAATATATGATATCACTTATATCTGGAATCTAATATATGGCGCAAATGAACCTATCTATAGAAATGAAATAAACTCATGGACATGGCGAACAGACTTGAGGCTGCCAAGGGGTAGGAGGAGGGAGTGGGATGGACTGGGAGTTTGGTGTTAGTAGATGCAAACTCTTGAATTTGGAGTGGATAAGCAATGAAATCCTTCTATATAGCACAGGGAGCTATAATAATTTGTGATGAAACATGATGGATAATGTGAGAAAAACTATATATATATACACACACACACATACATCTGTATAACTGGGTCACCTTGCTGTACAGCAGAAATTGACAGAACATTGTAAATAAACTGCAATAAAATTTTTTAATTAAAAAATTTTTAAAAGACACCACAAAAAAGACTTTTCTCATGTGGTCATTGGTGATACTAAGTGATTTTTTAAAATGTTAAATGTTGAAATTGGTCAAAATATGGAAGATCTTAACTCATTGAATCAATAAAAATTACTAAAAACTTTGTATTAGAAAATCATACATTTAAAAATGTTGTATTCTGGAGTTCCCATGGTGGCTCAGTGGTTAATGAATCCAACTAGGAACCATGAGGTTGTGGGTTTGATCCCTGGCCTTGCTCAGTGGGTTAAGGATCCAGTGTTGCAGTGAGCTGTAGTGTAGGTCGCAGATGCAGCTCAGATCCCACGTTGCTGTGGCTCTGGTGTAGGCTGGCAGCTACAGGTCCGATTAGACCACTAGCCTGGGAACCTCCATATGCTGCAGGAGCAGCTCTAGAAAAGGCAAAAAGACAAAAAATAAAAATAAAAAAATAAAGTGTTGTATTCTAAGTTCAAGACAGGTACTTCTGGTTTATGATCTGGCATGTAAAGAGTTTGAAAGCTATCCCTTCATCTAACAACAAGTAAAAAAAGCTAAACAGACTGAAAATTCACAAACTTTCTTAGCTCTTTCGGAGAATTGAGATCACAGGGAAAATTGCTGCACTTTCTTCCCCAAAATTGGAGAGACAGACAAGCAGACAAAGATATCACAACACACCAAAGCAGAGATCCTCAAGCTGAAATCTCTGCGGAAGCAGTACTAGGGTAGGAAGACCTGAACTGTAATTGACAAATAGCTGATGGCTCATTGTGGACAAATGTGAGACTTAAAAACCCTAGTAGGGGGATCCTGTTATATGGGGCACATCTACACTTGTATGAGCTTTATTTCCAAGAGCTCTGCCAGGTTCTAAGGGTGAGGATTGGAGAAAAATCCCTTCCTGCTGCCAGTAGTGGGAGGAAGAAATGTAGCCATTTTGAAATATGCCAGAGTATTCTGTTCTTAGCCTGCTCTTGGGTGAAACTATTTTAGAGAGACTAATCTATTGGGGTTTTATCAGAGCCTGACTGGCTTATGGGAAGAGAAATACCCAACTCTAGTCCCCTCACCATCCTGTGCCACCTAAGTAGAGGATAAAACTGAAAATGATCTGTGAAGTTTATAGTACAGGAACATAGGCTCACTAAAAGACCAAATATTAGACTATAGGCACTTACCCTCCCTCCACCTTTCTACCACATTACTTACTTACCACAGATCCTTTTACGTAGTATATCATGACCAGCTTTTAATAATAATGAGGCACACTAAGTAAAGGCAAAAAACACAGTTTGAAGAGACAGAGCAAACATCAGAACTAGAGTCAGGTATGGCAGGAATGCTGGAATTACTAGACCAGCAACCTAAAATAATTAGGGCACCAATGGAAAAAGTAGAAAACATATAAGAACAGGTGACTGATATAAGGAGAGAAAAGGAAATTCTAAAAAGATTCAAAAAGAGGGGAGTTCCCATCATCGTACAGTGGAAACAAATCCGACTAGAAACCATGAGGTTGTGGTTTTGATCCCTGGCCTTGCTCAGCAGGTTAAGGATCTGGCATTGCTGTGAGCTGTAGTGTAGGTCACAGACATGGCTTGGATCTGATGTTGTGGCTGTGGTGTAGGATGGCAGCTGTAGCTCTGATTGGACCCCTAGCTTGGGAACATCCATATGCCATGGGTGATCCCTAAAAAGAAAAAAAAATCAAAAAGAAATGCTGTAAATAAAAAGCACTGTGACAGAAATGAAGAATGCCTTTGATGGGCTCATTGATAAAATAGGCAAAACTGAGGAAAGACTCTCTCAACTTGAGTATATGTCAATGGAAATTTCCATCACTTAAAAGCAGAGGAAAAAAACTGAAAGAAAAAAAAAGCAGACCAGAATATCTAAGAACTCTGAGACAAGAACAAAAGGTATCATATTTATAGTGGTAATACCAGAAGAAAGAAAAGAAGAAATATTTAAAGCAGTAATGGCTGAGAATTTCCAAAATTATTGTCAGACATCAAACCAGAGATCCAGGAAATGCTGAGAATACCAAGCAGGATTAATGCAAAACAAAAACAAAAACACAACAACACCCTAAATCCCTACATCTAGGCATATCATATTCAAACTAAATAAAGTGAAGATCAAGAAAAACTCCTGAAAGAAGCCAGGGGAAAAAAATACCTGACCTATAAAGTAACAATGATCAGAGTTATAGTCAGAATCCATGCAAGCAAAAAGAGAGTGGATTGAAATCTTTAAAGTGTTGGTGAAAAGGAAACATCAATCTGGATCATGCAAAATTATCCTTAAAAAGTTAAAGAGAAATAAAGACTTTCTCAGATAAACAAAAACTGAGGAAGTTTGTTGTCATTAGCTCTTCCTTGTAATAAATGCTAAAAGACGTTGTTGATGGAGTTCCCAGATAGCCTGGTGGGTTAACCCACTGTTGTCACTGCAGTGGCTTGGGTCACTACTGTAACATGGGTTCAATCCCTGGCCTGGGTACTTCCACATGCTGTGGTTATAAACAAAAATTTTTCAGAGAAAAGGAAAATGACATAGGTCAAAACTCAAATCTATATAAAGAAAGTAAGAGCAATAGAAAAGGAACAAAAGAAGGTAAAGTTAAAACTTTTATTTTTCTTATTAACCTAACAGACAACAGTTTGTTCAAAATGATATCAGTGATGAATTTGATGATTATAGCTTGTGGTTAAGGGCAGAAAACTAACCTCAGCAAATTTGACTATAGAAATTATTTCAAGTAGCTTCTCTGACCACAATGGCATGAAAGTAGTAATCAATTCCAGGAAAAGAAATGAGAAAAAACTGACTACAGGGAGACTAAAAAACATGCTACTAAAAAACCAATAGGTCAGTGATTAAATCAAAAAGGAAATTTAAGTGTACCTTGAGACAAATGATAATGAAGACACTACAATTCTAAAATCTATGGGATGCCACAAAAGCAGTGCTTAGAGGGAAATACATAGTGATGGCAGGGCTTCCTCAAAAAAGAGGAAAAATATAAAATTGATAATTTAACCCACCAACTAAATAAATTAGTAAAAGAACAAACAAAACCTAAAGTCAATAGAGGAGGGAAATCACAAAGATCAGAAAGGAAATCAATAAAATAGAGATTCAAAAAACAATAGAAAAAAATGAATAAAACCAAGAACTGGTTCTCTTAAAAGGTAAACAAAACTGACAAACTTCCAGCCAGACTAATGAAGAAGAAGAGAGAAAAGAATCCAAATAAACAAAACTAAGAAATTGAAAAGGAGAAATCTCAATGGATACTGCCAAAATACCATAAGAGAATACTATGAACAATTATATGCCAACAAATTTGATAACCTAGAAGAAATGGACAACTTTCTAGAGACTTACAGCCAACCAAAACTGAATTAAGAAATAGATCAACTGAAGAGACCAATCACTAGAAATGAAATTGAATGCAATAAAAACACTTCCTACAAACAGAAGTCCAAGACCAGATGACTTCACAGGAAAATTCCACCAAAGATACAAAGAGGAACTTATACCCATCCTCCTTAAACTTTTCCAAAAGGTTGAAGAAGAAGGAACACTCCCAAAGACATTCTATGATGCTACCATCACCATAATACCAAAACCAAAAATACTACCAAAAAAGAAAATTATAGACCAATATCTTTGAAGAATATAGAGGCAAAAATTCTCAACAAAATTTTAGCCCATCGAATCCAACAACATACAAAAACAATCATACAGCACAACCAAGTGGGATTCATCCCAGGTTCACAAGGATGGTACAACATACACAAAACAATCAACATCATACACCACATTAACAAAAGAAAAGTAAAAAACCATATGATCATTTCAATAGATGAATAAAAAGCCTTTACAAAGTCCAACATCCATTCATGATAAAAACTCTTACCAAAGTGGTTATAGAGGGGACATACCTTATCATAATCAAAGCCATTGATGACTAACCCACTGCAAATATAATACTCAATGTAGAAAAGCTGAAAGCCTTCCCACTAACATCTGGAACAAGACAAGAATGCCCACTCTCACTTGTATTCAACATTGTATTGGAAGTCCTGGCCACAGCAATCAGACAAACAAGGAATTAAAGGTATCCCAATTGGAAGAGAAGAGGTAAAATTGTCACTGTATGCAGATGATGTAACAATATATATAGAAAACCCTAAGGACTCCACAACAAAAAGCACTCAAAGCTGATCAATGAATTCAGCAATGTAGCAGGATACAAGATTAACATTCAGAATTCAATTTCTGTATACTAACAATAAAATATTGCAAAAGGAATACAGAAATACCTTTTAAAATCATACCCAAAATAAATACCTGGGAATAAACCTGTCCAAGGAGGTGAAAGACTTCTATGCTGCGAATGATAAAACATAAATCAAAGAATTTAAAGAGGATTCAGAACAATGGAAAGATACTCCATGCTCCTGTGTTGGAAAAATTAATACCATAAAAATGGCCATACTACTCAAAACAATCTACAGATTCAATGCAATCCCTATCAAATTACCCATGATATTTTTCACAGAATGAGAGCAATCTAAAAATTTATATGGAACCATAAAAAACCCGGAATTGCCAAAGCAATCCTGAGGAACAAAAACCAAACAGAAGGCATAACTCTCCCAGACTTCATGCAATATTACAAAGCCACAGTCATCGAGACAGTGTGGTACTGGTACCAAAACAGACATACAAACCAATGGAAGAGAATAGATATCCCAGAAATAAAGCCAGACACCTATGGTATGTTAATCTCCAATAAAGGAGGCCAGAGTATAAAACAGGGAAAAGACAGTCTTTTCAGTAAGTCATGCTGGGAAGACTGGACAGCCACATGCAAATCAATGAAACTGGAATACACCTTCACACTATCCACAAAATAAACTCAAATTTGCTAAAAGACTTAAATATAAGACCAGAGACCATCAAATTCCGAGAAGAGAACATAGGCAAAACATTCTCTGACATCAGCCTTACAAATTTTTTTTTTAGGTCAGTCTCCCAAGGCAACAGAAATAAGAGCAAACATAAACCAATGGGACCTAATCAAACTGACAAACTTTTGCACAGCAAAGAAAACCTTAAAAACAAAACAAACAAACAAAAAAAGACAACATACAGAGTGAATGAAAATAGTTTCAAATAATGTGACTAACAAGGGCTTAATCTCTAAAATATACAACTTACACAACTCAGTAGCAAACAAACAAACAAACAAAAAAACAGCCCATTGAAAAATGGGCTAAGACCTGAATACACATTATTCCATGGAAGACATACTGATATCCAACAAGCACATGAAAAAGTACTCAATATTACTGATTATTAGAGAAATGTAAATGAAAACTACTGTGAGGTACCACCTCACACCAGTCAGAATGGTCATCATTAATAAGTCCACATGTAACAAATGCTGGAGAGGGTGTGGAGAAAAGGGTGCCCTCCTACACTGTGGGTGGGAATGTAAATTGGTACAACCACTATGGAAAACAATATGGAAGTACCTCAGAAAACTAATTATAGAACTACCATATGAACCAGCCTTCCCACTCTTGGGTGTATATCCAGACAAAAATTTCCTTAAAAAGACACATGCACCCGTATGTTCACTGCAGCACTATTCACAATAGCAAGGACATGGAAACAACCTAAATGTCCATCAACAAATTAATGGATTAAGAAGACACAATGGAATAACATTCAGCCATATAAAAACAAAATAATGCCCTTTGCAGCAACTTGGGTGGAACTAATACTAAGTGGACTCTCATACTAAGTGGAGTAAGTCAGAGAGAGAAGGACAATACCATATGATATCACTTATATCTGGAATCTAATATGTGGTGCAAATGAAGCTTTCTGCAGAAAAGAAAGTCATGGACTTGGAGAACAGACTTGTGGTTGCCAATGGGGAGGGGAGGGAGTCAGATTGACTCAGAATATGTGGTTAATCGATGCACAATATTGCATCTGAAATGTATAAGCAATGAGATAATGGAAAGTATATCTAGTCACTTGTCATGGAGTATGATGGAGGATAATGTGAGAAAAAAGAATGTATTTTATGTATATCTGAGTCTCTTCATTGTATAGTAGAAAATTGAACTCTAGACAATCTATAATGGAAAAAAATAAAAACTTTTAAATAAAAAAAGACTTGAATTTGTTATAAATGTACATTGAAAACTCTGAGGCAACCACTAAAATGAGTAAAAAAAAAAGTTAATTTATAGTCCAAGAAAGGAGAGAAAGTCGAATCATATGAAGATATACATAGCTTAAACATTAATGAATGAAGAAAGGTGCACCATGTTAACACTAATATAAAAAACTAGAGTAACTATATTAATTTCGGGTAGAGCAGACTTGAGAGCAAGGAAAATTATTAGGGATAAAGTGCAGCATTACATAATGTTAAAGGAGTCAATTTTATATGAAGGCATTAGAATTCTTAATGTGTATGTGCCTAATGATAGAGCTTCAAAATGCATGAGACAAAGTGCAAGAAAGATCAACAAATTTTAGTGTGATAGAGCTATAGAAGATCATTAATCCTAGTGAAGAAACATTCACATGACTTACCTTCTGTCCTGGTCCCAGAGAATATAAATGTGAACCCATTGGAGCAGCCTTGGAGAGAAGATGAGTTTATTCTAAAGGATACTAACTATCTGAGGGATCATAAGGATTTCTAAACATGGAAAAGGGAAAAATAATCACTTGTTTAAAAATCAATTTTATATATTTTTCTAAGGTCTGAAGAAAGAACAAGACACATATAATAGAACCCAACTGTTGAAGGACACACCAAAAAGGAATTTTCAAGTTATTTCTTGTACAGCCTAGCTGTTCAGATTATCATACAATCATTTCAAATTTTTCTAAATAAAAGTTTTTTTAACCTTCAAGAAGTAATTGATAGAGTTAAGATTCCACATTACAACCAACCTTTAAGAAACTATCATTTGTTGAATTTTGGTAAAGCACCAAAAAATATTCAGAACTGTCTGAAAAGAATATTAAAATACTCCACCTTTTGCCAATTACATATCTGGAATTTTCTTCATAAATTACAACCCTAAGAACATTTTGCAGCAGATTTGAGTACAGAAGCTAATATGAGAATCCAGTTATCTTCTGTTAAGCCATATCTTAAAGAGATTTGCAAAAATATAAAACAGTGCTACTTTTCTCATTATTTTTGTTTTGTAAAATATAGTTTTTCATTTTAAAAATATTTCCATTATAATTGATTTACAATGTTCTGTCAATCTCTGCTGCACAGCAAAGTAACATTTCCATTTCTCACATCCTCTATAATGTTCCATCACAAATGATTAAATATATAGTTCCCTGTTCTATACAGCTGGATCCCATTGCTCATCCACTCCAAATGCAACAGTTTTCATCCACTCACCCCAGACTCCCAATCCATCCCACTCACTCCCCCTTCCCTGGCAAACACAAGTCTGTCCTCCATGTCCATGATCTTTTCTGTTTTGTAGATATTTTTGTTGTATTTTAGATTGCACATATGAGTGATATCATATGGTTTCTGTCTTTGTCTTTCTGATTTCACTCAGTATTGAGTTCCTAGTTCCAGCCATGTTGCTGCAAATGGCATTAGTTTATCTTTTTTTATGGATGCATAGTATTCCATTGTGTATATATGTATCACATCTTCCTAATCCATTCTACTGTTGATGGGCATATAGGTTGTTTCCATATCTTGGCTACTGTGAATTGTGCTTCAGTGAACGTATGGGAGCATGTATGTATCTTTTTCAGTGAAAGTTTTGTCTGGATATATGCCCAGGAGTCAGATTGCTGGGTCATACGGTTGTTCTATATTTAGTTTTCTGAGATATTTCCATATTGTTTTCCATAGTGGTTGTAACAATTTACATTCCCTCCAGAAGTGAAGGAGGTTCCCTTTTTTCCACATCCTCTTCAACATTTGTTGTTTGTTGACTTGTTAATAATGACCACTCTAACTGGTGTAAGGTGGTGTCTGCTGGCCATCTCTATGTCTTCTTTAGAGAAATGTCTATTTAGATCTTCTGGCCATTTTTCAATTAGGTTTTTTTTTGTTTGTTTTTGTTGTTGAGTTGTATGAGTTGTTTGTATATTTTGGAGACTAAACCTTTGTCTGTTGATTCATTTGCAGAAATGTTCTCCCATTCCATGGGTTGTCTTTGGTTTTTTTCAATAGTTTCCTTTGCTGTGCAGAAGCTTTTGAGTTTAATTAGGTCCCATTGGTATATTTTATGTCTTTTTTTTGTCTTTATTCTAGGAGGTGGATCAGACAAGATGTTTCTGTGATTTATGTCAAAGAGAGTTCTGCCCGTTTTCCTCTAGGAGTGTTACAGTATCTGGCCTTAAATATAGGTCATTAATCCATTTTGATTTTATTTTTGTGTATGGTATTAGAAAATGTTCTACTTTCATTCTGTTACATGCAGCTGTCCAGTTTTCCAAGCACTATTTATTGAAGAGACTATCTTTCTTCCACTGTATATTCTTGCCCCCTTTGCCATAGATTAATTGACCATAGGTGTTTAGATTTATTTCTGGGCTTTCTATCCTCTTCCATCGATATGTAGTTCTGTTTTTGTGCCAGTACCATACTGTTTTGATGACTGTAACTTTGTAGTAGTGTCTGAAGTCAGCGAGCCTGATTCCTTCAATTCCTTTTTTCTCTTCAATATAGCTTTGGCTATTTGAGGTCTTTTGTGTTTCTATACGCATTATAAAATATTTTGATCTAGTTCTGTAAAGAATGTCATTGGTTATTTGATCGTGATTGCATTGAATCTGTAGATTGCCTTAGGTAGTATTGTCATTTTGTCAGTATTGATTCTTTCAATCCGAGAGCATCATATATTTTTCCATCCATTTGTGTCATCTTTGATTACTTTCATGAGTGTCTTATAGTTTTCAGAGTACAAGTCTTCTGTCTCTTTAGATAATTTATTCCTAGGTATTTTATATTTTTGATGCAATGGTAAATGTGATGGTTTTCCTAATTTTTCTTTCTACTCTTTCATTGTTAGTATATAGAAATGCAATTGATTTCTATGTATTAATTTTGTATCCTGCACCCTTACCAAATTCATCGATGAGCTTCAATAGTTTTGTGGTAATGTCTTTAGGATTTTATAGGTATAGGATGTCATCTGCAAACAGTGATAATTTTATTTCTCCTTTTCTAATTTGGATTCTTTTTGTTTATTTTTATTCTCTGATTGCCATGGCTAGGAGTTCCAAAACAATGTTGAATAACATTGGTGAAAGAGGACATCCTTACAAAATTCAACACTGATTCTTGATGGAAACTCTTCAGAGAGTGGCCATAGTGGGGAACTACCTCAATATAATAAAAGCCATTTATGACAAACCCACAGCTAACATCATTCTCAGTGGTGAAAAATTGAAAGTATTTTGGCTAAGATCAATATAGTTATTTTAAAAGGTAGTTTTTAAACAAAATGTTATTTATATTAACATGTGATGTGTTTATTTGTTGTTTTCAATATATATTAAAAAGTAAAAATTTCTCAGTCTAAATATAGTTAATATTGATAGAATCCATATTAAAACAAGTTCTGAGGTTCTCTAAACTTTTCAAGAATGTAAAGGGGTCATGAGGCCAAAAATTTTGAGAACAATTATACCATGTTGCCTTATACATCCTTCTATCCATTCTACCAAGATTTAGTAAGTATCTCCTATTTGTCCTTAAATTGTTAAAATAATTCAAGAATAAAGCCAAGAATGAAGCCCTTACTGATGTGTTCCTAGTTACTTTTTTTGAAGTTATTATCAGTTTATTCATTCTATCATTTTCTTTGGATTGTGCCAGTTACAAATCTACATATCTGCTCTAACTTTGGGGTATTATGAGATATTCGTAAAAGGTACACTATATCTCTGGCATGCATTTTTATCTTTCAGTCTAATAAACCAATAGAGTTTAATTTGGCACTATTAATTTTATTAGATTCATGCTGGCTCTTTTTAAGCAATTTTCTTTCTAGGTTATTCATGAACTGTCTTTTTAGTAATTCATTCTAGAATTTTGTGGGACTTAATATTACTTTCTCCATTCTAGATTTTATAAAGTTTTTGTTTTTTACCTTCCTCCTTTATATAAAACCAGAAAACCTTATATCCAGTGTTCCAGTACCTCTCCTATTTTCAAACTTGTAGCATTTTGTGTCCTAGTTTATAATGTGTCTGGTTTTGGAAGTTTGATTTATTTCAGAGTAGCTTGTTCTCTTACTCTTTTCTCACCTGACATAATCCACTTTAATTCTATCATAACCATGCTTTTCTACCCTATCTAGCTTGATAATCATTCTTCTTTGAAGAAAAAATGAAATAAATTGAAGTTGAGTAGTTCTGCTTTCTTATCTGATAATATGATGCCACATTGCCCAAAGAATAAAGCCATTCCTTATGTGGAATTTTTTGTCCTGATCCTTCCTTTAATAAGTCATTGTTATTGTTACTAGAATTTTTATAGCCCTTACTTCACTCTGGGCTTTGGTTTTTCAAAAACAATTCTTAGGATTCTTTGTTTTACATATTCATCCATTGTTAATTGCCCCTTCTTCCATCTTTTATACATTTGCTTAACTCTGACTTCATTAAAGAGCTGAAATAACTATTTGCTTGGTCATAATGGCTTATTTTTTTTTTGTCTTTTTGCTATTTCTTTGGGTCACTCCCGCGGCATATGGAGGTACCCAGGCTAGGGGTTGAATCGGAGCTGTAGCCACTGGCCTAGCCAGAGCCACAGCAACGCGGGATCCGAGCCGCGTCTGCAACCTACACCACAGCTCATGGCAACGCCGGATCGTTAACCCACTGAGCAAGGGCAGGGACCGAACCCGCAACCTCATGGTTCCTAGTCAGATTCGTTAACCACTGTGCCACGACGGGAACTCCCATAATGGCTTATTAACTATGCTTCTCTTTCTTATGAGGGTACTGTTAAATTATTTTGTCGAAATTTTGCTTTTGAGAAATGCCTACGCTTCTCAAACCAGATTTTAGGGCCTCTTTTTACTTCATTTATTGAATTACTATTATCCATGATGTAGATCTTTCAAAATGTGTTTTATGATTATGATCTAGTACACACAACTGAAGTGAAAGTTTAATAAACAATACTTAATGTCAGTCAGGGCCCAATCAAGAAACAGAAACCAGAAATTTGAACAAGCAAGGTTAGTATAAAGAATTATTAATTACTTGAATGTAAGACAAGACACCATCAAACTCCTAGAAGAGAACATAGGCAAAACATTCTCTGACATCAGCCTTACAAATGTTTCCTTAGGTCAGTTTCCCAAGGCAACAGAAATAAAAGCAAAAATAAGCCAGTGGGACCTGATCAAAATAACAAGCTTTTGCACAGCTAAGAAAACCATTAAAAAAAAAATCAAGAAAACCTATGGAATGGGCGAAAATAGTTTCAAATAATGCAACTAACAAAGGCTTAATCTCTAAAATATACAATCAATTTATACAACTCAACAGCAAAAAAACCCAACAACCCAATTGAAAAATGGGCAAAAGACCTGAATAGACATTCTTCCAAACCAGCGATACAGATGGCCAACAAGCACATGAAAAAATGTTCAACATCACTGATTATTAGAGAAATTTAAATCAAAACTACAATGAGGAACCACCTCACACCTGTCAGAATGGTCATCATTAATCAGTCCACAAATAAATGCTTGAGAGAGTGTGGAGAAAAAGGAACCCTCCTGTACTGTTAGTGGGAATGTAAGTTGGCACAACCAGTATGGAAAACAGTATAGAGGTACCTCAGAAAACTACCATATTACCAAGCTATCCCACTCTTGGGCATATATCCAGACAAAACTTTCCTTAAAAAGGACACATGCACCCATATGTTCATTACAACACTATTCACAATAGCCAAGACATGGAAACAACCCAAATGTCCATTGACAGATGAATGGATTAAGAAGATGTGGTATACAGACACAATGGAGTACTATTCAGTCATAAAAAAAAACAAAAATAATGCTATTTGCAGCAACATGGATGGAACTAGAGACCCTCATACTAAGTGCAGTAAGTCAGAGAAAGAAAAGTCAAATACAATATGACACCACATATGTGGAATCTAATATGTGGTGCAAATGAATCTTTCCACTGTAAAGAACCTCATAGACTTGGAGAACAGACTTGTGGTTGCCAGGGAGGAGGTGGAGGGAGTGGGATGTACTGGGAATCTGGGGTTAATAGATGCAAACTATTGCATTTGGAATGGATGGCAATGACATCCTGATTCATATCACAGGGAACTATATCTGATCAATTGTGATCGAGCATGATGGAGGATAATGTGAGAAAATATGTGTGTGTGTGTGTGTGTGTGTGACTGGGTCACTTTACAGTATAAAACTGACAGAATACTGTAAACCAACTATAATGGAAATAATAAAAATTACTCAGCCATAAAAAAGAACAAAATAATGCCATTTGTAGCAACATGGATGCAACTAAAAAGACTCTCATTCTGAGTGAAGTAAGTCAGAGAGAGAAAGACAAATACCATGTGATATCACATATCTGGAACATAATATATGGCAGAAAGGAATATTTCCACAGAAAAGAAAATCATGGACTTGGAGAATAGACTTGTGGTTGCCAAGGGGAGGGGGAGGGAGTGTGGGGGAGGGGGAGGGCTGGGAGGGACTGGAAGCTTGGGGTAAATAGATGCAGAATGTTGCCTTTGGGATGGATTAACAATGGAATTCTTCTGTGTAGCACTGGGAACTCTGTCTAGTCACTTATGATGGAACATGTAATATCAGAAAAAGGAATGTATTCATATAAGTATAACTGGGTCACCATGCTGTACAGTAGACAAAAATGTACACATAAATAAAAGAAAAAAATAAGAAAATAATTATGGCATAGGATCATAATAGTGGGTGATTGGCTAGTAAGGGGGATAAAACAAACTCATTAATAATATAATATAAGATATTATAATATAATATAGCAGATACAAGGTGCAGCTACTACTCTTAGGGCTGAGATAGAGCACCCAATTTTGGAACTAATCTGGAAAACCCTCCTTCCCTCTCCCCTGACAGAGAATCGAGATCATCTTGAAAGGGCATGGCTGTGGCTTAATGGATGGTGGAGAAACTTAGGTGAGGTGCAGACTGAGGTCACTCACCGGGAAGCTGAGGAAATTGTTTTCTGGAATGCTAGGGAAAGCCATTCATGAGGATGTATAGTTTGAAATTCATGACAAAACTGCCTGAATATGTAACAAAAAAACAGTCATAGGTAGGTGTCACACTGGCAATACTTGCTGGAAAACTGCTTGAGGGTGCTAGGGAAAACTTTTATGAGGAGAAGCCCTACTGATGGCACTCCACACTTAAGGTTGTGCCAAGAGGAAGCTTGTCATGGGGAGGTGCTACATTCTGCTGGCCACCATGCTCTTCAGGAGCCAACTCAGAAGAGCAATTGAAACTGAAGACTGAAGACAATTAATTAAAATTGGCTTGGCACTTTACTCTTACCATGTTCAATGTTCTCTGATGTTTTCGGTTTCATTTTTTAGAAAATGCTAGTGCCAACCCACTAAATTTATTTTATTGATTGTGATCTATAGTCTAAAAAAATAATGAGGTAGATTGTATAAAAAGATAAAAGCCAAAGTCCTTGACTTTGAGGAGCATAGAAGCCAATTGGGAATAATAGGATATATTCATAAAGAAATGAAATTCAAGAGTTCCCACTGTGGTACAGTGGGTTAATAATCCAACTGCAGTTGCTTGGGTTACTGTGGTGGAGCTTGTTTAATCCCTGGCCTGATGCAGTGGATTAAAGCATCTGGCATTGCTACAGATGTGGTATAGGTCACAGCTGTGGCTCAAATTCAGTCCCTGGCCCCAGGAACTTCCATATGCTGTGGGTGTGGCATTTAAAACAAAGAAATGAAATTCAAGGTAATAGAGACTGAGGGCTGCACAAATGTTATAGGAGGTCTTATAGGTATTCACTAATTACTAATAGTTTTGAAAGGTAGAAATTATTAAATAAGTTATAGGTATTATTGAATTAGATAAATAAGAGAGATGTTATGGGCATTGGGCTTGGACCTTAGGTCCTTTGATAGATAGGTAATGTTTGTCGTTGCAGAGTTGTAAATAAGGGCATGATTTGTTCAGATTTGCATGTCATTTATTCATTTATTTTAAATTACCTTCTGTATATTGCTCCAGTAGTAATGTAAAAAATGCATTTGAAGAGGACAAGATCATAGGAAGGAAGACTATGTAGGAGGTTATTATAGTTCTTAGAAGAAGGGCCTGAAATAGTATGTCAGTAATAGGGAAAGAGGAAAAAAAACAAAACTAAGAATTATGCAGGGATAAAATAATCATGTTTTGGTTCTTGGTTTAATAGGTATTAAAGGGAAAAGGAAGAAGGCAATTAGGAGTCCTGAGTTTCTGGTTACAACAGATAGCTGGATGATGGGCAAAGAACATAGGATGACAAAGTTGGATAAGAAGATATATTCATTTTAGGAGTTCCCTTCGTGGCGCAGTGGTTAACAAATCCGACTAGGAATCATGAGGTTGTGGGTTCGATCCCTGCCCTTGCTCAGTGGGTTAAGGACCTGGCGTTGCTGTGAGCTGTGATGTAGGTCACAGATGCGGCTTGGATCCCATGTTGCTGTGGCTCTGGTGTAGGCCTGCGGCTACAGCCCCAATTAGACCCCTAGCCTGGGAACCTCCATATGCTGTGGGAGCGGCCCTAGAAAAGGCAAAAAGACCAAAACAAAAAAAAAGAAGATATATTCATTTTAGAAAATAATAATAATTATTTTAGCTAATAACATTTATTGATCCCTTACCATACAATAGGCACTATCCTAAACAATTTCCATGTATTAATTAACTTAATCCTCACAACAATTGAGTGAGGTAGGGGCAGTCATTATCACATTTTCAGATGAGATTACATAATTTTTCCAGGGTCACACAGATAGCAAAGGTTGAAGCTGAAATTCAAAGAGTCTGATTCCAGAGCTTGTGAAATACTTATCAGAGACATTCAAGTGAAGATGGATAGTCATATTCAGAGTAGAGGCTGAGACTAGATTTGGATGGCATTAGTAGTTTAGGTAGTAGTTAAAACAGTAAGAGTCAATGAGGTCACCTAGGGCGTCAATAAAAAGAGTGCAAAAAGATAAGTGGTGGCCAGGTTAGGAAGGACCTTGAGTGCCAGCCTTGAATGTTTAGACTTAAGCTGTTAAGAGTAGAGTGCCACTTAATTCATTAGGACATGAGGTAGGGATGTGCAAATATGGCTGTAAATATAATTTGAATCACTGTGGGGCATAAATTTAAAGGAAAAAAGTCCAATTAGTAGATCTTAGTAGTCCATTAAGAGGTGGTAAGGTTCTAGGTGGGTGGTAGCAAAGAAGCTAGATAGGAGAGGGTCTGTGGGCATCAGATAGGTAGGTTTTAGGTACATATGTTCAAAGTTTTCTAGATTTTCCCCATTTTTGTCTATAACTTCCAGTTTCATCATGGTGCCAGTATTTCAGGATTCGGGGTCCTGGTTAATCAAGGTGCTGATTTAATTAAAACTAAACTACCTTCTTTAGTACACTCATAGATAACATACTGATTAAAATATTTTTTATCACAAGATTATTGTTGATTTCAAGATAATATTTTATTTTTGAAACTTTACTGAGATATAATTTGCATATTATACAATTCACCAACTTAAAGCATGAGCTTTAATGACAATATAATCAGAGTAGTGGTTCTATTACCCCAATTTAGGATATTTTCATTACTTCTGAAAGAAATTTCACACCTCTGTCTTCATCCCCCAATTACCCCATTCCTTCCAGCCTTAGGCAACCACAAATGTACTTCCTGTCTTGAAAAATTCGCCTAATCTGTACATTTTGAAGAAGTGGAAACACAAAATTTGTGGGTTTTTTGTGACAGGATTCTTCCAATTAGTATGCTGTTTTCAAGGTTCATCCATCTTGTAGCATGTACTTCATTCTTTTTATAGCTGAATAACATTACATAATATGACTATACCAAATTTTATCCATTAGACAGTGAACATTTGGGTTGTTTCTGCCTTTTGGCTATTAGAGTAATGCTGCTGTGAACATTCAAATACAAGTTGTTTTGTCAACGTATGTGAGTACATACCTAAGAAGAGAATTTCTGGGTAACATAACTCTATATTTATAAATCATAGAACTTCCAGACTATTTCCCAAAGCAGATGTACCATTTGACATTCCCCCAAACAATATATAAGGATTCTAATTTCTCCACATCCTCATCAGTACTTTCTATATATTCTGTCATTTTGTTAGTAGCCACACTGGTGGTTGTGAAGTGGTACCTCATTGTAGTTTTGATTTGCATTTCCCTGATAGAGAATGATGATAAGCATCTTTTCATATTTTAATGGATTTTTTAAATTAGCTCTTCTGATAGGTATGTAGTGATATCTAATTGTGCTTTTAATTTATATTTCCCTAGTGGCTATTGATGTTGAACAACTTTTCATGTACTTGTTTATCATGTGTATATCCTTTTTTATTTCTTTTTTGGCCATTCCAAGGGACATAGAGTTCCTGGACCAGGGATCAGATCTGAGCCACAGTTTCAATCTATGCCACAGCTGCAGCAATGCTGGATCCTTAACCTACTGTGCCAGGCCAGGGATCAAACCTGCATCCCAGTGCTCCAGAGATGCTGCCAATCCTGTTGTGCCACAGCAGGAACTCCTGTATATCCTTTTAACTAAAATGTTTGTTTGTGTATTTTCACCCATGTTTTAATTGGACTTTAAAATTTTTTGTGTTTTTTTTTAAATCAAATATGACAAGTTTTATTCATCTTCACTTACAGTGCTTCACTGTATACTTCAGAGACATTTCTATCAACTTTGGGTTTTCAGTGTATGCAACTAATAGAGAAGAGGATAGTATTCATTTTGACAAGAACAAAATGACTCACTATTTATGGTTACTACATCTCTCATGACTCAGAATGCTGATAAAGGAACAAATAAGAGGAAGTAGTTTGAACTTTGGATCCCATAATTTCATTATAGTTTTCAACTTCTTCTGTAAAACTTAAGAACTTTCAAGTTTATTTTTCTTAGAAAATTGAAGTTCTAGAATATTAACAGGAATATTTTATTCTTTTAATTTTACTAAAATTGCCCTGCAAATATTTCAATTCAAAAAGCTTTGGGTTTTTTTTTATTCATTTTGTTTTGTTTTCTAGTCTTGTATAATCTTTTTTTTTGTCTTTTTGCCATTTCTTGGGCTGTGCCCATAGGAGGGTCCCAGGCTAGGGGGTGAATCAGAGCTGGAACCACCGGCCTATGCCAGAGCCACTGCAATGCTGGATCCGAGCCACGTCTGCAACCTACACCACAGCTTACAGCAATGCCAGATCCTTAACCCACTGAGCAAGGCCAGGGATTAAGCCCACAACCTCATGGTTCCTAGTCGGATTCGTTAACCACTGAGCCACAACGGGAACTCCGAGTCTTGTATAATCTTAATTGTTGTAACCACATATTATGTCTCATTGCCTTGGTCAGAAAATTTGGAATCCTTAATTGTAAACAACTCAATATGTCTATACTTTGGCATGCTAATTTTATTTTAGATATTATGGGGGACATTTTCTAGCATCTATTCAGAATCCCATTTTAACTAATAAGAGCACAGAGATGAGGATTTTTTTATTGTGCATTTAAATGTCCTTTCATAAGTTTAATATTTTTTCACACTGAATTCATATATACAGAATATAGTTTAAGAATCACTTCAATAATATTTAAATCTATATGCACTTGAATTTTCAGAGTACTTTCTATATCTAGACACTAGTCCTTTATTGGATATGTGGTTTTCAAATATTTTCTCCCAGTCTGTAGTTTTTGTTTTTGTTTTTTTTCATCTTCTTATCAGAGTATTTAGCAGAGCAAAATTTTACATTTTGATGAAATCCATTTATCGATTTTTTCCTTTATGGATTGTACTTTTACTGTCAAGACTAAGAACTGTGCATAGTATTAGATCTTAAATAATTTATTGTTTTTATTATTTAAAAGTTTTATAGTTTTATGATTTACATTTAAGTCTTATCCACTTTGAGTAACTTTGCCATAAGTTATGACAAGTAGGTGGGGGGTCATTTATTGTCTATGCATGCTCAATTGCTCCAGGAACATTTGTTGAAAAATGTAATTCCTTTTGCATATCTGTCAAAAATTAGTTGGGCATATTTGCAAGGGACTATTTCTCTTCTGTTGACCTATCCCTATATCAATTCCATATAATCTTGTTTACTGTAGCTACATAATAACTGTTCAAATTGGATATGTTGATTTTTTTCCATTTTATTCTTTTCACAGTTGCTTTAGTTATTTTAGTTCCTTTGCCATTCTGTCTTGTCTGTCACTACCAAAAATCTTGCTAGGATTTTCATAGGAATTGTGTTAAATGTATATATCAATTTGGGGGGAATTGAAATATTTTCACTTTTAATAAATTTTATAATTTGTGAATTTATGTTTCTCCGTATATTTAAATTTTGATATTTGTCATCAGTATTGTGTATTCAGCATATAACTGCTGTGTATATATTATTAGATTCATACCTAAATATTTCATTCCTTTGAACAATTATAAATGGTATTAGAATTTAAATTTTCATTTTCACATATTCATTGCAAGTATGTATAAATCTTCACTTCAGGGAGTTTTTTTTTTTTTTTTTGGTAGATTCCTTGGGATTTCCAACATCGGCAGTAATGTCATCGTATAATATATAAATAGATTTGTTTATTCATTTCAAATCTGTATTTCTTTTCTTTTTTAATATTATATTTTAATAGTTATTTCCCCAATACAATTTTTCCCTACTGTACAGCATGGTGACCCAGTTACACATACATGTACACATTCTATTTTTGCACATTACCATGCTCCATCATAAGTGACTGGACATAGTTCCCGTGCTACACAGCAGGATCTCATTGCTAATCCATTCCAAAAGCAATAGTCTGCATCTATTAAACCCAAGCTCCCCATCAACCACACTCCTTCCCCCTCCCCCTTGGCAACACCAGTCTATACTCCAAGTCCATGAGTTTCTGTGGAAAGATTCATTTGTGCCATATATTAGATTCCAGATATAGGTGATATCATATGCTATTTGTTTTTCTCTTTCTGACTTACTTCACTCAGTATGAGAGGCTCTAGTTCCATCCATGTGGCTGCAAATGGCATTCTTTTGTTCTTTTTATGGCTGAGTAGTATTCCATTGTGAATATATACCACATCTTCCTAATCCAGTCATCTGTCGATGGACATTTGGGTTGTTTCCATGTCTTGGCTATTGTGAGTAATGCTGCAATGAACATGTGCTTGTCGGCCATCTGCACATCTTCCTTGGAAAAATTTCTATTCAGGTCTTTTGCCCATTTTTCCATTGGGTTGTTGGCTTTTTGGCTGTTGAGCTTGTATATCCTAGAGATTAAGCCCTTGTCAGCTGCATCATTTGAAATTATTTTCTCCCATTCTGTAAGTTGTCTTCCTGTTTTCTTTTTGGTTTCCTTTGCTGTGCAAAACTTGACAGTTCGAATAGGTCCCATTGGTTTATTTTTGCTCTTATTTCTTTTGCTTTGGGAGAATGACCTGAGAAAATATTCATAAGGTTGATGTCAGAGAATGTTTTGCCTATGTTCTCTTCCAGGAGATTGATGGTGTCTTGTCTTACATTTAAGTCTTTTAGCCATTTTGAATTTATTTTTGTGCATGGTGTGAGGACGTGTTCGAGTTTTATTGATTTACATGCGGCTGTCCAGGTTTCCCAGCAATGCTTGTTGAAAAGACTGTCTTTTTCACATTTGATGTTCTTGCCTCCTTTGTCAAAGAGTAATTGACCATAGGTATCAGGGTTTATTTCCGGGTTCTCTATTCTGTTCCATTGGTCTGTATGTCTGTTTTGGTACCAGTACCACACTGTCTTGATGACTGTGGCTTTGTAATATTGCCTGAGGTCTGGGAGAGTTATGCCTCCTACTTGGTTTTTGTTCTTCAGAATTGCTCTGGCAATTCTGGATCTTTTGTGGTTCCATATAGATTGTTGGATTGTTTGCTCTAGTTCCGTGAAAAATGTCATGGGTAATTTGATAGGGATTGCATTGAATCTGTAGATTGCTTTTGATAGTATGGCCATTTTTACAATGTAAATTTTTCCAACCCAGGAGCAAGGAATATCTTTCCATTTCTTTACATCTTCTTTAATTTCCTTGATTAATGTTTTATAGTTCTCATCGTATAAGTCACTTACCTCCTTGGTCAGGTGCATTCCCAGGGATTTGATTTTTTTAGGGGGTGCAAGTGTAAAAGGTATTG
Source organism: Phacochoerus africanus (assembly GCF_016906955.1). Lineage (NCBI taxonomy): Eukaryota > Metazoa > Chordata > Mammalia > Artiodactyla > Suidae > Phacochoerus > Phacochoerus africanus. The sequence continues at coordinate 55,489,946 of NC_062560.1, forward strand.
TATTTTTGTATTCCTTTTCAAGTATTTCATTATTAGCATACAGAAATTGAATTCTGAATGATAATCTTGTTTCCTTCTACTTTGCTGAATTCATTGATCAGTTTTGAATGTTTTTTGTGTGGAGTCCTTAGCGTTTTCTATATATATTATTACATCATCTGGATACAGTGACAGTTTTACCTCTTGTCTTCCCATTTGGATGCCTTTTATTTCTTTTGTTTGTCTGATTGCTGTGGCTAGGACTTCCAGTACTATGTTGAATAACAGTAGTGAGAGTGGGCATCCTTGTCTTGTTCCAGATTTTAGTGGGAATGCTTTCAGCTTTTCTCCATTGAGTATTATGTTTGCAGTGGGTTTGTCATAAATGGCTTTAACTATGTCAAAGTATGTTCCTCTATATCCACTTTGTTACAGAGTTTGTATCATGAATGGATGTTGGACTTTCTCAAACATCTATTGAGATGTTCATGTGGTTTTGACTTTTCTTTTGTTAATGTGGTATATGACTTTGATTGACTTGCATATGTTGAACCATCCTTGTGTACCTGGGATGAATCCCACCTGGTCATTTTTTGCATATGTTGTTGGATCTGGTTGGCTAAAATTTTGTTGAGAATTTTTGCATCTATACTCATCAAAGATATTGGCTTATAGTTTTTTTTGTTGTTGTTGGTATATTTGTCTGGTTTTGGAATTAGGGTGATAGCATCATAGAATGCCTTTGGGAGTGTTCCTCCATTTTCAACCTCTTGAAAAAGTTTATGGAGGATGGCTATAAGTTCCTCTTTGTATGTGTGGTAGAATTCACCTGTGAAGCCATCTGGTCCTGGACTTTTATTCGTAGGAAGTATTCTTATGACATTTTCAATTTCATTTCTAGTGATCAGTCTGTTCAGCTGATCTGTCTCTTCTTGATTCAATTTTTGCAGGCCATAAGTCTCTTGAAACTTGTCCATTTTTTCCAGATTGTCAAATTTGTTGGCATACAATTGTTCATAGCATTCTCTCATGTTTTTTTGTATTTCTGTAGTATAAGTTGTGACTTCTCCTTTTTCATTTCTAATTTTGATTATGTGGGTTTTTTCTCTCCTCCTCTTGGTGAGTCTAGCCAGAGTTTTGTCAGTTTTGTTTGCCTTTTCAAAACAAGCTCTTGGTTTTATTGATTTCTTCAATTTTTTAAAATCTCTATTTCACTGATTTCCTCTTTGATCTTTACAATTTCCTTCCTTCTGCTGACTTTAGGTTTTGTTTGTTCTTCTTTTTAGGTAGAGGGTTCATTTAGGTGGAGGGTTAAGTTGTCAATTTGAGATTTCTCTTATTTTTTGAGGAAGGCCTGTATTGCTATGAATTTCCCTCTGAGCACTGCTTTTGCAGTATCCCATAGATTTTGAGTGGTTGTATCTTCATTATCATTTGTCTCAAGGTATTTTTTATTTGTTTTCTTTTTTATTTCTTCATATATATATATTTTTTTTCTACTGCACAGCATGGTGTTTTTAATTTCCTTCTTGATTTTGTCATTGACCCATTGGTTTTTTAGTAGCATGTTGTTTAGTCTCTTTGTAGTCAGTTTTTTCTCATTTCTTTTCATGTGGTTGATTTCTAGTTTCATGCCATTGTGATCAGAGAAGATACTTGAGATAATTTCTATACTCTTAAATTTGTTGAGGTTAGCTTTGTGCCCCAGGATGTGATCAATTCTTGAGAATGTTCCATGTGCACTTGAGAAGAATGTATATTCTGATTTTTTTGGATGTATTATCCTGAAAATGTCGATTAAGTCTAACTTTTCTATTGTGTCCTTTAGTATCTCTTTTGCCTTATCAATTTTCTGTCTAGAAGATCTGTCCATTGATGTGAGTGGGGTATTAAATTCTCCTATGATGATTGTATTCCCATCGATTTCTCCTTTTATTTTCTGATAGCGTTTGTTGTAGGTATCTGGGTGGTCCTATATTAGGGGCATATATAATGATGATTGTAATATCCTCTTCTTGAATGGATACTTTAACAATTAAATAGTGTCCTTCTTTGTCTTTATGGCCTTTGTTTTAATGTCTATTTTGTTGGATATGAGTATTGCAACTCCTGCTTTCCTGTCTTGTCCATTGGCATGACATATCTTTTCTAATCCCCACACTTTCAAACTATGTGTGTGCTTTGCTCTAAGGTGAGTTTCTTGTAGGCAGTAGATTGAAGGATTTTGCTTTTTAATCCAATCAGCCACTCTTTTGATTGGAATATTCAGTCCATTGACATTTAAGGTGATTATTGATAGATATGTATTTATTGCCACTTTAAACCTTGTTTTCCAGTTTTCATACCTTATTTTACTGTCTGGAAATTCTAGCACTATGTTTAATAAGAGTAATTAAAGAAAACATTCTTAATTTGCTCCTAATTATATAAAGAAGGTTTTCACTCTTTTACTACTTAGTATAATGTTAGCTATGATTATTTTACAGATTTTTTTATCAAGTTGAGGATGTTCCCTTGTAATCTTAGTTTTATCAGTTTTTTCCTCATGAATGTGTGTTGAATTTTAGCAAATGGTTTTCCTGTATACATGAATATAGTTACATAGATTTTCTTCTTTATCCATTTGATATAGTGACTTATAGTGATTTATTTTTTAATACTGAGCCAATCTTGCCTGTCCGGAATGAACCACACTTGTTCATGGCATGTAATTCTTTTTTATATGTTGCTGAATTCTATTTGATAATAGTTTGTAAAAGATTTAAGTGTCCAGGTTCATGAAGGATATTGGTTTGTAGCTATCTTTTACTTTAACGGTTTTGTCTAGATTTGTTGTCAGGTAGCTTCATAAAATGAATTGGAGGAATGTGGAGAAAAGATGGTGGAGTAGATGGATTTGAAATCACTTCTTCTCATGAAGACACCAAAATCACATTAACTGCTGAACAGCCATCAACAAAAAAGATTGGATGCTACCAAAAAAGATATTTTACATCCAAGGACAAAGAAACCACAACAAGATGGCAGGAGAGGCGCTTAAGTGATATAAATCAAACCTATACCTACCAGGAAGGCAACTCACAAATTGGAAAATAATTGCATCACAGTGGTTCTCCCACAGGAATGAGAGTTCTGAGCACCATGTCAAGCTCCCCAGCCTGGGGGCCTTGCATTGAAAGGAAGAGCCCCCAGAACATTTGGCTTTGAAGGCCAGTGGGACTCAAGTGTGGGATCTCCATAGGACTTGGGGGCAATAAAGACTTGACCCTTAGAAAGCACACACCAGGTTTCAAGTGCACTGGAATCAAGAACAAATCCATGACTTCATATGAGACTGGGCCAGACCTATATGCTGGCTTGAAAGGTCTCTCGAGAAGGAGAGGGTCATCTTTGGCTCACTGTGGCAGTTAGGACACTGGTGGCAGGGGCCCCAGGGAATATTAATTGGCATGAGCTCTCCTGGAGGTTGCCATTCTGGCACCAAGATCTGGTCCCACAGTATAGCCTACTGGATCCAGTGTTCGGACACCTGAGGTCAAACAACCGAGCTCAGAACACAGACCCACCCATCAATAGACAGTCTGAGCTCATAGCAACCTCTAAATGCAAATTTGACATGGCCCCACCCAAAAGAAGGACAAGCCCAAGCTCTACTTACCAGTGGACAGATACCAGTCGCTCCCACCAGGAAGCCTGCACAAGGCCCTGAACCAATCTCACCCACCAGGAGGCATACATGATATGCAAGAGGAACTACAATCCAGCAGTGTGTGGAATAGAGAACACAAACACAGAAAATTAGCAAAATGAGAAGACAGAGAAATTATAAAATCCTGGAAGAACAACTAAGTGAAGTGGAGCTAGACAATCTACCCTAAATATATTCACAGTAAGCAGATTACAGATGATTCAAGATCTCAGAAAAAGAATAGAGGCACAGCCCAATGTATAACAAAGAGTTAGAAGTTTTGAAGAACAAACAGAGATGAACTGAAATGAAAAACACACTAGAAGTAATCAATAGCAGAATAAGGGAGGCAGAAAAATGAATAAATGAGATGGAAGATAGTGATGGAAATCACTGCCATGGAAATTAATAAAGAAAAAAAGAATGAAAAGAAATGAGGACAAACTAAGAAACATCTGGGACAATATTAACGGCACCATCATTCATATATTCAGGGTCCCAGAAGGAAAAGAGAAGGAGAAATGGTCTGAGAAAATAGTTGAGATAATAGCCAAAAACTTCCCAAATATAGAAAAGAAAACACTCACTCAAGTTCAGGAAGTGCAGAGATTCCCATACAGGATAAACAAAAGGAGAAACATACCCAGACATATATTATTCAAACTGATAAAAATTAGACAAAATGAAAAAATATTAAAAGCAACAACAGAAAAGTAGCAAATAACATACAAGGAAATTCCCATAAGCTTATTAGCTGATTTTCCAGCAGAAACTCTTGAGGCCAGAAAGGAATGGCTCAATATATTTAAAGTGATAAAAAGGAAAAAAACTACAACCAGAAAGTCTTTTTCTATCACTCTCTTTCTTTCTCTGTTTTTTAAGTGTGGTAAAATTAAATTTTTTTATCATAGTTGATTTACAATGTTCTGGTAATTTTTGCTGTACAGCAAATGACCCAGTCATATATCATATATATATATTCTTTTTTTCACATTATCCTCCATCATGTTTCATCACAAGTGATTAGATATAGTTCCTGGTACTATATAGCAGGATCTCATTGCTTATCCAGTCCCAATGCAGTAGTTTGCATCTACTAACCCCAAACTCCCAATCCATTCCATTCCTTCCTGCATACTCCTTGGCAACCTCAAGTCTGTACTCCATGTTCATGAGTTTGTTTCTGTTCTGTAGATAGATTCATTTGTTCCATATATTAGATTCCATAAGTGACACCATATGGTATTTGTCTTTCTCTTTCTGACATACTTCACTTAGTATGAGAGTCTCTAGTTTCATCCATGTTGCTGCAAATGGCATTATTTTGTTCTTTTTTATGGGCAAGTAGTATTCAGTTGTGTCTGTGTACCACATCTTCTTAATCCATTCATCTGTCAATAGTCAAATAGTCAAAACTACAATGAGGTACCACCTCACACCAGTCAGAATGGCTATCCTGCTTTTTGTTTTTTCACCTCAGGATTGCTTTGTCAATTCTGGGTCTTTTATGGTTCCATATAAATTTTTGGGTGGTTTGTTATAGTTCTGTGAAAAATGTCATTAGTAACTTGATAGTGATTGCTTTGAATCTGTAGATTGCCTTAGGTATTATGTCCATTTTTATGATATTAATTCTTCCAATCCAGGAGCATGGAATATCTTTCCATTTCTTTGAATCCTCTTTAATTTCCTCAAATAATGTTTTACAGTTCTCAGCACATAAGTCTTTCACCTCGTTGGTCAAGTTTATACCTTGGTCAAGTTTAATTTTTCATGGTGTTATTTTAAAAGGTATTGTATTTTCATATACCTTTCTGATATTTCATTGTTAATATACAGAAATGCAACCAATTTCTGAATGTTAATCATTATATCCTGCTACTTTTCTGAATTCATTGATCAGTTTGAGTATTTTTTTTAACTCTAAAAAGATTTTTTAACTCTAAAAGGATTTTGCGTGAAATCCTTAGGGTTTTCTATATGTAGTATGATGTCATTTCCACATAGTGACAGTTTTACCAGAGCCTTTGGCAGTGGCAACAGAAGGTCATGTGCATTCCCAGGGGCGTGAGAGCAAATATGGGTAGAGCTTGGTTGCAGTGTCTTCCCCTGCAGAACCCTCCTCTGCAGTGTTCCCTGAGGTGACTGGAGCCACAGGTGGTGCTTGTTCACAGGCCCCTCGTGGTGGTGGGCCACACCTTCCTCTGGAGTGTGAGATGGCTTTGAATGCTTGCCCCTGCCGCCTATTGGCAGTGCAAGAGGCACCCTGTCTCCTTTTGCCCACATGAGAGGCACACTGCCACCTGAGAGCCCATCCAAGAAGGAGCACTGCCACCTATAGCCTGTGTAAGAAGTGTCCACCACCTTAGAGCCTATATATGTGCAAAGAAAGATATTCCTATGGCAGTCCCACACCTCCTCCTCTTGCCCTCTCTAACAGTGGCACCTTGCTTCTCCTGTGGCCCCAGCCCTACTTCCTTGCTCCACTGACTGTGGTGCCCTGCTCCCCAGCCAGTGGCACACAATTTCCTAGTCCCCCAGGCTTTCTCCACACAGCCAACCCTAGTCCTCTACCAGGAACTGACCTCAGAACACTGAATTTCAATGCCCAGTTCCTGCCTAGTATCAGGCTGTGGTATACAGGAGTGCTGGTACTGATGGCCTGTGTGACTTTCTCTCAGCTTTTCCCTTCTCAGCCTCACTGCTGCACTTTACTCTGGTGCTTTGAAGTTCTCCCTCTGTTTTGGCTAATCTCCCTTTCAGTTAGGTATCCTCCCAGTATGTGGATTCCTTTCTATCACAGCTCCCTCTCAGGAGTGCTGATCTCATCCTGATTCCTTTTTTTCTCTTCACTCTCTCTTTCTTTGTTTTTCTTTTGTTCTACCCACTTATGTGGAGAGTTTCTTGCCCTTTTTGGAGGTTAAAGGACTTCTACCAGCGTTCAGTAGATGTTCTGTGTGAATCGTTCTAATGTAGTTTTTTTTATGTTTTTGTGGGAGAAGTGGAGTGTCACATCTTACTCCTCCACCATTTTGATCTCGCTCACCAGCAAGTCTCTCATTTAGATTTTATAGATAAATAAAAAACTTTAAAACAAGCAAAAGCTAAGAGAATTAAATACCACCAAACCTGATTGGAAAAAATAATAAATGAACTTCTCTAGGCAGAAAATAAAAGGGTAGAACTAGAAATAAACAAACAAAAAATATGAATGGAAAAGCTCACCAGAAAGACAAATATACAGTAGATGTAAAAAAAAAATCACCCATATACAAATATCATATCTAAACCAGAAATTCTTAGAACAGGGAAATGCAAGTGCAGGATATTTTGAACACATTTGAAATTAAGAGATCAGCAACTTAAACCATCTTATGTGTGTGTGTGTGTATATATATATACACACACACACTATATATACTGCTATATATATATATGTGTTTTATTTTTTTAAGGGCCACACTCATGGCATATAGAAGTTCCTAGGCTAGAGGCTGAATTGGAGTTGTAGCTTCCAACCTACACCACAGCCACAGCAACTCCAGGTCTGAGCCACCTCTATGACCTACAGTGCAGCTCATGGAAATGCCAGATCTTTAACCTAGATCCTCATGGATATTAGATGCAAGGATTTTTCCTTATTCTCAAATAAATCCGTGTAATACACCACATTAACAAACTGAAGAATAAATCTCATATGATCATCTCAATAGATGCAGAAAAATCTTTTGACAATATACCCACTTGTGATTTAAAAAACACTCTAGAAAGTGGGCAGAGAGGGAACCTACCTCAGCATAATAAAGGGCATTTATGGCAAACTGACAGTTATCATCATACTCAACCATGAGAAGATAAAAGCATTTCCTCTAAGATCAGGAACAAGACAAAGATCTCCACTCTTGCCACTTTTATTGAATATAGTTTTAAAGACCTAGCCATGGTAATCAGAGAAGAAAAAGAAATAAAAGCATTCCAAATTGGAAAAGAAGAAATAATATTGTCACTATCTGCAGATGACATGATACTATACATAGAATATTCTAAATGTGCTACCAGAAAAATGCTAGAGATCATAAATGAAATAGGTAAACTTGGAGAATACAGAATCTCTTGTCTATATAATAACAATAAAAGATTAGAAAAAGGAATTAAAGAAATAATCCCACATATGATTCCATCAAAGAGAATAAAATATTTAGGGATAAATTACCTGAGGAAGCAAAATTTCCTGTAGGGAAGCCGACTACCCTGTTGGTGAAATGTACATTGGTAGTACTATGGAGAACAGTATGGAGGTTCTTTAAGAAACTAAAAATAGAGGTGCTGTATGATCCATCATTCTCACTCCTTGGAATATATCCAGAGAAAATCATAATTCAAAATGATACATACACCCCCAGTGCTTATTGCGGCACTATTTACAATAGCAAAGGCTTGGAATCAACCTAAATGTCCATTGATGGATGAATCAGTAAAGACAGTGTGGTACCTATATACAATGGAATATTTCTCAGCCATAGAAAATGAAATTATGCCCTTTGCAGCAACATGGATAGACCTAGATGTTATCATACTAAATGAATTAAGTCAGAAATACAAATATATGATATTTATATGTGGAATCTACAAAATGATAGAAATAAACTTATTTACAAAATGGAAAAAGACTCAGACTTTAAAAACAGGCATATTCCTACAAAAGGAAAGAGGTTGGGGGGCAGATACATTAGGAGTTTGGGATTTACATATACACACTACTACATATAAAGTGGATAATCAATAAGGACCTACTATATAGCACAGGGAACTCTACTCAGTACTCTGTAATAACCTATATGACAGAAGAATCTGAAAAAGTGGATGAATCTGAAAAGTGTAAGGATAACTGAATCACTTTGCTTACAACATTGTAAATCAACTTTACTCCAATATAAAGTAATAATAACAATACAAGCTTTAAGTAACTTTAAAAGTGATAATAATAAAAAGATATCCCAAGGCAAAAAAAAAATGAGTTGGAAGGTATATATTTTGCTTTCTGAAAGAGACTGAAGAATTCATATTAATTCTTCCCTAAGAATTTATTGATAACATTTAGCCTGACCTATTCTAACAAATTTTAAGTGTGCAGTATGTCATTATAGACTATAGGTATAGTAAATATTGTATAGAATATCTCTACAGCTTATAGATCTTTACTGAAACTATGCCTGTTGAATAATAACTCCCCTTTCCCCCTACTCAGCCTCTGGTAACCACCATTCCAGTCTTTGATTTTATATATTTGATTATTTTTGATACTTCATATAAGTGAAGTCATGCAGTATTTTTCTTTCTGTGTCTAATTTAGCATACTGTCATCAAGGTCCACCCATATTGTTGCATATTGCAGAATCAACTTCTTTTATAAGGCTGAATTCTACTCCATTTTATATGTATATCATATTTTCTTTATTCATCAGTCATTGGACATTTCAGTTGTTTTCACACATTACCTATTGTGAATAGTCCTACAGTGAACATGCAAAAGCTATTTTTGCTTTGAGATCCGAATTTCATTTTTTTTTGAAAAATAGCCAGAAGTGAGATTGATGGATCATATGGTAATTCTATTTTTGAATTTTGAAAATTCTCCATAGAAATTTCCATAGTGGTTGAACCATTTTACATTCTCATCAACATTCTGTAAGAGTTCCAATTTGTCCATATCATCACCAATATTTGTTAGTTTTCATTAGTTTGATTATAACTATCCTGACAAGTGTGAAGTGGTGTTTTATTGTGGTTTTGATTTCCATTTCCCTGATGATTAGTGATGATGAGCCCTTTTTCGTATACCTGTTTTGAAATTGCATATCTTCTCTGCAGGTATGTCTATTTAAGTCTTCAGCCCATTATTAAATTGCATTATTACTCTTTTTTGTTACTGAGTTGTATATTTTTTATATATTTTGGAGATTAATCCTTTATCAGATATATGGTTTGGAAATATTTTTTCCCATTCCAAAGGTTGCCTTTTCAATCTGTTGACTGTTTATTTTCTTGTGCATCAGATTTTTACCTTGATTTAGTCTCTCATCTATTTTTGTTTGTTTTTATTGCCTGTGATTTTTGTGTCATATCCAAAAAAGTTATTGCCAGGAACAATGTCATGAGGCTTTTCACCTATTTTTTTTTCTAGGAGTTCCAAAGTTTCTGGTTTTCTCTTTCAGTTTTTAACCCATTTTGAGTTGATTTTGTAAATGGTGTAAGAGAAGAATCCACTTGCATTCTTTTCATTCGGATATCCAGGTTTCCCCAAACCACTTGGTTTTTTTTTTCTATTTTATTTTAATTGAAGTATAGTTGACTTACAGTGATTCTTTTAATGTGCTGGTTAATTTAGTTTATAATTTTTTTAGAATATAAATATGTCTATATTCTTCATGGATATTGGCCTGTAGGTTATTGGCTTTTGTATCAATATAATGCTGGCCTTGAAAATTGAGATTGGGAGTGTTACCTTATCTTCAATTATTTTTGGGGGAGAGTTTGAGAATTGGCATTAATTCTTTAAATATTTGGTAGAATTCACCAGTGAAACCATCTGTTCCTATGGTTTTCTTTGTTGTCAGGTTTCGATTACTGATCCAGTCTCTTAACTTACTATTAGTCTGTTTATATTTTCTATTTTTTCATGATTCAGTCTTAGTAAATTGTATGAATTCTAGGAATTTATCCATTTCATATGTTACCCAGTTTTGTTGATATATTATTTTTCATAGTAGTCTCTCATGTCATTTGTATTTCTGATTTTCTGTCTCATTTCATTTATAATTTTATTTACTTGTGTTCTCTTTGCTTGGTTAGTCTAGCCAGGGACTCAATAAATTTGTTTATGCAAAGAAATGACTCTTTGCTTAATCGTTCATATTGTTTTTCCTATCCTCAATTTCATTAATATCTACTGTATTTTTATTTCTCTTTCTCTCCTAATTTTGGGCTTATTTTGCTTTTTTCTATACTCCCTTGAGGTATAAGACAAGTCATTTATTTGAGGTTTTTTTCATTTATGAATATGTTTGTAAGTTTTCCTTTGAGAATGGCTGTAGCTGCATCCCATACATTTTGATATTTTTTGTTTCCATTTTTGTCTCAAGATTTTAGGAATTTCTTTTTTGATTTTTTTCTTTCATCCATTGATTGTTCAGAAGGGTGTTAATGTCCATCTGTTTGTGAATTTTAGCTTTCCTATTGTTATTATTTTCTAGTTTTATACTGTTTTGGTCAGAAAAAAAAATTTGGTATGGTTTCAATCTTCTTAAATTTCCTAAGATTTTTAAATTGGCCTAATCTATGATCCTACAAAATCTTCCATGAAAATAATTTGTATTCTTTTGCTATTGAATGGAAAGTTATATATATGTCTGTTAGGACTTTTTGCTCTGTAAGTGTTGCTCAGATCCATTCATTCCTTATTGATTCTGTATCTGGGTGATCTATCTATGGTAAAAGGAGTGTGTTAAAAACCCCAATATTATTGTTAAGTATTTTTTTATTCCTGCTTTTAGTTCTGTAAGTAATTGTTTTAGATATTAATAATGATTTGATGTTGGTGACATAAATATTTACCCTTAACTTGTTGATGGTTAAGCTCTATATTAGTATATTTTTAGCTTCTTATGTCCCTTTTAAATATTTTTAGCTTAGAGTATATTTTGTCTGATGTGAGTATAGCTACCCACGATTCTTTAGGTTTTCATGTGCATCAAATGTCTTTTTCCATCCTTTCCCTCTCTTCTATGTGTGTATTTAAAGCTAAAGTGTGTCTCTTTTAGGCAACATATTGTTGGATCTTGTTTTTTAATCCATTCTTACTTTTGTTGATTGGAGAATTTAATCTATTTACATTTAAAGTAAGAAGTAAAGTAAATATTGATAGGTAAGGACTTACTATTGTCATTTTTAAAATTATTTTCTGACTAAAGATCCTTTGTTTCTTGCTTCTTATTTTGTTGTCTTCTGTTGTGATTTAATGACTTCTCATGGTTTTATTCCTTTGTCATAATCTTTTGTGTTATCTTCTATAGATTTTTCCTTTTTGATTCTCATGAAGCTTTCATGGGGTATCTTCATGACAACCTGTCTTCAACTTAATAACAACTTCAATAGCATGTGTAAACTTCATTCTCCTAGCTCACATTTTATGTTATTGATATTATAACTTATGTATATTTATCTTGTGTGTCCAATATTAAATTATTATAGATATGTATATACTATAATTAATACTTTCATTTAAATTTTCAGCTAGACTTGTAAGTGAATTATACCCCACCATTAAAATATAGGAGGATCTGTCCATATGTTTAATATTACCTGTGAATTTTACACATGTATATGATTTTATGATGTTAATTAGAATAAATTTATTTCTGCTTGAATGCCATTTAGCATCTTGTAAGCAGATCTAGTAGTGATAAACTTCCTCAGTTTTGATTGCCTAAGAATGTCTTTATCTTTCATTTCTGAAGGACAACTTTACTGGGTATAATACTTTCCCAATATTTCGAATATGTCATTCCACTCTCTACTGTCCCACAAAATTTCTTTTTGAGAAATCTTCTGATAGTCTTATGGGGGGTTCCAATCATATGTGCTGACTTGCTTTTTTCTTTTTTAAAAAATTCTGTCTTTTAAAAATTTTTGACATTTTAATTATCACGTGTCTTAATGTAGCCCTTTTTGGATTCAACCTATTGGGGATATTTTGTGCTCATGAATCAGATTTTTATTTCCCTTCCCATGTTTATAAAGTTTTCAGCCATTATTGCCTTAAATATACTTTTCGTCTGTTTGCCTTCTCTTTTCTTTCTGGCATTCCCATAATGCATACGTTGTTTCTGTTGATGATGTCCCATAATTCTTGTAGACATTCTTCACACTTTTTCTTTTCTTTACTTTTTCTTTCTTTTTTTATTCTGTGACCAGATAATTTAAATAGCCATATTCTAGTTAATTGGTTCCCTTTTCTGAATGAAGCTGCTATTGAAGTTTTCTGTTGAATTATTCATTTGTCACTGTAATCTTCAGCTGTGGAATTTGTTTGGATTTTTTATGGTTTCCCTTTCTTTGTGTAACTTCTAATTTTTTTCATACATTTTGCACCTAATTTTGTTTAGTTTTCCATGTGTTGTATTTCACTAAACTGCTTTAGGAGGGTCATTCCAAATTTTTTTTGTTGGACAGTTTATAAATCTTCATTTATTTATGGCCAGTTATTAGAGCCTTATTTATTTCTTTTGGTGGTATCATCTTCACCTAATTTTTGTCATTGTTGATTCCCTATGTTGGTATCTGTGTACCTAAATAAGCAATCTTTTCTTCTAGACTTTATAACTTTACTTCATTAGAGATAAGTTTACTAGCCACCTCAGCTTGAGGTTCTGGGTGGTCAGTTGGTAGCATCCTTGGGCAAGTGGGACTTGTCAGGGTTTACCTGGGTGAGGCCACAGCCTGTGTTCTCAGATGAGAGGAATTTTTGCTGGCTAGAAACATCTATATATGTCTGCTGCTTGGTCCCTTCTCAAACATAGCTGTAGGACTGGCTCCACAATTTCTTGGATTCTTTGGTCAGGATTCCTATTTGAGCAAGCATAGTTGCTTGCTATGGTGAGCTGTTGGGCAGGGCTACACATTTGTTTCCTTGCCCAGAAAGGGTTGTAGTATAGGCTCCACTGCTATTTATGGTTCAATGACTAGTGACCCAAATCAAGCAAAACTGCCACCAAGCTCCCTGGACAAATGGGGCTGCCACTGGAGTTCTGCACATTGGCAGATCCAGTGGCTTGGCTGCATGCTTGTGCTGTTGTAAGCAAGGCTGTGGGATGGGCTTCTCAGTTTCCCAGGTACTCTGGTTAGGCTTCTGAGTTGGGCAGAGCTAGAGGCTATATTCAGTAATATATAGTGCATCAGACTTCCTTCCCAGCCCAGGCCTGGCTATATAACATACATGATGGCCATCATGGATCCTTGGCTGGGGATTCCATTCCATCAAACTCCCTGACATATAGGGCCACTAGCTTATCTCTGCAGACAGGCAGAGCTGCTAGGTGGACTCTGCTCAGGTGCCACATCAAGTGGTCACTCAGCCTCTGAGATGGTGTGGTTAAGGTTTCCTGATAGATTGGATGTACTCAACTGTAGGTGGGGCCATGATCCTTCTCCCCTTCCCGGACAGGATGGCAACACAGGCTCCAAAGCTGACACAGCTCATTGGTTGTATACCTGAGTCAAGCAGAAATGCTTACCAAGGTCCCTGGCCATATAAGTTTCCTGCTCAGCTCTGCAGGTGAATAGAGCCACTGACTTGGCTCTCTGCTCAAGTTTTGCTATAATAAGGACTTTGGAATGGGTAACACAGCCTCTTACGTGCTCTGACGAGGCCACCATGCTGGGCTGGATTAGGGGCTGTATTCAACAGTATGAAGGTCTTCAGATTTACTTGCCTGCCAAAGCAATGCCTCAGAACAGGGTCCATGACTGATAAGGGTTTGTTGGTTGGGGGTCTAAATCAGGTAGAACTGCCCATCAAAATTCCTGGCTGTAAACGGTCCCTGGCTTGACTTTGCAGATTGACAGAACCACTGGCTGAGCTCTTTGTTCAGGTACTACTGTGAGAAGGGCTATAGGGTAGGCTACAAAGATTCTCAGATATTCTGGTTAGCTTACTGTTTGGGCAGGGCTGAGGATTATATTCAGCATTAAGTGGTAGTTTAAATCTCCATCCCTGCTTGTGTTGGATGATGAAACTTTCCAAGGCCTGTACAGCTCATTGGCTATGGAATCATTAGGCAGAATTCTTCACTGACCTTCCTGGCCAGATGGGGCCACTAGCTTGACGCTGCAGATGGACAGAACCACTGGGTAGTATCTCTACTTGAATACAGCTGTCAGGAGGAGCTCAGTCTACCAAGATCCCAGTGTTGGTTTCTGTTCCAATCTGATGTGGGGTGGCCTAGCCCCATAGAATCCTCTTGCGATCCCTGTGAGGTAATACACAAGTGGGCCTACTGGAAAGCATCTTGTAATATTGGCAAAGCTGTGTGTTTACCTTGGGTTCTCTTGTTACCACTGGAATAACTTAGGTCTGGGGTGCCCTCTCAGGGGAGGAGCAATGTGGTCAGCATGTAGCCATTCCTCTTACCTTTCTAATGTGGTCTTTTTCAGATTCTGAAATCTGAGGGGGTGTTTCATCCTCACCTCTGTGTTCTGAGATTTTCACAGTGGTGTCTTTTCTGTAGATTATTGGTAGTTGGTCTTCTTGTGAAGGGGACTATAATAGGGAAAGATTGTCACCATCCTAATGACATCACTGTCCTAATATGTTTTGAAATCAGGAGTGAGATACTTCCAGCTTTATTCTTTCTCAGGATTGCTTTATATATTCATGATCTTTTCTTTTCTTTTACTTTTTTGTCTTTTTGCCTTTCCTAGGGTCACTCCCGTGGCATATGGAGGTTCCAAGGCTGGGGTCTAATTGAAGCTGTAGCCACCAGCCTACGTCAGAGCCACAGCAACACAGGATCTGAGCCACTTCATGATCTTTTCTGATTCCTTATGAATTGTAGAATTTTTTTTCTGTTTCTATAAACAATGCCATCGGAAATTTGATAGAGATTGCATTGAATATGTAGATCATTTGGGCTAGTATGGACATTTTAATAATATTTCATCTTCCCACACATGAATATGGAATGTAATTCTACTTGTTTATGTCTTTTTAAATTTAATTTATCAATGCTTTGTAATTTTCAGCATAGAAGTCTTTCACCTCCTTAGTTAAGTTTATTGCCAAGCACTTCATAATTTTTGGTGCTATTTTGAATGGGATTGTTTTCCTAAGTTCCTTTTTTTAAAAAAAATTTATTGTTGTTTCCCCAATACAACTTTTTTTTCTACTGTACAGCATGGTGACCCAGTTACAGATACATGTATATATTCTTTTTTTCTCCCATTATCATGCTCCATCATAAGTGACTAGATATTGTTCTCAGTTCCTTTTTCAGATTGTTTTTAGTGTACAGAAAGACAACTGACTTTTATATGTGGATTTTTTTCTGTCTTGAAAATTTATTATGAATTAGTTGATTAGTTCTAAGTTTTTGTTTTTAATGGAGTCCTTGTAGTTTTCTGCATATAAGATCATGTCATATGCAAACAAGGATAATTTTAGTTCTTTCTTTCCAATTTAAATACCTTTCATTTCTTTTTCCTGCCTAATTTCTAAAACTTCCAGTGTAATGTTAAACATAGGTATGAAGAGTGGACATCCTTACCTTGTTCTTAATTTTAAAAGAAATGTTTATAGTTTTCCATCATTGCGTATGATGCTCAAAACTCACTTATATGGCTTTAATTATGTTATTTTCCTTCTACTTCTGGTTGGGTCTTTTTTTTCCATAAAGTTATGTTGAATATCATCAAATATTTTTTTTATCTATTCAGTAGATTATATGCTTTTTATCTTCATTCTTTACCACATTAATTGATTTTCCTACATAAAACCATCCCCAAAATAAATCTCATTTTTCATAGTATATGATCCTTTTAATATGCTGTTGGATTCAGTTTGCTATTGTTTTGTTAGAGATTTTTGCACCTATATTCATCAAAGATATTGGCCTATACTTTTCTTGTAATATCTTTGGTATCAGGATAATGCTGGCTTTATAAAATGAGTTTGAATGTGTTCCCTGCTCTTTAATTTTTTAAAAGAGTTTAAAAAGGACTTTAAATGTTTGGCAGAATTCATGAATTAAACTATCTGATCCTGGGATTTTCTTTGTTAGGAGTATTTCATTACTGATTCAGTCTGCATACTAAATGTGAATATGCTCAGGCTTTCTATTCCTTCATGATTTAGTAATGGTAGATAGTATCTAATTTTTTGGTGTATACATTTTCATAAGAGTCTAATTCTTTTTCTGTTGCATCAATTGTAATATCTCTTCTGCTTTTATTTATTTTAGTTGTTTAAAATAGTCAGTCTAGCTAAGATTTTGTCAATTTTATTTTCCATTCAAAAACCCAAATCTGATTTTTATTGATTTTTCTATTATTTTCTATTTTTTTCTTTTATTTCTTCCCTAATCCATCTTAATTCTTTCCTTCTACTAATATCTGGTTTAGTTTCTTCTTCTTTTTGAGTTCCTTGAGGTATAAAGTTGGTTGTTTATTTGAGGTTTTTTTTTTTTTGGTCTTTTTGCCTTTCTTAGGGCTGCTTCCCACAGCATATGGAGGTTCCCAGACTAGGGGTCTAATCAGAGCTGTAGCCACCAGCTTACACCAGAGCCACAGAAATGCGGGATCTGAACTGCATCTGCAACCTATGCTACAGCTCATGGCAATACTGGATCCTTAACCTACTGAGCAAGGCCAGGGATTGAACCCACAACCTCATGGTTCCTAGTTGGATTCATTAACAATTGTGCCACAATGGGAACTCCAATCTAAGATCTTTTTAGTGTATGTATTTTTGCTATGGATTATTTTGCTTAGGTTTACCAATTTTTATTTTCAGAGAATGAGATATTTGTTTCATTGATTTTTTTCTCCAATTGTATCTTTTTATGTTCCTGATTTCTGTCCTTATGTTTATGCTTTTTCTTTTTGTCTGCTTGCTTCAAGTTTTTTTTTTTTTTTTTGGTCTTCTTTTTCTAGGTGGATGCTTAGATTATTGAGTTGGGGGCTTGCTTTTCTCTTTTTAGATTTGATTGTTTCATTTTTTAAATTGAATTATAGTTGATGTACAATATTATGTAAGTTACAGGTGTACAAAATAGTGATTCACAATTTTTAAAAGTTATATTTCATTAATAGTTACTGGCTATTTTCCCTGTGTTGTACAGTACATTCATGTAGCATATTTTATACATAATACTTTGAACCTCTTAATCCCCATCACTATCTTGCCCCTTTATCCTTCTCTCTCCCCACTAGTAATTATTAGTTTGTTCTTTATATCTTTGACTCTGTTCTTTTTGTTATATTCACTAATTTGTTTCACTTTTTAGATTCCATACATAAGTGATATCATACAGTATTTGTATTTCTCTGACTTATGTCACTAAGCGTAATACCCTCCAAGTTCATCCACATTATTATAAATGGCAAAATTTCACTCTTTTTATGGCTAAGTAATATTCCATTTAATGGAAATGTGTGTGTGTGTGTGCGTGTGTATCTACCAATCATCTCTATCCATTCTTCTATTGGTGGACATTTAGGTTGCTTCCATATCTTGGCAATTGTCATATCTTGGCAATTGTAAGTAATGCTGCTATGAACATTGGGGTGCAAATATATTTTGAATTAGTTTTATTATTTTTGAAGGATGTATACCCAATTGAATTCCTGGGTCACATGGTAGTTATCTTTTTAGCTTTTTGAGAAAACTCCATACTGCTTTCCACAGTGGCTGCATCAATTTATATTCCCAAAAATGGTGTATAAGGGTTCACTTTTCTACATATTCGTATCAAAATTTATTATTTTTGTTCTTTTTGGTGATAACCCTTCTGACAGGTGTGATATGATATCTCATTGTGGTTTTGATTTTCATTTCCCTGATGGTTGTCAGCATTGAGCATCATTTCATTTGCCTGTTGGCCTTCTGCATGTCCTCTTTGGAAAAGTATTTATTCAGGTCTTCTGTCCACTTTTTAATTGGGTTTTTTGATTTTGATGTTGAATTATATGAGCTGTTTATATATTTTGAATATTAACCCCTGATTGGTCATATTGTTTACAAACGTTTTCTCCTATTTAATAGATTGTCTTTTCATTTTGCCAATGATTTCTTTTGCTCTGCAAAAGGCTTTTAATTTAAATTTGTTTATTTTGTTTTTATTTCCTTTGCTTTAGGAAACAGATTTTTTAAAATATTGCTATGACTTATATAAATATTATTCTCTGTGTCTCTACTTTTCTATAGGATATAATTAGTGCTGTGAATTGTTCTCTCAGCCCTTTACATGTGTGTCATAGATTTTAATGACATGTTTTAATATTCATTGAGTTCAATGTATTTTTTTTATTTCAATGTATTTTTTATTTTCCTTGAGATTTCTTTTTGGCCCATGAGTTATGAAGAGGTTTATTATTTAATGTTTGAGTGTTTATATTGTTCTCTTATCTTTCTGTTATTCATTTCTAGTTTTATTTCATTGTTATTAGTAAACACAGTTGATATCATTTCAGTTCTTTTAAGTAATTTGATGTTTGCTTTTGAATTAACATATGGTCTACCTTGATAGTTTTTTTTGGCACCTCGAAAGAATGTATTCTTTTTAGTGCAATATTCTGTTTTTGAGTATAGCATTTTAAATATGTGAATTAATTCTTGTTGGTTGACAGATTTTTTTTGCATTCTTTTATATCCTTGCTTGTTTTCTAACTCACTTTTTGTGAGATTTTCTAATTATAATTCCAAAGATAATTGTGAATTTATCTATTTCTCATTTCAGATATCTTAGTATTTCCTTTACATAATTTGAAGCTCTATTTTTTTGGTGCATTGATGTTTAAGGCTGCTGTGTCTTATTTATGGATTGGCCTTTGTATAACTATATCATTTTTCTTTTTGCCTCTTGGTATTTTCTTTGCTCTTCTATCTACTTCATCTGATATCAAATGCAGAAATTCCTGATTGCTTTCCAGTAATCGTTGCATGTTATATCTTTGTTTCCATCCTTTTACCTTCAACTTTCCTATATTTGGAGTGATTTTCTTGTAGACTTCAGATAGGTCATATTTTTTAAATTCATTTTTTATTGAGGTAACACTGGTTTATAACATTATATGAGTTTCAGTATACGATATTATTTTCCTACTTCTGTGTACACTACAGCATGCCTACTAGCAATAATTTAGTTTCCATTCATCACCACACACCAGTTCTGCCCTACTCCCATTCCCCTTCATTGCTGGTAAAAACTACTCTCTTCTCTGTATCTATGTACTTATTATTTGTTCATTTATTTTGCTCTTTGATTCTTTTTTATAGTTCACATATGATATATGAGTAAAATTATATGGTGGTTGTTTTTCTCTTTCTGACTTTTTCTCTTGGCATAATGCCCTTATGGTACATTCATGTTATTGCAAGTGGCAAGGTTTTATCTTATTATTTATCAGTATTCTACTGTGTGCATGTATGTGTGTGTGTGTGTGTGTGTGTGTGTGTGTGTGTGTGTATGTCTCATATCTTCTTTATCCATTCATCTGTTGATGGATTCATGGGTTGTTTCCATCTTGGCTATTGTAAATAATTCTGCAATGAATGTAGAGTTGCATATATGTTTTTGAAATTGTGTTTTTGTATTCTTTGGATAAAACACATAAGTATAGTAGCTTGATGACATAGTAGTTCTAAGCTTTCTGAGGAATCTCCATACTGTTCCCCATATTGGTTGCACCAATTTACATCCCCATCAACAGTGAATTCACAGTGTTCCCTTTTCCCACATCCTTGCCAAATCTTGTTATTTGTTGGCTTTGGGATAATAGCCATTCTAACATGTCAGGTGATATTTCATTGTGTTTTTGATTTATATTTCCCTGATGATTAGTGATATTGAGCATCTTTTCATGTACCCATTGGTCATCTGTATGTCTTCTTTGAAAACTGTCTATTCAGGTCCTCTGCCCATTTTTAAATTGGGTTGTCTGGTTTTTTGTCTCTTCTTTTTTGATGTTGAGTTATATGAATATGTATTTAGAATATTTACCCTTTTTGGATATATCATTTTCAAATATTTTCTCTCATTCTATAAGTTCCTTTTTTAAAATTTTTAAATGATTTTTATTTTTTCATTATAGTTGGTTTACAGTGTTCTGACAATTTTCTACTGGACATCAAAGTGACCCAGTCATACACATGCACACCCCCACACACACACATATTATATTCCTGCAAAAGTAGGCATATAATGTCATATACTGAATGTGTGTGTATATATATATATATATATGTATATATATATATATATATTCTTTTTCTCATATTATCCTCCATCATGTTCCATCACAAGTGACTAGATCGTTTTCTCAACAATTTTCTTCATTTTTCAATAGCTTTTTAGTTTGAAATAGTAATATTTATGTTTTTGTTGAATAAGAGTGGTGAGAATGAGCATCTTTGTCTTGTTCTTGGATTTAGAGGAATAACTTTCAGTTTTTCACCACTATGATGTTAGCTGTGAGTCTGTCATGTATGGCCTTTATTATGTTGAGGTATGTTCCTTCTATACTCACTTTATTAAGAGTTTTTATCATAAATTGATACTAAATCTTGTCAAATGCTTTTTCTCCATTTATTGGCACAATTGAGTGGTTTTTGTTCATTGTTTTGTGAAAATTGTGTATTATGTGGATTTATTTACTCCCTTGAAACAGTCTCGCATCCATGGAATAAATTCGACTTGATTGTGGTGTATGATACTTTTAATAAATTGTATTTGGTCTGCTAATATATTTTTGAAGAATTTAGCAGTCATGTTAATCAGGGATATTAGGTTGTAATTATATTCTTTTGTGTTGTCTTTGATTTTGTTATCAGTGTAATGTGGGCCTCTTAAAATGAATTATGAAATGTTCCCTCCTCTTCAAATTTTTGGAATAGTTTGAGAAGAATAGGTATTAAATATTCTTTGAATGTTTAGAACAACTCACCTTTGATGGTGTCTGGTCCTGGGCTTTTGTTTTGGGGGGAGGTTTTGAATATATTAATATATTTACTAGTGTTTGATTTATTCATATGTTCTATTTCTTCATGATTCAGTATTTGAAGGTTGTAGAATTCCAAGAATTTGTTCATATCTAGGTTGTCCAATTTGTTGGCATATAGCTGCTCATAATATTCTCTCATTTTATTTTGTGATCTCTATTATTATTTCTCCTCTTTGATTGTATTTCTCAGAGACTTCTCTTTTTTTCTAAGTCCATCAATTTTATTTATCTTTATAATAAACCATCTCTTAGTTTTATTGATTTTTTTCTATTGTCTTTTTAACCTATGTTTCATTTACTTTCACTCTTATCTTTATTATTATGAAAAAAATTCCCAGTCTAAAAGTTGCAAGTTATGTTTTATTTGGGGATCTTACTAAGGACTATAGCCCAGGAACCTGTTTCTCAGGTAGCTATGAGGAACTGCTCTGAAAAGGTAATGCAGGAGCCAAGATATATATGAGTTTTTTTTCTGGATAAATCGTGTAGTCAAACATCAATTGATCACTGTCATAATGAACAGTCATCTCAAGTTAATGGCTTTAGTGCTTTTGTATGTATAGCAAGATGCATGAACCTGCATTCATTGAAAGTATTCCTTAGATATGCATCTTAACTATCTAGGGCCAGTATCTAAAGCACAGAATGCTTTCTGTTTTTCTCCATCCTGAATTCCCTTCAGGGGGTTCCATAAGTAAGAGACTGCAGTGGCTAATGGCTTGATCCTTGTAGTACAGGAATGGCAAGCACCATTCCTTTTTTACAGTGCTACCTGCTAATTGTAAATTCCCAGCCAAGATTTGGGAGCCATTTTATGGCCAATTTGTCCCATGGTGCTAGGAAGTCTCATTTTTCTGTCTGTTGAGAATCTTGGTGATAGGCCATTCATATGCAATATCTGGATTAGGTCCTGTTAATAAACAAAATCTCTGGATCATCTGTCTTGCCAGTCTATTATGATCCAGGCAATGGTTTTCCTTTGTTACTTCTTCCCATACCTCAAGTTGCACTATTACAATTAATTTTATTGGGAGCTATATGTGTGATTATTATATCAAGGTTTAACCATCATTAATTTTGTCAGAGCCCTGGTTATACATTGGGTAATGCAAGAGACAACAATTGCATAAAATAGATAAGATTTACATAATACAGCTTGTAACATTAATAAAATCATAAGTAGGGTTTTATGCCAGGAGTTGCAGAACCAAACAAACTTCTTAAAAGATTACCAAGTCTAGGAAGTGGATCACATAAGGCATAAATCTTATTTTCCTGTGGGTCATAGTTAGCATAAGAGGAAAGGTGGAAAACAAAGATTAAAAATTAGTAATATTTTAGGCAAAAGGTCATAAAATTATAAGTCATAGTTATCATTTCTTTACATCCTATGTAATTAATTCCTGTTGATCCAGTTGAAGCCATCAGGTTTTCCTTTGGAGTTTTGTAATTTTTTACCTGGTTCAGTGGTATGATCTAAAAGTCATCAGGAATTTATATTTCTGATCAATAATCCAAGAAAACTTTGTTTTCTTAACACAGAGAGTAAACCAAGTTCTACTTTTATACCAGCTTACTTTTAATATTAAATTGCATTTATTCAATTAATTTTTTAAAATATCTTAGCCTGTCATGACCATACTCACACTCTTTTTACAGGGTTCCTTTCCCATGAACATTCTATAACTTACTTTTTACTTTCAGATTTTGTCCTATGCTTGCATCACACCCTCCCCACTTCCAGGGGAGAGTTACTTTCTCTTCTCTTAACAAAATGCATTTCCATTTTTAATACCTTTCTCTCTTTATAGAAAAATTTTAAGGTTTTTAAAGTTATGAATTATATTGATATATGTAACTTAAACCAGTAAAATTAACATTATTAATTATTAACCTAAACAAAACTTTCTTTGATTATTAATCTCCTTTTGATAACAGATTGAGAGGCTTCTTTACCTTTTAAATAAACTGTTGTAACTTTCTATATTTGTCTTTAAAATATTTTATTGTCACTTTGGTTGAGCACATAAGTAATGTTTCACAGTGATCTATGATCCTACTTGATCAAAAATTTTAAAACCTTTGTTGTCTTAACAAAATTCCCCAAATCAAGTTCTAAGTAAAGTTCTTGTGATCTCTAACTTTGGGATGGATCAAAGGGTCCCTGAAACATTCCAAAGTAAGATATTAAATTAACTAAGTTTGAGAGGCAGAGCAAGATGGCTGAGGAGTAAGAGGTCATGCTCACCTTCTCCCACAAACACATCAAAAAAACACATCTACATGTAAAATGACTCACACAGAACATCAACTCAATGCTGGCACAAGAACTTAAACCTCCAAAAAGGGCAAGAAACTCTTGACATAACTGGGTAGAACAAAAGAAAAAGAGAGAGAAAAGGAATCAGGATGGGACTAGCATTCTCAAGAGGGAGCTGTGAAAGAGCAAAGGAACCCACATCCTGAGAAGCCACCTAACTGACGGAAAGATCAGCTGAGTCACTGGGACCCCAAAGTCGCCAAGAAAAGCACAGCTGCTGGACTGATAACAGCAAAGCAGAGTGAGAGCTGCACAGATCATCTGAACCACTGGTCCGAACACCACAGCCTGAGATGCACAGGTAGGAGCTGGGCACTGAGACTCAGACTCTGGAGGTCAGTCCCAGGGAGAAGACTGGGGCTTGCTATGTGGGGACAGTTTGAGGGGCTAAGGAGATGTGGCCCATGGGCGGGGGAGCAGTATGCCATGGGCTGGGGAGGGGAACACCATGGCAGAGGGAACCCAGGAAAAGGTCCAGACCCTCAGGAGAGGCATATGCCATTGTTGGAGAGGGGAGAGGAAAAGGGGCAGGCCACCATAGGAAACTCCCTGCACCAGAGCATGCGCATGCCCATGGGCTCACAGAGGGTTGGACAGCTCTGGTGCAGGCTACAGGAGCAGACATGGAGAAGCCTCTTGCTTGTTTAGGGGAGATTAGGTGCTTTTTGTGCAGACTACCAGTGACCAGGCACCTCTTGTTTGGGCTAAGGGCATCAGGAGCTAAATGCAGTGTATTTCCTCTTGCACGATCCACAGGTGGCAGGGATGGACTGTGGTTGTCGTCTCAGAGGCCAGAGGGAGGCATAGCTTGCCACCACTGTGGCCTGTGAGTAGGCTCCACCTGTGACCCCAGTTACCTCAGGGATTGACAAAAAAAAAAAAAGGGCACTGCAACCAAGCACCATATTCTATTGCTCTCACTCCCCTGGGAACACACCCACCCTGCAGCTGCCACTGCCAAACGCTCTGGGTGACACCCAGACACGTGGTCACTGTTCCCTCCCAAGATGATACAACTAGGATCAACTGGTATAGCACCTCCTGTGTGAACTAAGTGGGACAGGGGGTTTCTTGCATGCTCTGCAGGTGGCAGGGGCAAACTACTGCATTTATCACTGATCCCAAAGGTGGGTGTGGCCCACCGCCACTGGGGATACCTGAACAAAAATCACTTGCAGCCCCATTCACCTAAAGGGCACCATAGAGGAGGGCATTGTGACTGAACACAACCTGTTGGTGCTCTCACATCCCTGGGAACACACACACGCTGCTGCTACCACTGACAAACATTGCAGGCAGTACCCACATCCCTTATCTCTGTCAATTCCCAGGATCTTGCAACTAGGAGCAGCCTGTACAGCAACTCCTATTTGGGCTAAGTGAGATGGGTTGCTTCATGCATGGTCTACAGGTGGCAGGGGCAAACCACTGCAGTTATCACTGACTCTAGAGATGGTCATGGCCTGCTCCCAATAGGGGTACCTGAATAGGCACCACCTGCATTTCCAATCACCTCAGAGGAGGGCATTGCAATCAAACACAAGCTGTTGTTGCTCTCATTCCCCTGGGAACTCACTAACCCTGCTCCTGCTACTGCCAAATGCTCTGGTCACATTGAAGATCTGCCTAGAGCTCATTACCACTTCCCAGGGCCCTGCAACTAGGAGTAGCCGCTGCCACCATCCTGCATGTCCTTGCTGCTGTTGAGAGCCCAGCAACCCGGTACTGACTGCTGGCCCTACCCATTGCCTCCTTCTCTCTGAAAAGACACTGAGCATCCTGGGAATAACAGCCTGCTCACACCGAAGAAAGAGACAGAAAATATTCAAACTCCCACACCATAAATAGTAACTCTGCCAAAAATACAAAGGGATATTCTTGAATAGAAGTAGCCTACAAGACTACAGTTTGGTTTCTCCAAACTCACAGACAAACACAAGCAAGGTGAAGAAGCTCAGAAACCATTCCCAGTTAAAGGAACAAGAGAACTCACATAAAGCAGTCAACAGTGAAACAGAACTCTGCATTCTGACAGACTTTGAGTTCAAAAGGGAGATAGCGAAAATACTGAAGGAATTAAGGGAGTATATGTACAGTAATGCAGGTTCCTTTAGAAAGGAACTAGAAATTATAAGGAGGAGCCAAGAAAAACTAGAAAATTCATTTGTAGAGATACAAACTGAGCTAAAGGCAGTAAAAACCAGAATGAATAATGCAGAGGAAAAAATTAGTGACGTGGAAGATAGAATAATGGAAATCACCCAAATAGGAGAACAGACAAAAAACCAAATGATAAAAAAAAAACCATGAAAGGAATATAAGAGACATATGGGATAATACAAATTGGGCCAATCGAACACAATAGGAATTCCAGAAGGAAAAGAAAAAGGAAAGGGGATTGAAAATATATTTGAAGAAATTATGGCTGAAAACTTTCCAAATCTAAATAATACTGGTATCAAGATACAGCATGCACAGAGAGGCCCCTAAAATCTGAACACAAACAGGCCCACACCAAGACATATTATAATAAAAATGGCAAAAGTCAAAGATACAGAGAGGATTCTAAAGGCAGCAAGAGAAAAGCAAAGTGTTAATTATAAGGGAACCCCCATAAAGCTATCAGCTGATTTCTCTACAGAAACACTACAGGCCAGAAGGAAATGGCAAGATATATTTAAAGTGCTAAAAGGAAAAATTTGCAATCTAGAATACTCTATCCAGCAAACATATCATTTAAAATAGAAGGGGAAGTAAAGAATTTCTCCAACAAACATAAAAGAGTATACCAATACTAAACCCATTCTAAAGGAATTACTGAAAGGGCTCATCTAATCTAAACAAAAAAAAAAAAGAGAGAGAAAGGAAAAAAGAAGAATTAGGATGGAGGAAACCACAATTGGAATGCAGTCACTTCAATAAGCCAGCATACAGATCTAAACATGAGGATTTTTTTAAAAGGCATTGAAGTCATACAACATGGGGAAGGAAAGCAAGAAAATATAGATTTTTTTATTTTAATGGTGTGTCTGAGCCTATATGACTATCAGGCAAAAGCAAACAGATATAGGAAGGGCTTAACATGCTTAAAAAACAGGGCAACCACAAATCAAAACCAAACATTACATTCACAAAAACTGAAAAGCAAAGTACTGAAACATGATATAAATGGAAACCATCCAACCACAAAAAGAAACGAGAACCATAAAATCAAATGGAAAACAAGATTTAAAAAGGCAATAAATACATATCTATCAATAATCACCTTAAATGTCAATGGACTGAATGCTCCAATCAAAAGACATGGTGTGGAAGATTGGATTAAAAAGCAAAATCCTTCAATCTGTTGTCTACAAGACGCTCACCTTGGAGCAAAGGACACATAAAGATTGAAAGTGAGGGGATGGGAAAAAATATTTCATGCCAATGGACACGACAGGAAAGCAGGAGTTGCAATACTCATATCCAACAAAATAGACTTTAAAATGAAAGCCATAAAGAAAGACAAAGAAGGACACTATTTAATGGTTTAAGGATCCATTGAAGAAGAGGATATTACAATCGTCAATATATATGCCCCTCATATAGGAGTGCCCAGATACATCCAACAAATACTAACAGACATAAAAGGAGAAATGGATGGGAATACAATTATCGTAGGAGATTTTAACACCCGACTCACATCAATGGACATATCCTCTAGACAGAAAATCAATAAAGCAGCAGAGCTCCTAAATGACACTATAGAAAAGTTAGACTTCACTGACATTTTCAGGACATTACATCCAAAGAAATCAGAATATACCTTCTTCTCAAGTGCACATGGAACATTCTCAAGAATTGATCACATCCTGGGGCACAAAGCTAACCTCACCAAATGTAAGAGTATAGAAAATATTTCAAGTATCTTCTCTGACCCCAATGGCATGAAACTAGAAATAAACCACAGGAAAAGAAATGAGAAATAACTGACTACATGGCGATTAAACAACATGCTAGTAAAAAACCAATGGGTCAATGAGGAAATCAAGAAGGAAATTAAAAAAAAATACCTCAAGACAAATGATAATGACGACACAACCACTCAAAATCTATGGGATACTGCAAAAGCAGTGCTCAGAGGGAAATTCATAGCAATACAGGCCTTCCTCAAAAAATAAGAAAAATCTCAAATTGATGACTTATCCTACCACCTATGAAATAGAAAAAGAACAAACAAAACCTAAAGTCAGCAGAAGGAAGGAAATTATAAAGATGAAAGAGGAAATCAACAAAATAGAGATTCAAAAAACAATAGAAAAAAAGTCAGTCAAACCAAGAGCTGGTTCTTTGAAAAGCTAAACAAAATTGACAGACCTCTGGCTAGACTCTCCAAGAAGAGGAGAGAAAAATTCCAAATAAAATAAGAAATGAAAAAGGCAAAGTCACAACTTATACTACAGAAATACAAAAAACCACAAGAGAATGCTATGAACAATTGTATGCCAGCAAATTTGACAACCAGAAGAAATGGACAAGTTTCTAGAGACTTACAGCCTGCCAAAACTGAACCAAGAAGAAATAGATCAAATGAACAGACTGATCACTAGAAATGAAATTGAATATGTCATAAGAACACTCCCTACAAATAAAAGTCCAGGACCAGATGGCTTTACAGGTGCATTCTACCACACATACAAAGAGGAACTTATACCCATCCTCCTTAAACTTTTTCAAAAGGTTGAAGAAGAAGGAACACTCCGAAAGACATTCTATGATGCTACCATCACCCTAATTCCAAAACCAGAGATACCACTAAAAAATAAAACTGTAGGCCAGTATCTTTGATGAATATAGATGCAAATTTATCAACAAAATTTTAGCCATCTGAGTCCAACAACATATAAAAAAGATCATACACCACGATCAGGAGAGATTCATCCCAGGTGCACAAGGATGGTTCGTCATACACCAATCAACGTCACACACCACATTCACAAAAGAAAAGTCAAAAACCATATTATAATCTCAATTTGTGCAGAGAAAGCATTTGAGAAAGACCAACATCCATTAATGATCAAAAATCTTACAAAGATGGGTATAGAGGGAACACATGTTAACATAATCAAAGCCATTGATGACTAACCCACAGCAAATATAAAACTCAATGGAGAAAACCTGAAAGCATTCGCACTAAAACCTGGAAGATGACAAGGACACCCGCTCTCACCACTGTTACTCAACATAGTACTGGAAGTCCTAGCCACAGCAATAAACAAAAGAAATAAAATGGATCCAAATAGGAAGAGAAGAGGTAAAATTGTCACTGTATGTAGATATGATAATGTATATTAAAAACCCTAAGGACCCAACTCAAAAACTGCTTGAATTGATCAAAAAATTCAGCAAAGTAACAGGATATAAGATTAACGTTCAGAAATCAGTCGCATTTCTGTATACCAACAAAGAAATATTAGAAAAGGAATACAGAAATATAATAACTTTTAAAATTGACCAAAAAATCAGTACCTGGGAATACACCTGTCCAAGGTGGCAAAGGACTTATGCTGAGAACTATAAAACATTAATCAAGGAAAATAAAGAAGATGAAAGAAATGGAAAGATATTCCATGCTCCTTGGCTGGAAAAATTAACATTGTAAAAATGGCTGTACTACCCAAAGCAATCTATAGATTCAATGCATCCCTATCAAATTACCCATGACATTTTTCACAGAAGTAGAACAAAAAATCCAAACGTTTAAATGGAACCACCAAAGACCCAGAATTCCCAAAGCAATTCTGAGGAATAAAAACCAAGCAGGAAGCATAACTCTCCCAGACCTCAGGCAATATTACAAAGCCACAGTCATCAAGACAGTGTGGTACTGGTACCAAAACAGATATACAGACCAATGGAATATAATGGAGAACACAGAAATAAACCTAGACACCTATGGTCAATTAATCTTTGACAAATGTGGCAAGAACATAAAATGGGAAAAAGTCTTTTCAGCAAGCATTGCTGGGAAACCTGGACAGCTGCATGCAAATCAATGAAACTAGAACACACCCTCACACCATGCACAAAAATAAACTCAAAATGGCTTAAGACTTAAATATAAGACAAGATACCATCAAACTCCTGTAAGAGAACATAGACAAAACATTCTCTGACATCAACCTTATGAATATTTTCTCAGGTCAGTCTCCCAAAGCAGCAGAAATAAAAGCAGAAATAAACCAATGTGACTAATCAAACTGACAAGCCTTTGCATGGCAAAGGAAACCAAAAAGAAAACAGGAAGACAACTTACAGAATGGGAGAAAATAGTTTCAAATGATGCAATGGACAAGGGCTCAATCTCTAAAATACAAGCAACTTGTACAACTCAACAGTATAAAAGCCAACAACCCAATGGAAAAATGGGCAAAATACCTAAATAGACATTTCTCCAAGGAGGATGTGCAGATGGCCAACAAGAAGATGAAAAAATGCTCCAATCCCTGATTATTAGAGAAATGCAAATCAAAACTACCATGAGATACCACCTCACACCAGTTGGAATGGCCATCATGAATAAATCCACAAATAACAATTGCTATAGGGGGTGTGAAGAAAAGGGAACCCTCCTGCACTGTTGGTGGTAATGTCAGCTGGTACTACCACTATGGAGAACAGTATGGAGGTACCTTAGAAATCTATACATAGAACTACCATATGACCCAGCAATCCCACTCTTGGGCATATATCCTGACAAAGCTTTCCTTGTAAAAGATACATGCACCAGCATATTCATTGCTGCTCTATTCACAATAGCCAAGATATGGAAACAACCCAAATGTCCATTGACAGATGATTGGATTAGGAAGATGTGGTACATATACACAATGGAATACTATTCAGCCATAAAAAAGAACAAAAGAATGCCATTTGCAGCAACATGGCTGGAACTAGGGACTCTCACCCTGAGGGAAGTAAGTCAGAATGAGAATGACAAATACCATATGATATCACCTGTATCTGGTATCTAATATAAAGCACAAATGAACCTTACCACAAAGAAGCAACTCATGGACTTGGAAAATAGACTTGTGGTTACCAAGGGTGAGGGGGAGGTAGTGGGGTGGTTAGGGAGCTTGGGGTTAATAAATACAAACTATTGCCTTTGGAATAAATTAGCAATGAGATCCTGCTGTTTAGCACTGGGAATGATAATGTATGAAAATAAAATGTGTACATATATGTGTAACTGGGTCACCATGCTGTACAGTAGAAAAATAATTGTATTGGAGAAATAACTATTAAGAAATAATAATAACAAAAAATAAAAAATATTAAAAAAATAAACAACATAAAAGGTTGAGCATCTATGAATGCTTTGCTTTCTTATTGCTTTCCCAATGTAGGGTTTTATTTTCATGTTTTCCCCACAACATATAAGAAATCCTTTGGGAGTTCCTTGACGTTGTGGGTTCGATCCTTGGCCTCACTCAGTGGGTTAAGGGTCCAGCATTGTCATGAGCTGTGGTGTAGGTCACAGATGTGGCTTGGATACTGTGTTGCTGTGGCTGTGGCATAAGCCAGCAGCTGTAGCTCCGATTCGACCTCTAGTCTGGGATCATCCATATGCTGTGGCTGTGACCCTAAAAAGAAAAAAAAAAAAAAAGGAAAGAAATCTTTTGGATTTTTCACTTTAAGTACTGTTTTCCCTTCTTTTCTCATTGCCACAGTTCTATAGGCTTGATTATTTACTCTTTGAACTATGGCTACTCAGCATAAAGTTGATAAGAATCTTCAAGGAGACTTCATGACAAAGCAGTAAGCATGTTATACATTTAGGTTTATAAATGTATAATAATTTTTTGGCACCTAAACCCACATTTTCTGGAACATCACATTTTCTGAGACAGACTGAATATTTCAAATTTTTTTTAAAAAATGTGATTAGTAACTATAAAACCATACAGGGGTTTGTGTTTTTAAGATCCAAGGACGATTGTCTCAGCTCCCTTACTTCCCTTTATTTTTCTGAGGATGAGGCTCTGCTTGCGTTTCAGTTATGTTGAAACCTGTTACTACTCATTCTGTCCTTTGGGGTTCTATTATTTTTAAATCAGGCTAAACAGTGGCCATCTCAACTGCATCCCCCTCCTAGCTACTTCCAAAAAGACATATACAATGCATTTTTATTATGAGGTTTATTCTAATCAATTTTGGGAAAAGAAAATTGAAAAAAATGAACGGTTAATTACCACAAGCACTTATTAGTTGTTTATAGTATGTCAGACTATTCTAGCTCTTGGAATAAAATATGGATAAGGTCTTAAATATATCACAACTGGTATGGACCATTACAACTCTTGAATAAAATACAGTTTAGTGGGTGATTTACAAAGATCTAGTAAAACTCTAATAGTCATGGTCCCTAAAGTTTGTGATTCACTTGAGATTGTAGCTATAAGTTCAGCCAGATTTTTGCTTTCTACTTTACTTTTCCCCATGGAGCTCATTAAATCTCTCCTTTAGTTTTCCTCAAATGTATCTAAGTGCCAAGAGCACACTATTTCCTAATTCCACAAAGCTTCTCAGCTTGAGAACCTGAGGAACAGATTAAAAAGAATAATATCTTAGTCACAATTGATTATTTTCCCCAAACCTAAGGTCCTCTGGATGGGCTTCAGTCCATTTCCTGAGGTCTCTGCCCTGCCCAGGATTGCTACCTTCTGAATGTTTCCTCAAATTATGGTATTTTCTTGAGCATAAAAAATACTTAATAAAATTGCCCAAACTGTGATTATAATCCTGACCTAGAAATCTGAGCTATCTTGGCAAAGCTATGTTTTGCCATTGAATACACCTGATTGTATTTGTGACAGCTGGGATGGCCTTTATTGGCATTTGCCACTTTTCCATGTTCAGGACTGTGAATGCAAAGTGAAAAGTCAGCAAGATTTTGTCTGGAGAGTCATTCTTCACAGATATAGCTGCCCTAGAAAAGAGTGTCTCAGCCTTAACCTGGCCTGCAATATTCTGTCTGTCCATGGCATGTCATGGCCATGACATATTTGTTTCTTTAAAAAAGTAATCTTACATTATTTTCCTTTCTAAAAAAAACAGTGCCCTCCATATCCACCAAAAGCAGTATGGTAGTATCCATTGTACCATATCTTGCAATTGTACAGATTCAAAAGTTACAATCTTGGGTTAATACATGTAAACTATTGCATTTGGAGTGGATAAGCAATGAGATCCTGCTGTATAGCACAGTCACTTATATAGTCACACAACTATATCCAGTCACTTGTTATGGAACATGATGGAGGATAATGTGAGAAAAAGACATATATATGTACATTTATATATATATGACTGGGTCACTTTGCAGTAGAAATTGACAGAACACTAAATCAACTATGATGGAAAAAATTAAAATCATAAAATATAAAATAAGAAAGTTACAATCATACATGTTTCCTTGAAATGACTCTGGACTATAAAAAAGAATATATCAAGTCTGTAACAGGGGAGCTAGTTTGATGTTATTGAGCCATTTTTCTGTGTTTTTAATGATTAGAATATCTAACTTTTGAAGAGAAAGTAAAAGTTTTAATTTTGAGATAAAGCTGGCACTTGCAGAGTTTGAAACACATAAATCTTACTTGAGGGGTGGGGAAATGGGAGTTCCATTTTGGTCACTGCAAATGACAGTACCAGCTGTTGGCAAAAAAAAAAAAAAAAACTTAAGAAGGAAAAAATTATGACTGATTATACTACAGATTTTTTTTTATAATTTTGAGGATTATTTCCCTATAATTGCCCATAGTTCACTATTATAATTTAAAAACTGTCTTATTAATACTACATTTGAAGCTATTATTATTTAAGTGGATCATATAATGTTTCATGTAATTAGCACATATGCTTCTAAGAAATGTTTGGTATAACTCAAGACAAAATATTTTCCTTTACTTCAGAGATTTTATAGGTAGTTAACCTGTATACTAGTAACCTAATGAGGGGAAAAAAAAGATTCATAGTAAATTTCTTCTAATGACTCTCACCCAAACTAGAAAATTAATATTTTAAAAATAGTTGTAGCAGTATCAAATTAACTATTTTTAAAGACAGATTGTGAAAGGATAGATGATATTTTATATAACAACAGTAAAAACATCTTTGTTTTTGTTTGAGCTACAAATTACTATTTCTTTATAACCAGTGTTCTTTATGTTTTTTTTTTAAAGTACCAGAGACATTTCCCTTTATAACCTCCCAATTAATATTAAATGTAATTATTTAAATTATATTTACTGGGAGTTTGACATTTGATTTTTAAAAGCCTAATCAATGTTGGGGACATGGCTCGTATCATCAGTGTCGAAAAATGAGACACATGATCACGAGGAGATCTCAACAAGGCTCTTTACTTCTGCAGAAGGTTTCACGTACTCCAAAAAGTGTGCTCGCTGAACAAAGGACCCTCCCCTATTTATCCCTAATGCAGGTGATATACCTGTCCCCTTCCTATTGGTCAGGTCAGGGTGCACATTCTTCCTGGTTGGATAATTTGAAACAAATTGTTACTGAGAGAAGAGGGAAAGAGGAGGGAGGTCACAGGAAGGCATTTCAGCAAAATGGAGTAATCAAGATTTCCTTTGATAGAAAAGACATTATGTTACTTTCCACATCAATTATATTTTAATAAGTATTATGTTTTAACATATCTATAAGGATATAAATATCTAAAGTATTTAATTACATAAGCATGATATCCATATTTCTCATAAATACAGGTATAAAAACAATTACCTACAAGAAATGCAGTAACTTGTCTGTTTTCATTATAATTTTCATTCCTGTTTTTTCTTTACTTTTAGAAAAGGATGGAAAAATTTATCTCATCAACCTCCCCAACTAAACTGAAAGAAGAGATTAACAATAGAAAAAACAATTTACATTGAACTCCTACCACCAGCCCATCTAGTCCTCTTCAGATCTAGTAGAATTTGGGGGGAATCACAAGTATCAATCACAAGTATCAATCACAAGTATCACAAACAAATAAATCTAAAATTCCCATTGTTCCATTTTCTTTCTTGGTTTTTCACTATTGAAATAAATTGTGCAATGAATTTCTTATATCAGATTCATGGGAAGTAGAAAGTAATATGCTTAAAAAAGCATATGGAAAATATGTGCCTTTTTACTATGTAGGGAGATAGAAATTGCATGCAAATATTTTACTTCATTTTAACATTGCATTTATCCTGCTTCATTAAAAACTTAGCTATTGACAGCTATCGTAAAGAGATTCTGGATTGTTGGTCTGGCTTATATAACTCTGTGAAAGAGGTACTAGCAATCTTTCCCCTCAAAAGTAGCCCTGAATGAATAATTTATGTGCTTGCAGTATGTTTATGAAATTTTTAAGCAAAGGATTAGGAAACTTTCTAGGAAAATTTGAGGAAGAGTCCCATGCTAAAGTTTGCCAAATATATTAAAAAACCCAGTCATATATAGTTGTTTCTCAGTGTCTGCAAGGGCTTGGTTCAAAACCTGCAGAAGCTCAAGTCCCTTGTATAAAATGGCCTGCATACATCCTCTGTATATTTTAAATTATCTCTAGATAACTTATAATACCTAAACAGTGTAATTGTTATGTAAATATTTGTAAATGCAATGTAATACTATGCAAATTGTTGCCAGCATGTGTCAAATTCAAGTTTTGCTTTTTGGAGCTTTCTGGAAGTTTTTTCCAATATTTTTTTTTATCTGTGGTTGGTGAATCCATGTATGTGAAACCTCCAGATACAGAGAGCCAATGGTTTTTTTTCTCCTTAGACCTCTTATAATTTAGTTGGGGAGGGGTGTAAGAAAAATATATAAGGAAAAAATAGAGAACATAGCAACACCTTAATTAAAGGGAAATAAGTTCTTTAAACAAAGTTCTATTCTGATTATAAAAATAACATATATTTGTTTTAGAAAACTTCAAAATACATAAAGAATAAAATCAATAAATCATCAATAATTCTTCCCCAATGCTCAAGATAACCATTGTTATCATTTTGGTGTATTTCTTTCCTTCTTTCCATATGTTCTATGTTGAGATCATACTGATAAAGTTTTATCCTCCATTTTTTATTAGCCTTTTTTAAACATTTCTCCCCTGTCATTAAAATATTTTTGTAAACACTTTCATGGCTGCATAATAACTAATATATTGACCATATAATGATTTATTTAAATATTTCCCTATTGTTAGACATTTACTTCAATCATTTTCTATTTTGCCATTGTAAAGAAAGCTGTGATAAACATTTTGGGGCACATATCTTTGCATTTTAGATGTTTCTTTAGAGTATATTTCAAGAGATAGATTTCAGTTCATGTTATCTGTCACTGAATTGCTTTCCAAAAATACTGTATGAGTTTACACTCCTGCCAACAATGTATATAATTAGGGACTAAATAGTTTTCAAATGCTTTTAGTCATTTATATTCCCTCTTTTGTGTCATTTTTCCATGACATAACTTTTAACATATTCATTCCAGAACAGAAGGAAAATCAAAAGCCAAACCACCACTAAAGCACTCATTAATGATGTAGTGAGAAAAGCCATGCCGGAAACGCTCATTCTTATTCCCTTGATACTATTTCTAAGTATGTTAGTAAAACTTGTGATGATAAAATATGCAATTGGAAACTATTATTGTCCTTGATAGAGATAGAAATGAGTAACGCATAAAGTGAGTAAAAAATAACCGATTACTATATGGTCATTCAGAGTATAAAATATTTTTGGAGGAGGTGAGTCTACATGCATGTATTGGATGAAGTCATGGCTATTATTCTATTCATTCATTCATTCCTTCAACAAATACTTTTGGCAGTTACTATATGCCAGGAACTGTTGTAGGCACTGGAGTACCTTAGTGAAAAAAAAAATACAATTCCTTGCCTCAATAAAGTTTGTCTACAATAATCCTTGCTTCTCAAAGTGTAGTCCACAGACTAGCAGCATTAGTATCACCTGAGAGCTTGTTAGAAATGAAGATTCTTAGGCTCAACCCTAGACCTCTTGAATCTGCATTTTTTATTAAAGTATAGTTGATTTACAATGTTATGCCAATTCTTGCTCTACAGCAGACACCCAGTCATACATATATATATATGTATATGTATATATATATACATATACATTGTTTTTATCATATTATCTTCTATCATGTTCTATCCCAAGAGATTGAATATAGTTCCCTGTGCTATATAGTAGGTTCTCATTGCTTATCTGTTCTAAATGTAAGAGTTTGCATCTAATAACCCCAAACTCCCAGTCCATCTCACTGCCTCCACCCCCTTCCCTGCCTTGGCAACCACAAGTCTGTTCTCTATATCTATGAGTCTGTTTCTGTTTTGTAGATAGGTTCATTTGTGCCATATTTTGGATTCCGGATATAAGTGATGTCATATGGTTTTCGTCTTTCTCTTTCTGACTTACTTCACTCAGCATGAGAATCTCTAGTTGCATCCATGTTGCTACAAATGGCATTATTTTGTTCTTTTTTATGGCTGAGTAGTATTCCATTGTATACATGTACTGTATCATCTTAATCCGTTCATCTCTTGATGGACATTTAAGTTGTTTCCATTTCTTGGCTATTGTAAATATTGCTGCAATGAACATAGGGGTGTGTGTACCTTTTTGAATAAAAATTTTGCCCAGATATATGCCCAGGAATGGGGTTACTAGACCATATAGTAGTTCTGTATTTAGTTTATGAATCTTCACTTTAATGAAGAGAGAGACAGAGACTGACTCTCTCTACCCCTGGATTTTACATCTATTACTCCTCTCCATTCATAGCCATGTTTCTTCAAAAGTCTAATTTTGGAGTTCCCGTCATGGTGCAGTGGTTAACGAATCCGACTAGGAACCATGAGGTTGTGGGTTCGGTCCCTGCCCTTGCTCAGTGGGTTAACGATCTGGCGTTGCCCTGAGCTGTGGTGTAGGTTGCAGACGTGGCTCAGATCCCGTGTTGCTGTGGCTCTGGTGTAGGCTGGTGGCTGCAGCTCCGATTCAACCCCTAGCCTGGGAACCTCCATATGTCGTGGGAGTGGCCCAAGAAATAGCAAAAAAAAAAAAAAAAAAAAAAAGACAAAAAAAAGTCTAATTTCACAGTCTCTACTTCCTCACCTCCTGTTCATATTTCAAGTGAATGCAAGCTGGTTTACCTTCCCATCATTCCACTAATAATCATTCTAAAGTCATCAATGACCTAATTTTCAAGTCCTTCCAGACTTTATCTTACTTAACTTTCCATGGTAGTGGATACTGTAGTCTCTCCCTATTCCTTGCAACTCTTTATGTTATTAGCTTTAGGGCTTGCTCTTCTAGGTCTCATTTGCAGTGGCTAATTCCTTTTCAGTCTTCTTAATGAGATTTTCTTCCCCATGCATCTTAAATGTTGGTACTTCATGAAGTTCTGTTCTTAGTCTCCATCTTGTCACAGTCTCTAAAACCTCTTGATAGGAGATATAATTCACACCTATAGCTTGCAATCCCACCTCTACCCAGCCAACTCTCAAATTTCTCCCACCTTACCTTCTCCTCTCAATACTAGATTTATATATCCAAATGTCCACTGTAAAATTCTACCCAAGGAATGATAGATTAAATCTAAGATTTTAACATTATCCTCCTACAATTTACCTCTTATTGTCTTTATCCGTTTGGGTTGCTACAACAAAATAATAGAGACTGGGTGGCTTATAAACAACAAGTAATTTTTTCTCACAGTTCCGGAGGCTGAATACCCAGGATTACAGTGCTGGCCAATTCAGTGTCTAGTGAGGACCTGCTTCCTAGTTGACCAACTGTACCGTACCCCTCCTGGTTTTCAGGTAGTAGAGAAATAGTCATGTTTACATGCTGAGAGGAAAGATCTACTAATAAAAGTAATGGTAATGCTAACATTAGTGAATACTTACTGTGTCAGGAACTGTGCCAAGTACTGGGCATATATTATCTCATTTAATCACTACAACAACTTTATGAGACAAAGTTAAAGTGATATTTCTGAGATTTCACAAGTGATAAGTAGTAGAGTTAGGATTTGAACCTGAACAGTGATTATTTAGCTTGTACTCATAATCATTAATCTATACTGATTCCCAAATAGAGAATAGATGAGGGAAAAAGGAAACACAAGGGATAACTTTTGTTATCTAAATAGTCCTTAAAGGATATTGGAAGACATGATTGTGAAATAAAAATGTGGGCCTTCTGCAATAGGTGGGACACCTCTTTCTCCCAGGTAGATTTTCACATACAATTTTTATTAATTTGAAATATATTCCTTCTTTGCCCACTTTCTGGTGTTTTTTTTTTTTATCATAAATTGGTGTTGGATTTCATCAGTAGATTTACTGAATCTATTGAGATGGTCATATGGATTTTGGCTTCCATTTGTTAATATAGTGTATCACACTGATTTATTGATGTTGAAAAATCCTTGCATCCCTGGGATAAAGTCCATTTCCCTCATGTGTTTAAGATTCTTTTATTGCATTGTTGGATTTCTTTTGCTAGTATTTGCTGAAGATTTTTGTATCTGTGGTTATCAGTAATATTGGTCTGTAAATTTCTTTTTTTTTTGCTGTCTTTTCCTGGTTTTGATATCAGTGTGATGGTGGACTTATACAATGAGTTTGGAAGTGTCCCTTCCTCTGCAACTTTTTGAAAGAGTTTCAGAAGTATAGATGTTAACTCATCTCTAAATGTTTGATAGAATTCACCTGTCAAACCATCTACTCCTGTACTTTGTTGGAAATTTTTAAATCATATTTCTAATTTCAGTTGTTGTGATTGGTCTATTAAGATTTTATAGTGCTTCCTGTTTCAGTCTTGGAAAATCATACCTTTCTCAGAATTTGACCTTTTCTTCTAGGTTGTCCATATTTTTGGCATATAGTTGTTTGTAGTAGTTGCTTTTGGTCCTTAGTATTTCTATGGTGTTAGTAGTAACTTCCCCTTTTTATTTTAAATTTCATGGGTTTGGGCCTTATGCCCTTTTTTCTTGAGTACTTTGGCTAAAGATTTATCATTTTTGTTTATATTTTCAAGGAATCAGCTTTTAGTTTCATTGATCTTTTCTATTCTTTTCATCTCTATTTCATTTTTTCTTTCTCTGATCTTTAAGTTTTCCTTCCTTCAATTACCTTTGGGTTTTGTTTGTTCTTCTTTCTGTAGTTTCTTTAGGTGTAAGATCAGCTTGTTTATTTGAGATTTTTCTTGTTTCTTAAGATAAAGTTTTATTGCTATAAACTTCCCTCTTAGAACTGCTTTTGCTGCATCCCGTAGGTTTTCAATTATCGTGTTTTTTTTAACTATATGTATTTTTTGATTTCCTCTTTGATATTTTCAGTGATCCATTGGTTGTTTAGTATCATATCGTTAGCTTCCATGTGTTTGTGTTTTTACATTTTTTTCTTGTAGTTGATTTCTCATCTTATAGCATTGTGGTCAGAATAGATGCTTGAAATAATTTGAATTTTGTTAAATTTATTGAGGCTTATTTTGTGGCCCAGCATGTGATCTATCCTGAGCTATATTCTATGGGCACTTGAAAGGAATGTGTATTCTGATGCTTTTGGATGGAATGTTATATAACTCAATTAAGTACCTCTGGTCTAATGTGTCATTTAAGGCCTCTGTTACTTATTGATTTTCTCTCTGGGTATTCTCTGTCCATTGATGTAAGTAAGATTAAAGTCCTCCACTGTTATTGTGTTACTGTCAATTTCTCCTTACATGGCTCTTAGCATTTGCCTTACATATTAAGGTGCTCTTCTATTGAGTGCATATATATTTATAATTGTTACATGTCTTTCTTGCATTGATCCTTTGATCATTATGCAGTGTCCTTCTTTGTCTCTCATAACAGTTCATATTTTAAAGTCTATTTCATCTGATATGAGTATTACTACTCCAGCTTTCTTTTGATTCCATGTGCATAGAATAACTTTCTCCATCCCCTCGATTTCAATCTGTATGTGTCTCTAGATCTGAAGTGGGTCTCTTATAGACAAGATATATATGTATATATGCATATTTTATATGTGTGTGTGTGTATTGTAGCCATTCGTCTGGTGTATAACTTTTGGTTGGAACATTTAAGCTATTTACATTTAAGGTAATTACAGATATGTATATTCTCATGTCCATTTAATTATTTTAGATTTGTTTTTGTAGGTCTTTTTTCTTTCCTTTCTCTTTTGTTTCCTTCTCTTATGATTTGATGACAATATTTAGTGTTCTCTTTGGATTTTTTTGTTTGTGTGTGTCTATTGTAGATTTTGTTTTGCATTTACCATAAGGTTTTGATATAGTGGTGTGTGTGTGTGTGTGTGTGTGTGTATGTATATATGTATATATGTATATATACATATATATATATAATTATATTCCTGGTCACTTAATTTCAAACACATTTCCAATATCCTGAATTTTTTACTCTTCTTTTCCCATGATTGCTTGTTTTCAAATCATATTTGTGTGTGGTTGATTTCCTACCTTTATATAGACTTGCCTTTACCAGTGAGCTTTCCCATTCATAATTTTCTTTTTTCTAGTTGTGGCCTTTTCTTTTGTGCCTAGTGAAATTTCCTTTCCAATTATCATAAAGCTGGTTTGGTGGTGCTTAATTCTCTTAGCTTTTGATTGTCTGAAAATCTTTTGATTTTCCTTTGCATCTGAATGAGAGCTTTGCTGGGTATCATATTCTTGGTTGTACATTTTTTTCCTTTTAGCACTTTATAATGCCACTCCCTTCTGGCCTTCAGACATTCTGATGAAAAATCAACTGATAGCCTTGTGGAAGTCCCTTGTATACTATTTGTTTCCTTTCCCTTGTTTCTTTTAATATTTTCTCTTTATCTTTATTTGTGTCAATTTGATTAATATTTGTCTTGGCATGTCCCTCCTTGGATTTATCCTGTATGGGATTCTCTGCACTTCCTGGACTTTAGTGACTGTTTTCTTACCCACGTTAGGGAATTTTTCAGCTATTATTTTTTGAAATATTTTCTCAGATGTTTTATTTCTCTCTCTTCCTTCTGTGAGCCCTATAATGTGAACATTGGTGCTTTCAATGTTGTTACCCAGGTCTCTTAAACTATCCTCATTTCTATTCTGTTTTTATTCTGTTCCATGGCATTGATTTCTAGTATTCCTGTCCAGCTTACTTATTCATTCTTTTTCATTTTTTCTGCTACTGATTCTTTCTAGTATTTTTCATTTCACATATTGTGTTATTCAACTCTTGTTTGTTTACTCTTTTTATCACCTAACTCTTTGTTATGCATTTCTTATATCTTCTAAGTCTGTGACTCTATTCTTTTTATAAGTCCTTTAATGGTTTAATTATTATTATTCTTAATTATTTTCAGGTGGATTGCCTATCCCTCTTTCACTTTGTTGTTCTTCTGGGGTTTTTATCTTGTTCCTTTGTCTAGAATAAATTCCTCTGCTGTCTCATTTTGTCTAACTTTCTGTGCTTTCTGTCTCTGTTCCACATGCTGCAGCATAGTTGTTCCTCCAGTTTCTGGTGTCTACACCCTTCTGGGTGAGGCTGTTTTAGATGCTTCTGCAGGCTTCCTGGTGAGAGGGACTGATGCCTTCCCAGTAGTGGGTGGAGCTAAGTCTTGTCCCTCTAGTGGGCAGGGCTGTGTCAAGGTGTGTATTTAGTAGTGACTGTGGGCTCAGGGAGACTTTGGTTAGCCTGTCTGATGCTGGGCAGGACTGTGTTTCTGTCCTGTTTATTATTTGGCCTGAAGTGTCCCAGCACTGGAGCCTACCAGCTCTTGGGTTGCACCAGGTCTTGGTGTCAAAATAGCCTCCAGGAGAGTTCATGGCAATAAGTACTTGCTTGTTCCTTTTTCAACAATTTCCTTATCCCCACATTGAGCCACAGCCTCACCCTACTTCTCCAGGAGGCCCTCTAATACCAGAAGGTAGGTCTGGCCCAGGGTCATGGTGCACACAAGACCTTGTGTCTGCTCTTGAATAGTGGATTTTCTCTTTCCTCCAGTCCTGTAGAGTTTTTACATTCAAGACTCTCTAACATTCAAATTTAAGTGCTCTGAGGACTCCTCCTACCTATGCCTGACCCTCAGGATTTCAAGCTTGATGTGGAGCTCAAATTAACACTCCTTTGGGAGAACCTCTGTAATATAATTATTGTCCATTTTGTAGGTCATTCATCCAGTGGGTATGGGATTTGATTATATTGTGAGCATATCCCTCCTACCATTTCACTGTGTCCTCTTCTTTGTTTTTGAATGAAGAACATCTTTTGTGGTAGGTTCCTCTTTTTTTTTTTTTTTTGATTGTTCTTCACCATG
Organism: Phacochoerus africanus; assembly: GCF_016906955.1. Taxonomy (NCBI): domain Eukaryota; kingdom Metazoa; phylum Chordata; class Mammalia; order Artiodactyla; family Suidae; genus Phacochoerus; species Phacochoerus africanus. The sequence continues at coordinate 55,533,092 of NC_062560.1, forward strand.
TAGTTGTGATTTTGGTGTTTTTGTGAACGGAAGTCATTTCAAGTCCTTCTACTCTGCCATATTGTTTCCCTCCAATACTTTTAATTTCAAAAGCAATAGATCAGTGGTTTCACTGGGGCCCAGTGAGGAGCTCAGCCTCTACCACTTCATAAGCATTAATGAGGTAGAATGAGGTAATGCGAGTCAGGCTAGTTGATATTATGCTTCCCCTCACTTTCTTTTCCGTTGGTGTCAGTGGGACCCAGACCCACAGCAACCTAAGCTTCTAGCTCTACCCAGAATCTGTGAATGAGGTCATGTAAGGTGATTCTAGTTTTCATTGCACTTGCTTCCCCTCTCATATGATCAGAGAGAATTCAGTAGAAAGCTAAACTTTCACTCCCTCCTTGTAGAACCAAGTGGTGTGAATCACCAGCAGTCCTCTCCTACTTACACCCTCACTCAGAAGCAAAAAGGTGGTGCATGGCAGCAGAGCATCTTTACTTTTCAGGATGGCATCAACAGGACCTAGTGGATTTTAGTACTTCAACCTCACCTGTCTTAAGCAAGGCAGTGGGGCGTAAACATTCTGCTTTTGCTGGAGTGGTATCAGTGGCACCCAGCAAGAATATAAACATACACACCCACTGCGCACTTATACTATACATGAAACAGGGGGATTATCTGCTAAAAAGAAGATTAAATGGAATCTAGAGTCTCACAATATAATATTGAAGTTATCCAGGATACCATAACAAATCATTCATCAAAGAGCCAGGAAATTCCCAAATGGATTGAGAAAGGTCAATCAACAGATAGCAATGCTGAGATGAATCAAATTTGGAAATACCTGATAATGGTTTTAAAGGAGCCCTCATAGAAAATCTTCATTAGGAAATTATACATTATCTTGAAACAAAAGAAAAATAGAAAATCTTTGCAAAAAAATAGAAATTACAAAAAAGACCAAATATAAATTATAGAACTGAAAAATATAACAAGAAAAACTACTTGGTGGAATCAAGAGTAGAAATGACAGAGGAAGAAATCAGTGAGCCTGAGGAAGGATCATTAGAATTTATGCAGCCTGATCAACACAGGGAAAATTAGACAAAAAATAAATGAATAGAGTCTCAGAGGCATGTAGGAAAATAATAAAACACTTAACATATGTCTTCGGAATCCTAGAACTAGAATAGGAGATTAGGGCTCAAAACTCAGTCTAAAGTAATAATGTAGTAAAGACATAGAAACAACATAAGTGGCCATTGATAGATGAATTGATGCAGAAAATGCTATATATGTATTTTTAAAATCATGCAACAGAATATTATTCAGTCATAAAAAGAGGTAAATCCTGTCATTTGTGGCAACATGGATGAACATTGAGGGCATTATACTAAGCAAAATAAGTCAGAGAAAGACAAATACTATTTGATCTCACTTATATGCAGAAGCCGAAAAAGTAAAATTCAAAGAGACAGTATATTTGTGATTACCAGAGAATGGAGGAAATAGGGAGATGTTGCTCAAAGGATATTATCTTTGAGTTATCAGATGAATAATTTCTGGAGATCTAATATACAGCTTGGTGACTATGGCTAACAGTATTGTATTGTACATTTGAAATTTGCTATGAGATTAGATCTTAAATGTACTCACCACATCCATCTTTATTGTGGTAATCACTTCACAATATACATGTATATAAAATCATCACAATGTACACATTAAATTTACATGATATTACTTGTTATTTATACCTAAATAAATCTGGGAAAAAAGAAAAAATAATGACTGAAATCTTCTTAAATTTATCAAAAGATATAAACCTACAGATTCAATAAGCTAAATAAACTTCAAATAAGATGAACAGAAAATTACGAAATAGGAGTTCCCGTCGTGGCGCAGTGGTTAACGAATCCGACTAGGAACCATGAGGTTGTGGGTTCGGTCCCTGCCCTTGCTCAGTGGGTTAACGATCTGGCGTTGCCGTGAGCTGTGGTGTAGGTTGCAGACGTGGCTCGGATCCCGCGTTGCTGTGGCTCTGGCGTAGGCCGGCGGCTACAGCTCCGATTAGACCCCTAGCCTGGGAACCTCCATATGCCGCGGGAGTGGCCCAAGAAATAGCAAAAACAACAACAACAAAAAAAGACAAAAGACAAGAAAATTACAAAATAACATCAAAATTAAACTTCTGAAAACACTTTACAAAGAAAAAATCAACATAGAGAAAAATGACACTTTACCCATAAGAGCAAAGCAATTTCTAATGACATACAGTATCTCATTGGAAAATGTAGGCACCAGAACAAAGTGGCACAACATATTTCATTTGCATAAAGCAAAGAACTGCCAACTGCAAATCCCATATCTGGCAAAAACGTCATTCTGGAATGAAGGGGAATTTTCACATGAAGGAAAAATAAGAATTTCTTACTAGCAACCCTACCATTAAAATGGCTAAAGGAAATTCTCAAAACAAAAAGTAAATGATAATAAAAGAATGCTTTGAAACTCAAAAAAAGAAAGATAACAGAATGGGTAAACACAGAGCTAGAATAATAGAATATCATCATGAGTTTCTTAATTCACATTTGAAGATTGAAGCAAAAGATATGACACCATTTAGTGTGATGCTCAAATACATGGGAAATATTCAAGACAAATATATTTGAAAAGTGGTGGGTCTAAAAGGATGTAAGTGGAAGCTAGGTTTTTATCTTCACTTCAAGTGGTAAAATGTTGATAAGAGTGGTTTGTAATAAGTTACATATGTGTCTTGTAATACCTAGAGCAACCACCAAAGATATTACACAAAGTAATATATTCTATAACAGAATAGTTGCATCCATGTTGCCGCAAATGCCATTATTTCATTCATTTTATGGCAAAATATTATTCCATGGTATATATGTATCACATGTTCTTAATCCATTCATCTGTTGATGGACATTTAGGTTTTTTCCATGTCTTGGCTATTGTGAATAGTGCTGCAATGAACATAGGGGTCTATGTATTTTTTCAAATTCTAGTTTTGTCCAGAAATATGCCCAGGAGTGGGATTGCTGGATCATATGGTAGTTCTCTATTTTTTTAAGTTTTCTGAGGAGCTTCCATACTGTTTTCCACAGTCGTTGTACAAATTTTCATTCCCACCAACAGTGAAGAGGGCTTCCCTTTTCTCCACACCCTCTCTAGCATTAGTTATTTGTAGACATTTTGATGATGGCCAATTCTGACCAATGTGAAGTAGTACCTCAATCAAGTTTTGATTTGCATTTCTCTAATAATTAGTGATGTCGAGCATCTTTTTATGTGCCTATTTGTATCTTCTTTAGACTAATGTCTGTTTAGGTCTTCCGCCCATTTTTTTGATTGTATTGTTTGTTTTTTTCTTGTTGTTGAGTTTTATGACTTGTTTAGAGCTTAGGCCCTTGTCAGTTGCATCATTTGCAAAGATTTTCTCCCATTCTGTTTTTTTAAATAGTTTCTTTCTCATACTAACTGAAGTAAGTCAGAAAGAGAAAGCAAATACCATATGACATCACTTATATGTGCAATCTAAAATATGATACAAATAAACCTATTTACAAAACAGAAACAGACTCACGAACATAGAGAACAGACTTGTGGTTGCCAAGCATGAGGGGGAGGAAGTGGGATGGGCAGGGAATTTGGGGTGGGTAGGTACAAACTATTACATTTAGAATGGATAATCAAAGTGGTCCTACTGTATAGCACAGGGAACGATATCCAGTATCTTGAGATAGACTGTGATGAAAGATAGTATGAAAAGAAAAAAGAAGTATATAAATGTATAACTGAGTCACTTTTCTGTATAGCAGAAATTGGCACAGCACTGTAAATCAACTATAACAAAATGAATTAAAAATAATTTTTAAAAAACACCATTAATAAAGAATAACAGTACAAATAAATCAAGATGGAATCCCCCTATGTGTCCAAATAACTCACAGGAAGGGAATAGAGGAATAAGAACCCAAGCAAACAAACAGAAAATAGTAAAATGACAAGGCTTAAGTTTTAACATATCAATAATTTTCTTAAAAGTAAATGACCTGAATTCATCATTTAAAAGACAGTTTGGCAGCAGGATTAAAGTAAAATGATACAGCAATATACTGTTTACAAGAAATTCACTTAATACACAACAACATAGGTAGATTTAAAGTAAAAAAAAAGTTGGAAAAAGATATGCCCAGAAAACATTAATCAAAAATAACAGAAGTAGGTATATTAATTTTAAAGTAGACTTCAGAAAAAGAAAATTAAACAAATAAGGACATAACAGTAATAAGTGGATCAACATACCAGGAAAGCATACAGATCTAAATACACACACACACACACACACACACACGCACGCACTCACACACGTAAAGAACTCTCAAAAGCTCAGTAGTTATAAAAAAAACTAATTAGAAAATGGCCAAAACATAGGAACAAACATTTCACTGATGAGGATATACAGATATAAAAAAAAGGTCTAAAAAGATATTCAACCTCATTAGCTCTTATTCCTCTGGTTCTTGCCAGTATATGTTACAGAATCCTTTCTGCTTCTTGGGGGTGTACATCTCTTTCCAAACTTTTTTTTACCATCTTTTTTTTATCATTTATTTACATAGATATATTTTTTTTTCTACTGTACGGGCTGGTGACCCAGTTACACATGCAACCTTATCAATCCTAGTATGATTTAACCTTAATTATTAGCCTGGCAGCCAGTAGAAGAGATCAGGGGTAGTCTTTGAGGGGGAACTTGTTGCCTTGCAATGAAGAGGTTTTACAACATCTTGCATGCAAGAAGTGCTATCTCTTTTTAGGGGTGAGGTTTATTGAGATATAACTTAAATATAAAAGAATTCCCCCTTGAAAGTATACATTTCTATGAATTTTCAAAAATGAATAGTCTCATAACTAACACCAAAATGAAGATCTAGGAAAGCCCTATCACCTTAAAAAATTCCCTCATTTGCATTTATATTCAACAATCATCCTAGCTTCCAGCAGCCACTAATCTGTTTTCTCTCCCTACTGTTTTGCATTTGTGATAATGTCATATAAAGGAAATCATGTAGTATGCACCCTTAGAGTTTTCTTTCCCATTTCCATAACCCCTTTTATTTTATTTATTTTATTGTTTTTTGTCTTTTTGCCTTTTCTAGGGCCACACCCATGGCATATGGAGGTTCCCAGGCCAGGGGTCTAATTGGAGCCATAGCCACCGGCCTATTCCACAGCCACAGAAACACGGGTTCTGAGCTGCATCTGCAACCTACACCACATCTCAGGGCAATGCCGGATCCTTAACCCACTGAGCAAGGCCAGGGATCGTACCCACAACCTCATGATTCCTAGTCGGATTCATTAGACATTGAGCCATGATGGGAACTCCTTCATAACCCCTTTTAAATTTCTGATATATATTGTAACAGTAGTTCTTTTGATTGCTGAGTAGTATATTCTGTTGTTTAATCACCAGTTGGAGGACATGTGAATTATTTTTAGATTTTGGTAATTATGAATAAAGTTGCTATAAAAAATGAGCATAAAGGTTTTTTGTGTGAATATAATTTACATTTCTCTCTTACATTTACATACTTAGGAGTAGGATTGCTGAGTCATAGAGTAAGTGTGTTTCACTTTGCAAGAGACTGCTGGTGTTTTCTAGCATTTGGCATTCCACTAGTATGTATGAGACTTCTAATTACTCCACATTCCTGCCAACATTTGGACTTGTTATGTTTTTTGATTTAGTCATTCTAAGAGATACCTAATGGTATATTAGTGAGGTTTACCTTTTCCATATTAATATTGTAACCTTTATTGATACCTTACTGTGTATCAGAGAAGCTTCAGTATTTAACTTAATTTCAGTAATTCAGTATTTCAGTATTTTCATATATTATGTAATCCTCTGTGAAAGATAAAATGCATCAATTAAGGAAATGATTTTTATTCAGGCTAATGAAATAGGGATAACATTAATTAATGAGGACTATCCCAAAGTAAAGGAAGGGAGTCTACACTTAAAAAAAAAGCAGGGGAGGAGGAGCAAGATGGCAGAGGAGTAAGAGGTCGTGCTCACCTTCTCCCACAAACACATAAAAAAAAACACATCTACATGTAAAGCAACTCACACAGAACATCAACTGAATGCTGGCAGAAGAACATAAACCTCCAAAAAGGGCAAGAAACTCAACATAACTGGGTAGAACAAAAGAGGAAAGAGAGAGAGAGAAAAGGAATCAGGAAGGGACTAGCATTCCTGAGAGGGAGCTGTGAAGGAAAAAAGGAACCCACATCCTGGGAAGACACCTGACAGAAAGATCAGCCAAGACAGAGGGACCTATAAGTCACTGAGAAAAGCACAGCAGTTGGACTGAGGAGGGCAAAGCAGAGTGAGAGCTGCACAGATCATCTGAACCACCAGCCCAGACACCATAGCCTAAGATGCTTGGGTGGGGCTGGGTGCTGAGACATAGGCTCAGGAGGTCAGTCCCAGGGAGAGGACTGGGGTTGGCTGTGTGGAGACAGCTTAAGGGGCAAAGGAGCAGTGTGCCATGGGTGGAGGAGCAGTGTGCTACAGGCTGGGGAGTGGCATGCCATGGCAGAGAAAACCTGGGAGAAGGTCTGGGCCCCACAGGAGAGGCAAGATGCCATTGTTGGGGAGGGCAAGAGGAGGAGGGTTGTACCACCATAGGAAACTCTGCACCTGAACATGCACACATGCCCACAGGCTCTCAGAGGGCAGGGTGGCTCTGGCACAGGCTAAGGGTGGCAAGAAGCCTCTTGCTCCATTTATGGGAGACTGCTCTTCTTGTGCAGGCTACTGGTGGCCAGGCATCTCTTGTGTTGGCTAAGGTCATCAGGGGCTAAGTGCAACGTGGTGCCTCTGGCATAATCAACAGATGGCAGGGACAGACTGTGGCAGTCGTCTCAGAGGCCAGAGGGAGGCATGGCTTGCCACCACTGTGGGCCTGTGAGTAGGCTCCACCTGTGGCTGCAATCACCTCATGGGTTGGCAAAATAGAAAAAAAGAGGGCACTGCAATCAAGCACCGTATGCTGTTGCTCTCACTCCCCTGAGAACACACCCCCCCTTGTCTGCTACTTCCAAATGCTCTGGGTGGCACCCAGACACTTGGTCACAGTCCCTTTCCAAGACCCTACAACTAGGGGCAGCTGGTGCAGCACCTTCTGTGTAGGTTAGTGGGACAGAGTGCTTCTTGCATGATCTGCAGGTGGTGGAAGCAAACCACCACAGTTATCACTGATTCCAAAGGTGGGTGTGACCCACTGCCACTGGGGATACCTGAACAAAAATCACTTGAAGCCCCAACAACCTCAGAGGGCACACAGAGAAGGACATTGTGACACACCACCTATCGTTGCTCTTGCTTCCCCGGGAACACACCTGCCCTGCTGCTGCCACTGCCTAATGCTCTGGACAGTGCCCAGACACTTGATTACTGTCCTTTCTAAGGAACCTGAAACTAGGAGCAGCTTGTGCAGCACCTCCTGTGTGGACTAAGCAGGATGAGGTGCTTTTTGCATGGTCTACAGGAAGCTGGGGAAACCACTGTGGTTATCTCTAGCTCCAGAGGTGGGAGTGGCCTGTCACCACTAGGAGTCCGTGAATAGGAACCACTTGCATCCCCAATCACCTCAATGACACCAAAGAGGAGGAAATTGTGACTAAACACCACCTGTTGGTGCTCTTGCACCCCTGGGAACACACTGGCCCTGCTGCTGCCAGTGCTGAATGCTCCAGACAGTACCCACATGCCTGATCTCTGTCAATTCCCAGGATCCTACAAATAGGAGCTGCCCGTGCAGCACCTCCTGTGTTGGCTAGTGAGATGGGGTGCTTCATGCATGACCTACAGGTGGTGGGGGCAAACCATCACAGTTATCACTGACTCAAGAGATGGTCATGGCCTGCTAGGGGTCCCTGAGCAGTCACCGCCTTTGGTTCCAAACACCTCAAAGGAGGGCATTGCAATCGAACACTAGCTATTGTTGCTCTCACTCCCTTGGGAACTCATGCACCCTGCTGCTGCTACTGCCAAATGCTCTGGACACCTTGTAGATCTGCCTAGAGCTCATTACCACTTCCCAGGGCCCTGCAACAAGGAGTGGCCTGTGGCACCTTACTTCAGGTCCCTGCCTCTTTTGAGAGCACAGTGACCAGGCACTGACTGCTGGCTCTACCCAGCATTGCCTCTTTCTCCCTGAAAACACACTGAGCATCCTGGGGATAGCAGCCTACCCACATCAAAGAAAGAGACAGCAAATATTCAAACAACCACACCAAAAATAAATAGTACTCTTCCAAAAAATACAAAGGGATGCAAAAGACTACAGTTTGGCTTCTCTCAACTCACAGAAAAAGAAAAACATAAGCAAGATGAAGGACAGAAGCCATTCCCAGTTAAAGGAACAGGAGAATTCGCAATCAACAATGAAACAGACCTCTGCGGTCTGACAGATATTGAGTTCAAAAGGGATATAGTGAAAATACTGAAGAAATTAAGGCTTAATTTCAAAGAATTAAGAGCAGGTATAAACAGTAATGCAGATTCCTTTAGAAAGGAACTTGAAAATATAAGCAGGAGCCAAGAAATTTAGAAGATTAATTTGCAGAGATGCAAACTGAGCTAAAGGCAATACAGAACAGAATGCAGAGGAATGAATTAGTGACATGGGTGATAGAATAATGGAAATCACCCAATCGGGACAGCAAACAGAAAACCAAATGAAAAAACATGAAAGAAATATGCGAGATCTAAGGGATAATACAAAGCAGGCTAGGCTACACATAATAGGAGTTCCAGAAGGAGAAGAAAAAAGAGTATTGAAAATATATCTGAAGAAATTATGTCTGAAAACTTTCCAAATCTAAAGGAAACTGATATCAAGATACAGGAAGCACAGAGGGCCCAAAACAAATTGAACCCAAATAGGCACACACAGAGACATAGTATAATAAAAACAGCACAAGTTAAAGAGAGCATTCTAAAGCAGCAAGAGAAAAAAGCATTAATTGTAAGGTATCCTCCCCATAAGGCTATCAGCTGATTTCTCTACAGAAACACTACAGGCCAGAAGGGAGTGGGAAGATATATTTAAAGTGCAGAAAGGAAAAAAAAATTGCAACTTAGAATATGCTATGCAGCAAGAATATCATTTAAAATAGAAGGGGAAATAAAGAATTTCTCAAAGAAAAACTGAAAGAGCACAACAGTACTAAACCCACTCTAAAATAAATGCTTAAGGGCATCTCTAAATAAAAAAAAAAGAGGTAAGAAGAAATAGGATGGAGGAAACCACAATTGGAAAGCAATCATTTAAATAAGCCAGCATGCATATCCAAACATAAAGGTGCTAAAAAAATTAAGACGTCACAATCATACAATATTGGGAAGGACAGTAAGAAAATATAGATTATTTTTTTATTTTAATGATATGTTTGAGCCTATATGACTATCAGACTAAAGAAAGCAGATAGAGGAAGGGGTTAACATACCTAAAAAACAGGGCAACCACAAATCAAAACTGAACATTACATTCACAAAAACTGAAAAGTACTTGAGCATAAAATAAATGGAAACCACCCAACCAAAAAAAATAGAAACATAATCAAATGGAAAATGAGGTTTAAAATGGCAATAAATATATACCTATCAATACTTACATTAAATGTCAATGGACAGAATGCTCCAATCAAAAGACACAGAGTGGCTGATTGGATAAAAAAGCAAAAACCTTCAATCTTCTGCCTACAAGAGACTCACCATAGAGCAAATGACACATATAAATTGAAAGCGAGGGGGTAGGTAAAGATATTTCATGCCAATGGACATGACAGGAAAGCAGGAGTTGCAATACTCATATCCAACAAAATAGACTTTAAAAAAAAGGACATAAAGAAGGACAAAGAAGGAGACTATTTGATGGTAAAAGGATCCATTCAAGAAAAGGCTATTACAATGGTCAAGATATTTGCCCCTGATGTAGGAGAAACCATATACCTACAACAAACACTGACAGACATAAAAGGAGAAATTGGTGGGAATACAATCATAGTAGGAGAATTTAACACCCCATTTACATCAATGGACAGATCTTCTAGACAGAAAATCAATAAGGCAACAGAGCTCCTAAATGACACTATAGAAAAGTTAGACTTAATCAACATTTTCATGACAATACATCCAAAGAAATCAGAATATACATTCATCTCAAGTGCACAAGGAACATTCTCAAGGACTGATCACATACTGGGGCACAAAGCTAACCTCAACAAATTTAAGATTATAGAAAATATTTCAAGTATCTTCTCTGACCCCAATGGCATGAAACTAGAAATCAACCACAGGAAAAGAAATGAGAAATAACTAACTACATGGAGACTAAACCACATGTTACTAAAAAACCCATGGGCCAATGAGGAAATCGAGAAGGAAATTAAAAAATACCTCAAGACAAGTGATAATGAAGACACAACCACTCAGAATCTATGGGATACTGCAAAAGCAGTGCTCAGAGGGAAATTCATAGCAATGCAGGCCTTCCTCAAAAAATAAGCAAAATATCAAATTGACAACCTAACCCTCCATCTAAATGAATTAGAAAAAGAAGAACAAACAAAAACTAAAGTCAGCAGAAGGAAGGAAATCATAAAGATCAAAGAGGAAATCAATAAAATAGAGATTGAAAAAACAATAGAAAAAAATCAATCAAACCAAGAGCTGGTTCTTTGAAAAGGTAAACAAAATTGACAGACCTCTGGCCAGAGCCACCAAGAAGAGAGAAAAATACCAAATAAACAAAATAAAAAATAAAAAGGGAGAAGTCATAATGGCTACTGCAGTAATACAAAAAAAAAATGAGAGAATACTATGAACAATTGTATGTGAACAAATTTGCCAACCTTGAAGAAATGGACATCTTTATAGAGACTTACAGCCTGCCAACACTGAATCAAGAAGAGACAGTTCAACTGAACTGACCCTATCACTACAAATGTAATTGAATATGTCATAAAAACACTCCCTACAAATAAAAGTCCAGGGCCAGATGGCTTCATTCATTTGGTGAATGATTCACCAATTCATTTGGTGAATTCTACCAAACATACAAAGAGGAAATTATACCCACCCTCCTTAAACTTTTTCAAAAGGTTGAAGAAAAAGGAATACTCCCATTCTATGATGCCACCATCACCCTATTACACAAACCATACAAAGATACTACCAACAAAGAAAACTATAGGCCAATATCTTTGATGAATATAGATGCAAAAATTCTCAACCAAATTTTAGCCAGCTGAATCTAACAATATATAAAAAAGATCATACACCACAAACATGTGGGATTCATCCCAGGTTCACAAAGTTGGTTCAACATACACAAATCAATCAATATCATACAACACATTAACAAAAGAAAAGTTAAAAACCACTTGATCATCTCAATAGATGCAGAAAAAGTACTTGACAAAGTCCAACATCCATTCATGATACAAACTCTTACCAAAGTGGGTATAGAAGGAACATACCTTAACATAATCAAAGCCATTTATGACAAACCCACAGCCAATATAATACTCAATGGAGAAAAGCTGAAACCTTCCCACTAAAATCTGGAAAAAGACAAGGATGCCTACTCTCACCATTGTTATTCAACATAGTACTGGAAGTCCTAGCCACAGCAGTCACTCAAACGTAATAAAAGTCATTCAAATAGGAAGAGAAGAGGTAAAACTGTCACTGTATGAAGATGACATGATACTACATATAGAAAAGCCTAAGGACTCAGAGCAAAAACTACTTGAACTGATTAATAGATTCAGCAAAGTAGCAGGATATAAGACTAACATTCAGAAATCAGTCATTTCTGTATACTAACAAAAGGAATACAAAAATACAATATCTTTTAAAATTGCACCCCCCAAAATCAAATACCTCGGAATACACCTGATCAAGGAGGTCAAATACTTACATGCTGAGATGTATAAAACATTAAGGAAATTAAAGAAGATGTAATGAAATGGAAAGGTATCCCATGCTCCTGGATTGGAAAAATTAATATTGTAAAAATGGCCATACTACCCAAAACAATCTACAGATTCAATGCAATCCCTATCAAATTACCCTAGACATTTCTCACAGAACTAGAACAAATAATCCAACCCTTTATATGGAACTACAAAAGACCCAGAATTGTCAAAGCAATTCTGAGGAACAAAACCCAAGCAGGATGCATAACTTTCCCAGACATCTGGCAATATTACTAAGAAACAGTCATTAAGATGGTGTGGTACTGGTACCAAATACAGACCAATGGATCAGAATGGAGAACGCAGATAAGCCCAGACCCCTGTGGTCAATTAGTCTTTGACAAAGGAGGCAAGAATATAAAATGGGAAAAAGACAGTCTTTTGAGCAAGCATTGCTGGGAAACCTGGACAGTGGCATACAAATCAATAAAACTAGAACACACCCTCACACTATGCACAAAAATAAACTCAAAATGCCTGAAAGACTTAAATGTAAGACAAGACACCATCAAATTCCTGGAAAAGAACATAGGCAAAACATTCTCTGTCATAAACCTGGTAGATATTTTCTCAGGTCATTCTCCCAAAGCAACAGAAATAAGAGCAAAAATAAACCAATGGGCCGTAATCAAATGGACAAGCTTTTGCACAGCAAAGGAAACCGAAAGGAAAACAAAAAGACAACTTACAGAATGGGAGAAAATATTGCTGCAATGAACATGTGGGCGCATGTGTCCTTTTTAAGGAAAGTTTTGTCTGGATATATGCCCTAGAGTGGGAAAGCTGGATCATATGGAAGTTCTATGTATAGATTTCTAAGGTACCTCCATACTGTTCTCCATAGTGGTTTTACCAGCTTACATTCTCACCAGCAGTGCAGGAGGGTTCCCTTTTCTCCACACCCCTTCCAGCATTGCTGAGACCAGCTCAGCAGGATGGGGCTGAAGAACGGGTGCTGTGGAACTTAAGAAAAAAGTTAACATAAAACAAGACACAGAGACAGTAAAGATGGGAACCAAGGGACTCAAGGTCTCAGGGACCAAGAGCACTGCCTCAAGAAACCACACCACTTTTACTGTGCTCTTTAGATAAGATCAAGTGAGGAGTGGCTATGGGTGGATGATATAGGGTTTGTTTACTATTATATAAGTTCTTTTATTATTTTAAAAGCCACTCAGCTGGTAAAAGGTTAAGCTTTTACTCTGACCTTTAGGCACATAACAGTCTTTGTTCTTAAGCTTAAGTCATTTATCAGCACTGTGACTTTTTCAAGCAGCAAGATTGGATAAAGTAAAGAATGAAGATGGGATAAAGTAAAGAAGAACAAGATGGAGTTTTCAAAGAAACATGTCTTGTGACACAGCATTTGTTATTTGTGGACTTATTAATGATGGCCATTCTGATTGGCTGGTGTGAGGTGGTATCTCATGGTAGTTTTGATTTTCATTTCTCTAATAATCAGTGATGTCTAGTCACTTATGATGAAGCATGATAATGTGAGAAAATAGAATGTGTACATGTATGTGTAACTGGGTTACCATGCTGTACAGTAGAAAAAAATATATTGGGAAAATAATAATAAAATAAAATAAAAGCCAAAAAAAATGGGAGAAAATAACTTCAAGTGATGCAACTGACAATGGCTTAATCTGTAAAATATACAAACAACTTATACAACTCAACAGCAAAAAGCCAACAACCCAATGGAAAAATGGGCAAAAGACCTGAATAGACATTTGTCCAATGGGATATACAGTTGGCCAACAATCAGATGAAAAAATGCTCAACATCCCTGATTATTAGATAGGTGCAAATCAAAACTACCACGAGATTTCACCTCACCCCAGTCAGAATGGCCATCATTACTAATTCCACAAATAACAAATGCTAGAAGGGCTGCGGAGAAAAGGGAACCCTCCTGCACTGTTGGTGGCAATGTAATTTGGTACAACCACTATGGAGAACAGTACGGAGGTATCTTAGAAAACATACATATAACTACCATATGACCCAGCTTTTCCACTCTTGGGCATATATCCAGACAAAACTTTTCTCGCATAAGACACTTACATCCACATGCTCATTGCAGCACTATTCACAGTAGTGAAGACATGGAAACAACCCACGTGTCCATCAACATATGATTGGTTTAGGAGTATTGATATATATACACAGTGGAATACTACTCAGCCATAAAAAAGAACAAAATAATGCCATTTGCAGCAATCTGGATACAACTACATATTGAGTAAAGTTAGTCAGAAAGAGAACAAGAAATACCATATGATACCACTTATATTTGGAATCTAGTGTACGGCACAAATGAATCTTTCCACAGAAAAGAAAATCTTTGACTTGGAGAGTAGAGTTGTCATTGCCAAGGGGGAGGGGGAGGGACTGGAATGGATTGGGAACTTGGGGTTAATAGATACAGACTATTGCTTTTGGAGTGGATAAGCAATGAGGTCCTGCTGTGTAGCCCTGGTAACTGTATCTCGTCACTTATGATTGAGCATGATAATGTGAGAAAAAAAAACCTATACATGTATGTGTAACTGGGTCACCATGCTGTACAGTAGAAAATTGGCAGAACAACATAAACCAGGTATAATGAAAAAATAAGTCATTACATAAAAATAAATTACTTCATAAATAGAAAAAAAGCAGATAATCAAGGGAGTCATTGTCATTGAAGAGCATATAGAGGGTTTTATTTTGGATATTTTAAGAGCAGTGAGGTCCTTTCTTGGTTACATTAGACCTTTCTCACATGAAAAGATTTTTCCCTTGGTAATGGAGGATTCAGATAAAGTACAGCATTGTTACCTCTCACATGAGTTTTATGAAGTGTATGCTATTATCATCTCCATCTTATGGACAAGGAAACAGGATTAGGGAAGTTAAGTAACTCTGAAGATTACTCACTTAATGAATGGCTGAACCTGGGTTAGACAGATATGCTTTCTAGAAAAGAAGCTATGTTTATAACCTGAGAACCTTGTACGGTGCCTGAAATATAAGATGAGCCCAGTAAATGTTAGTTCAATGAATAATTGAATGTCAGATAGTACTGATGTACTACTAACAGTCAGTTTTAAATATATTCCAGATTTCATACCTCCCACTTAGTCATTGACCTTTCTTATACTCACTTATAGCAAAAAGTACCCAAAGTTATAAGAAAAATCAGTTTAAATAATTCCAATATTTGACAAAGTGCTCTGTGTTCATGACAGATACTGGTCTGTAGTTTTGTTTATTTATTTTTTTCTTTTAACGTATTTGACTTTGGTATGATGGTAATACAAGCCTAATAGAATGAGTTGGGAAATATGTCCCTCTCTTTAGTTTTGAGAGAGTTTGTATAGATTTGGTAGTATTTATTTCTTAAATATTTGGAAGAATTTACTATTGAAATTATTGAAGCCATTTGGGCCTGTAGTTTTAAGTTCCCAAATGACTCACACTTGAGTGTTTTTCATGTACTTATTTATTATCATTATATGTTTTTTGTTAAAAAGTTCAAATCTTTGTTTTCTACTTTTTATTAAGTTGTTTTCATATTATTGTGTTTTATATATTCTGGATACCAGTTTTACAGAAAAGTATTAACTTAGCATACCTGAGACTACAATCCTTTAAAAAAAGGCTGCTTGTAAGTTTGGCCATTTGCCAGCATATGGGAATTTGGATTTTAAGCAAGGTCCCATCATTCCTTTATAAGAATGACTCATAGTGTCTAACGTGTTTATAGAAATAATGCTTAACACCTGATTCCCTTCTGAGAGTACATGCTAGGCAGAGTATGCTTATGTGACCAGGTCCTCTCCACCCCCACTCCACAAAAAAAAAAAAAAAAAAATTGGCACCAGTCTCAAATGAACTTGCCCAATAGACATTTCAAATCTGTTGTCACAGCTTTGTTGCTGGGGATGTTACCTAACCAGGAGAGAACTTTTGGAATCTTGCATCTGGTTTCCTCTAGATTTTGCCTCATGTGGCTCTTTCTTGGCTTATATTTCTCTTTATCCTTTAATTGTGATAAGTCAAAAATGTGCGTACTCTGAGTACTCTGAGTATGCTGAGTACTATAAATCCTCCTGGCGAATCATCAGATCTCTTTGAGTTCTTTGGGGGACCACTGATGCAGAAATACTTTGTCTAATATTTTCTTCCAGTCTCTAGCTTGTCTTATTTAATTTTATAAACAGTATTTTCCCAAGAGCAAAATAATTTAATTTTGATGGAGTTCAATTTATATATTCTTTTAATTTTGTGCTTTATGCTTTTGGGGTTTTATTTAAGATATTTTTGCTTTATCCAAGGTCACTAAGATTTTTCTATGTTTTCTTCCAGAAGTGTTAGAGTTTTGAGTTTTGTATTTAGGTATGACTCATTTTGAGGTAATTTCTCTATATGATATGAGGTATTGGTTGAGGTTCATTTTTTTTTTTGATATGTGTATCCAATTTTCAACACATTTTGTTAAAAATAGTATTTTCTTCATTGAATTGCCTTTATATTGCTATCACCAGCAACTTACCATATATGTATGAACCTATTTGTGTACTCTATTTTGTTCCATTATTCTATTCATCTATTCTTTTAACAATGATGCATTTGCTTGATTATTGTAGCACTATATTATGTTCTGAAATCAGGTAGTGTGAGTTCTCCAAACTTCCTAGTCTTTAATTTTTTAAAAAAATTCTGTTAGCTTTTTTCCTTTTACATATTTATTTTAGAATGCACTTGTGGGTTTCCAAAAACAATGCTGCTGGGATTTTGATTGAGATGGTGTTAAATCTACAAATAATTTTGGAGAGAATATCTTAACAATATCTAGGATTCCAAACCATGAAAGTGTAATATTTCTCTATTTAGGTCTAATTTGATTTATTTGATAAATATTTTATAATTTTTAGTATGCAGATCTTGTATACAAAATCTAACATTTTATGTACTTAATGAATTTTGGTGTTATTTTATCTATATTCTTCAAAGAACTTGGCGTATAGTTTTCTTTTTTAGTGGTATCTTTGGTTTTGGTGTTATGGTGGTTTAATAGAATGTCTTTGGGAGTGTCTCCTCCTCTTCAATCTTTTGGAGGAATTTAAGAAGTGTCAGTATAAGTTCTGCTTTTTATATTTGATAGAATTCACCTGTGAAGCCATCTGGTCTTGGACTTTTGTTTGTAGGGAGTTTTTTTTTAAATTATATTTTTAATTTCATTTCTAGTGGTTGGTCTATTCAAATGATCTATTACTTCTTCCTTTTTATTCTCTGTCTTTTTAGGGCTGCACATGCGGCATATGGAGGTTCCAGGCTAGGGGGCCAAAGCAACATGAAATCTGAGCTACATCTGTGACCTACACCACAGCTCACGGCTTTGCCAGATCCTTAACCCACTGAGCAAGGCCAGGGATTGAACCTACATCCTCATAGATAGTAGTCAGATTCATTTCTGCTGAATCATGACAAGAACTCCAACTCCAACTTCTTGATTCAGTTTTGGGGCACTGTATGTTTCTAGAAAGTTGTTCATTTCTTCTTCTAGGTTGTTGAATTTGTTGGCATATAATTGTTCATAGTATTTTCTTTTTTATATATATTTCTATAGTATTAGTTGAGATTTCACCTTTTTCATTTCTAATTTTATTTCCATTCTCTCTCTTATTGTGTTAGTGACCCTGGCTAGAGGGTCTTGGTTGTATTGATTTTTTTTCTACTGTTTTTAAAATCTATTTTATTTATTTCCTCTCTGATCTTTATAATTTTCTTCCTTCTGCAGTGTAGCTTTTGTTCCTCTTTTTCTAATTCTTCTAGGTAGTCAATTAGGCTGTTTGAGGTTTTTTCTTGTTATTTAAGGAAGGCCTGTATTGCTATGAACTTCTCTCTGAGAACTGCTTTTGCAGCACCCCATAGATTTTGTATGTTTTTGTTTTTATTGTCATTTGTTTCAATGTATTTTTAAATTTCCTTTCTTTTTTCTTTTTAGAGCCACAACTGCAGCATGTGGAAGTTCCCCAGTTAGGGGTCAAATTGGAGATGCCGCTGCTGGCCTACACAATAGCCATAACAATGCCAGATCCAAGCTGCATCTGTGATCTATGCCTTGGCTTTTGGCAATGCTGAATCCTTAACCTGATGAGTCACAACAGGAACTCTTTAATTTTCTTTTTGATTAACTCATGAATCCATTTTTTAGCAGTATTTTGTTTAGTCTCCATGTGGTTGTTGTTTTCTCATTTCATTTCCTATGGTTGATTTCTACTTTCATGCTGTTGTGGCCAGAGAAGATCCTTGAAATATTTTCTATCTCTTTAATTCATTGAGGTTAGTTTTGTGCTCTTGTATATAGTCAATTCTAGAGGATGTTCCATGTGCACTTGGAAATGATGTATATTCTGGGGGTTTTGGGATATAATGTCCTGAAAATACCAGTTAAGTCTAACAGTTCTATTGTGTCATTTAGGATCTCTCTTTCCTTACTGATTTTCTGTCCATTGATGTGAGGAGGGTGTTTAAGTCTCCTACTATTACTGTATTCTCATCAGTTTCTCCCTTCATATCTGTTAGTATATGTTTTGTGTATTTGGGTGCTCTCATATTAGGAACATATTAGGTTGACGAGTTTAATATCCTCTTCTTGAATTGATATTTTTATTAAATAGTGTCTTTCTTTATGTCCTTTGTTTTAAAGTCTATTTTGTTTGACAAGGGTATTGTGACTTATGCTTTCATTTAATTT
The DNA here is from genome assembly GCF_016906955.1 of Phacochoerus africanus. Lineage (NCBI taxonomy): Eukaryota > Metazoa > Chordata > Mammalia > Artiodactyla > Suidae > Phacochoerus > Phacochoerus africanus. Next base: position 55,551,912 of record NC_062560.1, read on the forward strand.
CCATTTTCAAGAAATATCATTTCCCATTTACTCACTTTCAGTCTATGTGTGTCTTTTGACCTCAGGTGGGTCTCCTATAGGCAGCATATTATGGGGGCTTTTTTTAATCCAGTCTGCCACTCTGTGTCTTTTGATTGGAGCATTCAGTCCAGTGATATTTAAAGTAATTATTGATACATATGTATTTATAGCCATTTTAAACCTTGTTTTTCAATTGATTCTGTTTCTTCTTTGTTCCTTTATTTTTCTTTGTGTGGTTTGATGATTTCTTTTTATTTTTTTTTAAATTTTTTGGCTTTTCAGGGCCACACCTGTGGCATATGGAGGATCCCAGGCTAGGGGTCAAATCAGAGCTGTAGCTGCTGGCCTACACCACAATCAAAGCAACACCAGATCCAAGCTGCCTCTGTAACCTACACCACAGATCATGGCAATGCCAGATCCTTAACCCACTGAGCAAGGCCAGGGATTGAACCTGCATCTTCATGGATACTAGTCAGATTCATTTCTGCTGAGCCACGATGGGAACAACTCCTTTTATTTTATTCTTGTGTCCTCTTCTTTTTGTTTTTTTGTGAATCTGTGCTTGTTTTTGATTTGTAGTTGCCATGTTTTTCAAGTATGTTAAGCCTTTCCTATATCTGTTTGCTTTAGACTGATAATCATATAGGCTCAAACACATTTTGAAAAAAATGTTTTCATTTTCTTATTCTCCTTCTTCACATTTTATGATTTTGATGTCTGTATCTACATCTTCATGTTTATGTTTTTGCTGTTCCTTTTGTTGAGTATTGCTCTCACAAATAGATTTTATTTTTCTCTTTTTGATCTCTATACTGGCTTAAGATAATACTTCCCAAATATGACATTTTCCACCCTATATCTATCTTCTTACCTATTTTCTATTTAGAGGAGATCTTTCAATATATCTTTTAGAATAGGTTCAGTATTGCTGCAATCTTTTAGTTTTTGCTTGTCTGAGAAATTCTTTATTTCTCCTCCTATTTTACGTGAAAATCTTGCTGGGTAGACTATTTCAGACTTCAGATGTTTCCCTTTCAGAACTTTGAGTATATATTGCCACTCTCTTCTTGTCTGTAGCATTTCTATAGAGAAAAGAGCTGATAGCCTTATGGGGGTTCCCTTGGAATTAACTATTTTTCTCTTTCTGTCTTTATAATCCTCTCCTTATCTTTACCTTTTGCTGTTTTTATTATAATATGTCTTGGTGTAAGTCTGTTTGGCTTCATCTTGATTGGGACCCTCTATGCTTCCTGTATCTGGACTTCTGTTTCCTTCTTTAAATTTGGGATATTTTCATCCATAGTTTCTTCAAATATATTTTCAGTCACCTTTTCTCTTTCTTCTTCTTGGATCCCTATTATGCATAGATTACCATTCTTTATACCATCCCACACATCTTTTATATTGATTTCATTTTTTAAAATTTGGCTTTCTGTCTAGTGTCCCAATTTGATGATTTCCATTATTCTGTCTTCCAAGTCACTTATTCTTTCCTCCATATCATTCATTCTGCTCTTCATTGCCTTTAGCTAACATTTCATCTCAGCAAAAGAATTTCCTCATTTTCCTTGGCTCCTCCTTTTATTTTCTGGCTTTTTTTCATAGTAATCCTCATTTCTGTTGAGAGCCTTTCTTAATTCCTTCAGTAGTTTCATTACCTCCTTTTAAACTCGATGTCACTTTGACTAAAGAGATCTGTTTTATTCTTTGCTCCTTTAGGAGAATTATTATTATTATTTTTTAGAATTGGGAATGTTTCCTGTGTGGCTTCATTTTGTTCATATTTTTATTACTCTGTGAGTTCAGGGGAAACAAGTATCTAATATTGTTTTGGAGGGCCTTTTATATGCAGGAACATCCCTGGGTTGCTCATGTGGATTTATTATTATTATTATTATTATTATTATTATTATTATTATTATTTGCACAAGGGCTGATTTTGGCTTGTATGCTTGCCCTCACTTTCCTCAGTGTGAGTAGGCCATTGTCTCTTTAATAAGGTGCAATTCATGGCCCATGTTTGCTCCCAGGGTTTGCAGGTGTATGGCCCACGTTTGTTCCTAGGGACATGGATGCAATATGTGACACCTGGTCATAGGGTTCTTCACAGTGGCTGCAACCCCTGGGAAAGAGACAGTTGCAGGCTGCACCTGTTCACAGGGCCCTCAGCAGCAGCAGTGACCCCCAGGGAATTTGGGGCTGTGGGCAGCACTTGGTTGCTGGGCTGTTGACAGCATCAGCAGAGTCAGGTCTTGGAACACACAGCAGAGGTTGTTCTGGTGAGCTGTGCAAGCTCCAGGGGTATTCTGTGTTGTGCCTGGTCCCCAGTCCCAGGGCCTTCACTGCAGCAGTGATCCCTGGGGTTATGGGCTTGGCATGTGGTGCCTTGTCATGGGACCCTTAGTGGTGGTGGGCTGGGTCCACCTCTAGATTCTGAGGTGGCTACATTGGCTTCTGCCCACCCCCATAGCCAATGCAAGAGGTGCCTTGCTGCCTGAGAGCCCTTGCAATAAGTTCCTGTGGCAGTTCCACCCTTTCCCCTCTTGCAATACCCAACAATGTTGCCGTTCTTCTCCGTCACACACTCCCTCTAGCCTCTCAGGCTGTTTCCATACAGCCAAGCTTTGTCCTCTTCTTGGGAATGACCTCTGGATTCTGAACCTCAGCATCCAGACCCCACCCTAGTGTCTCAGGTTGAGATATACCATGTGGTTATACCTACCATCTGTGTGATTCTCTGCTTCGCCCTCCTCAGACCAGCTGCTGCACTTTATTCCTAGTCTTTGAGTCTTCCCCTCCATCCTGGTTGATCTCTCTGCCAGTCAGTGGGCTTCTAGTGTGTGGAATCCTTTCCTCTTTCACAGATCTCACCCAGGAATGCTTGTTCTGTCTAATACTTTTTTCCCTCTTCTCTTCTTTTTTTTCTTTAACCCTACCTAGTTATTTGGAGCTTTTCTTGTACTTTTGGAAGTTTGAGGTATTCTGCCAGTGTTCAGTAGATATTCTGTGTGAATCATTCTATGTGTATATTTTTTAAAATGTATTTATGGGAGAAGGTGAACTCCACATCCTACTCCTCCACCATCTTGATCTAATCTCTCCTTAATGTGATATAGGATAGATATGGTGAGCATGGACATCATAGGCTTGTTCCCAACTAAGGTACAATTAACAACGTCAAACTGTATGGTAAAAGAGCACAGTTTAATATGTTTGGAGGTGCATACATCTATGAAGCCTTAACCACTATTAAGTGTCAAGTAAACACAAGACAAGTCTACTGCCTTTGTGTGTGTGTGTGTCTTTTTTGCCATTTCTTGGGCTGCTCCTATGGAATATGGAGGTTCCCATGCTAGGGGTCTAATCGGAGCTGTAGCTGCCGGCCTACACCACAGCCACAGCAACGTGGGATCCAAGCTGCGTCTGCGACCTACACCACAGCTCGTGGCAATGCCGGATCCTTAACCCACTGAGCAAGGCCAGGGATCGAACCCACAACCTCATGGATCCTAGTCAGATTTGTTAACCACTGAGCCATGACGAGAACTCCAAGTCTCCTCCCTGTTGATTCAATTGGTAACGATATAGTCAGCCACTTTTTAATTCAGTGTATTACTTTATATGTACAGTAAAAAGAAGTGTAGCCAAATATGCTAGCTCACTAAAAAGAATGATAGCGAAATATCTACTCACTAAAAAAAATGATAGCAAAATGAAAGGGAAAAGATGATTGTAATGCTGAGAAGCCAATTTTAGACTACAGATAATATGTATTCTGAGGGAAGTAGAGTAAAAGCCCCATACTTCACTGGAATGCAGGCCTATGATGATAGCCTACCATGGTAGGTAGGTAAGCATCTGGTAGATGACATTGGAATAGCTCCTCTCAGGCCTTCCATCCTCTTGTGTTTAGGGAACCTCACAAGGTGGTTTTCAAAGACATAGAATAACTGTGGTTCAAGCCTTTACTTTCATGGTTTATGTGGATATATGGATGATTGGTGCTAAGACTGATCTGTTACCCTTTTATGTATATACCTATGAAACCATAATCACTAATAAGATAGAGAGTATATCACTTAAAAATTTCTTTATATCCATTTGTCATCCTTGCCTAACACCCCATCCTGTGTACGTTCCCCCCAACACACAGTCCTCAAGCAGCCACTCGTTTAATTATTGTTATTAGTTTGCATTTTCTATTTCTAAGCTTTTACATAAACAAAATCACAAAGTTTGTAGCCTTTGCATAATATTTTTATTTCACATTGCAAAATATATCTGAAATTTATCCATGTCATAGATTGTAACAGCAGTTCATTATTTTTTATGGCTGAATGAATAGTATCTATTTTATAGATGAACTACAATGCATGTATCCATTCATTTAGTTATAGAAGTTTAGGCTGTTTTCAGTTTTTAACTATTAGGAACAAATATTTTTGAATATTAATTTTAAGTTTTTATATAAACACATTTGGAGTTACCATTGTGGTTCCCTGGGCTAAAATTCCAACTAGTTTACTTGAGGATGTGGGTTTGATCCCTGGCTTGCTCACTGGGTTAAGGATCTGGCATTGCTGCAAGCTTGGTTGTAGGTCCCAGATGAAGTTTGGATACCGTGTTGCTGTGGCTGCAGTTGTAGCTGTGGCTGTGCCTGTCACCTGCAGCTCTGATTGAACTCCTAGCCTGGGAACTTCCATATGCTACAAGTGTGGCCCTAAAAAGGAACAAAAGAAGAAAAAACCTTTTCTTTCTCTTGGACATATCCCTAGAAATGGGGTGATTGAATCATTTTTTAAAAATTATTGGATTATATTTGACTTACAATGTTGTATAAGTTTTAGGTGAACAGCAATATGAATCAGTTATACACATAAATATTCTTTTTTCAATATAGTTATTACAGAATATATTGAGTAAATTTTCCTGTGTCACACAGCAGGTTATTGTGTGTGTGTGTGTGTGTTTGTGTGTGTGTGTGTTGCAAGTTCTTTGTGTATTCTGGATGAAATCCTTTATCAGACATATGCTTTGAAAATGTTTTCTCTAGGTTGTTCTGCTTATTTTTTTGAAGAACAGATGATTTACATTTTGATGATGTAAATCTGTCATTTTTTTAATGGATTGCAATTTTGGTATTATATTTGACAAGAACTCCTTCCTTGGTCATACCAGTTCCTTTGAACCCTCTTCTAGACTAGGATTCATTTTTAATTTGTCAAGCCCAATTTTAGAAAGAAACTGCTGTATTATTTTGCTAGGGCCAACTTATCAGTATCACATATTGCTTGGCTTAAACAAGTGAAATTAATTTCTTCATAGTCTTGGAGGCTAGAGGTCTGAGATGAAGATGTCTGTAGGTTTGTTTTTGTTTTTTAATGAGTTTTATTTTTTCCATCATAGCTGATTTACAGTGTTCTGTCAATTTTCTACTGTACAGCAAGGTGACCCATTTACACATACATGTATAGATTCTTTTTTCTCACATTATCATGCTCCATCATAAGTGACTTGATGTAGTTCCCAGTGCTATACAGCAGGACCTCATTTCTTATCCATTCCAAAGGCAATAATTTGCACTTAATAACTCAAATTCCCAGTCCAACCCACTCCCTCCTCCTCGCCCTTGGCAAACCACAGCTCTGTTTTCCAAGTCCATGATTTTCTTTTCTGTGGAAAGATTCATTTGTGCGGTATACTAGATCCCAGATATAACTGATATCATGTAGCATTTGTAGGGTTTGGTGTATATTCCTGAGGTTAGATTGAAGTCCCAGATTTCTTTGACATGTACCACTGGTGAGAATAGGAGAAATTCTAATTGAGGTCTCATTTAGTTGATCTTCATTTCTTTGTATTTTTCTTTATAGAGATTAATTTTTATTTTCTTTCTTTGTTGCTATTATTTTGGCACACCCTTCCCCATGGGAAAAACTCAGACTTCTCAGTCTTCTGATTCTGCTTCTGTGAAGATGGCTGCTTCTTTTCTAGTTTGAGGGAGAATCATCCTCAATATAAGTCTTTTTTTGGGGGGGAGGGCAAACCCACAGCTTATGGAAGTTCCCAGGCTAGGGGTCAAATCAGAGCTGTAGCCAATGGCCTACACAACAGCCACAGCAATGTGGGATCTGAGCCATGTCTGTGAACTAGCAATGCTGGATCCTTAACCCTTAAGCGAGGCTAGGGATTAAAACCAAATTCTCATGGATACTAGTCGGGTTCATTACTGCTGAGCTCTGATGAGAACTCCCTTGATAGAAGTCTTCTTTGCTCTTTTCAAGTTGGGATTTACTCCCTGATACTTGAGCAAGAAATCCCTGGCTTTTTGTGAGTCCCTTATTTTTATGGACTCCACTACTTGGGCTTGTTCAGAGACATTCTTTTGGCTCCTTATGGGAAATTTCATAAAAGGAACACTTTGCTTTAGAGACAGAATTTTATGTGAAACTGACTTTTTCCTACCTGCCTCTTTGCTCTACTTGATCCAGCTCCTCCGATGGGCAACTTTTAGTCTACTGAGATACCCCTTCCTCAGCTCCAGCTGACTATATGTTTAAGATTAATTTGGAATTGCACTGGCCTCTTTAGGAAAACACAGATCTTCCCAAACTGGCTCATTTTAGGCCCTCTCCTTTTCCATTACCTCTGCTCCTCCTTCCTCCTCTTATACCTTTTACCACCACCTTCCCTTCAGCACATTTGAATTTTTTGATATGTTCTTCAAGAGCTGTTCCCCCCATCATTAACTCCCTTAGCTTAAAGCCCCTTACCCCCATTACGGGTTCTCAAAGGGACTCCATGACCCCAAAATCAACCACCTGAGGTTTATAGGTTAATTGGAAATAAACTGGATAGTTTATCTACTCAGATAAACTTTGGAGAAACCCATACAGACACTTGGTATCTATTCATCCCTCACTCAAAATTTAGCCCACATCTTCTACAATATGTTCAAGGCAAAATAAAATCTTAACATATATTGGTGGGAAGCTTTAGCCCTCACATTGAGCAGGTAACCAAAAACACAACTGAAGAAAAATTGAAAATGGGGCAAAGATGAGAGCCGACCCTTTTATATAAAGCAATGAGTTTTATATTTATTGTGTTTGTCCACTGACTCAGCTAAAATTTTAGAATGAAAACTGGGAGATAATCTATTTGTATTTCTCTGTATGTTTATCTATATGTATACATATATATAGATATGCATGTATGTTTGTTATGTATATATGACATGTTCTTACCTATAGATTTTATGACCAAATTAATTCATAAAATTTCTTAAGGAAGCTTTATTTTAATTGTCTTAGAGGCAAATAAGTACAAAATTAAGTATTCTTAAAATTCACAGAAATAAGCTGAATGTCTAAGTTTGTTTTTGATGGCCACTCATGACATATGGAAGTTCCCAGGCCAGGTACTGAATATGAAACTCAGCTCCAACCTATACTGCAGCTGCAGCAACACCAGCCAGATCCTTTAACCCATTGCAGTGTGCTGGGGATCAAACCCATGTCTCCATGGTGGCCTGAGCCACTGTAGTCAGATTCTTAATCCACTGTGCCACAGGAGGAACTCCTGATTGTCTAATTTAAATACAAAAAAACCTTATTTTTATAAAAACTAACCCGTGTTTTAAAAATTCAGTTTCACAAAATTTCCATAAATCTGTAGCAAATGAGACAGTTTAATATTGTTGGTTTTTTTTTAATATTTTTAAAAATGTATTCCCAAATGTGCATTAAAATAAACACATTCAGAACAGCAAAGAAAACCTGGGAAGCCATAAGAGGTCTTTTATGTTAATCAAAGTGATTAATTTGTTTATAGGGAATGCTTACATTTCTCAAGGAATAAGGAGTAAATTAAAACCAATATGAAATAAAGTTTTTGCCCAACATGTGACCAACTTAGTTAACACTACTAAATGGAATAAACATGTCAATTTATCTGATATATTCATTTTTTAAGTAAAATAACTGTCATAATATTGTTGATTGTATAAAAATATTGTTTGTTTTATAAAAATAGCTATGACTTTTGAGTTTTCAGCATTTAAGCATAATATAAACATATTTTTATTCAACTTGGTTTGCTAGTTAAACTGTTTACTACATATGTAAGATTATAAACATTATAATTTATTTTAATCAAAGTGAGTCATTCCAACAAGCTTTATTTCAACAATTATTAAATTTTATGATATTCAGGCTTAACATATTTAATACTCTTAATAAACATGTTCTTTATTGTTACACTGAAAAATTGTAGTACAAAGAAGCATGTACCTATAAAAATGTGAGATGATATAAATCTTGCTGGACAGCTATAGAATATTATAGACAGTTTATAATTATCTACTTCATAATTTTCATAATTTTCTTTATAAAATAAAGATTATTCATGTTTAAACAAGACAATCAATATATGCAAATGAAACCACTATGAATAATAAAGATCATTTGTATATATGCAAAGTATGTAGCATGTGTTTTTGTTAAGGAAAAGAGAGCAATTTTGTCCTAAAGTAAAATGACTAGTTCTTCTAAAATGAGAAAGAGGAAGATGTAAGACAAAATATGAAAGGCTATCGAAAGGAGGAAAATGTTTGTGGAAATTTTTTTTTTCTTTTTAGGGCCACACCTGCAGCATATGTAAGTTCCCTGGCTAGGGGCGAAATTGGACCTATAGCTGCTGGCCACAGCAACAGCCACAGCCACAGACACAGAGGATCCAAGATGCATCTGTGACCTACACCACAGATTATGGCAATGCCAGATCCTTAACCCACTGAGCAAGGCCAGGGATCCAACCTGTATCCTCGTGGGTACAATTTGGGCTCGTTACCACTGAGCCACAAAGGGAACTTCTGGGTTTGTGGAAATCTTATCTCATGTAATCAAAGCTGGCTAAGATTATATGGGTTTATTTATAATTTTTAAATGAATTTTATTATCAATATGCTAACCTAAAACTAGCTATTGTTTTTCTCTATATTAAAATGACAGTGTTTTCTTGGGTTATTGGCCTACTCTTAAAAGATTTTTCTTTACTTTTTTTTTCTTTCTACTTTTCTAAGTATAGTTGATTTATTTATTTATTTATTTATTTTTATTTATTTTTAAAAATTTTTTTTTATTTTTTTAATAATTTTTTTTATTTTCCCACTGTACAGCAAGGGGGTCAGGTTATCCTTACATGTATACATTACAATTACTATGGAGAACAGTTTGGAGATACCTTAGAAATCTATACATAGAACTTCCATATGACCCCACAATCCCACTCTTGGGCATCTATCCGGACAAAACTCTACTTAAAAGAGACACGTGCACCCGCATGTTCATTGCAGCACTATTCACAATAGCCAGGACATGGAAACAACCCAAATGTCCATCGACAGATGATTGGATTCGGAAGAGGTGGTATATATGCACAATGGACTACTACTCAGCCATAAAAAAGAATGACATAATGCCATTTGCAGCAACATGGATGGAACTAGAGAATCTCATACTGAGTGAAATGAGCCAGAAAGACAAAGACAAATACCATCTTCTTTACTTTTTGAGTAATATACCTAGAAAACAAAGATTCTGTGTGTTATCAGAATGATTTCCTGTGCTTTGTGTTAACATTTTCATATCCTTGATTAAGAGTATCAATTCTTTTCACTTTTAAAAGAGTTGAGGTTTTGGAATTCCATTCTTGTGCAGCAGGGTAAGGATCTGGCATTGTCATTGAAGTAGCTCAAGTTGCTGCTGTGATGTGGGTTTGATCCCTGACCCAGGAATTTCCACATGCTGTGGGTGTGGCAAAAAAAAAAAAAAGAGCTGAGGTTTTGTTTTTACAATAGTGTTATCTCCTATATTTATTTTTGAAATTGCTTGTTGTCATTTATATTCTTTCACAGTGACCCATGATCCTACTTAGCCAAGTGTTCAAATCTTTTGTCATTTTTGAACAATATTTGATATTTTATCTTCCCAAAATAAACCCTAAGTATAATTTTGATATCAAACTAACTTGAAAATCTCAAAAAATTTGTTCTTTTATATTATAAAAAGAGAGATGTGAAAAATTGATAGGGTCTTTGATGTTGAGTTGAATGAGAAAACATTGTCCAGTGAGAAGATATGCTTAACCTTCCTTAGGTTATTTTTGTATGGCTAAAATGCAAACAATGAAAATGTTTTTAAAATTGTATAAAGTTTTTTGAAATTTTTTAATGCCCTTATTTTCAGTGATATGTCCTAGTCTTGGTTTTCCTGATAATAGGCAATTCCAGTTATTATTTTAAAATGTTATATGCCACAGAAACAACCAAATTTCCTTGTCAATTTTATCATTTTTATAATAAACTCTTATCAGATCTTTAACCACAGCTATTTTAAGATTTTTTTTGTCAACTGTAGTTTTTGTTTTACTCTGATGCTTTTCTGAAAAGTCTTTCAATCAGCTACAGGCCAGAGTGCTTATCTGCAACAAAAAGGGACTAAGAATTAATTACATGGGACTTAATGAACTAATAAAAGATGATTGTAACTTTGTTTGGAATATTGCTAATATTTTAATGCTCTATTTTATGGCTATATGGAACCCCTTTCTATTTTCCTTTAAGCTGTCTATAACACAACAGTTTAGTAGATTATATTTTTATAAACATAAATGAAATATCTTTTTCTCCTTGCCTGATTACTCCAGAATTTGGAAAATATTATTGATTATTGTTATGGAAATAAAATTATTTAAACAAGTTCAGTAAGAATATGTCCTTTAATAGGAAATAGTTTTAAATATTGATTATATAACCAAAGATTTGACTCAAATATCATATTTAAGGGAGTTGCCGTCGTGGCTCAGTGGTTAATGAATCCGACTAGGAACCATGAGGTTGCGGGTTCAGTCCCTGCCCTTGCTCAGTGGGTTGATGATCCAGCATTGCCGTGAGCTGTGGTGTAGGTTGCAAATGCGGCTTGGATCCTGTGTTGCTGTGGCTCTGGCGTAGGCCAGTGGCTACAGCTCCGATTGGACCCCTAGCCTGGGAACCTCCATATGCCATGGGAGTGGCCCAAGAAATGGCAAAAAGACAAAAAAAATCATATTTAAGAATGATGTACATAAAATCAATTATGACCAGAGAGTTTTAAAGAAATAAAGTTGACCTTATGGAGCCAATCCTTACAAAGTCCTCTTGGGAAAACTGGCCTGGTACCTGGCCTACAGGGCTTCCAGCCATATAGATGAGTAGTATGGTCATTTTCTTGCAGCCTTAGGGAGATTAGGATATTTTGGAGATAGGTACTCACCCAAATCTATAGGTGCTGCAGGTGAAGTCTGATGGTGAGTTCATGGCTTGGCTTTCTGATTTGAGAAGCTATTAAAGCTCCAGTCTGAGATTATTTATGAAAACTTTCAGCAAAACAAACTTAAAAATCCCTTTCTTAAATTCCAGCAAAGCAAAAATTTAAAGCTCAATCTCCATTCTTGCTCCACTTATATAAATAATCAAGCCAAATATAGTGAGATGGAGGTTACTTTGTAAATGGGAATAATCTTAATTTATCTTTGATCAAAATCAGGGGCTAACTGTAGAAAAAATATGTTTCAGTAGAAAACTATAACCCTCCCTGTGTGGAATTCTATTTCTGTTCATTGTCTTTGAGCTATTTTTTCAATATTTGTATATTACCTTTTAGTTTTTATTTTGTTACTTACTTATACATTGAATTGGATCCTACCATCTTGCACATTTGTCAGTCCTTACCGAATATTCCATCCTTTTAGTTTCCTTCAATATTTGTCTATGAGTCTCCAAACTAATATTTCCATTTTTTTCTCCCACCCTCCTGATTTGGTGCCACTGAGAACTAAAACCTGACTATCCATAACCTTATTAGTGCTCTAAGTTTTCTAGTAGCTGGCCTTCCTCCAACCCCATCTTGATATAAAGAAGCCCTGTGGCCTGAAGCTAGACTACTTGATGCAAACTTCATATAGACTACTTGATGTAAACTTCAAAGAAATCACAATCATAGAACGTTATAGGAGTGACAAAATTTGCTTTGTCAATCATGAAGTTCATTGGAACACCCCTATTTTCTTTGATCCACTCCAGGAAGTAACTATGACTGTGACCAAAATTTTCTTGATCTCTGTGCCGTCACCAAAAACATTCAAACTGCAACCTAGGAAATATGGAAGACCACTGCTGCTCTTCTCACTTCACCATCTAAAGATGCTTCAAGCCGAGCATCTAGAAATCCTCTTAAACTGACTACTTTCTGGACACAAACACTGGGTTTAAATTCTGCTACAACCATTGATATTTGTTTTTCTTTTTCTTTTCATAGGAATTCCCTTCAATAAATGCCTGATGGGTTACACTATCCAGCAAATATCCTCTTCTACCAATTTTCAACTGATAGTTCAGCTGGTTCTAATTGAACAAAAGGTGGCAAAAGAGAAATGGATTTATGTTGTTTAGAAGAAAGAATAGAGTCTTTTCCCTCCTTGAACATGAGGAAAGGCTGTCCAGGTTTCCCCCCTTGACCAAACTTTAGTCAGGCTCATTTGAGTCCTCTTCTCAGCTAGGCCTAATCCTTGGCCAGCTGAGCCCACTTTTAGCAAGAATCCTACCAAACTGGTTTATTGAGAATCCATCCACCCTTGATATCTTGTCAAATGTCTCATCTCCCATCATTGATATATAATCAATTTCCTCTTCCACTCATCTTTGGTACTTAACCACTTTCCTGATGGTAAGTTTCCATCCTTTTCCTCACCCTACCTGTTGACTATTAATCTTTCGTTTTGGGGTTAAGTTTAATTGTTTTCCTCTATTGAAATAATATTGAATAAAGTCTTCTTTAGAAGCACTTAAAATAATCTAAAAATAATTTATATTCATCTTCACATTAATCATTTCTGAATATTTTAAACTATATAAATCTAGGGTTTTTGGTCTATTATTATATTCCATTTGACTGAAGAAATTCCTTTATACTTTAGTACACATCTGATGGCAGTGAAGCAACTGAAAGAGCTTTTGTTTGTCTGAAAATGTCATTATTTCTCTGCTTTTGAAAGATAGTTCTGCTAGATTTAGACTTCCAGGTTGACCTTTTTTCATCCAGTGTTTCCTTATTTATTGATTTTCATCAAGATATACAATACTCTTACTTTTTAATTGAGGTTCACCATTTTAAAGTGTACAATTCAGTAGTTTTATTATACTCACAGAATAGTGAGTATATTCACCATTATTTTATTCCAAAACATTTTTATTATCACAAAAAGTAACACTATACCCATTACTCATGAGCAATAACTCCCCATTTCTCCTTTCCCATCCCCTATATTTTGTATCTATGAATTTCCCTATTCAGAGAATTTCATAGAAATGAAAATATGTAATATGTAACTTTTTCTGACTGGCTCATTTTGCTTAACATAATGATTTTAAGATTAATTCATGTCATAACATGTATCAATACTTCATTCCTTTTTATGGATAAATATTGTTCCACTTTATGGATACACCACAATTGTTTATTTGTTAATCATTTGATTGACATTAGGGTTGTTCACACTTTTTTGTTACCATGTATATTACTGCCATGAATATTTAAGTATAAGATTTTGTATGAATGTGTGTTTTCAATTCTTTTAGGTATATATCTGGAACTGAAATTTTTGAATTACATGGTAACTATAGACTGGGTGGTTTAAACAATGTAAATTTATACCTTACAGTTCAAGAGACTTGGGAAGACCAAGATCAAGGTGCTAGCAGATCTGGTGTCTGGTGAAGGCCTGCTTCCTAGCTTATGGACAGCCACCTTCCTGTTGTATCTTCATATAGTTGAGGAAGACAGAGACAAAGATCAGATCTCTTGTAACTTTACTTATCATAATGACAGGACAGCCAGTCCTGTCATTATGGCTCCACCCTCATGACTTAATTACCTCCCAAAATCCACATCTTCAATTACTGTCACTTTGGGTATTAGGAATTTTTGAAGGACACAGGTTTTCAGTCCATGGCATTCCATCCCTGGCTTTCTGAAATTCATGTCCTCACATGCAAAATACATTATTTCCATCCCAACAGGTCTGAAGTCTTAATTCATTCCAGAATCAATTCTGAAGTCAAAAGTCTCATAAATATCATCTCAACTGGATATGAATTTGACCTGAGGTATGATTCTTCCTGAACAAAACTTCTAAGTTTTGACCTGTTTAAAAAACAAACAAACAAACAAGTTATGTGCTTCTAAATGAAACAGGATTAGGATAGAGATTTCTACTCCAAAAGGGAGAAATAGGAAGGAATAACATGATAGGGGGTCCCATACGAGTGCAAAATTTAGCAAGACAAATTCCATGAGACCTTAAAACTTGAAAATAATCATCTTTGACTTAATGCTCTGCCCTGTCCACCTGCTAGGAAAGCAATATCACCCCCATAACTCAGCAGGGCTGCTTTCTATGGCAGCCCCAGCCATGCCACTTCTCACCCAGGAGGGGCCCCACCCCTATGACTTCTGTCAGAGGTCATTTACCCTTTTGAAACACAGGCAGTGGCCTGGTGATCTCTGAATTCTCTTGGGACCATTCTTCCTGGTTCTTGAGGAAACAGGTTCATAGCCAAATAACCTTATCGTTAAGTCCTGCAGAATCTAAGAACTCCAATAGATTTACTTTATTCTGTCCAATCTTCTTCCCCATCATCATTCAAACTAGCAGTGTTCCTGCTGGGGTGGGTGATTAGGTATGTAGTCACACTCACACCAATCTCCTTGTCATGCGGTTGCTTTGCCATACCCTCAAGTGCTGTTGTCAAAACATGATTTCTCATTTTAAGCAATATGGATCAGCTGAAATTTTTACAGATACTTAAGTTGTGATTCAGTTTTGCTTAATGATTACTTCTTCAAGTCATTTCCCTCTTACATTTTACTCTAAGCAGTCCGGCAAAACCAAGCCACTCCTTCAACATTTTGCTTATAAATCTCAGCTAAATATCAAGTTATATCACCTACAAATTCTACTTCCACAAAACACTAGAACATGAGCACAATTTAGCCAAGTTTTTGTGTCTTTATAAAACAGATTGCCTTTTGTCCATTTTCTAATAACATGTTCCTCATTTTCATCTGAGATCTCATCAAAATTGTTTTCAGTGCCCACACTTTTACCAACCTTCTGTACCTGATTATGTGCCCTCTACGAAGATAGAAGTTTCCTCTCCAGCTTCCCTTTTTTCTTTCTGAACTCTCACCAGAATTGCCTTAAGAATTCCCTTCATGGTAATACTAGATTTTTCTAGCATTCACTTTAAATCTTTTCTAGTCTCTACCAATTACTTAATTCCAAAGCAGCATCACATTTTTAGGTATTTGTTAGAGCAGACCCTGCTTCTTGTACCATTTTCTTATTTCAGGCTGCTGTTAACAGAAATTCAACTAACAATTAAGCTAAGAAGAAAAAAAAATATTTGAGCCAATCCAAGGATTTTAACCTAGGAAACAGACTCTCTCTTTTAAGCACTGAAAACTATTTAACTGTTTTCTAACTGGAGTTAGAGATGAAGTTTTATGTATTTTGAGACAGAGAATTATGTATCATATTGACAATTTAGTATTTGGTTAGGCATGGAAATACAGAGTGAGCCTTTAGGTCAATGCAGCCCCTGTATATGATGAGAAAAAATATAATCTTAAGAAGTTCCCGTTGTAGTTCAGCAGGTTAAGAACCTGACTAGTGTCCGTGATGATGTAGGTTCGATCTCCAGCCTCGCTCAGTGAGTTAAGGATCTGGCATTGCTATGAGGCTGTGGTGTAGGTCACAGATGAGGCTCAGTTCCCATGTTGCTGTGGCTGTGGTGTAGGCCAGCAGCTGCAGCTCCAATTCTACCCCTAGCCTTGGAACTGCTATGTACCAGACAAAAAAAAAAAAAAGAAATACTAATCTTAAAATTACAATGCTGGTGTCCGAAGAAAGGGGACATTTTTTTCAAAGGTTGATTGTATCCTCCAGCCTAGAGGAGGTCTGGATACTATGTGATGCAGATGCACATTGCATATTATAAAAGACCCATCACAAACAGGGACATGTTGGGCATGTTCTATTTAATTCTGACTTAGTTTGATTGTCCTACCATGGAGAAATTTATGATTTTTCCTCCTCACTGCTATGACTGAATAGCATAGACTGGGTGTTTTAAACAATATAAATTTACTTTTCTTGGTTCTGAAGGCTGGTAAGTCTCTGAGGAACTGCCAAGTTATTTTCCACAGTGGCTGTGTTATTTTACCTTCCCACCAGCAGTATATATTTTTAATTTCTCTACATCCTTGCCAATACTTAAAAAAAAATTATAGCCGTCCTACTGGATGTGAATTGATATCACACTGTGCTTTTTATAATTGAGGTGAAATTTATATAACAAAAAATTAACCTTTAATTAATTAAAGTGAACAATTCAGTGGTATTTAGTGCATTCATGATATTGTGTAACCACTACTTCTTTGTAGTTCCAAAACATTTTCATTACCCTCAAAGGAAACCCTGTACAAATTAAACTGTTGCTCTTCATTCACCTATCTCCCTCAGGACCTGCAAACACTGAACTGCATTCTATCTCTATGGATTTACCTATTCTGAATATTTCATATAAGTAGAATCATACAATATGAAACCTTTTGCTTCTTCTTTCACTTAGCATACTATTTTTAAGGTTTATCTATTTGTAGCATATTTTTAAGGTTTATCTACTTTATAGCCTCAGTACCTCATTTCTTTTTATGGCCAAATGATACTCCATTGTATGTTAACTACTACAATTTTTTTTATCCATTCATCCTCTAGTGAATATTTAGATTGTTTCCCAAGTATTCTGAGTATTGTCAATAGTGCTGTTATGAACATACATGCATATGCATTTGTTTGAGTACTAGTTTTCAGTTCTTTTGGGTATACACCTAGAAGACTAATTACTGGGTCATATGGTAATTCTATGTTTAAAATTTGAGAAATAGCCAAATGGTCTTCCACAATAACTGGATCAATTTACTTTCTCACCAGCAGTGTATAAGAGCTCCAATTTCTTCACAGCCTCCCCAACAGTTATTTTCCAACTTTTTTCTTTTACGTTTTGCTTTTTGCTTTTTCCTTTTTTTTTCCTGCACTCATGGCATGTGCAAATTCCTGGGCCAGGGATCAAACTCACACCATAGCAGTGACCTGAGATGCTTGCATGACAACACCAGATCCTTAACCTGCTGCATCACAAGGGAACTTTCCAACTTTTTGATTATAGACACATTAGTGGGTGAGAGGTAGTATTGCATTATGGTTTAGATATACATTGTACTAATGACTAATGATATTGAACATATTTTCATTGGCTTATTGTCCATTTCAGTATCCTCTTTTGAGAAATGTCTATTTAAATCATTTATATTTTTGTTAATTTTTTTTGTTTGGTTCTGCTGTTTGTTGTGGGGTTGTAATAGTTTTTATATGTTTTGGAAACTAGACACTTATAAGGCATAAGAGTGATTTTATTTCTCCCTTCTGTGGATTTATTTTCAATTTCTTGATAGTGTTCTTTGAAGCACACAGGTTTTCAATTTCTGTGAAGTCCAATTTATCTATGTTTCTTTAGGTGGTGCACTATTGGTGTCATATCTAAGAAATCATTCCCAAATCCCTAATCAGAAAATTTACACCTTTGTTTTCTTATAAGTTTTTATTGTTTTAGCTTTAGATCTTTGATCCATTTTGAATTGTTTTTTGTATATGATGTGAGGTAGAGGTCAATATCTATTCTTTTTTTAAAAAAAATTATTAAACTATAGTTGATTTACAATGTTCCATCAATTTCAGCTATACAGCAAAGTGACCCAGCCATACACATCCCTGCCTCATACAAACACACATACACATATATGTATATACGTATATACACATTCTTTATTTTCCCTATTATCTTCCATCATGATCTAACCCAAGAGACCATTCACAATATGCTGTGCTATACAGGACCTAATAATCTATCCATTCTAAATGTAATAGTTTGCATCTTCAAACCCCAAACTCCCTGTCCACTTCTTTCTGCCATCCATTGCCTGGCAAACACAACTCTCTGCTCTCTATGTCCATGATCTCTTTCTGTTTTGTAGATAGAATCATTTATGTCATATTTTAGATTCCAAATATAAGTGATAACATATAGTATTTGTCTTTCTCTTTCTGGCTTACTTCACTTAGTATGAGCATCTCTAGTTGCATTCATGTTGATACAAATAGAATTATTTTGTTCTTTTTTGAGGCTGGGTAATTTTCCATGACATATATGTACTACATATTCTTAATCCATTCATCTATTGATGGACATTTAGGTTGTTTCTATGTCTTGGTTATTGTGAATAGTGCTGCAGTGAACATAGGGATGCATGTATCTTTTTGAATGAATTTTGTCCAGATATGTGCCCAGAAGGGGATTGCTGGACCATATGGTAGTTCTATATTTAGTTTTCTGAGGTATTTCCATATTGTTTTCCATAGTGGTTGTACCAATTTACATTACCATCAACAGTGAAGGAGGGTACCCTTTTCTCCACACCCTCACCAGCGTTTACTATTTGTTGCCATGTTAATTACGGCCATTTTGACTGGTATGAGGTGGTACCTCATTGTAGTTTTGACTTGGTTGTCTCTAATAATCAGTGATGTTGAGCATTTTTTCCTGTGCCTGTTGGCTATATGCATGTCTTCTTTAGAGAATTTTTTTTTCGGTCTTTTGACCTTTTTAAAATTGGGTTGTTTGGTTTTTTTGTTGTTGAGTTGTATGAGTTCTTTGTATATTTTGGAGATTAAGCCTTTGTTTGTTGCATCATCTGGAAATATTTTCTCCTGTTCTCTGTGTTGTCTTCTCCTTTTTTACATGCTTTCCTTTGCTGTGCAAAAGTTTTTGAGTTTAATTGGGCCCCATTGGTTTATTTTTGTCTTTATTTTCATTATTCTAGGAGCATGATGAAATAAGATATTGCTGAGATATATGTAAAGAGGGTTCTGCCTATGTTTTCCTCTAGGAGTTTTATAGTAGTTGGCCTTACATTTAGGTCTTTTATCCATTTCAAGTTTATTTTTGTGTATGGTGTCAGAAAGTGTTCTAATTTCATTCTTTTACATGTAGCTGTCCACTTTTCCTAGTGCTGCTTATTGAAGAGAAAATCTTTCCTCTGGTGTATATTATTGCTTCCTTTTCTATATATACTTGACCATACTTGCTTGGGTTTATTTCTGTGCTTTATATCCTGTTGTAATGATAAATATTTCTCTTTTTCTGCCAGTACCATACTGTTTTGATCACTGTAGCTTTGTAGTATAGTCTGAAGCCAGGGAGTCTGATTCCTCCACTTCTGTTTTTTCTTTTCAATGTTGCTTTGGCTATTCAAAGTCTTTTGTGTTTCCAGAAAATTTTTAAATAGTTTGTTCTACTTCTGTGAACAATGTTCTTGGTAATTTGATAGGGATTGCATTGAATCTGTAGACTGTCTTGGCTAGTGCAGTCATTTTGCTAATATTTATTCTTCCAATCCAAGAAACGTGGTATATCTTTCCATCTTTCTGTGTCATCTTTGATTTCTTTCATCAGTGTCATATAGTTTTTAGAATACAAGTCTTTTGTCTCTTTAGGTAGGTTAATTCCTAGGTATTTTATTTTTCATAAGATTATAAATAGGATGTTTTCCCTAATTTCTCTTTCTGATATTTCATTATTAGTGTATAAAAATGCAATCAACTTCTGTGTGTTTATTTTGTATCCTGGAAATTTACCAAATTTATTTATGAGCTCTGATTGTTTTCTTATACTGCTTTTAGGATTTTCTAGGTATAGTTTGTGTTGTCTGCAAGCAGTGATAGATTTGTTTCTTCTTTTCCATTTTGGATTCCTTTTATTTATTTTTCTTCTCTGATTTCCATGGCTAGGACTTCCAAAACTATGTTGAATAGACGTGGCAAGAGTGGATATCCTTGTCTCACTCCTGTTACCAGAAATGACTTCAGTTTTTCACCATTGAGAATGATGTTAGCCGTGGGTTTATTATGTTAAGATCGTTTCCCTTTATGCCAATTTTCTGGAGAGTTTTTATCAGAAATCAGTGTTGAATTTTGTCAAAAGCTTTTTCTGCATCCATTAAGATGATCATATGGTTTTTATTTTCCAGTTTGTTGATATGGTCTATCACACTGATTGATTCGAGGACATCAAAGAATGCTTGCATCCCTGGATAAATCCCACTTTTTCATGGTGTATGATCTTTTAAATATATGGTTGGATGTGGTTTGCCAATGTTTTGTTGAGGATTTTTGCATCAGTGTTCATCAGTGATATTGGCCTGTAGTTTGCTTGCTTTTTTTTCCCCAGTATCTTTGGATGGTTTCAGTATCAGGGTGAGGTAGGCTTCTTAGAATTTGCTTGGGAGTGTTTCTTCTTCTGCAATTTTTTGGAAGAGTTTCATAGAATAGGGGTTAACTCTTTTCTGAATGTTTGATAAAACACACCTGTGAATCCATCAGTTCCTAAACTTTTATTTTTTGGAATTTTTTAAATTGCATTTTCAATTTTTTCAATTTCATCACTAGTCATTGGTCTATTCATACTTGATATTTCTTCCTAATTCAATCTTGGTAGATTATACCTTTGTGAGAATCTATTTCTTCTATATTGTCCATTTTATTGGCATACAGTTGCTCATAGTAGTCTCTCACGATCCTTTGTATTTCTGTAGTGTCTGTTGTGACTTCTTGTTTTTCGTTTCTAGTTTTATTGATTTGAACTTCTTTTCTTGATGAGTCTGGCAAAATGTATATCAATTTTATTGCTCATTTCAAAGAACCAACTTTTGGTTTCATTGATCTTTGTTATCATTTTCTTTGTCTCTATGTCATTAATTTCCACTATAATCTTTATGATTTCTTTCCTTCTACCAATTTTGGGCTTTGTCTGTTCTTCCTTTTCTAGAAATTTTAAGTATAAGGTTAGGTTGTTTATTTGAGTTTTTTCTTTCCTGATATAAGATTTTATTGCTGTAAACTTCCCTCTCAGAAGTGCTTTACTGTGCCCCATAGGATTTATTTATTTATTTATTTATTTATTTATTTATTTATTTATATTTTTATTATTTTTTATTTTTTTACATTTTTTATCACTCAAATGAATTTATCACATCTGTAGTTGTATAATGATCATAACAATCCAATTTCACAGGATTTCCATCCCACAACCCAAGCACATCCCCCAACCCTGAACTGTCTCCTGCAGAGACCATAGGTTTTTCAATGTCTGTGAGTCAGCATCTATTCTGCAAAGAAGTTCATTGGGTCCTTTTTTCAGATTCCACATGTCAGTGAAAGCATTTGATGTTAGTGTCTCATTGTCTGACTGACTTCACTTAGCATGATAGTTTCTAGGTCCATCCATGTTGCTAAAAATGCTGGTATTTCATTCATTTTAATGGCTGAGTCATATTCCATCGTGTATATATACCACATCTTCTAGATCCACTCCTCTGTTGATGGACATTTAGGTTGTTTCCATGTCTTGGCTGTTGAAAATAGTGCTGCAATGAACATCGGAGTACATGTGTCTTTGCGAGTCATGGTTTTCTCTGGATAGATACCCAGGACTGGGATTGCTGGGTCAAATGGTAGTTCTATTTGTAGTTTTCTGAGGCATCTCCATACTGGTTTCCACAGTGGTTGCACCAATTTACAATCCCACCAACAGTGTACTAAGGTTCCTTTTTC
The DNA here is from genome assembly GCF_016906955.1 of Phacochoerus africanus. Classification (NCBI taxonomy): domain Eukaryota; kingdom Metazoa; phylum Chordata; class Mammalia; order Artiodactyla; family Suidae; genus Phacochoerus; species Phacochoerus africanus. The sequence continues at coordinate 55,573,761 of NC_062560.1, forward strand.
TCCACACCCTCTCCAGCACTTATTGTTTGTAGACTTTTTGATAATGACCATTCTGAGGTGTAAGGTGGTACCTCATAGTGGTTTTGATTTGCTTTTGTCTAATAATGAGTGATGTTGAACATCTTTTCATGTGTTTTTTTGGCCGTATTGTATGTCTTCTTTGGAGAACTGTCTGTTTAGATCTTCCGCCCATTTTTTGATGGGGTTGTTTGTGTTTTTGGTATTGAGCTGTAGGAGGTGTTTATAAATTTTGGAGATTAATCCCTTGTCAGTCGTTTCATTTGCAAAGATTTTCTCCCATTCTGTGGGTTGTCTTTTTGTTTTGTTTAGGGTTTCCTTTGCTGTGCAGAAATGTTTAAGTCTGAATAGGTCCCTTTTTGTTTATTTTTGTTTTTATTGGCAATATTCTAAGAGGTGGATCTGAGAAGATGTTGCTGTCAGTTATGTCAGAGAGTGTTTGGCCTATGTTTTCCTCTAAGAGTTTTATAGTGTCTGGTCTTACACCTAGGTCTTTAATCCACTTTGAGTTTACTTTTGTGTATGATGTTAGGGAGTGTTCTAATTTTATTCTTTTCCATGCAGCTGTCTGGTTTTCCCAGCACCACTTATTATCAGGCTGTGTTTTCTCCATTGTATATTCTTGCCTCCTTTGTCATAGATTAGTTGGCTGTAGATGCATGCATTGAATTCTGGGCTTTCTATCCTGTTCCAGTTATCTATATTTCTGTCTTTAGGCCAGTACCATATGGTTTTGATGACTGTTGCTTTGTAGTATAGTCTTAAGTCTGGGAGCCTGATTCCTCCAGCTCCATTTTTCTTTTTCAGGATGTCTTTGGCTATTCTGGGTCTTTTGTGCTTCCAAACAAACTTGAAAATATTTTGTTCGAGTTCTGCGAAAAATGTCCTTGGTAATTTGACAGGGATCATATTAAATCTGTAGATTGTCTTGGATGGTATCATCATTTTAACAATAGTAACTCTTCCAATGTAAGACCATGTTATGTCTTCCCATCTATTTGTGTCATCTTTGATTTCTCTCATCAGTGTCTTATAGTTTTCAGAGTACAGGTCTTTTGTCTCTTTTTTAAATTTTTTTTTTTATTACTCAAATGAATTTACCACATCTGTACTTTTGTCTCTTTAGGTAGGTTTACTCCTAGGTATTTTATTGTTTTGGATGCAATGGTAAATGGGATTGCTTCCCTAATTTCTTTTTCTGATCTTTCATTGTTAGTGTATAGAAATGCTATCAATTTCTGTGTATTAATTTTGTATCCTGTGACTTTGCCAAATTCATGAATGAGCTCTAAGAGTTTTCTGGTAGAGTCCTTAGAATTCTCTAGGTTTAGTATCATGTAATCTGCAAATAGTGATAGTTTTAATTCTTCCTTTCCAATTTGTATTACTTTTATCTCTTTTACTCGTCTGATTGCTATGACTAGGACCTCCAAAACTTTGTTGAGAGTAGTGGTTTTAGGGGACATCCTTGTCTTGTTCCTGATCTCAGTGGGAATTCTTTAAGCTGTTCACCATTGAGAATGATGTTTGCTGTGGGTTTGTCACATATGGCCTTTATTATGTTGAGGTAGGTTCCCTCTATGCCCACTTCCTGAAGGGTTTTTATCGGAAATGAATGTTAGATTCTGTCAAAGGATTTTTCCGTGTCTATTGAGAGGATCGTACGGTTTTAATTCTTCAGTTTGTTAATATGGTGTATCACACTGATGGATTTGCGGATATTGAAGGACCCTTGCATCCCTGGGATAAATCCCACTTGATCATGATGTACAATCCTTTTAATGTATTTTTGGATGTGATTTGCTAGTATTTTGTTGAGGATTTTTGCATCGATATTCATCAGTGAAATTGGCTTGTAATTTTCTTTTTTGGTGGTATCTCTGTTTTTGGTATGAGGGTGATGGTGGCCTCATAGAATGAGTTTGGGAGAATCCCTTCCTCTGCAATTTTTTGAAATAGTTTCAGAAGGAGAGGTGTTAGCTCTTCTCTAAATGTTGGATAGAATTCACCTGTGAAGCCACCTGATCCTGGACTTTTGCTTGTTGGAAGTTTTTTAATCATAGTTTCAATTTCAGTTCTCGTGATTGGTCCATTCATCTTTTCTATTTCATATTGGTTTAGTCTTGGAAGATTGTACTTTTCTAAGAACTTGTCCATTTCTTCTAGGTTTTACATTTTATTGGCATATAGTTGCATATAGTACTCTCTTATGCCCATTTTTATTTCTGTGATATCCATTGTTACTTCTTTTTCATTTCTAATTTTATTGATTTGAGTCATCTGTCTTTTTTTCTTGATCAGTCTGGCTAAGGCTTTATCAATTTTATTGATCTTTTCAAATAACCAGCTTTTCATTTCATTGATCTTTCTATGGATTTCTTCATTTTTATTTCATTGATTTCTGCTGTTTTTCATGATTTCTTTCCTTCTACTAAATTCAGATCTCATCTGTTCTCTCTCAAGCTGCTTTAGATGTAAAGTTAGCTTGTTTATTTGATCTTTTTCTTGTTTCCAGAGTTGGGCTTGTATTGCTATAAACTTTCCTCTTAGAATGGTTTCTGCTGCATCCCATGGGTTTTGGGGTGTCGTATGTTTTTTGTAATTTGCTGCTAGATATTTTTTAATTTCCTCTTTGATTCTTCAGTGATCCATTGGTTGTTTAGTAGCATGTTGTTTAGTCTCCACATGTTTGTGTTTTTTTGCAGTTTTTTTCTTGTGGTTGATTTCCAGTCATATAGCTTTGTGATCGGAAAAGATGCTTGATATGATTTCAATTTTCTTAAAGTAACCGAGGCTTGATTTGTAGCCCAGGATTGATCAATCTTATAGAATGTTCCATGTGCACTTGAGAAGAATGTGTATTCTGTTGCTTTTGGATGGAATGTCCTATAAATATCTTTTAATTCCATCTGGTCTAATGCTTCATTCAGAGCCTGTTTCCTTATTGATTTTCTGTCTGGTTCATCTGTCCATTGCTGTAGGTGGGGTATTCACCTCCCCCAATATTATTGTGTTATTGTCAATTTGTCCTTTTAAGGTTGTTAGCAGTTGCCTTATATATTGTGGTGAACCTATGTTGGCTGCATAGATATTTAAAATTGTTATATCTTCTTCAATTGATCCTTTGATCATTATGCAGTGACCTTCCTTGTCTCTTAAAATATTCTCATTTTAAAGTCTATTTTGTCTGATATAAGTATTGCTACTCCAGCTTACTTTTGATTCCCGTTTGCCTGGGATATCTTCTTCCATCCTCTCACTTTCAGTTTGTATGTGTCCCTAGAAGTGAAGTGGGTCTCTTGAAGACAGGATATATATGGGTCTTGTTTTTGTATCCATTCAGCCAGTCTATGTCTTTTGGTTGGGGCATTTAGTCCATTAACATTTAAGGTAATTATTGATATGTATGTTCTTATTGCCATTTTATTAATTCCTTTGGATTTGTTTTTGCTGCTCTTTTTTCTTCCCTTCTTTTGTTCTTCCTCTTGTGGTTTGATAACTATCTTATTGTTGTATTTGAGTGGATTTTTATTATTTGTATGTATCAGTTGTAGAGTTTTGGTGTGCACTTATTCTGAAGTTTTGATATAAGAGTCTGTATATACAAGATTGTTTTAAGTTGTTGTTCTCTTAATTGCAAGTGCATCTCCAGTGTCCTGCATTTGTACTCACCTCTTCTCATGATTCCTGATTTTGGTGGCATAATTGTGCATGGATGATTTCATAACTTTACCATATATATACCTTTACCGGTGAGCCTTGTCATTTGTGTTATTATGGTCGTGGCCTTTTCTTTTCTGCCTAGAGAAGTTCTTTTAGCATTTGTTGTAAAGCTGGTTTAGTGTTGCTGAATCCTCTTAGCTTTTGCTTATCTGTAAAGCTTTTGATTTCTCCCTCAAATCTGAATGAGAGCCTTGCTGGGTAAAGTAATTGTGGTTGGAGGTTTTTTCCTTTCATCACGTTAAGTATATCCTGCCACTCCCTTCTGGCCTGCAGAGTTTCAGCTGAAAAATCTGCCAATAACTTTATCAGGGTTCCCTTTTATGTTATTTGTTTCTTTTCCCTAGCTGCTTTCAGTATTTTCTCTTTGTCTTTAATTTTTTGTCAGTTTGATTAACATGTTTCTTGGGGTATTCCTCCTTGGGTTTATTTTATATGGTACTCGTTGCACTTCCTGGATTTGAGTGAGTGGTTCCTTTCCCATGTTAGGCAAGTTTTTGGCTATTGTCTATTCAAATATTTTTTTTCTCTCCCCTTCTCTCTCTCTTCTCCTTCTGGCACCCCTATAATATGAATGTTGGTGCATTTAACATTGTCTCAGACTTCTCTGAAACTCTCTTCATTTGTTTTCAATCTTTTTTCTCTTTTCTTTTCTGCATCCATAATTTCCATTAATCTGTCCTCCATCACCCTTATTAGTTCTGCCTCCTGTATTCTGCTGTTGGCTGCTTCTAATGAATTTTTTATTTCAGTTATTGTATTTTGCATCTCTTCTTAAGTTATATATCTTGTATTTCTTTGCTCAGTATTTCCTGTAAGTTATCCATCTTTGCCTCCAGTTTATTTCCAATGTCTTTCATCATCTTCAGCATCAGTAGTCTAAAGTCTTCTTCCTAGAGGCTGAAAATCTCCTGATCACTTAGCTGATTTTCTGTTTTTTTTTCTTTCTCCCTCATCTGATTTATAGTTCTCTGTCTTTTCATTTTTCTAGGTTTTTTGGTGTGGTGACCTTTTTACAGATAATGGAGTTGTAGCCTCCCTTACTTCTGGTGTCTGCCCCCCTTGTGACTGAAGTTAGTATGGGGGCTTGCTATAGGCCTCCTGATTGGAGGGACTGGTGCGTACCCAATGGTAGGTGGAGCTCATTCCTATCCCTGTGGTATGTGGGGCTTTGTCTCTGGGTGAGATTAGAGGTGGCTGTGTGCATGGGGGATCTCTAGGCAGCCTGTTTACTGATGTGTGGGGGTGTGATCCAACCTGGATTGTTGTTTGGCCTGGGGCTTCTCAGCCCTGACTGATGGGTGGGGCCAGATTTTCCCAAAATGGCCACCTCCGGAGAAAGACATGCTCCTGAATATTCCCAAGAGCTTTGCTTCCAATGTCCTTCCCCCACAACAAGCCACATTTCCCCCTTTTTTCCCAGCATGTCCTCCAAGAACTGCAGTCAGGTTTGACCCAGATTCCTATGGAGACTTTGCTTTGCCCTGGAACCCAGTGCATGTGAAAGTCTGTGTGTGCCTTTTAAGAATGGGGTCTCTGTGTCCCCCAGTCCTGTGGAACTCCTGTGCACAAGCCCCACTGGCCTTCAATACCAGATGCTCTGAGGGCCCTTTCTCCCAGTGCCAGATCCCCACACATGGGAGTTTGATGTGGAGCTCAGAACTCTCACTCCTGTAGGTGAGTCTCTGTGAACCAGTTACTTTCAAGTCTGTGGGGCTTCCCACCCAGGAGGCATGGGGTTGCTTATATCATGTAATTGCCCCTCCTACCTCTTGATGTGGCCTCCTCTTTGTCTTCTGGAGTAGGATATCTTTTTGAAAGTTTCCAGTCCATTTGCTTGAAGATTGCTCAGCATTTGGTTGTCTGAAATTTGTCTATCTAGAAAAATAGGAGGCAATTTTCAAAGGTGAGTTTATATAGAGAGATATACACTCCATAGTCAGAATGTGGACCATCTAATAACGTGAGAGCAGCCCTAGGTCATGAGGTTGTTGGTTTTTATGGACTGAGTAATTTCATACAATAATGAGAGGAATATTCTTGCTATTTCAGGAAGGGTGGGGATTTCTCATGAATTGGATCACTGTCCACTTTTTGGCATTTTATGGTCCCCCTCAGAACTGTCATGACATAAGGTGGAGTGATTTTTACTATTCCAATGAAGGTATAATGAACTAAAGGTCAATGACCAGACTGTTCATGAAACCACCTTGGTTTCAGCTGGTTCCAGCTGATTTTTATTGTATCTTAACAGCTGCACCCTTTCTTCATTTATCTAGCAGCTTTGTCCTGTCCCTTTCTCTCCTGTTTCAGAATGAATATAGAGTTACTGGAGAGTGGACTTCTGGGACAGTGACAACTCTGTGAGCTGTAAATGAGTAAAGTTCCAATCATAGGGTGTGGAAACAGTAGTCATTGTTGAGCAAAAAAGAAATTGAGACCTACTGTTACACGCCAGTTCATAAATATAGTTATTATTTTTATTTTGTTTTTTTTTTTTTGTTTTTTAGGGCTGCACCCACAGCATATGAAAGTTTCCAGGGTAGAGGATGAAATCAGAGCCTATGCCACAGCCAAAGCAATGTGGGATCCAAGCCACATCTGTGACTTACACCACAGCTCATTACAATGCTGAGTCCCCAGGCCACTGAGAGAGTCCAGGGCTGAACCTGCATCCACATGGATACTATTCGGATTTGTTTCCACTGCACCACAATGGGAACTCTGAATAGTTAATTTTTTAACTGAGAAAAAATACACTAAAAATACACACTAAAATGTGCACTGTGTAGCAAGTTTCTAAGTAGCTGTTGTGGATTTTCACATCTTAGCATATGGAATTAAAGCTACAGTTGTTATACATCTTATTTTTAGTAAATAGGAGATTTTCAATATCAGTAGTTGCCTTGAGGTTGTTTTGACATTTTATTTTTCATCATTCTTTATCAGGCTTATTTTGACATTTGGTAATTCATAATTCTTTATCAGTACTTCATACAGTTGCCCCAACCATGTATCTAGCACATAGTATCAGTTTCATCCTTCAAGATGCTTTATTAAGATTAAATTAAGTTCAGTTTTCCCATACCAATAATACTCAGAGACTGTGGTTGTCTTTAAGTCAGGTGTTTGATAGTAGGAGAGGAAAGCATGTAGTCTCTGGTGTCCTGGTGATAAATTAAAACTAATAATGAGCATACTGAAGAGTCCTGAGAAGGTACTGATGCATTTAAGCAGGGAGTGACACCATCAGAATTATTTTATCAAGATGACTTGGCAGAATTGAGAATGAATACAATGGATACAAGTTTAGAGACCAGGATAATGGTTAGGAAATTACTGTAATTATCTAGGTGACAGCAAGAAGAGCACTGATGCAGTAGTGATGGAAAGAAAAGCACAGACAAAAAGCTGTCAGAGAAATAGAGTCAAGAGGCTTTACAAACCAATTAAATGTGAAAGTTTAAAGAAGCATCAGGAATGACAAAGTCATTGTTTTTGGCTACCCACTATGTAGATAGGCAGTCATGCCATTAACCAATATAGCAAAATACAAAGGAAGGATCAAGTTTTTTTTTTCTGAATGCCATTAAAAATGTTGAGTTCAAAGCATCTGTAGGATTTAAGCATATGTATGGATGCATCGACTTGAGTGTGGTATAAACTGGAGATGGTAATTGGGAAGTATATATAAAGAAAAAATATTTTGGGAAAGAGTATTAACTCACTCTGAAAACAACATATTTCTTTATGTCAGTTTGTACAACCCCTCCATACATTTAACATTGATGTTTTAGTGACTTATAGGCATCTGTTTTTACTTGGAACTAGAGATATACTTGTAAATTACCCTTCTTGATTCAAGGGTATAGTTTAGAAGAAGTATCTAGAATCAAATAATCCTCTCCTCTAAACATTACTTGAGACTAAAATGTCCATTACTCTCATTTTTAGGAGAAAATATATATCAGAAAATATGATGAAATAGAATTTTTTTGGATAAGTAAAATCAAGAAAGAATTAAAATTAGAAGAAGCATCTATTGAAAAGAGCTATGAATTAAGTTCTACCATAAATATCTATGTAGACTTTAGTCAAGTCACTCAGTTTCTGCTGGACATAACATGGTGGAACTAGATTATCTTAAAATCCCTTCTACTTCTGAAAAGGTACAAGAAAATGAAAGTAAAATGGATGAAAAGATCTACTAATTAATGCACAAATTTCAGTATCTTAAGTGGGAGAAAATAGGAAAAAAAAGGTTTTTTTTAAAATAAACTTAATTCCAGTAAATATGTAGCATTTTAAGGTTAAATGCATGTCTTAAACAGACAAAACAAAACTCATACTTAGAAAAATGAATTTTGTTGTAGAACACAGAGTTATCTGTAAGCCTTGCACAAACATATTTCTTTGTGTGGGTTTTTAAACTCTAGCTGTTCTGGTTGCTATGAGACCAGTTCCGCAGATCTATTTCTCTTTGATACAGTCTTATTGGTCTTGGCTTGTTTTTAAAATTACAAACCAAAAAACATAATGTTTTATAAAGTAAAATTTTCTACATTTAAATAGTATAGCAATGTCCTAGTCAACTTCTAGCTGACTTTAAATTCATTGTGATACACACACACCCACACAGAGTTTTTAAGCCAGATTATAAATCAATAGAAAAGGTAAAACAGCTTTTTTGATTGATGTTCTCTAATGACAAATCACATATGTCATTTCATGTATTAGAATTGTATGTGATAAGATACAAATAAAAACATTCAAACCACTCTGAGTTTAACTTAGCATTTGCTTGATTGTCTATAGTAGTCCATGAGATCATAGCTATGAACATCACTGATCATACTCTAGGTGTGTGAAACTACTTGTTATTGAAGAAAATCCAGACAACAGAGTTTTGTATAAAAAGTCATTTCCTACTTAATTTTTTGTAGCCATGTATTTTTTGCATGTCATTCAAAAAATGTGAATAAAGTGTAGGAAAAACGATTACACCCATATATGTCTGATGAACCTGATCAAGCAAAAGTAGCAATTGAATGAAGAGTATTTTCATCAGAGTGGAAGTTTACAGGATTGTGTATATTATATAAGAATCAGTTTACAGGAGTTCCCGTGGTGGCACAGTGGTTAACGAATCCAACTAGGAACCATGAGGTTGCAGGTTCGATCCCTGGCCTTGCTCAGTGGGTTAAGGATCCAGCATTGCCGTGAGCTGTGGTGTAGGTCGCAGACGTGGCTCAGATCCTGCGTTGCTGTGGCTCTGGCATAGGCCAGTGGCTACAGCTCTGATTAAACCCCTAGCCTGGGAACCTCCATATGCCACAGGAGCAGCCCTAAGAAAGGCAAAAAAAAAAAAAAAAAAAAAAAAAGACAAAAAGACAAAAAAAAAAAGAATCAGTTTCCAGTAAATATGGTATGAGCTTGAATTTCTGATAGATTGTCTCAGAAAACTTTAAAGTTCCCGCAGCAAAATGTAGTAAATTGTTAAGGAAAGATATTGTTTCTGTAATGTCTTGGTGTCACACACACATATATTTGTAAACCATTGTTTTCTTTGCCTTTAATATATGCATTTGGTCCATAAATTTCTCTCAGTACTGTCTTAACTGTGACCCACAAATTTTAATATGTTGTATTTTCATATATACTCAGCTCATTTTTTTTTGTCTTTTGAGGGCCACACCCATGGCATATGGAGGTTCCCAGGCTAGGGGTCTAATCTGAGCTGTTGCCGCTGGCCTATGCCAGAGCCACAGCAATGCCAGATCTAAGATATGTCTGCAACCCACACCACAGCTCTTGGCAGCGCCGGATCCCCAACCCACTGAGTGAGGCCAGGGATCGAAACTGCAACCTCATGCTTCATAGTTGGATTCGCTTCTGCTGTGCCATAACGGGAACTCCTACTCAGGTCATTTTTAAAAATTATTTTTATTTTCCTTGAGATTTCCTCTTTGACTCATAGATCATTGAGAAGTGTGTTGTTTAGAGATTTTTCTATTATCTTTCTATTACTGATTTCTGGATTGATTCCATTAAGGTCAAAGAACAAGCTGTATGATTTCGATTCTTTTAAATCTATTGAAGTTTCTTTTATTGCTCTGCATATGGTCTATCTTGGTATATATTCCATAGATGCTTGTAAAGAATTCACATTCTGCTGTTGTTGGGTAGAGTGTTTTAAAATGTCAAATAAAATGTGTTGGTTGATGGGGTTGTTTAATTCTTATATATTTTTCTGACATTATCTACTAGTTCTATCAGTTTCCTAGCTATAATTGTAGATTCATCTATTTCTTTCAGCTCTAACAGGTTTTTTTTGTCCTTTTGCCTTTTCTAGGGCCACTCCCACAGCATATGGAGGTTCCCAGGCTTGGGGTCTAATCGGAGCTGCAGCCACTAGCCTACACCAGAGCCACAGCAATGCAGGATCTGAGCCACATCTGCGACCTACTCCACAGCTCATGGCAATGCCGGATCCTCAACCCACTGAGCAAGGCCAGGGATTGAACCCACAACCTCATGGTTCCTAGTTGGATTCATTAACCACTGCACCATGATGGGAACTCCTCTAACAGTTTTTATTTCATGTATTTTGAAGCAAATATGCTTATACATTCAAGATTGTTATGTCTTTTTCATGGATTGTACCTTTTATATAATACAGTGGTTATATAATATCCCTCTTTGTCCCTAGTAGTGTTCAACTGATTTGAAGTCTATGTTATCTTTTATTAGTATAGCCACTTCTGCTTTTTAAAAAAATAATGTTTTTCTGGTATATATTTTTATATCCTTTTGCTTTCAACTATGTCTGTTATTATGTTTGAAACCAATTTCTTGCAGAGAGAATATAGTGCATCACATTTTTATGACCATTCTATACCAGTCTCTGTATTTTCAACATTAAATATGATTTTAGAAATTCATGAATAGAAGGAATAGTTTCATATTTATTACAATTTTTTCTATTATGATGTTCTTTCTTTCTGCAATCCTAAATGTTGTTCTAATTTCCCTTCTACTTGGAAAAATTCCTTTATTCATCCTTTAAGAGGACATCTTCTAAATGATAGATTCCTATTATTTTTCTTTACATGAGAATGTATTTTATTTCCCATTAATTTCTGAATGATAGTTTTGCCAAATTTATAACTCATGGTTGACAATTCTTTTCTTCCAGCACTTAAAAAATGTACCATTTGCTTTTGGCATCCAGGATTCAGATGAAAAAATCCACTGTTGTTTGCATTGCTGTTCTCTATTACTATCTGGTTGCTTTCAAGTTGTTTCTTTGTCTTGCATTTCAAAAATTTTTTTAAAAATTTTTATTGTTATTTTCTCCATACAATTTTTTTTCACCTGTACAGCATGGTGACCCAATTACATATACATGCATACATTCTTTTTTCTCACATTATCATGATCCATCATAAGTGACTAGACATAGTTCCCAGTGTTACACAGAAGGATCTCATTGCTAATCCATCCCAAAAGCAATAGTTTGCATCAATTAACCTCAAGCTCCCAATCCATTCCACCCCCTCTCCCTCCCCTTGGTAGCCACAAGTCTATTCTCCAAGTCCATGATTTGCTTTTCTGTGGAAACATTCATTTGTGCTGTATATTAGATTCCAGATATAAGTGATACGGTATTTGTCTTTCTCTTTCTGACTTACTTCACTTAGTATGAGAGTCTCTAGTAACATCCATGTTGCTGCAAATGGCATTATTTTGTCATTTTTAATGGCTGAGTATCACTCCATTGTGTATATATACCACATCTTCCTAATCCAATCGTCTATGGATGGACATTCAGGTTGTTTCCATGTCTTAGCTATTGTGAATAGTGCTGCAATGAACATGCGGGTGCATGTGTCTTTTTTAAGGAAAGTTTTGTCAAGATGTATGCCCAAGAGTGGGGTTGCTGGGTCATACAATTGCCTTCCCACTAAAATATGGAACAAGATAAGGATGCACACTCTCACCACTGTTATTCAACATAGTACTGGAAGTCCTAGACACAGCAATCAGACAAATAGAAGAAATAAAAGGCATTCAAATAGGAAGAGGTAAAACTGTCACTGTATGCAGATGACATGATGCTATATATAGTAAACCCTGAGGACTCAACAAAAAAACTGCTTGAACTGATCAACAAATTCAGCAAAGTAGCAGGATATAAGATCAACATTCAGAAGTCAGTTGCATTTCTGTATACCAGCAATGAAAAACTAGAAAAGGAATACAAAAAACACAATACCTTTTAAAATTTCATTCCCAAACATCAAAAAGCTGGGAATACACCTGACCAAGGAGGTAAAAGACTTATATGCTGAGAACTGTAAAACATTAATCAAGGAAATTAAAGAAGATGTAAAGAAATGGAAAGATATCCCATGCTCCTGAGTTGGAAAAATTAATATTGTAAAAATGGCCATACTACACAAAGCAATCTACAGATTCAATGCAATCCCTATCCAATTACCCATGACATTTTACACAGAACTAGAACAAACAATCCAAACATTTATATTCAACCACAAAAGACCCAGAATTGCCAAAGCAATCCTTTGACGCAAAACCCAAGCAGGAGGCTTAACTCTCCCAGACTTCAGGCAATATCACAAAGCCACAGTCATCAAGACAGTGTGGTACTGGTACCAAAACAGACACATAGACCAATGGAACAGAATATAGAACCCAGAAATAAACCCAGACACCTATGGTCAATTAATCTTTGACAAAGGAGGCAAAACATAAAATGGGAAAAAGACAGTCTTTCGGCAAGTATTGCTGGGAAACCTGGACAGTGGCATACAAATCAATGAAACTAGAACGCACCCTCACACCATGCACAAAAATAAATGCAAAATGGCTTAAAGACTTAAATGTAAGACAAGACACCATCAAACTCCTAGAAGAGAACATAGGCAAAACACTCTCTGACATCAACATCATGAATATATTCTCAGGTCAGTCTCCCAAAGCAACAGAAATAAGAGCAAAAATAAACCATTGGGACCTAAGCAAACTGACAAGCTTTTGCACAGATAAGGAAACCAAAAAGAAAACAAAAAGACAGGTTACAGAATGGGAGAAAATTATTTCAAATGATGCAGCCAACAAGGGCTTAATCTCTAGAATATATAAGCAACTTATACAACCCAACGGCAAAAAAGCCCAATGGAAAAATTGTCAAAATACCTGTAAGGAAGATGTGCAGATGGCAAACAAGCAGATGAAAAAATGCTCCACATCCCTGATTATTAGAGAAATGCAAATCAAAACTACCATGAGATACCTTCTCACACCTGTCGGAATGGCCGCCATTAATAAGTCCGCAAATAACAAATGCTGGAGGGGGTGTGGGGAAAAGGGAACTCTCCTGCACTCTTAGTGGTAATGTATGCTGGTACAACCAATATGGATAACAGTATGGGGGTATCTTAGAAAACTATACATAGAACCACCATATGACCTTTTCAGAAATTTTATTATGATATGTTGTGCATGGATTTCTTTGGGCTCATCCTATTTTGTTTTCCTTAAGTTTTTGAAATCTCTGGCTAAATTTGGAAAATTTTCAGTGATTATTTGTTCAAATGATATTTTTTTTTACACCCACACCTATGACATATGGAAGTTGCCAGACCAGGATTCAATTCAGAGCTGTACATGCAGCCTACACTATAGTCACAGCAACACCAGATCTGAGCAACATCTGTGACCTTTGCAGCAGCATGCAGCAATGCTGGATCCTTAACCCACTGAGTGAGGCCAGGGATCAAACACACATCCTCACCAAGACAACGTGGGGTCCTTAACATACTGTGCCACAATGGGACTTCCTCTTCAAGTAATTTTTTACTCTCTTTCTTTCCTTTCTGGGAATCTGGTGATACAAATGTTAGATCTCTTGCTATTATCTCACAGATCCCTGAGTCTCTGTTTTTGCTCTCTTTATTTAAGTCTGTTTTTTTCTCTTTTATTCAAATTGGGTAATTTTTATTTTTCTCTCTTCAAGTTCACTAATTACTCATATTATTTTTGCTTTAGAGTCCATTCAACATGTTTTTTTTTGTCTTTTGTCTTTTTATCACCACACCCACAGCCTATGGAGATTCCAAGGCTAGGGGTCAAATTGGAGCTTTAGCAGCTGGCCTACACTACAGCCACAGCAATGCCAGATCAGAGCCGCATCTTTGACCTGCTCCACAGCTCACAGCAATGCCAGATCCTTAACCCACTGAGTGAGGCCTGGGATCAAACCAACGTCCTCTTGGATACTAGCCAGATTCATTTCCACTGAGCCATGACAGGAACTCTTCAACATTTTTTCTGTTATTTTTCAATTATTTTATTCTTCCATTCTGTAAATTCTACATGATATATTTAATTACTGATATTTTCTCTTTTATTTATTTATGTTTTATTTGTTTAAAAACTGTAATTGCTTTGTTGACATATTTTTTGAAGGCTTTTTAAAAATCCTTGTCGGATAATTCCAAATTCTTATTTGTCTTGATGTTGATGTCTGATGGTCACTTTTCTCATTCAAGTTGTGTTTTTTCTGGTTCTTGGTATGATCAGTAACTTTTAAAATTGTATCCTGGATATTTTTCACATTATTTTAGGAGAATATGGATCCTATTTAAATCTTATATTTTAGCAGGCATTTGCTTTATCTATGTTCATAGTGTATATCTTGGCCTGCATGATTCAGTGATTATTAGTTTTCAGAGCCAGTGCCAGTTTGGTCCACTTTTTTTTACCTGGGGCCACCGGTATTGCCCTCAGGACAGAAATGTGGTTCCTGGACCTTTTGCCACCAGGTGGTTGGTAGGAAACACCAGGCCTGTGGGGGTGGAAAAATATTCCCTAGGCCAGCCATACAGTGTGAATTGGAGTCCAATTTGATCTCTCTGCCACCCACATTGGTGGAATATGCTTTCTGAGCCATGTAATGCTGCTTGGTTGGGCTTGGGAGATGCTAAGCACATGAGTAGAGAACCCCCACACAGCGGCCAAAGGCAACACAGGCTAAGCATCTCCTGGCCTTCTGCTTAGCAGCTAAAGTAGCTCAGTCCTGGCATCTCATTGACCTCTATTTCAATGGCAGAAGTCATACCAGGTAGGTACTTTCCTCTCTGGGTGCCAGTGGTACAGACTGAGTGCAGGTTATGGCACTGAACAGTCTGGAGGATGGACCCAGGGAAGCTTTCTCTACCCTGTAGTTGTGTCTCCTAGCCCCCATCTAGATGCAATCAGGACCTACAGAGGCATTTTCTGTCCCTATGGACAGCACGAACAGGGACAGGTAATAACTCTTCATCCCCCTAGTGATTCAGAGAGTAGACTGGAAAAATTGTTCTCTGCCATGCTCACTCCAAACATGATGACATTGGTAGAATGAAAATTTTTAAATTGAAAATCATATAATATTAGTGCTAATATTAATTTAGCATTAATAATATAATTAGTGCTAATATTTTTTTTAGAAAATACAAATAGCTATTCTATTATTTGATAAGTTAGACTTCATAGAAAATAAATTACTATTGGTGATAAAAGGTTTCTAGTAGATTTCTGTTCCACAGTTCTAATATCATGTTTATAAAAAGTTAGAAAGTGTTAAACAAGTGTAAACATTTTAGAATCTGTGGGGAAATCAGTCATATATTAGTCATTATCATTTAATTTGAAGCAGTAGAGGGTTTCATTGTTAATTACACACATGACAGCATCTTTCTAAATGACAGTGTTGAATTTTCAGAATAATATTTTGAGGCTGATATAAAATTACTTTCAGAAATTCCATTACAATAAATAAAAGTTCTATTACATGGTTTTAATTTTCCAAGCATAAAATTTCTAATTAAATGCATTAAAGCTTTCTTGTTAACTGCAATTTGAGTTGAATAGTATCTTTAAGACACTGACAATTTGGTGATCTCTTTCTCAATTTCTTCTGTGATTTAAAGGATCCTTTACTTTAGAGTTTCAAAGAATTTAAAAGATAGAGGTATTTGAGTGTTCCCTGGTGGCCTAGCAGTTAAGGATCTGACATTGTCATTGCCGAGGCTCTGGTTATTGCTGCAGCACAGGTTTGATCCCTGGCCCGGGAACTTCCACATGCTGTGGGGTAAAAAAAGTAAAAGGGGAAGGAAAATGCCATTGGCTAGGAGTGCTGGCCCAGTTCCAACCTCCTCTGAACAATGGAGGCATTTTCTTCTTTCACATAGGTAGGGTAACCATAGTGCTATGTGTTTGATTTTAAAGAGAGAGCTCAGGCAATTTCCCCCATATAGTAACAAAGTTTTGATGTGGTTACCATGATTTAGGGATCTGGTCCTAGATGTCAATTTGGAGTGAAAAGATAAGTGCCAAACAGACCAGTTATTTAAATCTGCTAGTCAGCACATTTTCCTCCTTGTAGAAAATTTACATGGAAAGCCAAATTACTATCAGATGACTCATGCCTGGAGTCAACAAGGAAGTAGTTCCCCAACCTGGGTATATAACAGTATTATCTGAGGGAGCTTTAAGAAATTCAGATACTTATGTTGCATTTCAAAATTAGTGGATCAGAAACTCTAATGATGAAGTCCAGAATCTTTGCAGAAACTTTTTTAGGTGTTTCAGATACAGCCTGTTTGCAGATCAGCTTTGGGGAATCACTAAACTAAATAACCTTAATAGCTATTTTCATAAAGCTACATTTGATTTGTGCAGTTGTGCCTCTCATAGGAATATTCATTACAATTGCACATATTTTAATATTTAATAATTTGAGTGTATTTGAACATTTTAACAAAATTCCAACATTTAACAAAATGTTGTGCTTTGGTTTCTTTTTTCCCCAGAGTCCATTCACAGCATTTGACTTCTAACAACAGCTTCTTTCTCAGTTAGGTTACAAATAGTTGGTTAGGTTATTATATTTTTCTGATAAATTCAGGTTCTGAGAAAACATCTCGGTCACCTTGCTTGGACTTAGCCATTTCCTATCTATCTCTTAGATAGCACACCTATGCACTTGTCTGATTTCATCTATTGTATATTGAGCCTTACCAGTATCATTTGTCTTCTATCACTCATCTGTTTATTATGTGCTTACTATGTGGCAACCTCTACACTAAACAATGAGGTATAGAGAGTTGATAAAATCTCTCACTTCTTTAGGAATTCACAGAGAGATATTTAAACAGATAATTACATTGTAATGTGATAATTACTGAAACTGAATCATGTGCAAAGTGCTATGAAAGCAGAGGTGGAAATGACTAAATATACCAAAACAATGGAGAAAAAAACTCCCAAAAGAGGAATTACTGACACTGAGATATAAAGAATGAATAAGATTCACCTGTTAGGAAAGAGCATGCCCAAAACCACAGAAATGTGAAGTATTGTGTATTATTATGTGCTCTGAGTTACTGAAGAAAGGTAACAAATATACACGGAAGGAACCTTATAGGTTGGAGCCATATAAGGAAGAACCAGTGCCAGGCTATGGGTCTATACTAAGGTAAAGCGATTTTACTTTTAGCTTTTGCAGTAAAAAAAAATTTTAAAGCAGAAAGTAGAACAATCATGTATTTTTAATAGATGATTAAAAATTTTTAATTTTAAAATCTTATGCAGTTATCAAGACTAATCAGAACATTCCCATTGCTCCAAAAAGGAATTCCATACTTATCAGCAATTAATCCCAGTTGCTCACTACCCCTCATTCTGGGGACAATCACTAATCCACTTTTAGCATCTATGGCTTTATTGATTCTGGATATTTAATATGAATGAAATAATACAATATGTAGCCTATTGTGTCTGGCTTCATTCACTTAATATTTTCAATGCTTATCAATGTTATAGTGTTTAACAATACTTCATTCTCTTTTATGGCTGAATAATTTTCCATTGCGTAGGTGTACCACATTTTGTTTAGCTATTTGCCAATTGTTGGACATTAAATTATTTCCACTTTTTGGCTTGCTTATGAGTATTGCTTCTGTAAACATTCATGTACAAGTTTTATGTGAATATATATTAAATTTTCTTGGGTATATGCCTGGGAGTAGAAATTCTGTGTCATGTGGTAACACCATGTTTCACTGCTTATGGGATTGCCAAGCTGTTCTCTACAGAAGCATCATTTACATTCCCACCTACAATGCATGAGGGTTTCAATTTCTATCCTCACCAATACTTGTTTTGCATATTTTAAACAAATGTGAAGTTGTATGTTATTTTGATTTGTTTTTTTTTTTTTTTTGCTTTTATGGCCGCACCTGAGGCATATGGAGGTTCCGAGGCTAGGGGTCAAATTGGAGCTGTAGCTGCCAGCCTACATCACAGCCACAGCAATGCAGGATCCTTAACCCACTGAGAAATGCCAGGGATGGAACCTGCATCCTCATTGATGCTAGTCAGATTTGTTAACCACTGAGCCACGACAGGAACTCTGATTTGTATTTTCTTAATGACAATAATGTACAGAATCTTTTCAAATACTTATTGGCCATCTTTATCTCTTCTTTAGAGAGTTATCTGGTCAAATTATTTGCTCAGATTTTACTTGGTTTATTTGCCTTTAGATTTTTGAGTTGTTAAGAGTTGTTTATATATTCTATATATTAGACCATTACCAGATAAATGTTTGGAAAATATTGTGTCCTATTGTCTTTTCACTTTCTTAATAGTGTCCTTTTAATAAACAAAATATGAAGAAAAATTTGTCTATTTTTATATTGCTTTGGGTATCATATTTAAAGAATTATCCCCTAATCCAAGTCACATGGATCATCAAATGTTTCCTTTAAAGAGTTTTATAGTTTTTACTCTTACATTTAGGCTTTTTTCAGTTTGTATTAATTTTTGTACATGGTGTGAGGTAGGAGCCCAATTCATTATTTTACATGTGATTATCCAATTGTGCCATCACCATTAGTGAAAAGACAATTCTTTCCACATTTAATTATTTTGACACCCTGTTCAAAATTAATTGTTCATAGATATATTTGGTTATTTCTCTATCACCATATTCTGTTCTGTTGATTTATGTCTCTATCCTTATGCTGGTACTACACTTTTTTTGATTGCTATATTTTTGTGATACATTTTGGAATCAGGAGATGTGAGTTCTCCAATTTTTTTTTTAATTTCAAGATTGTTTCCTACTATTCTGAGTCCTTTCCAATTACATGTGAATTTTAGGATCAGGTTTTTCTCTGAAAAAAAAAAAAGAAAGGAAGTTGAGATTTTAATAAGGATTTCATGGAATCCATAGTTTACTTTAGACAGATTGCCATCTTAACACTATTCAGTATTCCAGTCCATGAGTGTGGGATGTCTTTCCATTCATTTAGGTCTTTGATTTATTTCAATGACATTTGTATTTTTAATTGTACATACATTGTGTTTCTTTGGCTAAATTTATTCTTAAGTATTTTATTGGTTTTGATGCTGTTGTAAGTGGGATGGCCTTTAAGTTTTTCTTACATTTTTTGTTATTAAAATATAGTTGACTTACAGTGTTTCTTCAATATCTGTTGTATAGCAAAGTGAGCCAATAACACGCAGTTTCCTGTGCTGTACAGTAGGGCCCTATTGCCCATCCATTCCAAATACAACTGTTTGCATCCAAAAACCCCAAAATGCACACTCATCCCACTCCCTCCTCCCACCCCTGGGAACCACAAGTCTCTTTCCTTGGCCACGATCTTTTTCTCTTTTATAGGTAGGACCATCTATGCCACATCTTGGACTCCACAAATAAGTGATATACTTGGTATTCTTCTCTCTCTTTCCATTTTTTCACTACTAGTGTGTAAGAATGCAATTAATTTTTGTAAGATTTTTATGTTTTATATTGTAGTTCTTTACAGTGTTCTACCAATCTCTGCTGTACAACAAAGTCACCCAGTTATACATATGTATGCACATTCTTTTTCTCATATTATCCTCCATCATGTTCCGTCACATGTGACTAGGCATATAGTTCCCTGTGATATACAGCAGGATCTCATTGCTTATCCACTACAAATGCAATAGTTTGCATCTACCCACCACAAACTCCCAGTCCGTCCTGCTCCCTCCTCCTCCCCCTTGGCAACCAAAGTCTGTTATCCAAGCCCTGACTTTCTTTTCTGTAGACAGGTTCATTTGTGCCATTTATTAGATTCCAGATATAACTGATATCATATAGTATTTGTCTTTCTCTTTCTGACATACTTTGCTTATTATGAGAGCCTCTAGTTCCATCCATGTTGCTGAAAATGGCATTATTTTCTTTTTTTATGGCTGGGTATTATTCCATTTTGTATATATACATCTTCTTAATCCATTAATCTATTGATGGACATTTAGGTTGTTTCCAAGTCGTGCCTATTGTTAATAGTGTTGCAATGAACATAAGGGTGCATGTATCTATTTCAATGAAAGTTTTGTCCAGATATAGGCCCAAGAGTGGGATTGCTGGGTCCTCCATCCTATTTCTTCTCACTTCTTTTTTATTTAGAGGAGCCCTTTCAGCATTTTTTTAGGATGGGTTTAGTATTGCTGCACTCATTTAGTTGTTCGCTGAAGAAAATCTTTATTTATGCTTCTATTTTCAATGAGATTATTGCTGGGTATAGTATTCTAGGTTGTAAATTTTTTCACTTTTAGAACTTTGAATATATCTTTCCACTGTCTTCTGGCATGTAGTCTTTCTGTAGAGAAATCAGCTGATAGCCTTAGGGGGAGTTCCCTTATAATTAACTCTTTGTTTTTTCTCTTGCTGCCATTAGAATCCTCTCTTTACATTTAACTTTTGATATTTTTATTATAATATGTCTTGCTGTGGCCCTGTTTGGGTTTAACTTGTTTGGGGCCCTCTGTGCTTCCTGTATCTTGATATCTCTTTCCTTTAGATTTGGAAAGTTTTAGGCCATAATTTCTTCAGATATATTTTCAATCCCCTTTTCTTTTTCTTCTCCCTCTGGAATCCTTATTATGTATAAATTGGGCTGCTTTATATTATCCCATAGTTCTCATATTGCATTCATGTTTTTTTTTTTCACTTGGTTTTCTGTTTGCTGTCCTGATTCAGTGATTTCCATTATTCTATCTTCCAAGTCAGTAATTCATTCCTCTAAATTATTAATTCTGCTTTATTTTTATTTTATTTTAGAGCTGCACCCATGGCATATGGACATTCCCAGGCTAGGGGTCGAATTGGAGTTGTAGCTGCAGGCCTATACCATAGCCATAGCAACATGAGATCTGAGCCATGTCTGCAACCTACACCACAGCTGACAGTAGCCTTGGATCCCCAACCCAGTGAGCAAGGCCAGGGATCAAACCCACATCCTCATGTATACTAGTCAGATTCATTTCTGCTGTGCCACAATGGAAACTCCCTATTCATTCTGTTTTTCAGTGCCTTTAACTCAGTTTTCATCTCTGTAAATAAATGTTTTAATTTTTCGTGATACCACCTTATATTTTCTAATTCCTTTCTAATATAATCTGCATTACTGTTCATATCTGCTCTTAATTCCTTCATATTTGCTCTTAATTCCTTCAATATTTTCACTATCTTCTTTTTGAACTCAGTGTCTGTTAGACTGCAGAGGTCTGTTTCATTGTTTGTACCTACAGGCTAATTCATCTGTTCTTTTAACTGAGAATTGTTCCTGAGCTTATATTTTTCTTATTTTGTGAGTTTAGGGAAAACAACTACTGTAGTCTTGGAGGGCTATTTATTTGCATGCACACACCTGGGTATTTTGTGGGAATTTACTTTTTATTTTTAGGGTGCTGTGCATGCTTCTAGGGAGATGGAGGCAATGGGCAGCTCTAGTAGCTAGTGCCTGGTTCCTGTGCCCTTGGCAGCAGCAAGGAACCATGTGAAGGCTGTACAGCCTGCTCCTAGGTGCAGGGCCCTGGGAAGTGACAGTGATCAAGTGTGTAGGTGGTGCCTGGAGCATTTGGAAGTGTCAGCAGCAGGATGGGTGCATTCCCATGTGAGTGATTATGGTGTCAGGTAGTGCTCAGTTGCAGTCCCCTCTTCTTTGCCATCCTCTGAGGTGCCTGGGGCTGCAGGTGGTGCCTGTTCACAAACTTGTAGTGTTGGCAGGCCACATCCACCTCTGGTGTCTGAGATGACTGCTGTAGTTTGCCTCTGCAGCCTGTAGATCATGCAAGAGGCACTGCATAATGCATAGCCCCCTGCTGCCCTTAGCCCACACAAGAGTTGCCTGGTGCCCTGCTTCTCATGTGGGCTCAGACCTCCTTCCAGGTTCCCTCAGTTGTGGCACTTGACTTCATAGCCCAAGGCACACTGCTTCCTAGCCCCTCAGTCTGTTTCTACACAGCCAACCCTAGTCCTCTCCCAGGAACTGACCTCCAGAGCCAGAGTCTCAGTGCTCATCCCCCCACCACGGCATCTCAAGCTCTGGTGTTGGTGTGCAATGGTGCAGATTATCTGTTCAGCTCTCACTCTGCCTTGCCTTCCTTAGTTCAGCTGCTGTGCTTTTCCCTGTGACTTTGAGGTCCCTCCATCTCGACTGATCTCCCCATTGTTAGGTGGCTTCCTAGTGTGTGGGCACTTGTTCTTTAACAGCTCCCTCTCAGGAGTGCTGGTACAGTCTTGATTCCTTTTCTCTGTCTCTCTCTTTTTTTCCTTTTGTTCCACCCAATTATGTGGAGGGTTTCTAGCCCTTTTTTGCAGGTTTAAGGTCTTCTGCCAGCCTTTAGTAGATGTTCTCTGTGAATGGTTCTACCTGTAGATTTTATTTTTGTGATGTGTTTATGGGAGAAGGTGAGCACCACTTCTTATTCCTCTGCCACCTTGATCCTTTCTCTGAATTTTTAATTCTTAGTCTTATACCCTGCAACTTTGAGCATTCTTTTATTAGCTGTAACATTATTTATCATTTTCTACTTATACAAACTGAATTAGTTTTATTTTCTCCTTTCCAGTTTATTTTTCTTGCCGAATTCCCTGCCTACAACATTCAGTACAATGTTGAATAGAAATGGTGAAAGCAAATATTGTTGTCTTTTTCCTGATCTTAGGAGGAAATTATCTACTCTTTCACCATTAGATATCATGTAAGCTGTGCGTTTTTCATACATGATTGGTGTGGAATTTTCATAAGTATCCTTTATTATTTTGGGGAAATTCCCTTGTCTTGCTAAGTTCCAAAGTGAATTTTTATTATTATTTTTTAGTCATGGGCATGTTGTATTCTGTGAAATGACCTTGTCTGGCTTTGGTAGCAGGTTAAATTTGGCCTTATAGAATGAGTCAGTATGTGTTTAATCCTTTTCTTTTATTTTGGAAGTTTGAGAAAAGTTGGTATCAATTCTTTAAATATTTGGTAGAATTCTCTGTGGAAGCCATCTGGATATGGACTTTGTTACTGATTTAATCTCTTGTTATAAGTCTGTTATGATTTTTTTTCCTCTTGAGTCAGTGCTGGCAGTTTGTGTATTTCTAGGAATTCATGCTTGCTATCTAGGTTATTTAATTTGTTGGAACAAATGTTCATAGTACTCCCTTATAATCATTTCTATTTCTGTAAGTTCAGTAATAATGTCTCCTTTTTCAGTCGGTTTTAGTCATTTGAGTTTTATTTTCCTGGTCAGTCTAGCTAACATATTCATTTTATGGATATTTTCAAAGAAATACATTTTGGTTTCTTAATTCCCTCTTTTATTTTCTCTTTTCCATTTTGTTTACCTATACCCTAATGTTAATTATTTCCTTCCTTCTTCTCGCTCTGGGCATAATTTGATCTTCTTATTCTAGTTCCTGGGCTAGTAGGACTGCTCAGCAAATGCAGCTGAGCCAAATGTAGAGTGGTTTCAGGATCTCCAGTGTGCAGAGATGTGCATTTCCTACATGGGCCTGCTGGACTGCTCCTGGACTGTCATTGGGAGGGACTGGAAATTAATACAGGGCCCTTTCAGGCTATCTAGTGGTACAGATGGTAGTTTTTGTTCCTGGGGTATGCTCACAGACTGCATTGCTAGGGGCTGGGGCCCAGCTACAGGGCTGTTTCAGAAACTATAGTCAGAATAACTTTGGCAGGCTTACCTCTAGGTGCTCCCAGACCTCCACATCCAAGTGGAGCTGGACTGGGCCATGGAATACTTAAAGGTCCAGAGCTGGGACTAAGATCTAAAAGCCTATGATCCATGGCACAGTTTGGCATGACTCCTCCTGGGACTCTTGGCATATGGTCCTAGTAGCAAGACCATAGCCAAATGGGGCTGTAGTTTGGTCCATAGGAGTATGGAGCTGTTTCTAGGTCTTGTAAAGCCAAGAAATAGTCTGTTAAAAATATGTAGGTTATGACCTACTTAATTAGGAAGTATAAAGGCACCCCTAGGAGCTAAGCTCCATTTCTGAGGTAGTGAAAACTCTGGTATTGTTTGATAGCATTCTCTCTGTCTGTGTCTGTTGCCAAATTTCCCTCATCATATAAGAACACCAGTCATTGGTTTAGGATGCATTAGAATCCAGCAAGACCTCATCCTAACTAAATTATATCTGTAAAGATGCTATTTCCAAGTGAGGTCACATTTAAAGGGCCAATGTTTAGGAATTGAACATATCTTTTGAAGAGACACAATTCAACCCAAAAGATATCTTTATTCCACAATTCCTCCATTACTGTAATGTTTTGTGTTAGATATATATATTTTCAAGTGAAACATTTTGATTCCCTTCTTGCTCCTTTTTATGTTTAACTTATTTTTTAGTGGTTGCCCTGAGGATTTCGATTAACATCTTAATTTCAATTAACATCTACTTCTCATTAATATCAATTTAATCTCAATTATATACAAAAACTTTACTCCATCTCTTCCTTTGCATTTACACTGTTATTGTCACAGTTTATATCCTTACACATAGTGTGTCCTTCAAACTAAGTTTATAATTATAGTCTTTTGTAGTTGTATTTTAAATCAAATAGAAAAAGTCATTAAGAAATAAAATACATTAATATAAACTTTTATATTTACCCTGATAATCATCTTTTCTGTTGTCTTTTGTGTCTTCATGTGGAGTTGAGTTACTGTCTAGTGTCCTTTTACTTCAGCCTGAAAGACTCATTTCAGAATTTTTTTATAAGGGAGGTCTAATGATGAATTCCTTCAATTTTTGTATATGTCAATTTTTGTTCCATCAGTTTTCATTTTAAATGTCTTTAATTGCCATCTATTTTAGATGACTAATACTGCTGGATATAGATTTCTTGATTAGAATATTTTTTCCCAGGATGTTGAAAATTTGATCCTTCTGCCTTCTATACTCTATGGTTTGAGATGAACCAACCACTAGTTCTTAGTTATATCAAGAATGTTTTTAAGTAATGAGGCAGTTCTCTCTTGCAGGTTTCAAATTTCTCTTTGTGTTTCAACAATTTGATTATGATTCATGTAGTGTGGATATTTTCAAATAAAGATTGCTTGGAATTTCTTGAGTTTCTTGGAAATGTATATTCATGTATTTCATCAAATTTGGAAAATTTTTGCCATTATTTTTTCAAATGCACTTTCTACTTATTGTTCCTCTCCTTCTGGATCTCACATTATACATTTCTAGGCAGTCTTGATGATATCCCAGAGTATGCTTAGGCTCTGTTTATTTTACTTCATTCTTTTTTTTCTGTTGTTCAATTAGATAATCTCACTTGTCATACTTGAAAAGAAACTTGCTTGTTTCTTTTGCCTGTTCAAGTCTGCTGTTGAAACTCTCCAGTGAATTTTTTATTTCAGTTTTATTAATTTTCAACTCACAGAATTCCCTGATGGCCTAGAAGTTAAGGATCTGGTGTTGTCACTGCTGTTACTCAGATAACTGCTGTGGCATGAGTTCAATCCCTGGCTTGAGAACTTGGGCATGCTACAGGCATGACCAAAAACAAACAAACAAAACCACAACTCCAAATTTCTATCTAGTTACTATTAATAATTTCTCTCTTTATTGGTATTCTCAAGTTTGTAAGACCTTGTTTTCATACTTTATTTCTTTAGACATAATTTTCTTTACCTTATTGAACAAATTAAAATAGCCAATTTAAAGTTGTTTTCAGGAATTCCAGTTCAAGATGGTGATGTAGGAGGATCCTGAAAACACTTCTTCCCACAGACAAACTGCTCCATACAGAACAGTTCCCCCTGGGAGGGGGGGACTGGCTGACTCCTACACATCAGGCAAACAAAAAAAAATCCATAACGAAGTTGGTAGGAGAGGCTAAAACTATTTCACCATTAATCCAGCCATTAACATGGTGTCCCACAATTTGTAGTGAACTCAACCCCAAGCTTCTGCCAGAGTATCATTTTGAACCCCTTCTCTGGCACCCCAACTTGTAAGACATGCACACAAGAAATAAACTCAGAAAATATTTAGCTTTGAAAGCCAACCGGGCTTGTTTTCACAGGACCTGAAAGGCTATAGGAAACTGAGAAGAAGTTCTTAAAGGCCTCACATCGACTAACCTACCACAGCACCCTGTGCAGAGGCAGCTGACTGGAAAGTACCCAGACTTTTTGTGAGAGTCTGTGTATTTGCTTATCTTAAAGTGCCAGCATGATGTTCATGTTTCAGATGTACACTTCTATGGGGCCACTGTAAGACTTTGTAAAGATGGAGTCCAGCAGACAGCATCATTGAGCTATCCCTTTGCCTCACTCCAACTTGCTGGAGTTTGTATACTTGTCTGATGTTCTGAAGTTTGCAACTTCTTCCTAGAGGACATCTCTAAATATCCTGACTCTGGTGGCCAGGGGGGTTTATTCTCACAAATCTTGTGTCATAGGATTATGGCAAATTCATAAAGACCTTCTAACCACTACTCCAACCACTACTAGGACACAGACAGGCAACAGACTGAGTTTCTCAGATTCACTGTGAAAGAGGCCTATTATCTTCTCTTCATGGCTTTAGCCTAAGGGACAGGCTTATAATTAAACACACATAGAAGGGCTGGATATAATCCTTTAAAGTCTTTGTCGAGAAAGGCTCATATCTAGGCTTTCTCATGCAGTTTCTCTTGACAATTTTTTTCCTTTATATAAACAATTCTCTTTTATTTCTTTGGATGTCATAATTATTTTTATAAAATTAGGCATATTGACTTATAGTGTGACAAGTCTGGATATTGATTTCTCTCTTCTCTCTAGGAGTTGTTTTTGCTGCTTTTTATAGTTGTTGTTTGTTTAGTTTCTTTACTAAAATAATTATATAAAGAATGTGTATATGATAAATTTTATCCTTGAAGTCTCTATTCTTTTAGCTTACTGACCAGCTAATCATTGGACAGTAATTTCTTTAAATATCTTGAAATAAAAAATCATCTAAGTTTTGTCAAGGGACATGAGTGTGTATGGGTGTTGTGGCACACCACAAACACTCAACCAGGTTCTTTACTACTTTCTTAACATTTAATTCCTATATATAGAAAGCCTTAAGGTCTGCATAAGGTAAGAACCTATGACCTTCTCAGGTCTTTCCTGAGTATGTATACAGCCCTGAACATGCATATGGATTTCTAGAGTCCAAAAAAAATATGTCAGAGCTTTTCAAATTTCTTAACAACATCTTATTCTCCAGGATTTTGGAAAGTCCATTTTTTTGTTCCAATTGTTACCACATTGCCTTAGGCAGCAGCAGGTTAAAATATTAGCCTGTAAATATTTTCAACAATTTTCTGATTTTCTATGAGTAGTTATAGTGCTATGCCAATTCTGAGTTAGGTGAAATAAAAGCAAGCCTTTTGAGTTGGTCTTCTAGTGAGCCATTGGACAGGACAGAATAAATAATTAATTATGATTCTTTGCTAATGATTTCTATTCTGTCCCTCTGGTACCAAGAATGTGAGCTGATATTCTTAAAATTGCCAGCAAGCTGGGAAGTGGAGATGGTATTATGTTAAGTTACTAAGTTCACTGTTCTTACAGAAAATCAACTGTCATGAAAATATTTTTGATTTATTCAAGCTTTTAATTAGGAAAAAATAAAGCCCAAAATCAATAGAATGAAGGAAATAATAAAGAGAGGAAATGAATAAAATAGAGACCAAAAAAAGAGAAAAGATCAGTGAAACAAATGCTTTTTTTGAAACAATAAAAAATTGATAAGCCTTCAGCCATGTTCATCAAGAAAAAAAATGAGAGAACCTAAATATTACCAGCCATAAACAAGAATGATATTCTGCCTTTTGCAACAACATGGATGGAACTAGATAGCATTATGCTTAGTGAAGTTTCACAGAAAGGCAAATACCCTATTTTATCACTTATATGTGTAATCTAAAAAATAAAACAAGATTGTGTATATAACAATACAGAAACTAGCTCACAGATATAGAAAACAAGCTAGTGGTCACAATTGGGGATAAGGACAGGAGAGTGGGCAAGATAGGGGTATAGACTTGGGAAATACCAATTACTATGTATAGAATAAATATGCCACAAGGATATAACACAGAGAAATAGAGCCAATATTACTGAATAACTATTTCGTACACCTGAAATTAATGTAATATTGTAAATCAACTATACTTCAATTATGAAAGAAAAAAATGTAATTCACAATATTAAAGGACAATAGAAGCAAAATTATTTTATAATTCAAATAGTCACTGACATAGTATATCTCTTCCTGAAAAAAGTTCATGAAAATTAGAAATATAAGGCAGTTTCCTCAATCTCCTAAAAGGTTGTCCACAAAAACCTATGGTAACAGCATAATGGTAAAACACTGAAACCTTTCCCCCTGAAGGTCAGGAACAGAATAATTATGTCACTTTCACCACTTCTATTAAAGTTGGTACAGTATGTTATAGCTGGGACAGTGAGACAAGAAATCATGATAAAGGCCATGTGGGAGAAAAGCAAAAGAAAATCTGTGTTTTATTTAAAGGACAACATAATCATCTATGTAAAAATTATAATGGAAACTGTGAAAAGTGCCCTAGAATCAGTAAGTGAATTTAGCAATTTTGCAGAAAACAAATTAATAAAGATCCATTGAATGAAGTTTTTAAAGCAATCAGAGTTTGAAATAAGAATCAAGTAATTTATAGTAACATCAAAAATTATGAAATAAACTGCTTAGGAATAATAGAACAATAAATTCACAACAATAGCTGTACAATTAAGCTTCAAAGTATCACTGAGAGTTGTTCGTATATTTTGGAGGTTAATCCCTTGTCAGATGCTTCATTTGAAAATATTTTATCCCATCATGTGGGCTGTCTTTTTGTTTTGTTTATGGTTTCCTTTGTGGTGGAAAAACTTTCAAGTTTAATTAGATGCCATTTTTTCTTTGTTTTTATTTTCATTACTATAGGAGGTGGATCCTAAAAGGTATTGCTATGGTTTATGTCAGAGGGTATTCTGCTGTTTTCTTCCAAAAGTTTTATAGTATCCTGTCTTATATTTAGATATTTAATACATTATGAGTTTATTTTTGTATACTGGTATTAGAAAGTGTTCTAATTTTGTTCTTTTACATGTATCTGTCCAGTTTACCCAGTTTCATTTAATGAGGAGACTGTCTCTTCTCCATTGTATGTTCTAGCCTCCTTTGTCATAGATTAGTTGACCATAGGTGTGTGAGTTTATTTCCGGGATTTCTACCTTGTCCCACTGATCATTCTCTCTGCTTTTGTGCCAGTGCTGTATTATTTTTATTACTGTAACTTTGTAGTATATTCTGAAGTCAGGGAGCCTGATTCTTCCAGGTCCATTTGTCTTTCTCATGAAGCTCAATATTGACAACAACAAAACAAACAAAAAACTAATTAAAAAAGATCTAAATAGACATTTCTTCAAGACATAGAGATGGCCAAATAAACACATGAAAATATTCTCAACATCACTAATTATTGGAGAAATGCAAATCAAAACTACAATGAGATATCACCTTATACCAGTCAGAATGGCAACCATCAAAAATTCTACAAACAATAAATTCTGGAGAGGGTGTGGAGAAAAGGGAATCCTCCTACACTGTTGGTACATAATGTACATTGATACAACCACTGTGGAGAACAGTATGGAGGTTCCTTAAAAAACTAAAAATGGAACTACCATATGATCCATTAATTCAACTCTTGGACATCTTTCTGGAGAAAACCATAATTAGAAAAGATATATGCACCCCAACAATGTTCATTGCAGCACTATTCACAATAGCCAAGACATGAAAACAACCTAAATGTCCATTAACATAAGAATGGATAGAGAAGATGTGGTATATATATATATACAATGGAATATTACTCAGTCATAAAAATAATGAAACAATGCCATTTTCAGCAACATGGATGCACCTAGAGATTGTCATACTGAGTCAAGTAAGTCAGACAAAGAAAAACATCATATTATATCACTTATATGTGGAATCTAAAAATAAGGATAGGATACAAATTAACTTATTTGTAGAACATAAACACTCATAGATTTTGAAAACAAATTTATGGTTATCAAAGGGGACAGGTGGCAGGGGAAAGGGATGAATTGGGGGTTTGGGATTGGTCTATGCACACTCTAGTATATGAAATGTTTGGTCAATGAGGAACTGCTATTTAGCACAGGGAACTCTACCCAATATCCTGTGGTAACCTATATGGGAAAAGAATCTGAAAAAGAATGGATGTGTCTATATGTATACATGAATGACTGTTGTACAGCAGAAATTATGACATCAATCTAAATCAACTATGCTTCAGTAAAACTTTTAAAAATATATACCACTGAGAGAAATTAAATAAGAGCTAAACAACTGGTATTCCTGAGTCAGAATATTCAGTATTTTTAATGTATCAATTTTCCCAGAATTGATTTATAGATCCAATTAAATCACAATTAGAAGAATAGCAGGCCTTTTTGTGGACAATTAACATACTGAGTAAAAGTTTATATAGAAATGTAAATGATGTGAAGGATCTTAAATGACTTTTATAAAGGAGAAAATAAAATGAAAGTACTAAAACTACTGATTCTAGGCCTTATTATAAAGGTATAGTAATCAAAGGAGTATGAAATATGCATTAAGTTAGAGAAAGTCATAAATATAAAATACAGTGCAGAAAAAGTGGGGGGCTGTTGGTAGACAAACATGCAAGGAAATTTGGTTTAGAAATCATAGTGCTGGAGATCATGGTGCTGGAATAATTGAACATTTCTAAAGAAAAATGATACAAAGCTTTCACTATTTATAAAACTTTACTCTAAGTAGACCACAGACCTAAGTATAAAACCTAAAATTATAGGAATTCCTGTCATGGCTCTCTGGTTAACGAATCTGACTAGGAACTATAAGGTTGCAGGTTCAATCCCTGGCCTTGCTCAGTGGGTTAAGGATCCAGCATTGCTGTGAGCTGTGGTGTAGGTTGCAGATGCGGCTCGGATCCTGCCTTGCTGTGGCTCTGGTGTAGGCCGGTGGCTACAGCTCTGATTCGACCCCTAGCCTGGGAATCTTCATATGCCCTGTGAGTGGCCTAAGAAATGGCAAAAAGCCAAAAAAAATTAAAATTATAAAAGTTGATCGATTTGCAGATATTGTATCATCTTTGCATCCCTGATATAAATCCCTCTTGCTCCTGGTGTATGATCTCTTTTATAGACTGTTGAATTTGGTTTGCCAGTATTATTTGATATTTTCATCCATATTCTTTGCAGATATTGGTTTGCAATTTTTATTTTTGAAGTGTATTTGTCTGATTTTGGTATCAGGGTAAGGGTGGCATTTTAGAATTAATTTGGAAATGTTCCTTTCTCTTCAATTTTTTTGGAATACTTAGAGAAGGATGGGTATATACTCTTCTTTATATGTTTGTTAGAATTCCCCTGTGAGGCCACCCAATCTAGGACTTTTGTTTGGTGGTAGTTCTTTTATTACAAATTAAATTTCTCTACTAGTGATCTATTTCTTCCTGATTCATGTTGGAAGGGGTTATGTTCCTAGAAATTTTTTCATTTTTTTTTCAACTTTTGGCAATATAACTCTGTATGATTTTTTGATTTTTTTTTGCATCTCTGTGATATTGGTTGTTATTTATTCTCTTTCACTTCTTTTGGGGGGTGCTATTTTTCTTGATGACCTTGTTAAAACCTTATCCATTTTGTTTATTTTTCAATAAAACAGCTCTTTGTTTCATTGATCTTTTTAATTTTTTTCAATTCTATTTTATTTCTTCTTTCGTATTTATTGTTTTCTTCCTTCTGCTTACTTTGTGATTTGTTTGTTCTTTTTCCAGTTCCTTTAGATGGTAGCTTAGGGTTTGTTTGTTTTTTTTTTTTTTGAGGTTTTTCTTGTTTCTTGTGGTAGATCTATATTGGTATAAATTTCCTTCTTAGAACTGCTTTTACTATGTAACAGATTTTAGAAAGCTGTGTCTTTAGTTTCATTTTTCAAAATGTGTTTAAAATTTCTTCTTTGGTAACTTAATCTATTAATAGCTCGTTTATTCTCCACATGTTTGTATTTTCCCATTTTAATCCTATATTTTATTTATAGTTGCATATCATGTGGTTGGAAGAAAATGCTTGATATTTATATCCTTGTTAATTTGTTAAGACCTGTTTTGTGGCCCAGCATGTGGTCTATAGTAGAGAATGTCACATGTGCATTGGAAAAATTGTATATATTCTGCTGTTTTTGGGTATAACATCATGTAGGTATCTATTAAATACAGCTGAACAAATGTGCCATTTAAGACTATTTGCTACCTGAGTTTTGGTCTGGATGATCTGTCTATAAATATAAGTTGAGTGTTAAAGTCCCCTTCTATTATTATATTTGATCAATTTTCCCTTTATGTCTGTCCATATTTGTTTTATGTATTTATGCATTCCTATATTAGGTGTATATGGCAATGCATGTTATATCCTCTTCTTGTATTTATCCCTTTATCATCATATAATGACCTAGTCTTTTTGTAAAGACTGTATTATGTCTCTTTTTTCTCACGAGAATGTCTACCCCTGATTTATTATCATTTCCATTTGCATGAAGTATGTTTTTCTATCCACTCACTTTCATTTTGTGTGTGTATTTAGTTCTGATTTGAGTCTCTTGTAAACAGCATATAGATGGGTCTTGCTTTTTTATCCAATGAGACAACTTATGCCTTTTAATTGGCACATTTATTCTATTAACATTTTAAGTAATCATTGATAGTTATGTTAGTTATGTACTTTTTCTCATTTTTTTACATGTTTTCTGTTTTTTAGTTGTCCATTATTTTCTTTTTTTTTTAGTTTCTTCCCTTGTGATGTGATGGTCTTCTCTAATGATATGCTTTGTGTTCCTTTCTCTCTAGTTTTTGTATATGTATTGTAGGTTTTTGTTTTGCATTTACTGTGGGTTTCATATAAGTTTATCTATAACTTTATTCACTTATTTTAAACAGGTAGTCCTTTAAGTTTAAACACATTCTAAAGGAACTGCATGTTTTACTCTCTTCCAGCAAGTTTTGCATTTGATGTCATATTTTACATTTTACTGTTCATCATCAGGTTATTGTAGTTATAGCTGATTTTATAATTTTGTTCTTTTAATGTTCATACCAGAATATTTAGTGATTGATTCACACCCTTTACTAGTGGGATTTTTCCCTACTTCTTGTTATAGGTTTTTCATTTCCACTTTTAACATTTCTTTTATATTAGGCTTAGTATTGATGAAAACTTAGTTCTGGCTTGTTAAGAAATTTTTCACTATCCTTAATTTATAAACTATAATCTTGCTTGGTATTGTAATCTAGTTTGCAGGTTTTGCTCTTTCAGCACTTTGAGTATATCCTACCACTCCCTTCCATCCTGCAAATTTATATTAAAAAATCAACTGTTAGACTTATATAGATTCCCTTGTATGTGACTCCTTGTTTTTCTTCAGTTGCCTTCAGAATTCTCTCTTTAACTTTTTCCATTTTAATTTTGATATGTTTTGATGTGGGATTATTAGGGTTCATTTTGTTTGGGAACTTCTGTACTTCCTGTACCTGAATATCTGTTTCCTTCGTCAAATTCAGCAATTTTTCCATTATAATTTCTTCAAACCTATTTTTAGAACTTTCATCTCTCTTCTCCTTCTGGGACCCATATAATGCAAATATTTATGTGATTGATGTTGTCTTAGAGGTCCCTTAAACTGTTCTTATTTTATAAGTGTTTTTATTTTGTTGTTTTGATTTGATGTTTTCCATTATTCTGTCTTCCATGTCTCTTATGCATTCTTCTATATCACCTAGTCTACAGTTAATTCCTTCTTTTTCATTTCAGTTATTGGATTCTTCATTTCAGATTCTTTTTATATATTTTCTAGTTCTTTGTTAAAATTCTCACTTTGTCTACTATCTAATTCAGTTAGAGTTCTTATTAATAATGCTTTGAATTCTTTATCTGGTAAATTGTTTCTGTTTCATTTGTTATTTTTTCAGGGATTTTCTCTTCTTCTTTCAGTTCAGACAAATTCCCCCATCTTCTCATTATGCTTAATTTTCTCTGTCTGTATGAAATTATGTGATACAGTTACCTATCCTAGTCTTGAAGTGGTGTCCTTATGTAAGAACATTCCTATGTAGTATATGTACGCCATGAGTCATGTCTTCCCCCAGGGTGTGCTGACAGCTAACACTTTCTTAGGAGGTGGGGCTGGAGTTGGAGAAACTAGAGCAAAACCTAGGTGTGTGCTGGGGCTTTTTCTCTCTAAAGTAGACAGCATCGCCCTATAGGAGTTAGGTCTAAAGTTGTTAGATCAGAAGCCCTGAGGGTCAAGTCTGAGGTACTTCCTTTACCTCTAAATATGTGCTCTCCCCACTTCCAAATTCAGTGGAAGACCTGGAATTGCACTTGGCCCAGGCCGGGGCACAGACTGTGTCAGTTTTGGTGCAGGGAGAGTTTCAGAACACTCCTAATCTACTACCTTCACAACTGTCAGCAATGACTGCCCTTGCCTCCCTCCTTGTCCACATTTGCTCATTCCCCTTAGATTCAGCATCCCTCACCCTAGTGTGGAGGCAGGAGGGCCAGAGCAAGCCCTCCACATGGGTCAGGGTGCAAGCATGTTTGCTCAAGCCACAGGCAGAGTTCTTTATTGCTCCCAATGTTCTGCCTCCATGAGTGCCCACAGTGGTTGCTTTTGCCCAATTCAGATGCTATTGTAGGTCTACATTGGCCCTGTCCTTCACAACCATGCAGTACCCTTGACTGCTCCAGCCCTTGACCTAGTGGGGTTCTGTGCCATAGAGCCAGAAGAACTTGAAAATGGGCTGGAACAGGCATTCAGGTTAGGCAGGTGTGTATGCCAAGGAAGTTGTGAGAAACTAGCCTGTGTCCCTAACAATTTCAATGTTTCCTTTGCCAGTTTTGGGAGTAAGCAGGCGTGTGCATGCTCTTCATGAGGGAAGTCTAGGTTTTCTACAGCTCTCTTCTTAGTCCCACTGGTTTTTCCAACTAGCTAAGAGGACCCATCTTCTCAATGTCAGTCCTCAGGGCTGTGGCACCCAATAGGTATCTTGAACCACTCACTATCCAGGGGTATCTCTGATCCTATGTCATTTCCTTCCTCTTCTGTGTCCCTTCCCAGGTGATCAAGTCCTGACCTGATTGCTTCACTTCCCTTCCTACCTGATTTCATGTGAGTCTTTTTAAAGCCTAGTTTGTATACGTTTTTCTGTCAGTCTCCTGTTTGTTTTCAGTGTGAATTGCTCCATTTGTAAATGTATTTTTTAGTGCTTGTGAGGGGAAGTGAGCTCCATATCCTAGTGCACCATTTTGGCCTCTCCCTATTATTGATTTTTAAACATTAAACTAACTTTTCATTCATGGGATGAACTCTACTTGGCCATGATGAGTGTTCATACTATATATAGTTTGATCTATCTTGCTCAAAAATTTTTTCTTAATTTTTATATCTCTGTTCATGTGGTCTATTGCTCAAGTAACTTTTCTTCTTTCATTCCATAATTTATTTATATGGACACTTTTTTTCTTGATGAGTTTGGCTAAACATTCATAGATTTTGTTTTATGTTGTCAAAGAACTGGATCTTAGTTTCTTTGATCCTTTCTATTGCTTTTTAGTCTTTACTTAATTTATATCCATTCTGATATTTGTTATTTCCCTACTTCTACTAACTTTGTGCTTAGTTTGTCCTACTTTTCTGAGTTCCTTTAAGTGTAAAATTAGATTATTTCATATTTTATTGCTTCTTGAAGTAGGCTCTATCAGTACAAATCCCCCATTAAAATTATTTTTTCTTCATTCTATGAAATTTCGACAGTAGCACTTTTCCATTGTTGTCTTAAGGTATTTTTTATTTCCTCTTTGATTTGCTCACTGGTTATTTAGTAGCATATGGTTTAGGTTACACAGATCTGTGATTTTTTTTTGGAAGTTTGTTCTTATAGTTGATTTTTGGTCTCATATAATTGTGGTTTATATGCATCATATAAAAGATACTTGATACAACTTTGATATTCTTAAATATATTGAGACTTATTTTGTGGCCTAACATGTGATATATCTTGGAGAATGTTCCATGTGCACTTGCAAATAATGTTTTCTGCCTTTTTGGATGGAATGTTCTATTAAGATTATCCAGACTAATGTGTTAAGATCATTGTTTCCTTACA
The DNA here is from genome assembly GCF_016906955.1 of Phacochoerus africanus. NCBI lineage: Eukaryota > Metazoa > Chordata > Mammalia > Artiodactyla > Suidae > Phacochoerus > Phacochoerus africanus. The sequence goes on from NC_062560.1 coordinate 55,610,162, forward strand.
ATTTTTTGTCTAAATGATCTATCCATTGAGATAAATGAGGTATTAAATTAACCAATTTTTATTTATTACTGTCTGTTTCTCCATTTATGTCTGCTTAATATACACAAATACTCCTATTTGGGGTGCAAATGTTTACAAATGTTAAATCATCTTCTTATATTGATCCATTTATCTTTATGTATTGTTTTCTTGGTTTTTTATTACTGTTTTCGTTTGAAAGTCTAGATTGCCTGATATGAGTATTGATACCCCATCTTTCTTTTCATTTCCATTTGCATGTAGTATTTTCTCCATCTCTTCACTTTCAGTCTGTGTGTGTCTTTAGATCTAACGTTTCTTGTGGACAGCATGTAGTTTGTTTTAAATCCACCTGTCCACCCTATATGTCTTGCTTACAACATTTATTCTATTTATATTTAAAAAGATTGTTGATAGGTATGTACTTTTTGCAATTTTGTATTTGTCTTCTAGGGTTTTTTGTGGTTCTCTGTTTATTGTCTATTCTTTGTGGTTTGAGTATTTTCTTTAGTGTTATATTTTATTCAATTCCCTTTATTTTTGTGTGTCTATTGTAGGTTTTTGATTTCTGGTTTCCATGAGGTTCATAAATAACCACCCAATATAAAACAATTTATTTTAAATTGAATGTTACATAAGTTTCAGTGCATTCTGAGAGCACTGCATTTTTACTCTCCACTTCATATTTTATGTTAGATATAATATTTTATATCTTTTTACTTTGTGTTTACATTAACAACTTATTGTAGTTTATAGGATAGTTTACTACTTTTTAATTTTAACCTTCACACTATCCTTTTAAATGGCTGATCCATTGCTTTTACTATATATTCACCTTTATCAGTGAGATTTTTAAATACATTTTCTTATTTTTAGTTATGACCTATTCCTTTTCTGTTTAAAAAAGATGCTTTAGCATTTCCTGTATGGCTGGCTTAGTGGTAATGATCTCCCTCATTTTCCTCACCTGGAAAATCTAGCTCTTCTTCATATCTAAATGATAGCTTTGGTGGTTAATGTATTCCTTGTTGTACTTTTTTTTTTCTTATAGCATATACCAATGCACTTCCTTATGTCCTGAAAAGTTTCTGCTGAAAAAAAAAGTGATACTTTTAGGGGTGTGGTTTCTTGCATAAGAGTATTTCTTTTATTCTTAGTGTTAAAATCTCTCTTTAGCTTTAATATTTTTCATTTTAATTAGCATATATCTTGTTGTGGATCTCTGGGTTTATCTCGTTTGGGATTCTGTCCTTCCTGGACTTGGATACTTGTTTTCTTTTCCAGGTAAAGGAAATTATTTCTTCACATAATTATTCTGCCACTTTTATCACTCCCTTCTCCTTCTGAGACCCTACAATGTTAATGTTAGTATGTGTGATGTACCAGTGGGCCCCTAAATTATCTTCATTTTTTAAATTAATTTTTTTGGCTTTTGTAATTGGGTGACTTCCACTATTCTGTCTACCAGATTACTGATTTGTTCTAATGTAACATATAATCTGCTCTTGATTCCCTTTAGTGTATTTTTCATTTCACTGTATCCTTCAGCTCTGATTGATTCTTTCCTAAAATTTCTATTTGTTGAATTTCACACTGTGTTCCTCCTTTCTTTTCCCCAGTTCAGTAAGTATCTGTATGATCATTATTTTGAACTTGCTATCAGATATAAATTACGTTCATTTTATTTGAGTTTTTTTTCCTCTTGGGTTTTATCTTGGTTTTTATTTGGGAATACATTCCTTTGTCTTCTCATTTTGTTTGTCTTTATGGGTTTCTTTCTATGAATTAGGCAAAACAGCTACTTGTCACAGTCTTGAAGGTGTGGGCTTGTGAACATTCATCCCTTGTGTAAACATATGTACCAGGTTGCATTGACAGGCCAGCTGGAGCTGGAGCAGTCACAGGCCAAGGGTGTCCAGGGTGCATTTTGTCTGGGCCACACTGATAAGATGCTAATAGTCAGAGCAGATGTGGGTCATGGGATCCTGGTATCCACTGCACCAGGGCTACCTGATGACATGATGTGGTGGCTGGAGTTTTAGTAGCCATGGGCTTGGAGGTCCTTGGATGTGCTGTGCCTGGGGAAGCTTAGTAGGAAGGCTGTAGCTTGTATGGGCCAGGACACTAGAGTATTCTAAGGTACCCTTGGCAGGCAAGCTAGAGTGCCTGGTCTATGTTACTATTCATGCTATCAAAGTGGAGGGAAAACACAAAAGATGATACTCTACAATCTTTGACCTTAGAGAGAGTTCCAGTAGTTCACCATCTGTTTGGCAAATGCTCTATGGTTAGTAAATGGATTTCCTTCATAGATAGTCTGTTTCTTTTTTCACCACATTTTAAAAATTGCAATACAGTGCAGGCAAGGCTGCTTATAGGACCCTCAGTAATATTCCTCCCCAGTGCAGTTTGAACATTAGAGGTGGGTTACAAGTGATATGTTTTCATCTCTCCTACCCATCTCTTTGTGGTCCCAATATTGCAGAAGGTGTTCAATTAGTCTTCAGTTCTTCATCAGGAGGAATTGCTCTACAATTAGTTATGAATTTGTTCTTTCCATCAAGGAGGTGAATTAATGGACTTCCTGCAAAATAATCTTGGAGCAGAACTTCTCCAGAACTTTTTTATCTTATAAATATGAAACTCTGTGCTATAAACAACTCATATTTACCTTTTCCTCAAACCTCTGGCAACTACTATTCTATTTTTTTCTATCAAATTGTCTGATAGAAAACTCATGTAAGTTGAATCATGCAGTGTTTATCTTCTTGTTAATGTCTTATCTCAGCTTTACTTCACTTAGCCCAATATTCTCGAGGTTTATCCATGTTATAGCATGTGACAGGATTTCTTTCCTTTATAAATATGATTAATATTCCACTGTATGTACATACCACATTTTTTCCATTCATTTATTTGTAGATGAGGGCAACATCAGCTGGAGCCTTATCTACAGATAAATGAAAGCCCTCATTACTCCAGATTTAGAGACCCACAAGGTTGGGGATTTTGGCCTAATTCTGTGGCTTTTCTGAGAGGGCAGGAAGTACTCACAGCCCCTGAGTCTTTGCCAGGCAGCTCCAACTGGCCCTGTTGAAACCAAACTGATTACCCACCTTCCACACATACACTTTGAATCTAAGGAGGAAGCCCTGATGATCTCTAAATTGCTTTGGGGATTATTCTTCCCTTATCTTGAATAATAGTATTTTTTTGCTGTCCTTTAGGATCTAAGAAGTTTGACAGCCTTCCTTAATTCTGTCTCTCTTTCTCTGTCACCTTTATATCAAGCTACTAATATATTTTCTATTGTAATCCCATCTCTTCCTGGCCTCTACTGATATAGCTGGTTAGGTTTGTGCTTCACCTTCACACTAATCTTATAAAATCATCAGCTACATTTGATGTTCTCTTCCAAACACATTTCTCATTTTTGCAAAAGGGACAAGTTGATAATATAAATCTAGAGTTCTGGTTTCTTTTTGCTTAAAAATTCTTTCTTCAATTTATTTCCTTCATTTCTCCTTTTACCATATAAAGTCAGGAGAAACTTTGCTGTTCTTTCAACATTTTTCATATAAATCCATTTAGTGAAATATCCAATTTTATTGCTCACAATTTCTACCTTTTCAAAAACACAATCCAGCCCATTTCATTGCTACTTTAAAATAAGTATTGCCTTTTCTTCACTGTTGTTAATTTCATACAGAGACATCCTGAGAATAGCCTTTACTGTACATATTTCTACCAATATTCTGTTCATAATCATATATGTATTTTCTAGGAAGATGGAGGTTTCTTCTCCAGCTCTACTCTTCTCCTTCTAGGCCCCCACCAGAATTGCCTTTTTCTAGTATCCACTTCAAATTCATACAGTCTCTACTCATCACCCAGTTCTAAAGCCAATTCTACATTTTTAGGTATTACATCAGTGTCCCACATCTTGGCACCAATTACAGTCTTTGTTAGCTCAGGTTACTATAACAAAATACTATAAACTAGGTAGCTTAAATAGCAGACATTTACTTCTCACAGTTTTGTATGCTTAGAAGTCCAAGAACAGGGTGTTGCAGATTAAATCCTTTGTGAGGGTGTGCTTCCTGGCATACAAGTGGATACTTTTGCTTTGTGTTCACATGGGTTATACCTTAATGCATGTGTGTGGAATGACAGAGAGGGAGAGCAAGAAGGAGATGGGGAGGAAGAGGGAGAAAGAGAGAGACACACAGAGGGAGATCTGGTATCTCTGTCTTCCTCTTCTTATAAGGGCACTAATTTTATCATTAAGGTTTCACTTCCATGACTTAATCTAAACCTAAATACCTCCTCAAGGAACAACTTTTAAATAGATCAAATTGGGGCTTAGACTTTCAACATGTGAATTTAGAGGAATACAAACATTTAGCCCATAAAATTATGGATTTCAGCAATAATTTTTTGCATATAACACCAAAAGCATGGGCAACACAACTAAAATATACAAGTGGGACTAAACATGAAATGGAAACAATCAAAAGAGTACAAAGACAGTTTATAGAATGGGAGAAAATATTTGTAAGTTATATATTTAAAAAAGGATTGATATCCAAATTACATAGGAACTCCTAAACTTAAAAAAAAACTGATTAGACAGAATCAGAATAGTGGTGATGCAGGACATGGAACTTACTTTCTTCCACAAATACATCAGAAATAAACATCTACATGTAGAACAGTTTTCACAGGACATCCACTGAATGTTGGCAGAAGACCTTAGACTTCAACAACAGGAAATAAAACCTCCACATAACTAGGAAGGACAAAGGGAAAAATATATATATAGAGAGAGAAGAGAGAAAAAGGAATCAAGATGAGCCCAGAACTCCTGGGAGAGAGCAGTGACAGAGGAAAGGAATCCATGGACTAGGAGGCCACCTGACCATCAGGAAGATCAGCCAGTGTGGAGAGGGAGCCATAAGTCCTTGGAAAAGAGTGCAGCAGTCTGAGGAGGGCAAAGCAGAGAGAGCCACACATGTAATCAGTATTACCACCTGGACAACCTCAACCTGAGGCACTTGGATGAGGGCAGGGTGCTGAGACTCAGGCCCTGGAAGTCAGTCCCAGGGAGAAGACTAGGGTTGTCTGTATGAAAATAGCCTGAGTGGGATAGAGAGGTGGTGCACCAGAGCTAAGGAATGTAGGCCTGAGCCTGCCAGTGAAGCAAGGCATCTTTGTTGGGGAGTCCAAAAAGACTCCCATAGGAATTTTTTTCCCTGCACATGCTTTTTCTTAGGTACAAGGGCACCTCTTTCTTGGGCTGCAGGGCTGGTGCAAGCCTCTGCAGCCATCTCAGACTCCAGAAGTTGGCAAAGCCCACCAATGCCTAGCACCCCCAACCACTCCAGAAACAGACACTGCTGTGGAGGGCCATATGACTGGATGCTGCCCATCACTCCCACCTCACTGTGAATGTACATGTCCCAATGGTACTGCAGCTGAGGGCCTAATATCCTACCAGCACCACCACTTGTGAGTGTCCTGCAAAAAGGCACCACTCACTGCACTCAGGAGAATTACCTTGAAAGAGAAAACAATGAAACAGAGTTATTCAGTATACCAGAGACTGAGTTTAAAAAAAAGGACTTAATGAAACTACTGAAGGAACTAAGAAGGACTATCAAGAGAAATGGGGATTAGTATGAAAAGGAACCAGAAACTAAAAAGAGGAGCCAAGGAAAATTAGGAAATTCTTTTACTGAGATGAAATTTGAGCTAAAGGTAATGAATAGCAGAATGAATAATGTGTAGGAAGGAATAAGTGACTTGGAAGATAGAATAATGGAGATCATCAAATCAGGACAGCAGACAGAAAGCCAAATTTAAAAAATGAAAACAATATAAAAGATGTGTGGGATGATATAAAGAATGGCAATCTATGCATAATAGGGATCCCAGAAGGAGAAGAAAGAGAAAAGGTGACTGAAAATATATTTGAAGAAATGATGGCTGAAAATATCCCAAATCTGAAGAAGGAAACAGAAGTTCAGATACAGGAAGCACAGAGAGTCCCAATAAAGATGAAGCCAAATGGATCTACACCAAGACATATTATAATAAAAATTGCAAAAGGTAAAGATAAGGAAAGGATTCTAAAGACAGCAAGAGAAAAATAGTTAATTCCAAGGGAACCCCCATAAAGCTGTCAGCTCTTTTCTCTATAGAAATGCTGCAGACAATAAGAGAGTGGCAATATATATTCAAAGTTCTAAAAGGGAACTATCTGAAACCTAGAATAGTCTAGCCAGGAAGATTATCATTTAAAATAGAAGGAGAAATAAGGAACTTCTCAGACAAGCAAAAACTAAAAGATTGCACCTATTCTAAAAGATATATTGAAAGGTTTCCTCTAAATAGAAAAGTAGTAAGATATAGGATGGAGAAAGTCATATTTGGGAAGTATTATCTTAAATAAGCCAGTATAGAGTTAAAAAAGAGAAAAATAAAATCTGTTTGTGAAAGCAATACTCAACAAAAGGAACAGCAAAAGGATAAACATGAAGATGTGAAAATGGACATCAAAAATCATACAATGTGATGAAGGAAAGTAAGAAAATTAAGAACCTTTTTTTTCAAAATGTGCTTGAGCCTATATGACTGTCAGTCTATAGCAAGCAGATATAGGAAGGGGTAAGCATATTTGAAAAACAAGGCAACCTCAAATCAAAAACAAACAATAGAGTCACAAAAACCAAAAAGAATAGGACACAAGCATAAAATAAAAGGAAATCATCAAACCACACAAAGAAAAAGGAACAAAGAAGAAGCATAGAATCAACTGGCAAACAAGGTTTAAAATGGAAATAAATACACATGTATCAATAACTACCTTAAATGTCAATGGACGGAATCCTCCGATTGAAAGACATAGTGGCAGACTGGATGAAAAACAAGACCATACATTATACTGCTTATAAAAGACCGAGCTTAGGGCAAGGGACACGCATAGATTGCAAGTGAGGGCATGGGAAAAAAGTATGCTTTATAAACAGAAATTAAAAGAAAGGATGAGTCACAATACTCATATCAGACAAAACAGACTTTAAAACAAAGGACATAAAGATAAAGAAGGACACTAGTTAATAATAAATGGGTCAATATAAGAGAAGTATATTAAACTTGTCAACATATATGCTCCTAATGTAGGAGTACCCCCATACATAGAACAAATACACAAATACTAATAGACATGAAGGGAGAAATAGATGGAAAGAGAATAATAGTAGGAGGTTAACACCCTAGTCACATCAATTGACATAAAATCAGTAAGGTAACAGAGATCCTAAATGATACAATAAGATAGTTAGATTTAATTATATTTTCAGGACATTACATCCAAAAAAATCAGAATGTACATTCTTTCCAAGTGCACATGGAACATTCTCAAGGATTGACCACATACCAGGGTGCAAAGCTAAGCTTAGCCAATTTATGAGATACAAATTATTTCAAGGATCTTCTCTTACCAGAACAGCATGGAACCTGAAATCAAACATGGGAAAGGAAATGAGAAAAATCTGACTACATGGAGATGAAACATTATGCCACTAAAAAGCCAATGGGTCAATGAGGAAATCAAAAAAGGACATTTTAAAAATACCTTGAGACAAAGAGAATGAAAACAAAACCATACAAAATCCATGGCATGCCACAAAATCAATTCTTAGAGGGGAGTTCATAGTGATACAGAACTTCCTCAAAACAAAACAAAAAAATTCAAATAAAAAACCTAACCTACCACCTGAAAGAATTAAAAAAGGAAGAACAAACTAAACCTAAACTCAGTAGAAGGGAGGAAATCATTAAGATCAGAGAGGAAATAAAGTAGAGATTTAAAAAAATAAAAAATTCAATAAAACCAAGAGATGGTTCTTTGAAATGGTAACAAACATTAGAAAGCTCTGGCCATGCTCACCAAGAATAAAAGAGAGAGAAACCAAATAAATTAAGAAATGAATAAGGAAAATTATCCACTGATACTACAGAAATACAAAAAGAGAGAGAGAGAATGCTATAAACAATTATATGCCAAGAAATTTGACAACCTAGAAGAAATGGACAACTTTATAGACACCTACAGCCCCAACAAAACTGAATCCAGAAGAAGTAGATAATTTGGGCAGACCAATCACTAGAAGAGAAAATAACATATATATGCATATATATATGTATATGTATGTATATATGATGGATCTTTACTGTACAGTAGAGATTGACAACATTTTATTTAAACAATATTTTTTTTAAAAAAAGAATAGTAGTTCCCATCGTGGTGCAGTGGTTGACGAATCCGACTAGGAACCATGAGGTTGCGGGTTCGATCCCTGCCCTTGCTCAGTGGGTTAACGATCCGGCATTGCCGTGAGCTGTGGTGTAGGTTGCAGACGTGGCTCGGATCCCGAGTTGCTGTGGCTCTGGCGTAGGCCGGAGGCGACAGCTCCGATTCGACCCCTAGCCTGGGAACCTCCATATGCCATGGGAGCTGCCCTAGAAATGGCAAAAAGACAATAAATAAATAAATAAATAAATAAATAAATAAATAAATAAATAAATAAATAAAATAAAAAAAGAATAAAGCTCACCACAAACAAAAGTCCAGGTCCAGGTGAGTTCACAGGCAATTTCTCCCAAACGTACAAAGATCTTATACCGATTCTTCTTAAACTCTTCCAAAGATTGAAAAGGAGGGAACATTCCCAAAGACATTCTGTGGAGCCTCCATCACCAGAAAAAAACAGAAAAAAACAGACAAAGATACTACTAAAAAAAGAAAATTTTAGGCCAATACACTTGAAGAATATACATGCAAGAGTTCTCAACAAAATTTTAGCCAACCAAATCCAAGAAAACATAAAAAGGATCATACACCACGACCAAGTGGGATTCATCCCAAGTTCACAAGGATGGCTCAACATTTGCAAATCAATATAATACAACACAATAACAAAAGAAAGGTAAAAAAACAGATGATAATCTCAATAGACAGAGAAAAAGCATGTGACAAAATTCAACATCCACTCATGATAAAAAATCTTACCAAAGTGGATGTAGGTAGAACATATCTCAACATAATAAAAACCATTCATGACAAATCCACAGCCAATATATTATGGAGAAAAGCTGAAAGCCTTCCTGCTATAATCTGGGACAAGACAAGGATGCCCACTCTCAACACTTTTATTCAACATACTATTGGAAGTCCTGGCCACAACCATCAGACAAGAGAAAGAAAGAAATGGTATCCAAATTGGAGGGAATAGGTAAAATTGTCACTATATGGAAATGTTCATGATACTATATATATAAAACTCTAAGAACTCCACACAATAACTACTCGATCTAATCAATGAAATCAGCAAAATTACAAGATACAAGATTAACATTTAGAAATTGGTTTCATTTTTGTATGTTGACATTGAAATTATAGAAAAGGAATATAAATAAAAGGCCTTTTACAATTGCACCAAAAAATACCTAGGAATAAACCAGACCAAGGAAGTGAACAATCCATATGCTGAGCACAATAAAACATTAATAAAGGAAATGAAAAGGATTCAAAGAAATGGAAAAGTATCCCTTGCTCTTGGATTTGAAGGATTAATATTGTTAAAATGGCCATACTACCCAAAGCCATCTACAGATTTAATGTGATTCCTATCAAATTACCCATGACATTTTTCACAGAACTAGAACAAACAATCCAAAATTTATATGGAACCATAAAAGACAGATTTGCCAAAGCAATCCTGAGGAAAGAAAAACAGCAAAGGAGGAAGCCTAACACTCCTAGAATTCAGACAATATTCAAAGCTACAGTAATCAAGACATTGTGTTACTGGTACAAAAACAGACATAGGGATTAATGGAACAGAATAGAGAGCCCAGAAATATACCCAGACACCTGTAGTCAATCTTTGACAAAGGAAGCAAGAATATAAAATGGGGAAATTACAGTTTCTTCAGCAAATGGTGCTGTGAAACCTGGACAGCCACATATAAATAAATGAAATTAGAACATTCTTCAGCATCATACTCACATACAGTCAAAAAAAAAAAAAAAAAAAGAAAACCCTCAAAATGGACTAAAGACCTAAACATAAAGTCAGATACTATAAAACTCTTTTAGAGGAAAACATAGGCAGAACACCTTGTGACATAAATTGTAGAAATATTTTTTGGATCCACCTCCTAGAGCAATGAAAATAAAAACAAAAATAAACAAATGGGACCTAATTAAACTTAAAAGCTTTTGCACTTCAAAGGAAATCATAAAAAAATAAAAGAATGGGAGAAAATTTTTGCAAATAAAGTGATCAATAAGACTTCAATTTCCAAAATGTACAAACTTTACATACAACTTTATATCAAAAATATATATTTTTTCAAAGGAGACATATGGCTAAAAAACACATGAAAAGATGCTTAACATCACCAATTATAAGGTAAATGTAAATAAAAACTATGAGATATTACTCTACAACAGTCAGAATGGCCATCATCAAAAGTCTACATAATAGTAAATGCTGATGAGGGTGTTGAGAAAAAATCCCTCCTAAACTGTTGGGGTGTGATAAATTAGGAATTTGGGATTAACATATACAAAGTGCTATATATAAAATAGATAACCAGCAAGGACCTATTATATAGCCCAGGGAACTATATTTAATATTTTGTAATAACCTACATGGGAAAAGCATCTGAAAAAGAATAGATACATGTATATGTATAACTCAATTACTCTGCTGTACTGTAGAAACTAACACAACATTGTAAAACAACTATACCAATAAAAAATAATTTACAAAATTAAAAAATACTCTCCCAGGGAGGTCCCTTCATGGCTCAGTGGTTAATGAAACTTACTAGGATCCATGAGGATGTGGGTTCGATCCCTGGCCTTGCTCAGTGGGTTAAGGATCTGGCATTGCCATGAGCTGTTTGAAGGTTGCTGGTGTTGTTGTGGCTGTGGCATAGGCCAGCAGCTATAGCTCCAATTTGACACCTAGCCTGGAAACTTCCATATGCCATGGGTACAGCCCTAAAAAAAGCAAAAAGAAAAAAAAAAACCCAAAGCCCCCAGTAACCCACAGTTAGAAAGAACCTTAATGTCCAATGACAAATGAATGGATAAAGAAAATATCATATACATACAATTGAATATTATTCAGTCATGAAAAAGAAACCTTTATATATGCTACTACATGAGTGCACTTTGAGAACATTACTGTAAGCAAGAATCTAAAGGATAAATACTGCTCTGATTCTATGTATTTGATGTATCTAAGGTAGTTAACCTCATCAGAACAGAAAGTGGAGTGCTGATTTTCAGTTTCTGGGAAGAGGGGGAAATGGGAAGCTGCTTTTCAGTGGGTATCAAGTTTCAGTCATGCAAGATGAAAACATTTTCATAAATCTATTGTTCAACATTTTGTTTACAATCTAACAATACTGTACACATAAATATTTTGTAAATGGAATAGATATCTTATGCCTCTTTTTTAAATTGTGGAAAATTACACCATATTAACTATTTTTATGTATACACAGTCCAGTGATATTAAATACTTGCATAATGTTCAAACATCACCTCCATCCTTCTTTCCCCTAAGTCTTTTTATCTTGTAAAACTGAAAGTCTTATACTCATTATAAAATACCTCCACATTTCTCTCTTCCTTTAACCCCTAACAAAAAGGATTTACTTTATGCCTCCATGATTTTGACTACCCTAAGTATCTCATGTATGTGGAATGATATAATATATGCCTATTTGTGACTGGCTTATTTCACTTAGCAAAATGTCTTTATAGTTTGTCCACATTATGAATGAACTTATAAAGGCAGCATAATATTCCATTGCATGTTTATACCACATTTTGCTTACCCATTCTTATGTTGACAGACAATTGGGTTGCTTCCATGTTTTAGCTAATGTGAATAATGCTGCTATGAACATGGGTTTTTTTTTTATATATTTAGCCATTCTAATAGGTGTATCCCATTGTAGTTTTGATTTGCATATCCTTAATGATCAATGATGTTGAGCATCTTCATGTGTTTATTGGCCATTTGTATGTTCTTTGCTCATTTTTGAATTGGATTATTTGGCTTTGTTGCCATTATGTTTTGGGAGTTCTCTATATATATTCTGGATAACAATCCCTTATCAAATATATATGCAAATATTTTTCTTCCATTCTATGGGTATCATTTTACTCTGTTGGTATTGTCTTTTAAACAATTTTACATTTTTTATGAAGGCTGATTTTTCTATTTCTTGTTTTGTTGCCTGTGTCCTTGGAGCCATATCCAAGAAATCTTGCCAAATTATATGTTATGAAGATTTTCACTATGTTTTCTTATAAGTTTAATGTCTTTGATACATTTTTTTAGTTAATTTTTGTATATGATATTAGGTAAAAGTCGAACTTATGTTTTTACATGTGAACATTCATATTTCCCCGCACTATTTTTTGAAAAGACTGTCGTTTTCCCAATTGGGGCCTTAGCACCTTTGTCAAAATCATTTGAACATTTATGTGAGGGCTTATTTGTGGGTGCTCTAATCTATGCCATTTGTGTATATGTCATTCTTTATGCAAGTACCACACTGTATTTATTACTGTAGATTTGCAATAAGTTTTGAAATCAAAAAGTGTGAGACTTCCAATTTTGTTCTTCATTTTCAGGGTTGGTATTCAGGATTCCTATGTGAGATCCTATATGAATTTTAATATTTCTTTTTTATTTGTGCAAAAATTTGCTATTTAAATTGTGATAGAGGTTTCATTGAAGCTGTAGTTTGCTTTCTGTAGTATTGAAATATTTATAATATTTAGTCTTCTAATCCATGAATATGGGAATTTTTGCATTTGTGTGTTCTTTTTAACCACGATTTAAAAAAACAGAATGGAAAAGGTGAATGAAAGCAACCTTATATGAATTCAAACATTTATTAAATACTGATTTGTTACTAGGCCTTTTGTAAGGATCTTATCGTTCCATCATGGTACTCATAACGTAGTTGGGAAGTCAGATACATATACAACCAATAGCAGAGTATAAAGAGGTAGGGAAGATATGCCATGTAAACCAGAGGATAAAAGTAGTTAAGCATTCCCAGATATAGAGAAGTAGGGTCATTTTCTCAGAAAAAAAATATCACTTGAGCTTAGTCATTTTTTAATTGATATTGTACTTATTTCAAACATGCATTGACTGTATGCTGGTCATGCAGGTAATAATTGTGCTTCTAATTACAGTAACTACCACTTATTGGCCACCATTTTTATATATTATTTCATTTGACACTTAAAATAATCCAGTAATATCCTCATCCCTGAAACATAGAATGCTTGCTGCCTACCTCAATATCCATTCTGTCCTACTTTTAGAAATATATCCTTGAGTTCCAACTGGATATATTTTTTCCTAGTCAGCTAAATGTATTTCCAAAATATATTCTCACATAAAAGTGTGGCTATATAACTAAATTTAGCTAATGAAATCTAAGAAGAGTAGTCATAAAGTCTTCTAGGAAGTTTTCTTAAAGAGAAGAGCAGGCCTTTTTTTGCCTCCTTCTTCTATCCCACTTCTTAGAAAATGCATGTGATGGATGGATCCATTTTGAACCATGAGGATAACAGCTATATTTGAGGCATGGACAAGCAGAGAACTGTAAGGATTTGGAGTCCCTTACCATTTTGTGCAGTTACTATACCATTGGTGGACCACCTACTCCAAACATACTTTTGTGTATTAAAAAAAAGATTTTAAGCTGCATAAAACTCTAGTTTTTTATCACATGCAACTACAGATTAATCCTAACTGATAAAAATTTGACCCTTCAACAATGCAGGGGTTTGGGGCACTGAATCCCTGCACAGTAAAAAAATCTGTGTATAACTTTACTACTAAATAGCCTACTGTAGACTGAAAGACTTTAACAATAACATAAACAGTTGATTAACACATATTTTGTATGGAGTTATAACTATGTTCTTACAATAGAGTATATGACTATACTAGAGAGAAAATGTTATTAAAAATCACAAGGAATACCAGAAGTTTGTCTGTATACAAGATAAATCATATGTTAGTAGCTACATTAATTTTGTCTCATATGATACAAAACACTGTAGATGTTGTATGTATTGTGAACACTAGGCAACAAAAATGAAAAGATGATGTGAAAAAGAAAGGTATATTATTTACAGTTATAACAATTCATGAATTGATTAATGAAGAAGGAGCAACACAATTGCTTTACGGTAGCCTAGTGTAATCAATATGATTGCTTATGGAAGCCCAGCTTAAACACTAATAAGTGAATCATATAATTTTGTTTTTGCTTTTTAGGGCCACACCTGCAACATATAGAAGTTCCTTGGCTAGGGGTCAGATTGGAGCTACAACTGCTGGCCTACACCACAGCCACAGCAACGTAGGATCCAAGCCACATCTACAACGTATGCCCTAGCTCACAGCAATACCTGATCCTTGACCCACTGAGTGAGGCCAGGAATTAAACCTGCATCCTCATGGATACTAGTCAGATTTGTTACCACTGCACCACAACAGGAACTCTGAATCATATAAAATTTCATGACATACAGTATTATATTCATAATCCAGTATTGCAAATGTTGTTACAATTTAAAAAGCAAAGTGATGTTAGGCTGATGCAGAGCTTCTCCAAATATGAGAGAGAGGTATACTGTATGGTAACTTAATTCTTTGAAAACAAAGTTAGAAAACAGTAAGAAAAATAACATTATTAATTTAAATATCACTCACTTTATGCTTATACAAGGATAGTCTAGTATCTACATATATTTTGTACATTCAAAACATACTACTTTTTAATTTTTTTAATATTTATAGGCCATGTGATTTGTCTTAAAGTTTTTCAAATTGTGGCAAATATCCAAAAATTTTTCCAATGTATTTATTGAAAAAAATCACATTTAAATGGATCTGCACAGTTCAAACCTGTGTAATTCAAGAGTCAACTGTAATTCCATTTTTTCCAATGAGGAAAAGAAGGCTTAGAGCTGTTAAGGGACTCCTTCCACTTCTGTGAAGAGAAGATACTATACAGTTAACCCTTGGATAATGTGGGGGTTGGGGGTTAATCCGCATGTAACTTTTAGTAGGCCCTCTGTATCTGCATTCGTGTATTCAACCAACCACAGACTGTGCAGTACTATAGTATTTACTATTGAAAAATATCCATGGAGTTCCTGTTGTGGCTCAGCAGGTTATGAACCCAACTATTTGTGAGAATGCAGGTTGGATCCCTGCCCTTGTTCAGTGGGTTAAGGATCCAGAAGTGCCACAAATTGTGGCATAGGTTGCAGATATGGCTCAGATCCAGTGTTGTGGTTGTGGTGTAGGCCTCAGTTGCAGCTCCAATTGTACACCTAGCCTGGGATCTTCCATATGCTGCAGGTGTGGCCATAAAAAGAAACAAAAAGAAAAATATGCATGTAGAAGTGGACTTATACAGTTCCAACCTGTGTTGTTCAAGGGCCAACTATACATGTGACATAATCCTAGTTCATTTTTTCTCCTGGGGACACAGAATACATTTCTCAGGCTCTCTTGTTGTTATATTGGGGCCAAATGACTGAGTTCTGGCCAGTGGGATATGAGTGAAAAAGATATATCTATAACATCTGGGCTAGGCAATAAAATCCCCTACATGTTCCTCCATGTTTACTCTTCCATTTGGTAGAGATAATCTATGCTTGAAGATGGGGTATTCACAGACTAGAAAGACACTAAGTTCCTTAATGATGGTAGAGAACAGAAACTCCTGCCATTCCCTACAGACCAACATTTGGCTGGCAGAGAATTTTGAAATCACTGAAATTGCAGGGTTGTTATTGCTGCTAGTATTGTTAATCTTTACTGATTATAACTTCATTCAACTAGTTAGTAGAAGAGATAGAATTTTGCTTCCAGGGTTGTTTGACTTTAAAGCCTGTGCTTTGGTTCCCACCTTAGAGGAATTCACAGTGTGTCATGGACAGATGGCTAAGTATATCATTAGGTTCAGTGATGTGAAGGTGTCCCATAACAGAAATCTACATATTATACAATGTGTCATAGAAAGTGTAATGGTTAATTTTGAAGATTTGAGACCATCTCAGCCAGTTGTTGAGAAAGGTGTTTGGGAAAGGTACCAGGCATTTTTAGGATACAAAGAAATTTAAAGCAAAGTCTCTGCCTTCTATTAACTTATTGTCAGGCTATGAAACAGTACAACTGCAAATAAAATAGAAGCAATAGTTGGAGGCAGTAACATTTGTGATTAAGATATAGAAACAATGATAAGATTCTGAGAGCATTTCAAGTGCTAACATGAGAGTTGAGTGAAATCTGTAGTGGGCAGGGAAGGCTTCACTAAGGAGAGTAACTCCAAACTAGCCCTGGGAGGACAGATGGAATTTGAGTTGGTTGAAGGAAAATATAGAGCTTAGTCTTAAAAAATGAGTAGGTAAAGTAAGAGTTTTGGAATGAGGAGGAAATGAACATTTTAAGCAGAAAGAACAGGTTGTGCAAAGTTAGGTGACATCAAAAAATATGGTGACATTTTGGGAGAATTATATGAAGTTTGGATGCCTGAAGCACAGGGTAGTGTCTGAGGTGACAGGAGAAGAAGCTTCAAAGATACCCAGGGGCCAGTTCATGAAGTGCTGGTACTTTATGCCTACTAGTAGAAAATTAGCCCAGGGAAGATATAAAAAAAAAAAAAAACAACTTAAAAAACAGTCATCAAGAATAAAGTGGATTCTCTGCAAATCAAAACAGCAATGAGGTATCACCTCACACCAGTTAGAATGGCCATAATTAAAAAGTCTACAAACAATAAGTGCTGGAGAGGGTGTGGAAAAAATGGAACTCTCCTACACTGTTGGCAGAATGTAAGATGGTACAGCCACTATGGAGAACAGTGTAAGAGGTTCCTTAAAAAACTAAATATAGAACTACCATATGATCCACCAATCCCACTCCTGGGCATATGTCTGGGGAAAATCATAATTGGAAAAATACATTCACTTCAATATACACTGCAGCACTGTTTACAATAGCCAAGATATGGAAGCAAGCTTAATGTCCATTAACAGAGAACTGGATAACGAAGATGTGGTATGTATACACAATGGAATATTATTAAGCCATAAAAAAGAGTGAAATAATACCATTTGCAGCAATATGGATGGACCTAGAAATTATGCTAAAGGAAGTCAGAAAAATATAAATATCATATGAGGTCACTAATATGTGGAATATGATAAGAATGATACAAAATAACTTACTAAACATAAAGATTCAAAGATTGAGAAACCAAACTACTGGTGAACAAAGGGGAAATGTTTGAGGAGGTATAAATTAGGAGATTTGGATTAACATATGCACACTACTATATATAAAATACATAAGTAACAAGGATCTACTGTATAACACAAGGAAATCTACTCAATATTCTATAATAACATATGTGTGGAAAGAATCCGAAAAAGAATGGGTGTGTGTATATTTATAACTGACTTCTTTGCTGTACACCTGAAACTAACATAACATTGTAAGTCAACTACACTCCAATAAATTTTTTAAAAGAATAAAGTTGGGGGAAAGATCAAGAAGGCTGAGGAGTAAGACATCATACTCGCCTTCTCCCACAAACACCTCAAAAAAATACAACTGCATGTAGAACGATTCACACAGAACATATACTGAACCCTAGCATAAGAACTTAAGCCTCCAAAAAGGCCACAAAACTCTCCACATAACTGGGTAGAACAAAGTGGAACAAAGAGAGAGAGAGAGAATCAGGATGGGACTAGCACTCCTGAGAGGGACCTGTTAAAGAGCCAAGGAACCCACACCCTGGGAAGCCACTTAAATGACAGGGAGATCAGCCAAGTTGGAGGGACCTAAAAGTCATGCAGAAAAGCACAGCAGCTGAACTGAGGAGGACAAAGCAAAGTGAGAGCCACAGAGATCATCTACACCACCGCCCTGGATACCACAGCTTGAGACACTTGAGTGGGGGCTGAGTACTGAAACTCAGGCTCTGGAGTTCAGTTCTAGGAAGAGGACTATGGTTGGTTGTGTGGAGACAGCCTAAGGGTCTAGGGAGCACTGTGCCATGGGCTGCAGAATGGAACACCACAGCCAAGGGAACCTGAAAGGAAGTCTGGGCCCACAGGAGGAGCAAGCCACCATCGTTGGGGAGGGTGAGAATAGGAGGGGTGGACCAACATAGGAATCTCATTCTCTGCACATGCAGGGACTCTCAGAGGTCAGGGCACCTCTGGTGCAGGCTATGGGTGGCAAGAGGAAACTTGCTTGATCTATGGGAGACCTGCCACCTCTTGTGTGATCTACGGACAGCCAGGACAAATCACAGCAGTTATCACAGAAACCAGAGGAGTGCGTGGCCTACCACCACTAGGGCTCTACTAGAAGGCTTCACCTGTGGCCCCAGTCACATCAGAGGTTGGCAAAAAAGAGGGCACTGCAACTGAGCACCATCTGTTGTTGCTCTCACTCCCCTGGGAACACACACGCCCTGCTTCTACCACTGCCAAATGCTACAGGCAATGCCCACATATGCCTGATCACTGTCACTTCCCAGGACCCTAAAACAAGGAGCAACCTGTGCAGAACCTCCTGTGTGGGCTAAGCAGGATATGGTGCATCATGCATGCTCTACAGGTTGTGGTGACGAACTGCCACAATTATCTCTAATTCCAGAGGTGGGTGTGGCCACCCACCACTCAGAATCCATGAACAGTCATCACTTGCAGCCCCAGTCACATCAGATGGCACCACAGAGGAGGGAGTGTGAACCACCTTTTGTTGCTGTCACTTCCCTGGGAACTCATACACCCTTGCCACTGCCACTGTCAAATGTAACAGAACAATCTAAATCTGCCTGAGGCTCATTACCACTTCCCAGGGCCCTGCAACTAGTAGCCTGTTCCACCTTCCTTTGGGTCCTTCCTACTTTCAAGAGCCCAGCAACCAGGCATTGACTACTAGCTCTTCCCATTGCCTCCTTTTCCCTGAAAACACTCTCAGGGGTCTAACAGCCTGCTTACACCAAATAAAGACACAGCAAATATCCAAATTCCCATGCCAAAAATAAATAATAACTCCTCATAAAATACAAGTGGGTGCTCTTGCATAGAAATAGCCCTCCAAGCCTACAGTAGTTAGTTTCCCTAAACTCACATAAAAAGTAAAATATAAGTGAAATGAAGAAGTTTGGGAACCATTCCTAGCTAAAACCACAGGAAAAGTCACCTGAAGCAGCAATGAAACAGACTTCTCCAGTGTGACAGACATTGAGTTCAAAAGGAAGATAGTGAAAATACTGAGGGAACTAAGGCTGAATATCAAGGAATTGAGTGGATATAAACAGTAAAGCAGATTATAAAGGAACTAGAAAATATAGGGTGGAGACAAGAAAAAAATAGAAAATTCATTTGCAGAGGTGCAAACTGAGCTAAAGTCACTAAAGAGCAGAATGGATAATGCAGAGGAACAAATTAGTGACTTGGAAGATAGAATAATGGAAACCACCCAATCAGGACAGCAGACAGAAAACCAAATTAAAAGAACACGAAATCAATATAAGAGATCTATGGGACAATATAAAGCAGGCCAAGATCTGCATAGTAGGAATTCCAGAAGGAGAAGGAAAAGAAAAGGGGATTGAAGATATATTTGAAGAAATTATGTCTGAAACTTTCCAAATCTACAGGAAACAAATATCAAGATACAGGAAGCACAGAGGGCCCCAAACAAGTTGAACCCAAAGAGGCCTATACCAAGACATATTACAACAAAAAGTCAAAAGATAAAGATAAAGAGAGGATTCTAAAGGCAGCAAGAAAAACACAAAGCAGTAAATATAAGGGAACCCCCATAAGGCTATCAGCTGATTTCTCTACAGAAACACTACAGGACAGAAGAGAGTGGCAAGATATCTTCAAAGTCCTAAAAGGGAAAAATTTGCAGCCTAGAATACTCTACCCAGGAAGAATATCATTTAAAATAGGAGAAATAAAGAATTTCTCCAACAAACAAAAGCTAAAAGAGTATGGCAATATGAAACCCATTCTAAAAGAAATACTGAAATGGTTTCTCTAAATAAAAAAAAAAGTAAGAAGAAATAGGATGGAGGAAATCACAATTAGAAAGCAATCATGTAAATAACCCAGTACACAGATCTAAAAGAAAACAAAACAAAAACTATTGTAAAAGTGACAGTAAACACAGGAACAGCAAAAGGCCAAACATGAAGATGTTAAAAAAAGACTTCAAAATCATAGAATGTAGGGAAGGAAAGTAAGAAAATCTAGACTCTTTTTTTTAAATAATGTGTTTGATCCTATATGACTATCAGTCTAAAGCAAGCAGATATAGGGAGGGGTTAACATACTTGAAAAAGAAGCCAACCACAAATCAAAACCAAACAGTTACATTCACAAAAACTAAGAAGAAAGGTATACAAGCATAAAATAAAAGAAAATCATCCAACCAAAAAAATAAAGGAACAAAGGAGAAACATAGAATCAACTGGAAAACAAGGTTTAAAATGGCAATAAATACGTATTTATCAATAATTAACTTAAATGTCAATGGACCGAATGCTCTAATAAAAAGACACGGAGTGGCAGATTGGATAAAAAGGCAAGAGCCTACAATATATCTTCTAAAGAGACTCAAATTAGGGAAAAGGAAACAAATAGATTGAAAGTGAGGGAATGGGAAATGATATCTCATGACAATGGAAAAGACAGGAAAGAAAGAGTTGTAATACTCATATTAGACAAAATAGACTTTCAAATGAAGAACCTAAAGAAGGACAAAGTAGGACACTATTTAATGATGAAAGGATCCATTCAAGAAGATGTTACAATCGTCATTATATATGCCCCTAATATAGGAGCAGCCAGATACATACAAGGAATCCTTACAGACACAAAGGAAAAATTGATTGGAATACAATAATACTAAGATACTTTAACACCCCACTCACATCAGTGGACAGATCCTCTAGCCAGAAAATCAACAAGGCAACAGAGATCCTAAGTGACACAGTGGAAAAGTTAGACTTAATGGCATTTTCAGGACATTACATCCAAAAAAAAAAATCAGAATATACATTATTTAAAAGGTGCACATGGAAAATTCCAAAGATTGACCACATACTGGGGCAAAATACTAACCTAAACAAAATTTAAGAGTATAGAAATTATTTCAAGTATCTTCTCTGACCACAATGGCATGAAACTAGAAATCAACCCCAGAAAAAAAAAAAAAAGAGAAAAAACTGATTAAATGGAGACTAAACAACATGCTACTAAATAACCAATGGGTCAATGAAGGAATCAAAAAGGAAATTAGAAAACACCTCAACACAAAATGAAGACACAACTATTCAAAATCTATGGGATGCCACAAAAGCAGTGCTTAGAGGGAAATTCATAGTGATACAGGTCTTCCTCAAAAAGGAAGAAAAATCTCAAATCAACAACCTAACACACCACCTAAATGAATTAGAAAAAGAAAAACAAACAGAACCTAAATTCAGCATATGGAAGGAAATCACAATGATCAGAGAGGGAATCAATAAAATATTCAAAAAAACATAGAAAAATCAATAAAACCAAGAGCTGGTTTATTGAAAAAATAAACCAATTGACAAAGCTCTAGCCAGACACACCAAGAAAAGGAGAGAAAAAAGCCAAATAAACAAAATAAGAAATGAAAAAGGGGAAATCTAAATGGATACCATAGCAAAACTAAAAACATAAGAGAATAATATGAACAATTATATGCCAACAAATTTTACAACCTAGAAGAAATGGGCAACTTTCTGGATTCTTACAGCCTACCAAAATTGAATCAAGAAGAAACAGATCACTGTACAGACTGATCACTAGAAATGAAATTGAATATGTCATAAAAATACTCCCTACAAATAAAAGTCCAGGACCAGATGGCTTCACAGGCGAATTCCACCAAACATACATAGATGAACTTATACCGATTCTTAAATTTTTCCAAAAATTGAAGAAAAAGAACACTCCCAAAAACTCTATGAAGTCACCAGCACTCTAATACCAAAACCAGACAAGTATTCCACTAAAAAAGAAAATTATAGGCCGATATCTTTGATGAATATAGATGCAAAAATTCTCAACAAAATTTTAGCCAACTGAACCGAACAACATATAAAAAACATCATACAATACGACCAAGTTTGATTCAACCCAGGTTCACAAGGATGGTTCAAGATATGCAAATCAATCAACACCACATTTCTTAATTACACCACATTAAGAAAAGGAAAATCAAAAACCACATGATCATCTCAATAGATGCAGAAAAAGCCTTTGATAAAGTCCAACATCCATTCATGATAAAAAACACAAAGTGGGTATAGAGGAAACATAGCTTAACATAAGAAAAGCCATTTATGAAAAACCCACAGCCAATATAATACTCAATGGAGAAAACCTGAAAGCCTTCCTGCTAAAATCTGGAACAAGACAAGGATCCCCACTTTCACCACTGTTATTCAACATAGTATGGAAGACCTAGCCACAGCAATAAGAAAAGCAAAAGAAATAAAGTGTATCCAAATTAGAAGAGTAGAGGTAAAATTGTCATTGTATGCAGATGACATGATACTATATATAGAAAACCCTAAGGACTCAACCCAAAAGCTACTCAAACTAATCAATGAATTCAGCAATGTATCAGGATATATGATTAACATTCAGAAATCGGTTGCATTTCTGTATACTAACAATGAAATATTAGAAAAGTAATCTAAAAATATAATACCTTTTAAAATCTCAACCAAAGAATTAAATACCTAGGAATATACCTGAACAAAGAGGTGAAAGTCTTATATACTGAGATCTATAAAACATTAATCAAGGCAATTAAAGAGGATTCAAAGAAATGGAAAGATATTTTAGGCTCCCAGTTTGGAAAAATTAATATCGTAAAAATGGCCCTACTACCCAAACCAATCAACATATTCAATGTAATCCCTATCAAAATAACAATGACATTTTTCACAAAATTAGAAGAAACATTCCCCAAATTTATATGGAACCATAAAAAACCCAGAATTGCCAAAGCAATCCTGAGGAACAAAAACCAAGCCAGAGGCATAACTCTCCCAGCCCTCAGGCAACATTACAGAGCCATGGTAAACAAGACAGGGTACTACTGGTTCCAAAACACACATACAGGCCAAAGGACCAAAATAAAGAACCCAGAAATAAACCCAAATACCTATGGTCAATTAAACTTCAACAAAGGAGGTAAGAATATAAAATGGGAAATAGGTAGTCTTTTCAGTAAGTAGTACTGGGAAAAATGGACATCCTCATGAGAATCAGTGAAAGTGGAACACACCCTCACACCATGCACAAAAATAAACTCAAAATGGCTGAAACACTTAAACATAAGATAAGATACCATCAATCTCATACCAGAGAACATAGGCAAAACATTCCCTGACATCAACCATACAAATGTTTTCTTAGGCCAGACTCCCAAGACAACAGAAAATAAAAGCTAAATTAAACCAATAGGACATAATTGAATTGACAAGCTTTTGCACAGCAAAGGAAACCATAAAAAAACAAAAAGATAACTTACAGAATGGGAGAAAATAGTTTCAAACGATGCGACTGACAAGGGCTTCATCTCTAAAATATACAAACAACTAGTACAACTCAATAGAAAAAAAATGCAACAACCCAATTGAAAAATAGGCAAAAAACCTGAATAGACATTTCTTGAAAGAAGATATAAAGATGGCCAACAGGCACATGAAACCATGCTTATCATCACCAATTATTAGAGAAATTCAAATCAAAACTACAACCTCACACCGTTCAGAATGGCCATCATTAACAAGTCAACAAATAAATGCTGGAGAGGGTGTGGAGAAAAGGGTACCATCCTACGCTGTTGGTGAGAATGTAAATTGGTACAACCACTATGGAAATCAGTATGGTGGTACCTCAGAAAAGTAAATATAGAATTACCATATGACCCAGCAAGCCCACTCTTGGGCATATATCCAGACAAAATTTTCCTTGAAAAAGATACTTGTAGCTGTATGTTCATTGCAGCACTATTCACATTAGCCAAAACATGGAAACAACCTAAATGTCCATCAACAGATGATTGGATTAGGAAGATGTGGTACATATCCACAACTGAATAATACTTAGCCATAAAAAAGAACAAAATAATGTATTTTGCAGCAACATGGATGGAACTACAGACCCTTATACTAAGTGAAGCAAGTCAGAAACAGAAATCCAAATACCATATGATATCACATATCTGGAATTTAATATATCAAACAAATGAACTTTGCACAGAAAAAAAACTTATCAACTTGAAGAACAGACTTGTGATGGCCAAGGGAGAGGGGGAGAGAGTGGGATAGACTAAGAGTTTGCAGTTAGTAGATGCAAACTATTGCATTTAGAGTGGATAAGCAATGAGATCCTGCTGTATAGCATGGGGAACTATATCTAGTCACTTATGATAGACATGTTGGAGGATAATGTGCTAAAAAGAATATGTATGTGTGTGCGTGTGTGTATGACTGGGCACTTTGCTGTAGAGTTGAACTTGATAGAACACTGTAAACTAATTATAATGCAAAAAATAAAAATCATTAAAAAAGAATAAAGTGTAGATAGATTTTAAGAATTATTAAGGTTATAAAGGTGTCAGCAGCAACGGATGATCCAAAAATAAATTTAAGATAAAAAATTTCAAATGTAAAAACAGGTTTTAGGTAGAAGAAAAACTTGAACCATTTTATATTTTATGTATATTTGAGAATTCCAACTTGATATACCTCAGGTTGTCTCAAATTCAGCACTATTGATGGCCAGACAGTACTTTGTTGTGTGGGGCTTTCCTGTGTATTGTACAATATTTCACAGCATTTTGGGGTTCTACCTACTAGATACCTACAATGCCTCTCCCAGTCATGGTATCCAGATATATCTCCAAAAATTTTTAAATGCCTTTTGTGAGGGGAACATTGCCCCTGAGTATGAACCACTGGCATATATACAGCAAATGGTTGTATAAATCAGAGTGCGTATCTAGGGAGTAGTTAGAGCTTTGAGATTCATTGACGTATATGTGGTAACAAAGCATGGGAAGATAGGATCACTTAAGAGTGTGTATTGATATAAGAAAGCAGAAGACAGATCCTCTGGTACCAACATATTTTCTTCTCTTCCAAAAACCCTATTTTCAGTTATTACATTTAAATTAGCTCCCACTAATCTAGGGTTGGGAGATACAGTAGCAGTTCTCTTTGTAGTCTGCTGTCCAAATTTTACTTATGCTTTCCTTCCCCCACAAATTCTAGTGCTCTTATCTTTTCTATAAGTTTACATATGTCCCTTCAGGGAGATTTTCCTCAAAACTTAACTCTAGGAAAACCTATAGTAAACCCGTAATTCCACATATGTTAAATTATTTGTTGATTATAGACTGCCCATCATTGCTGTTTCCAATTGGCATAGTGCACCAAAACTGCAAATAAACTTCAGTAGTTAATAATTTCTATCCCGGTCATTCTACATTACACATCTGAAATTCTGTCCTTCCCTCTTCAAATATTCCTGCTAACTTATCCAACATTAACACACATGAGATTCTTAGAAATCCTTTATCATATTTATTTAAGTCAGAGCTCTGTCTTAAAAAAATAATTTTCTTAGCTATTCAGTTCTATTAAATACTAGAAGTAACACAATATAGCTGAGTCTAATGGATTCATTGGGTTACTTCTAATGAAGTAATTAAGTGTGCAGTTTATTGCAACATTAAAGGTCCTATGAATTGCTTTACTATCTGACTTGTATTATAAAATATAATGTCAAATTTAATAGACAAGGATTTAAAAGACAAAAATAGAATTATCCTCAAAAGATCTGTACCAGAAATCAGGAGACTGGACTCTATCAATATTGTCTTGAGGAAATTACATATTTTCTCTGAGCCTCCCTATCTTCACTTGAAAAATGAAGTGGCTAGACTAGATCAATAGTCTCAACCTAGGCTACTACATATTAGAATCACTAGGGGAATATTTTCAAAAATTCTAAGCCTACCCCATACTCATTAAATCAGAATCTCTGGGGATATGGTCTAGCCATCTGATATTTTCTTACCCTGTGCTCCATGGTATCTAAATTCTTCTGATTCATATGTGTGTGTGCTGAAGCCAAAATCTTTTGTGTGAACAAACATCTTTGAAGTCCTAATATAAGTTAATTGATAGTGACTCAATATGCATATATTGTTTTGCACATAATTCCTTAAGAACATATCTAATGAACAAAGTATGATACAGATACATAGTTTGTATTATGTTTTCTTGTACATAGTTACACATATTTTCATAATTATTTTTGCCAAATTTTGTTTATTCTTCAGCTAAATTATAAAACTTTGTGAAAGCAAGACATGTCATTTATTTTTTGGACTTCATAGCAATTACAGCAGCTCTCTTCATACATTATGTTCTCAATACCTATTTCTTGAATGAATAAATTGACTACTTTATGTTGACCACTTTCCATATGCTAATAATTGATTCCATAATCTTGTCTTCTTTACTGAGCATTATGCTTTAAAAGCTGAATTAAATTAAGCTTATTCATCATAACTATACTTGCTTCTTTATTCTTCATAGGGACCTATAATTTGGGTCCCTATGGAAAATAAGGACAAACATTATCTCCTGTAGAGAACTGAGATTTTTCATTTGGCTTTAGTACAGTTCATTCCATTTTCCCCTCTGCTGGAAGAGGCAATATTAGTTGCATGTGTATGATCAGACTAATCCATTCCCCTGACCACAGTGATTGGTTTAGGACTGAACATGTGACATAAGAGGCCAAGCAAAATCACGGGGTGGGAATGGAGGACATGAAAGAATTAGCAAACAAAGATAAGCCTTAAGGAAATACTGTTTAAGGTTATTAAAATGTCATGAAGTATTTGAGGAATATCTTACAATAAATTGAGGCTGAACTGGAAGGTTATATTATATTAAGGAACAAGATTATGCTGTAAAACAAAAATCTGAATTGGATTAACTTTTACCATCGCACAGCCTATGGAATAGTTAAGTAAGATTTTTACAAAGAGCAACAAAAAATGCTTGATATTTGTTGCTTTTAAAAATAGAAATTGTTCACAGCCATTTCACTGGGAAATTTTGAGCTCACAGATGATCCAAGTAGAGCTTTATTTTTAGGCTTGGAAAAAACAGTTTCCTAGTAACTTTATTTTATGTCATTTTTTAATGTAAAGTTGTATTTATATCTTTTTTCAATCTGTTTAATATTGTAGGGAAATTGTCTGAATTAAATAATTTGTCCTTTCAAAAGAAACCATCCTTATAGAAGAAAATTATAATGACAAATTATTTTTTAGTCTTTAACAGCTACAAAATAAAGCTCAAATTCCATTTTCTCAGTTTTAAAGGACTTCCACAGTCTGACTTCAAGCTACATTTCTAATATTCTCTCTCATCATTACTTTAGTCTATATGAACTGCTCAGAATATAAACTATGTACTTGCACATGCCATCCACCTTGTATTGAATACTCACGCTACATTTTTAGCTAAGTTTTCGGTACAGAGATTGCCCATATTCCCCCCTTCTCCCCGACCATACAATTTTCCCTGTTAACATCTTCCATTGGTATGGTACATTTGTTACAAGTGATGAACAAATAATGATACATTATATTAGCTAAAATGTAAAGAGTTTTATTAAAGTATACTTGATTTACAGTGTTGTGATAATTTATGCTGTACAACAAAATAATTCAATTATACATATACTAGCATCCATTCTTTTTAAGATTCTTTTCCCATGTAGATTACAACAGAATATTGGGTAGAGTTCCCTGTGCTATACAGCAGTTCCCCATTGGCCAATCATTCCATATACCAGAGTGTGCATGTGCCAATACCAAACCCCCAATTAATCCTTCCCCCAGCTTGTCCCCTTTGATAGCCACAAATTTGTTTTCAGAGTCTAAGAGTCTGTTTCTTTCCCACAAATAGTTTCATTTGTATCCTTTTTTCAGATTCCACATATAGGTAATATATCTTTGTGTTAATTCAATTCAGATTTTTATTTTACAGCATACTCTTCTTCCTAAATATAACATAATCTTCCAGTTTATGGAAGTATCAGTTTTCTGATTTTTTTCTTCTTCAATATTTTATTTGCTTGTCAGTGTATTTTGCCTTTCCATAAGAATTAGAAAATTTATTAATACCCACAAATAAATTGCTGAGACTTTGTTGGATCTATGAACATGGAATATCTCCCCATTTATTTAGATCATATTTGATTTCTTTCATCAGAATTTTGTAGTTCTCCTTATATAGATTTTGTAATAAGCTTTTAGGTTTATACATTGGTATTATATTTTTGGGTAATAGTGTAAGTCATATTTTGTTATAAATTTCAATTGTTCTTTCCTGATATTTAGGAAAGGACTTGAATTTTTTCCTTCCAGTTTTATTGAGATATAATTGACATACTACACTGTATAAGTTAAAGGTGCACAGCTTAATAATTTGTCTTACATCATAAAATGATTACCACAATAAGTTTAGCAAACATCCATGATCTCATATAGATACAAAATAAATTTTTTTCTTATAATGAGAAGTGAGTTTGCTCCCAACAACTTTCATATATAACATATAACAGTATTAATTATATTAATCATATTGTATGTTATATTCCTAGTACTTATATATCTTATAATTATAAGTTTATACTTTTTGACTAACTTCATCCAATTTTCCCTCCTCTTCTCCCACCTCTTGTAAGGTTTATTCTTTAAGTTAGTTTTTTGTTTTTTATAGTTGACATACAATGCTATATTAATTCATGGTGCACAATATAGTGATTTGATATTTATATGGATTATGAAATGTCACCACAGTAAGTCTAGTTACCATCTGTCAGCACACAAATATATTATTACTAACTGATTTCCAGTGATATACATTTGAGTCCTGTAACTCACTTATTTTGTAGATGGAAGTTTGTATCTTTTTATCTCTCCCCTGTTTCATTCATTCCTCAGCCCCCTCCATCTGGAAACCACTATTTTGTTCTCTGTATCTATAGCTCTTTCTGTTTTGTGATGTTTGTTCTTTTTTTTTTCAGATTCAACATATAAGTGAAATTATATAGTATGTGTCTTTCTCTGTCTTATTTCACTTATCAGAATATCCTCTAAGTCCATACATGTTGTTGCAAATAGGGAAATTCCATTCCTTTTTTTTATGCTGAATAACATTCAATATGTATCCATATATATGGCTGAATATATATATATGAATTTATACACAAACACACATCATCCTTTTTATCCATTTATCTATCAGTCTACTGATGGGCGCTGAGATAGCAAATGAATTTTTTATATTAATCTTGTATCCTATAACCTTGCTAAGAGTGCTTTTTTTTTTCAGGGTTTTGTTCTTTTTATTTGGGGTTTTCTGTATAGACAATCATGTAATCTGCAAATAAAGACATTTTATGTCTCCCTTCCAAATCTCTATACATTTTTTCTTTCTTTCTTTCTTTCTTTCTTTCTTTCTTTCTTTCTTTCTTTCTTTCTTTCTTTCTTTCCTGCCTGCCTGCCTGCCTGCCTTCCTTCCTTCCTTCCTTCCTTCCTTCCTTCCTTCCTTCCTTCCTTCCTTCCTTCTTTCTCTTTCTTTCTTTCTTTCTTTCTTTCTTTCTTTCTTTCTTTCTTTCTTTCTTTCTTTCTTTCTTTCTTTCTTTCTTTCTTTCTTTCTTTTGTCTTTTTATGGCTACACCGATGGCATATGGAAGTTCCCAGGCTAGGGGGTGAATCGGAGCTGCAGTTGCCGGCCTATGCAACAGCCACAGCAATGCATGATCTGAGCCATGTCTGTGACCTGCACCAGAGCTCATGGCAACAAAAGATCCTTAACCCACCAAGAAGGGCCAAGGATCAAACCCTCATCTTCATGCATACTAGTGTAGTTTAGTACCACTGCACCACAAGTGGAACTCCTTTTCCTTTTTCTTGGCTTGTTGAATCAGTACTACTTTTATAATGTATGTTCCCATCTTAGGGGGAAAGCATCAAGTTTTGCAGATATTCATTATCGGGTTGAGAAGTTGCCTCTACTACTAGATTGCTGAGAGATTTTATCATGAATAGGTGCTGGATTTTGTCAAATGCTTTTTCTTGCATCTATCAATATGATCGTATGAATTCTCATCTTTACTCTGGAAAATGATGTTTACAGTCACTGATATTTTTTTTTAATATTCAACTAGCCTTATATAACTGTGGAAAAATCCCACTTAGTAGTGTGGTATAATTCTTTCCATATTGTTGAACTGATTGATGAAATGACATTTGAGAGTTTTGTGTCTATGTTAATGAGGTACTGGCATGCAATTTTTTGTTCTTTAACAGCTTTGTCTGTTTTTGGTAGTAGTGTAATGTTGGCCTCAAAGAGTGAGTTGGGGAGTATTTCCTCTGCTCTGTATCTACTCCATGTTGTAGAGAATTTGAATAATTTCTTCCTTAAATGTTTGGTATAATTCTCCAATGAACCTATCTGTGTCGGTACTTTCTGATTTAAAAAGTTATTGACTATTAATTCAATCACTTTAATAGATATAGGCACATTCAAATTATCTACTTATTTTTTGTGTGAATGTTACTACATTGTGTCATTCAAGGAACTGATCAATTTCATCTAGGCAATTAAATTTGAAGAGAATAGAATTGTTCATTATATCCTTTTATTATTATTCCAATAAAAGGAATCAGTAGCAATGGCCTCTCTTTTGTTTCTGATATTAGTAATTGTATCTTCTTTATTTCCTAGTTAATTGGCTAAAAATTTATAAATTTTATTATTTCAAAGATGCAGCTTTTGGTTTCATTGATCTTACTCTACTAACCTCATATTTTCAGTTTCACTAATTTCTGCTCTAATATTTATTCCTCTCCTTCTGCTAACTTTGTATTTAATTGCTCTTGTTTTTTTAAAAATATTAAAGTATACCTTTATTTATATCCAATTATGAAAGGATATTTTTAATTTAGGTAGAATGACATAAAACAATGAATTGTCATATAGTGGTTTAATTAACCAATATTTGTAAAAATCCTTGATTGATATATGAAGTTTTAATAGTTTTATTTATTTTTATTAAACTATAGTTGATTTACAGTATTATATTAATCTCAGGTGTGAAACATAGTGAGTCAATCTATTTTTATAGATTATATTACATTTAGAGTTATTGCAGGAGTTCCCACTGTGGTGCAGTGGGTTAAGGATCCAGCATTGTCTCTGCAGCAGCTCGAGTAGCTGCTGAGTTGCAGGTTCTATCCCTGGCCTGGCACAGTGGGTTAAGGATATGGTATTGCTGCAGCTATGGTGTAGGTCACAGCTGTGGCTCAACTTCAGTCCCTGGCCTGGGAACTTCTATATGCCATGGGTGCAGCCAAAAAAGAAAAGAAAACTTATTACAATGTAATAGCTATATTTTCCTATGCTGTACATTATGTCCTTCTTGATTATTTTATACAAAATAGTTCATCTCTCTTAAACCCGTACACTAACCTTGCCCCACTAACCTTTCATCTTCCCACTGGTAACAACTAGTTTATTTTCTCTATCTCAGTCTGTTTCATTTTATTAACATTCATTTGTTTTATTTTTTAGATTCCACATTTAAGTGATAACAAAGTATTTGGCTCTCTCTTACTTATTTCACTAAATGTAATAAACTCTAAGTCCATCCAGTTGGCAAATTATTTTTTAATATATGAGTAATAATCCATTTTATATATATAAAGATTATTATATAATCTTTATCCATTCATCTCTTGATTACAATTAAGTTGCTTCCATATCTTAACTATTATAAATAATACTGCTGTGAACATTAGGTTGCATGTATCTTTTAGAATTAGGACTTTCATTTTCTTTGGATATATATCCAAAAGAGGAATTACCAGAACATATGATAGTTCTATTTTTAGTTTTTTGGGTAACCTCCAAACTGTTTCCTATAGTGGCTACACCAATTTACAATGCCATGAATAATGTACTAGGGTTTACTTTTCTCCACAACCTTGCTAATATTTGTTATTTGTAGTCATTTTCATGATAGGAATCTTAACAAGTGTGAGGTAATATCTCATTTCCAAGATTGATTTTGTATTTCTCTGATCAATAGTGATGTTGAACTTTTTTTTCCATGTGCCTCTTGGACATCTGTATACATTCTTTGAAAAAAGAAAAAGTCTAATCAGGTCTTCTTTCCATTTTTAAATTGAGTTGTTCATTTTTTATATTGAGTTTTATGAAATATTTACATATTTTGGATATTAATGTGTTGTAATACTTGAAAATATTTTCTCCAATTTAGTACACTGTCTGTTAATTTTACCAATGATTTCCTTTGCTTTGTTAAATCTTTTACTTTTAATTAGGTCCCATTTTGTTTATTTTCATTTAAATTTCATTTCCTTTAGGAAATCATCTAAACAATATTGCTACAATTTATGTCAAAGAGTGTTCTACATAAATTTACCTCTATGAGTTTTACAGTATCCAGTCTTAAACTTAGGCCTTTAATCCATTTTGAGTTCATTTTTATATATGGTGTAGAGAAAGTTCTAATTTTTTTACCTGTAGCTCTCCAGTTTTACCAGCACCATTTATTGACAAGACAATCTTTTCTCCCTTGTATATTCTTGCCTCCTCTGTTGTAGATTAATTTACCATAGGTGTGATAGTTTATCTTTAGACTTCCTATTCTGTTTCATCGATTTATGTATGTGTGTGTTTGTGTCAGATTTAGGCTATTTTGATTACTGTGGCTTTGTAATATAATCTAATAACAGGGAGTGTGATGCCTCCGTCTGTTTTCTTTCTTCAGGATTCCTTTGTCAATTCATGTCTTTTTTGGTTACATATAAATTTTAGATTTTATTTATTCTAGTTCTGTGAAAAATATCGTAGGTATTTTGATAGGGATTGCATTAAATCTGCAGAATGCCTTGGGTTGTATGAACATTTTAACAATATTGACATTTCTAGTCCAAGAGCATGGGATATCTTTCCATTTTTTGTATAAGCTTCAATTTTCTTCATTGTGTTTTTAAAGTTTTCAGGAGTTCCCATCGTGACATAGGAACCACAAGGTTGTAGGTACAGTCCCTGGTCTCGCTCAGTGGGTTAAGGATCTGGCATTGCCATGAGCTGTGGTGTAGGTCGTAGACATGGCCCGGATCTGGCATTACTGTGGCTGTGGTGTAGGCTGGTGGCCACAGCTCTGATTCAACCCCTAGCTTGGGAACCTCCATATGCCATGGGTGTGGCCCTAAAAAGAAAAAAAAAAGTTTTCAGTGTATAGATCTTTCATCTTGTTGGTTAATTTTTAAAATTTTTTATTATAGTTGATTTACAATGTTCTGTCAATTTCTGCTATACAGCAAAGTGACCCAGTCACACATATATATATATATATTATTTTACTCATATATCTTCTATCATGTTCTGTCGCAAGTGATTGGATATAGTTCTCTGTGATATACAGCAAGACCTTATTGCTTATCTATCCTAAATTTAATAGTTCTCATCTACTAACCCCAAACTCCCAGTCCATCACACTCCCTCCCCCTCCCCCTTGGAAACCACAAGTCTGTTCTCTATGTCTGTGAGTGTGTTTCTGTTCTCTAGATATGTTTTTTTGGGGCCATATTTCAGATCCCACATATAAGTGATATCATATGTTATTTGTCTCTCTCTTTCTGCCTTACTTCACTTAGTATGTGTCTCTACTTCCATTCATGTTGATGCAAATGCCATAATTTTATTCTTTTATGGCTGAGTAGTATTCCATTGTGTATATGTACCATATCTTCTTAATCCATTTATCCACTGATGGACATTTAGGCTATTTCTATGTCTTGGCTATTGTGAATATTGATGCAATGAACATAGAGGTGCATGTATCTTTTCAAATTATGTTTTTTCCAAATATATACTCTTGGATTGGAATTGTCAATATTTTTAACATGTCCATACTGTAGCACACAAGCAATCTACAGATTTAATATGAACTGTATCAAATTACACATGACTTTTTCACCGAACTACAACAAATAACCCCAAAATTTATATGGAACCCTAAAAGACCCAGAATTGCTCTCAAAATTCAGGAAATATTACAAAGTGACAGTAATCAAGACAGTAACACAAAAGCAGATATACAGATCAATTAAAGAGTATAGAGGGCCCAGAAATCCCAGAAATAATCCCAGACACCTATGGTCAATTAATCTTGACAAAGGAGGTAAGAATATAAAATGGGAAAAAGATACTCTCTTCAGCAAGTGATGCTAGGAAAAATGGATAAAAGCATATAAATCAAGAAAGTAGAACACACTCTCATACCATTCACAAAAATGAATTCCAAATAGTTTAAAGACTTAAACATAAGACAAGACACCATTAAACTACTAGAAGAGAACAAAGGCAAAATATTCTTTTTTTTTTTGTCTTTTTGTTGTTGTTGTTATTGTTGTTGTTGTTGTTGCTATTTCTTGGGCCGCTCCCGCAGAATATGGAGGTTCCCAGGCTAGGGGTTGAATCAGAGCTGTAGCCACCAGCCTACACCAGAGCCACAGCAACGAGGGATCTGAGCCACGTCTGCAACCTACACCACAGCTCAGGGCAACGCCGGATCGTTAACCCACTGAGCAAGGGCAGGGACCGAACCCACAACCTCATGGTTCCTAGTCGGATTCGTTAACCACTGCACCATGACGGGAACTCCATGGCAAAATATTCTATGACATCAACCATACAAATGTAGGTCAGTCAATAGAAATAAAAACAAAAATAAACTGATGGAACCTAGTCAAACTTAGAAGCTTTTGCCTAGCAAAGGAAACCATAAAAAAAGACAACCTATAGAATGTCAGAAAATTGTTTCAAATGATGCAATGGACAAGGGCTTAATATCCAAAATATATGAACAGCTCATGCAATTCAACAGCAATAAAACAAGCAACCCAATTGAAAACTGAGTAGAAGGCCTAAATAGACATTTCTCCAGAGAAGACATGTGGATATCCAACCAGCACATGAAAAAAAATAATGCTAAACCTCACTAATTATTAGAGAAGTGCAAATCAAAACTACAATTATGTGCCATATCACACCAGTCAGAATGGCTATCATTAATAAGTCTAAAAGTAACAAATTCTGGAGAGGGTGTGGAGAAAAGTGAATCATCCTACACTTTTGGTGGAAATGTAAATTGGTAAAATCACTATGGAAAACAGTATGGAGGTACCTCAGAAAACTAAATATAGAACTACCATGTGATCCAGAAGCCCCACTCCTGGGCATATATCTGGACAAAACTTCTGTTGGTTAAGTTTATAATCTTTGATGTGAATTTAAATGGGATTTCTTACCAAAGTTTCCCTTTCTGAGAGTCTATTATTAATGTATAGAAAAGCAACAGATTTTTGTATATAGAAAAGCAACAGATTTCTGTATATGATATTTTATTCTAAAACTTTATCATTTATGAGTTTTAATAGCTTTTTGGTTAAACATTTTTTTTAATTATTTTTATTTTTTTATTTTCCCACTGTACAGCAAGGGGATCAAGTTATCCTTACATGTATACATTACAATTACATTTTTCCCCCAGCATTTCTTCTGTTGCAACATGAGTATCTAGACAAAGTTCTCAATGCTATTCAGCAGGATCTCCTTGTAAATCTATTCTAAGTTGTGTCTGATAAGCCCAAGCTCCCGATCCCTCCCACTCCCTCCCTCTCCCACCGGGCAGCCACAAGTCTCTTCTCCAAGTCCATGATTTTCTTTTCTAAGGAGATGTTCATTTGTGCTGGATATTAGATTCCAGCTATAAGTGATATCATATGGTATTTGTCTTTGTCTTTCTGGCTCCTTTCACTCAGGATGAGAGTCTCTAGTTCCATCCATGTTGCTGCAAATGGCATTATGTCATTCTTTTTTATGGCTGAGTAGTATTCCACTGTGTATATATACCACATCTTCCGAATCCAATTCTCTATCGATGGACATTTGGGTTGTTTCCATGTCCTGGCTATTGTGAATAGTGCTGCAATGAACATGCGGGTGCATGTGTCTCTTTTAAGTAGAGTTTTGTCCGGATAGATGCCCAAAAGTGGGATTGCAGGGTCATATGGAAGTTCTATGTGTAGATTTCTAAGGTATCTCCAAACTGTTCTCTATAGTGGCTGTACCAGTTGACATTCCCACCAACAGTGTAGGAGGGTTCCCTTTTCTCCACACCCCCTCCAGCACTTGTTATTTGTGGATTTATTAATGATGGCCATTCTGACTGGTGGGAGGTGGTATCTCATGGTAGTTTTGATTTGCATTTCTCTTATAACCAGCGATGTTGAGCATTTTTTCATGTGTTTGTTGGCCATCTGTATATCTTCTTTGGAGAAATGTCTATTCAGGTCTTTTGCCCATTTTTCCATGAATTGATTGGCTTTTTTGCTGTTGGGTTGTATAAGTTGTTTCTATATTCTAGAGATTAAGCCCTTGTCGGTTGCATCATTTGAAACTGTTTTCTCCCATTCTGTAAGTTGTCTTTTTGTTTTCTTTTGGGTCTCCTTTGCTGTGCAAAAGCTTTTCAGTTTGATGAGGTCCCATGGGTTTATTTTTGCTCTAATTTCTATTGCTTTGGGAGACTGACCTGAGAACATATTCATGCTGTGGATGTCAGAGAGTGTTTTGCCTATGTTTTCTTCTAGGAGTTTGATGGTGTCCCGTCATATATTTAAGTCTTTCAGCCATTTGGAGTGTATTTTTGTGCATGGTGTGAGGGTGTGTTCTAGTTTCATTGCTTTGCATGCAGCTGTCCAGGTTTCCCAGCAAGGCTTGCTGAATAGACTTTCTTTTTCCCATTTTATGTTCTTGCCTCCCTTGTCAAAGATGAGTTGACCATAGGTGTCAGGGTTTATTTCTGGGTTCTCTATTCTGTTCCATTGGTCTGTCTGTCTGTTTTGATACCAGTACCACACTGTCTTGATGACTGTGGCTTTGTAGTATTTCTTGAAGTCTGGGAGAGTTATGTCTCCTGCTTGGTTTTTGTTTCTCAGGATTGCTTTGGCGATTCTGGGTCTTTTGTGGTTCCATATAAATGTTTGGATTGTTTGTTCTAGTTCTGTGAAAAATGTCCTGGGTAATTGGATAGGGATTGCATTGACTCTGTAGATTGCTTTGGGTAGTATGGCCATTTTTACAATATTGATTTTCCCAATCCAGGAACATGGAATATCTTTTCATTTCTTTACATCTTCTTTGATTTCGTTGATTAAAGTTTTATAGTTCTCGGCATATAGGTCCTTTACCTCCTTGGTCAGGTGTATTCCGAGGTATTTGATTTTGTGAGGTGCAATTTTAAAAGGTATTATATTTCTGTATTCCTTTTCTAATATTTCATTGCTGGTATACAGAAATGCAACTGACTTCTGAATGTTCATCTTAT
This sequence comes from Phacochoerus africanus, assembly GCF_016906955.1. Taxonomy (NCBI): domain Eukaryota; kingdom Metazoa; phylum Chordata; class Mammalia; order Artiodactyla; family Suidae; genus Phacochoerus; species Phacochoerus africanus. The sequence continues at coordinate 55,647,903 of NC_062560.1, forward strand.
ATCCTGCTACTTTGCTGAATTTATTCATCAGTTCAAGGAGTTTTGGGGTTGAGTCCTTCGGGTTTTCTATGTCTAGTATCATGTCATCTGCATACAGTGACAGGTGTATCTCTTCTCTTCCTATACGGATGCCTTTTATTTCTCTTGTTTGTCTAATTGCTGTGGCTAGGACTTCCAAAACGATGTTGAAGAGCAGTGGTGAGAGTGGGCATCCCTGTCTTGTTGCAGATTGGAGTGAGAAGGCTTTCAGTTTTTCCCCATTGAGGATTATATTTGCTGTGGGTTTCTCATAAATGGCTTTGATTATATTCAGGAATGTTCCCTCTATACCCACTTTGGCGAGGGTCTTGATCACGAATGGATGTTGGACTTTGTCAAATGCTTTTTCTGCATCTATTGAGATGATCATATGATTTTTGACTTTGTTTTTTGTTAATGTGGTGTATGATGCTGATTGATTTGCATATGTTGAACCATCCTCGTGAACCTGGGATGAACCACACCTGGTCATGGTGTATAATTTTTTTGGTATGTTGTTGGATTCGGTTGGCTAAGATTTTGTTGAGAATTTTTGCATCTATATTCATCAATGATATTGGGCGATAGTTTTCTTTTTTGGTGGTATCTCTGTCTGGTTTTGGAATGAGGGTGATGGTGGCATCATAGAATGTCTTTGGGAGTATTCCTTCTTCTTCCACCTTTTGAAAGAGTTTCAGGAGGATGGGCACCAGTTCCTCTTTATATGTTTGATAGAATTCACCTGTGAAGCCATCTGGTCCTGGACTTTTATTTGTAGGGAGTGATTTTATGACCTCTTCAATTTCATTTCTAGTGATTGGTCTGTTCAGTTGGTCTGTTTCTTCTTGATTCAGTTTTGGCAGGCTGTAAGATTCTAGAAAATTGTCCATTTCTTCCAGATTGTCAAACTTGTTGCCATAGAGTTGTTCATAGTATTCTCTTATGTTTTTTTGTATTTCTGCAGTATCCGTTGTGATTTCTCCTTTTTCCTTTCTAATTTTGGTTATTTGGGTTCTTTCTCCCCTCTTTTTAGTGAGTCTGGCCAGGGGTTTGTCAATTTTGTTTACCTTTTCAAAGAACCAGCTCTTGGTTTCATTAATTTTCTCTATTGTTTTTTGAGTCTCTATTTTATTGATTTCTTCTTTGATCTTTATAATTTCCTTCCTTCTGCTGACTTTAGGACTCTTTTGTTCTTCTTTTTCTAATTGATTTAGGTGGAGGGTTAAGTTGTCCATTTGGGATCTTTCTTCTTTTTTGAGAAAGGCCTGTATTGCCATGAATTTCCCTCTGAGCACTGCTTTCGCAGCATCCCATAGGTTTTGAGCGGTTGTGTCTTCATTATCATTTGTTTCAAGGTAGTTTTTAATTTCCTTCTTGATTTCCTCATTGACCCATTGGTTTTTTAGTAGCATGTTGTTTAGTCTCCATGTAGTAGGTTTTTTCTCTTTCCTTTTCCCATGGTTGGTTTCTAATTTCATGGCATTGTGGTCAGAGAAGATACTTGAGATAATTTCTATGCTCCTAAATTTATTGAGGTTAGCTTTGTGTCCCAATATGTGGTCGATTCTTGAGAATGTTCCATGAGCATTTGAGAAGAATGTGTACTCTGCTTTTTTTGGATGTAGTGTCCTGAAGATATCAATGAAGTCTAACATTTCTATTGTTTCCTTTAGGATCTCTGTTGCTTTATTGGTTTTCTGTCTAGAGGATCTGTCCATTGATGTGAGGGGGGTATTAAGGTCTCCTACTCTGATTGTATTCTCATCAATATCTCCCTTTATGTCTGTTAATATTTGTTGTATGTATCTGGGTGCTCCTGTATTTGGGGCATATATGTTGACGATAGTAACATCCTCTCCTTGGATGGATCCCTTAATCATTAAGTAGTGTCCTTCTTTGTCTTTCTTTATGTCTTTTGTTTTAAAGTCTATTTTGTCTGATATGAGTGTTGTGACTCCTGCCTTTCTGTCATGTCTATTGGTGTGACATATTTTTCCCCACCCTTTCACTTTCAATCTATATGTATCTTTTGTCCTAAGGTGAGTTTCTTGTAGGCAGCATATTGAAGGTTTTTGCCTTTTTATCCACTCAGCCCCTCTGTGTCTTTTGATTGGGGCGTTCAGTCCATTGACATTTAAGGTGATAATTGATAGATGATTATTTATTGCCATTTTGAACCTTGTGTTCCAATTGATACTATGGTTCTCCATTCTTCCTTTCTTTTTTTTGGTGGGATGGTCTCCTGTTTTTATCTGCTTGAGTGTATTATTTTTTTCATTTTTTGTGAATGCAATATTTGGTTTTGGCTTGTGGTTGCCCTGTTTCTTAAGTATGCTCACCCCTTCCCATAATTGTGTGTTTTAGCCTGATGGTCCTGTAAGTTCAAACACTTCATTACTATATTAAAATTAAGAAGAGAAACATACAAACAAACAAAAAGGGTTATTTACTTCCTAACATCCCTTGCCCACATTTTATGGCTTTGATGACTCTTTTTTATTTTTTTCTTTTTAATTTTATTTTGTTTGAGGCCTGTTCATGGCTAAATCTGTATGCTGGCTTATTTGAGTGACTGCTCTCTGATTGTGATTTCCTCAGTCCTAGTTCTTCCTCTTCTTCTTCTTTTTTTTTCTTTTCTTTTTTCTTCCCTTTCCTTCCTTTCTTTTTGGTTTAGAGAAGCCCTTTCAATATTTCCTTTAACCTGGGTTTGTGCTGCAGTATTCTTTGAGTTTTTGTTTGTTGGAAAAAATTTTTATTTCCCCTTCTATTTTAAATGATATTCTTGCTGGATAGAGTATTCTAGGTAGCATATTTTTTTTCCTTTTAGCACTTTCAATATCTCTTGCCATTCCCTCCTGGCCTGTAGTGTTTCTGTAGAGAAATCAGCTGATATTCTTATGGGGATTCCCTTGTAGGTAACATTCTGTTTTTCTCTTGCTGCCTTTAGGATCCTCTCTTTATCACTAACTTTTGCCATTTTTATTATGATGTGTCTTGGTGTGGGTCTGTTTGGGTTCAGTTTGTTTGGGGCCCTCTGTGCTTCCTGTATCTTGAACCCAGTATCCTTTAGATTTGGGAAGTTTCCAGTGATAATTTCTTCAAATATATTTTCCATCCCCTTATCTTTTTCTACTCCTTCTGGAATTCCTATTATGCGTAGATTGACCCGCTTTATATTATCCCATAGGTCTCTTATATTGCTTTCCAGTTTTTGGATTCGGTTTTCTGTCTGTTGACCGGATTGAGTGATTTCCATTATTCTATCTTCCATATCACTGATTCGTTCTGCATTATTCATTCTGGTTTTTACTGCCCTTTGTTCAGTTTGCATCTCTGCCAATGAATGTTCTAGTTTTTCTTGGCTCCTCCTTATATTTTCTAGTTCCTTTCTGAGGGTATCTGCATTACTGTTCATATCTTCTGTTAATTCCTTCAGTATTTTACTATTTCTCTTTTGAACTCCAGGTCTGTCAGACTGCCGAGATCTTTTTCATTGTTGACTGTTTTAGGTGAGTTCTCCTGTTGGTTTGACTGGGGGTGGTTTCTCAGCTTCTTCATCTTGCTTGTTGTTTTCTTTCTCCTGAGGGAGTTGTACTCTCCGTGATCGGGCAGTGTTTGCCTTGTCACTGCCGTGGAATATTTCCTGAGGGCTGGCGTTGTTGGTCAATCTTTTTTGAGGCAGTGTGGCTTTTCTGGAGTGTTGATGGGGCTAACAGGGTCTCTTTGAAGCAAAGGAGGACTTCCTGAGGGCAGACAGGACTGGGAGGTCCACACCACGATGGTAGCAGATTTCACTTGGTCATGCAGAGCTTGCTCTGGTGTTTTTAGGCTGTGGGTTTCTTGCAGGGGGTTGGCGGTGTTGGGCAGCTGTTCCTCAGGAGTGCAGCACCCCCTGGGTGCTGGAGCAGCTATCTGGGTCACTGAGAACCTAAGAGGCTCTTCCCTAGGGCAGCCCAACTCAGAAGGATGGCCTGAGAATGTAGGTAGAACTTTTCACAGTCTGGCCAAGCTTGTTGCAGCTTTTCTGGGCTGCCGGGGCTCTTCTCGGGGGCTGGTGGTGCTGAGCAGCTATTCCGTGTGATTGGGGCACCCCCTGGCGGCTTGGGCGGGTAGCAGGGCCACTGGAAACCCAAGAGGCTCCTCCCCTGGGCAGCCTGACTCAGAAAGGCCGTCGGAGATCTTTTCCCGACTCGGCCAGGCTTGTTGCTGCTTTTCTGGGCTATAGGGGGTGCTGCCTGGAGCTGGCAGTCCTATGCAGCTGATCCACTAGGGCACCGCCTAGGGGATAGGGCGGGTAGCATGGCCACTGGAAACCGAATAGGCTCCTCCCCAGGGCAGCCCGACTCAGAAAAACCATCTGAGATCTTTTCCCAGCTTGGCCTAGCTTGTTGCAGCTTTTCTGGACTGTAGGGGGTCCTTCCTGGAGCTGGCAGTCCTATGCAGCTGATCCACTAGGGCACCTCCTGGGGGCTAGGGCGGGTAGCAGGGCCGTCAGAAACCGAATAGGCTCCTCCCTGGGGCAGCCTGACCCAGAAAAACCGTCCGGGAATTAGGCAGATCTATTCACTGCCTACCTAGGCTTGTTCTAGCTTTTCTGAGCTGCAGGCCTTTTCTCGGGGGCCGGTGGTGTTTGGTGCTACTCTGCAGAAGTGTAGCCCCTCCAAAGGGCAAGCAGGCCTGTGCAGTGACAGCCCCTGTGGTGGTAGGCTTCAGGCAATCGTTGAGGCCAGCCCTCCTGGGTGGCAGGCAGCCCCAGGTTAGGCGAGAGTGTAAGGGGTGGCGGGGGTAGGGGGAGGGGATGCACTGGGAAGCACAGCTTTCAGCTAGCAAGCAGGCCTGTAAGCTTGCTGTGGCATGGTTGGTATTCTATGGGGACCCACCCCTTCTTCTCTCCCCTCCCCAGCACGGGCGCAGACCAGGCTCTTCTCCCAGGTTCCCTCTGTTGCAGCTTTCCACTTCCCCTCCCCTAGAGTATTGCTCCCTTCCTCTGCAACAGCTTTGTTTTCTAGTCTCCCAGGCAGTCTCTGCCCGGTCAAATGGTTTCTAGACCTCCCAAGCAGTTTCCGCTCCGCCCCGCCCCCCCAGCCCGGAGACTATCCTCTGGAGCCTAGGTCTCGGTGCCCAGCCCCCACCCAGGCATCCCCTGGCCCTTTCCCGGGGACTAACCTCTGGAGCTGAGGACTCGGTGCCCAGCCCCCACCCAGGCGTCTCAGTTTTTGGTGACTGTGCCTGTAGTTCAGATGGTCCTTTCGGTTCTTGATTGGCTTTTCTGTCCTCCAACTTACTGCTACACTCTTCTCTGCATCTGGAGATTCCTCTGGTTCGTTTGCTCTTTCCCCCGAGTAGGTGACTTTCCAGGGTGCGGGATCCCTTTCTCCTCCGCAGTTCCCTTTCGGGAGCGCCCGTTCCGCTCAGATTCAGCTTCTCTCACTCTCCTCTTTTCTCCCGTTCTGCCCCGTAATGTCACAAACTTCTTGCCGTTATTGGAGTTTAGGTTCCTCTGCCAGCGATTGGTTGCTGTTCTGTGTGAGTCATTTATTCTGTAGATGTGCTTTTTTTTGTTGTGTTTGTGGGAGAGGGCGAGCATGTCCCTCTACTCCTCCGCCATCTTGTGGTGAAACATTTTGAGTTTCCTTCCAATATATAGTTTGTTATCTGCAAAAGCTGACAGTTTTAGATCTTCTCTTATAATTTGCAAGCCTTTTATTTCTTTGTCTTATTGATATGGAAGTCTTCCAGTACTATGTTAAACAGAAGTGGAAGGGGTGGGCATGATTATATTGTTCCTGATTTTAGAGGAAATATTTTCAGCTTTATATCATTAAGTATGATGTTAACTTTGGTTTTGTCATAAATGGCCTTTTTATGTTGAGATGTTTTCCTCTGTATCAACTTTGATGGAAGTTTTTATCATTAACGTATGTTGAATTTTGCCATTTAATGCATGTTTTGAGATGATAATGTGATTTTTATCCTCCTTCCTTCCTTTGTCCCTCCCTTTTCTTTTCTTTTCCTTTTCTTTTCCTTTCCTTTTCCTTCCTTCCTTCCTTCCTCTCTCTCTTTTTCTTTCTTTCTCTTTCTTTCTTTCTTTTCTTTTCTGTCTGTCTTTCTTTCTTTTTCTCTTTTCTTTCTTTCTTTCTTTCTCTTTCTTTCTTTCTTTCTCTCTTTCTTTCTCTTTCTTTCTCTTTCTTTCTCTCTTTCTTTCTCTCTTTCTCTCTTTATCTCTTTCTCTCTCTCTCTCTCTCTCTCTCTCTCTCTTTCTTTCTTTCAGTGCACCCATGGTATATGGCAGCTTTCAGCCCAGGAATTGAACCCTCACCACAGCAGTGACTACACCAGGTCCTTAACCCTCTGAGCCACCAGAGAACTCCCCTTTTTCTTAACATGGTGCATCACATTGTTTGATTGGTGCATATTGATTCCTTGCATCCTTGTAACAAATCACACTTGGTCAAGGGATTTGACCCTTTTTATATATTTTTGAATTCAGTTTGTTAATATTTTATCGAGGATTTTTGCCTCTGTATTCCTTAGAATTAGTGTCCCGCAATTTTCTTTTTTTGCATTGTCTTTGTCCACTTTTGGTATTAGGTTAATGACGGTCTCATGGAATGAATTTGGGAGTCATTCTTCCTCTTCAATTTTTTTTGGAATAGTTTGAGAAGGATATATATTAGCTCTTCACTATAGGTTTGTTAGAACTCTCCTGTGAAACTGTCTGATCCTGGAGTTTTCTTTGCTGGGGATTTTTTAAATTACATATTCAATTTATTTACTATTTATCCATCTGTTTATCATTTTTTTGATTCAGTCTATGAAGATTGTATGTTTCTAGAAAATTTTCCATTTCTTCTTGTTTCTCCTGTTTTTTGACATATAAGTATTCACAGTACTCTTTATGATTTTGTTTTTCTATCTCTGTGGCATTAGTTATAATTTCTCCTCTTTCATTTCTTATTTTGTTCACTTGAGTCCTCTCTCTTTGTACCTGGTGAGCCTGACTGAAAATTTATCAATTTAATTTCTTTTTCAAAAAAAAAAGCAGCTCTTGCTTTTCTTGATCTTTTGTTTTCTTGGCTTGTATCTTATTTATATCCTCTCTTGTCTTTATTATTTCCTTTATTCTGCTGACTTTGGGCTTTCTTTATTGCTTTTTTTTATAATTCCTTTATATGTTAGATTAGGTTTTTTATTCAAGATTTTTATTGTTTTTTGAGATAGGCCTGTATCACTATAAACTGAACTAGATCTGCTATCACTAGATTTGCTATCACTAGAACGGCATTTGCTGCATCCTGTAGATTTTGGAAAGTCATGTCTGTTTTCCCTTTTGTCAAGGTATTTTCTGCATTCATCTTTGATTTCTTCATTGACCCATTCATTTTTTAGTACCATGCTGTTTAGTATTCACGTGTTTGTGCTTTACCCATTTTTCTTGTTGTAATTGATTTCTACTTTCATACCTTTGTGATTAGAGAAAATACTTTGTAATATTTACAACCTCTTAAATTTGTTATATTTCTTTTGTGGCCAGTGTGAGATCTATCTAGGAGAATGTACCGAGTGCACTTGAAAAAAAAATGTGCATTCTGATATTTGGGGGTGGAGTGTCATGTAGATATCTATTGTTTTGAGTGTTGTTTATGGCCACTGTTTCCTTATTGGTTTTCTGTCTGGATAATATAAGAGAGGGACTTAATATTATTATACTATTGTCCACTTCTCACTAAGTTTGCTAATCTTTGCTTTATATATTTAGGTGTTCCTGTATTATGTGTATATATATTAATTAGTTTAATATCCTCTTCTCGTATTGATTCCTTTATCATTATATAATGACATTTTTGTCTTTTATTGTATATTTTGTTTTAAACTCTCTTTTATCTACCTACACTTTCTTGTCATCTCTATTCCCATGAAATATTTTTTTCCATCCCCTCAATTTGAGCTTTTGTGTTTAGCTCTGGTATGGGTCTCTTGTAAGCAGCATTTAGGTAGCAGCATATAGGTCTTGTTATTTTTTCCTTCTAATTAGGCATTCTATTTCTTTTTTTTTTTTTGTCTTTTTGCCATTTCTTGGGCCACTGCCACAGCATATGGAGGTTCCTAGGCTAGGGGTCGAATGGGAGCTGTAGCCGCCAGCCTACGCCAGAGCCACAGCAATCCAGGATCCAAGCCGCGTCTGCAACCTACACCACAGCTCAGAGCAACGCCAGATCCTTAACCCACTGAGCAAGGCCAGGGACTGAACCCACAACCTCATGGTTCCTAGTTGGATTTGTTAACCACTGAGCCACGATGGGAACTCCCAGGTATTCTATTTCTTTTGATTAGAGCATTACACACATTGACATTTAAAATAATTTTTGATAGGTATGTACTTATTGCCATTTGTTACTTATTTTCTAGTTTCTGTAGTTCTTTTCCATTTTTTTCTTCTCTTTTAGTTTCCTCTCTTGTGGATTTGATGATTTTCTTTAGTGGTGTATTTGTATTCTTTTTATCTTTAGTTTTCTGTGTCTTTTGTAGATTTTAGATCTGTAGTTACCATGGAGATTGAATGTGTTGAGATATATATATATCTAGTTGTTTTAGACTGGTACTTCTTCAAGTTCAAACATATTCTAAAAGTCCTACCTTTTCTTAAATCCCATCCATACATTTTGTGTTTTTGATGTCATATTTCAAGTATACATGTTTTTTCCTTTAATATTATGGTAGTTATATTTGATTTTACAGGTTTCTTTTTGTCTTTTAATCTTTATACTACATTATTTAAATTGCTGACCCCAGGACATTGTTATGTATTTGCTGTTAATAGTCAGACTGTTTTTCTTTTCTATAAATTATTTACTTCTTTTATAGAATTTTCTGTAACACTTAGGGAAGACTCAACATTCCTTTTAGGGTAGGTTTAGTATTGATAAATTCTTTTTTTAATTTAATTTAATTTGACCATAGTTGACTTCCAATGTTGTATTAGTTTCAAGTGTACAGCAAAGTAAATCAACCATACCTACCATAGTTGACTTCCAATGTTGTATTAGTTTCAAGTGTACAGCAAAGTAAATCAACCATACCTATAAATATATCTATTCTTTTTTCCCATATATGTTACTACAAAATATGGAGTATATTTCCCCCTGCTATACAGTAGGTTCTCCTTAATTATCTATTTTATACAGTAGTGTGTTATTCCCACCCTCCTAATTCTTCCCTCCTCCCAATGGTTTCACCTATATTAACCTTAAGATTTGTTGTGGAATATAATAAAAATTATAGAAAATAGTTTATTCATAAAACAGAAATCTTTTAGTTTTTGATTGTCTGAGAATTTCCTTACTTCTCCTTCTATTCTAAATGATAAACTTGTTGTGTAGGGTATCCTAGGTTGTAGGTTCTTCCCTTTCATCCCTTTAAATATATTATGCCACTCATTTATAGCCTGCAGTTTCTGCAGAAAAGTCAGCTTATATTCTTATACTGGTTGCCTTGTACATGATTCTTTGAATTTTTCTTACTGCTTTTAAAATTATTTCTTTATGTTTAACTTTTGCCATTTTAATCATGATATGCCTTGCTGTGGGTCTGTTTGGTAAATATTCTTTTGGATTCTCTGTACTTCTTATCCCTTGGTATTTGTTTCCTTCATCAGATTTGGGAATTTTTAGGTATAGTTTCTTCAAATACATTTTCAAAAACCTCTTATTAATCTCTTTCTGGGATGCATATAATGTGAATGTTGGTATACTTGATGTCCCAGAAATCCCTTAAAATATTCTCATTTTTTAAATTTGTTTTTCTTTTTTCTGTTGTGACTGTGTGATTTCCATTATTCTTTCAGATACTTATGTGTTCTTTTGCATCACCCTAGTTCACTGTACATTCATTCTAGGGTGTTTTTTACTTCAGTTATCTTATCCTTATTACTGACCAACCCATTTTTGTATTTTCTAATTCCTTGTCATAATTATCACTTTTTTTTGTCTTTTTTTGCCATTTCTTGGGCCACTCCTGCTGCATATGGAGGTTCCCAGTCTAGGGGTCAAATTGGAGCCATAGCCACCAGCCTACGCCAGAGCCACAGCAACGCAGGATCTGAGTAGTGTCTGCAGCCTACACCACAGCTCACAGCAACGCTGGGTCCTTGACCCACTGAGCTAGGCCAGGGATTGAACCCGCAACCTCATGGTTCCTTCCTAGTAAGATTCGTTAACCACTGAGCCACGATGGGAACTCCTATCACTGTTTTTTTTATTCTTTCACTTAATTCAGTTAATATTCTATTACTAATGCTTTGATTTTATCTGATAGTTCATTTCTGTTTCATTTGGGTATTTAAGGGGTTTTATTTTGCTCCTTCAGTTGAAATAAATTCTGTTTTCATTTTGCTTAATTTCCTATGTCTCTATGAAATTAGAGGAAACAAGCATTCATTAAAGTACTGAAGTGGTGTCTTTATGTGGAAGAATTCCTATATAGTCAGAATGTACCCAATGACTTTGGTTGGAAAACTGGATTTGATGTGAACACAGCATCTTTCCTCAAAGTGTACTAGCAGCCATCACCTTGGTAAAATGTTGTGCTGTAGATTGAGGTGTTCTGCCTGTGGCCAGGTGTGAGCTGCAGCTTCCCCATCTGCTCAGTGGCCATCAGCATTCTATCAGGTGTGAGGTAGGGTACAAAGTTGCTGAAACAGAAGCCACAAGTGTTGGGTCTGAGTCGGCTCCATTTTTTTTTTAAACAAGATAGATTTACTAAGGCATCAGAGGGGGATGGGCTGAGCTCAAGATGGCACCAGCTCTGATCATGAGGAGGTACTAGGCTTATAAAGGATCTGTGGCAGGAATCTGTGGCTGGATAGAGTTCATGGTGGGAACTTGTGGCAGGAATGATGAAGAAGAAGGGAAAGGTCAAGGGAGCAGTAGGGGGGTCAAGTCCCATGACAGAGGACAGTTAATCCTTGTAGGAGGTTAATCTATGCAGGCAGTTGTTTTCCACAGGCCATTGTTTCTTGCTACCCAACTTGAGCATCCATACTCTAGGAGAGGGTGTCCACAGCAATTCTTCAAGGTGAACAGCCACATTTGGGGGTTGGGGGTCTGTCTCCATCCTCCTGGGAACCTATCATTCCAGCCTTTTGTAATATGAAATAGGGGTGTTGGTCCACTCTTCTGTAGCTACTTCCTGCTGGCTAAGGGGAACAAGTACTAGGTGGCTTGACATGGTAGGTTCTGGAAAATTAGAAGGCCATTGTTGGATGCGGAGTTGGTAATGGAAAGGCAAAGTTCCCAGTTTGGTGTTCCTGGTTGGGCTTGAGACGATTGGTGGGGAAGTGCCTAGATCAGGGGCCCAAACCTGGGTGGGATCTGGAGGTTAGCCCAGGAAGAGCTGCCCCTGCCTGCAGCTCTCCTGGTTGCAAATCCAGGAGTTTTAGTCACTGCTTACCTGCTTCCTTTTCCCTCACCATTCCCTTCCAGGTTTGGCACCAAATGTTAGGTTTGCCAAGGGAGGAATGCACAAGGCCACCTTTTGTGTGTGTGTGTGCTTTTTCCCTTCCCAGTAACAGCACACTTGCCCCAATGGGGAACAGTGCTCTGGCAAGAACAGTTGTTTTGGGCATTTTATATGAGTCTGGGTGTGGGCCCTAGCTTTCAGTCACAAAGAGATATTGGGACTGCTTCTGTACTCCCTATGGTAATGCCAGTAACAGATGCCCCACCTTGCTCAGATACCACTATCTTGGGTCTCATCCTCCTTTTTTCCTCACAGCTGAGTTCTCCCCTCACCCTCTGTCACCCCTACCTTGGTGTGAACACAGGGAAGGTGGGGACTGTGTGGACTCTGCATGGGTTGGGGCACTGACTATGTCAGTGTTGTTACAGAATTCAGGACTTCTTCTGATATGGTGCCTTTAAACGTGCAAAGTATGTTTGCCCTTGCCGTATTCAGACTACTCCTCATGTCTGAGATAATTTTGTGTCTCAAAACTTAGCTTTCTCCTTGGCTGTGGCAGCCCTTATGCCAGTATGGAGTTACTTTGTGAAGCAAGTGGTACTGGAATGGTCACTTGGCTCAGTCTGGGACTCATACCAGGTGGTTTCAGGAAACCATCCAGCCACCTGTGCAGTTTCAGTCTTCACTCTCTGCCTTGTTTTAGGAGTAATTCAGCATGCACGTGCTTCTCAATAGTAGAGTCTAGGCTTCCCACAGCCTTCATACTTGTCCACCTCACCTTCCATCCAGCCAAAGGGATTTGTCTTCCCAGTGCTGAACCTGAGGACAAGGACACCCAATATGTGGTTTGAACTGTTCACTCCTCAAGGAGAATATCCACCTGTGTGCTCTCCCATATTCTCTGAGTCCCTTCCCTGGGGCACAGGTCTCAACTTTATTTTTTCTCTTCCATTCCTGCCTGATTCCTTGTGAATGTTTCTTACAGCCTTTTTGCCAGTCTCCAGTTAGTTTTCAGTGAGCAATTATTCCACATGTAGATGTATTATTGATATGTTCATGGGGAGAAGTGAGTTCTGGATCCTCCTACTCCAACATCTATCAAGATCACTCCTCCCTTTTGCTTTTCTGTTTTTGTAAATTGGGAGATCAGGTTATTCATTTTAAATCTTGTTTACTAATGTATGTGTTCAATGCTGTAAATTTCCACTTAATTACTATGTTTACATATCCTACAAATTCTAATAAGTTACAGTTTCATTTTCTTTTAGGTCAAATATTTAAAATATTTTTTAGAAAAATTTATTATATTGATTTACAACGTTTTGTCAATTTCTGCTGTATAGCATATAGTGAAGTGACCCAGTCATTCATATATATACATATTGAATTATCCTCCATCATGTTCTTGAGACTTCATTACTAGTGTATTATTTAGAATTTTGTTGTTTATTCTGCAAGTACTTTTGGATTGTTCACTTATCTTTCTGTCATTACTTTCTAGTTAATTCATTTGTGATCTGAAAGTGATATACAATTTGTTTGGTGACCATTCTGTGTAAGCTTGTTTCTTGAAATATTCTATAGATGAACATTAGATCTAGCTGAATGGTAGTACTGTTCAGATCAACTAGATCCTTACTGATTTTCTGTCTACTTATAGAGAGGTGATTATTTTTCCAGTAATAATAGATTAAATTATATCTTATTGCCTCAATATTTAGATGAGTTATTGTTAGATAAATACATATTCAAGATTGCTGTTTTCCTAAATAATTGACCTCTTAAATAATACATGATGTTCTTCTTTATCCTGATAATTCTTACTCTGTAATATCCTCCATCTGAAGTTATTATAGCTAGTCCAGTTTTCTTTGTATAAATCTTAGAATTGTATAACTTTCTCCACTCCTTTTTTAACTGAAATATAAGTGGCATAACATTTTATAAGCTTAATATGTATGTATTGATTCAATACACTTATATATTGCAATATGATTACCACCATAGTGTTAACTAACACTTCTGTGGTATAACATAATTATCATTGTTTTTGTGATGAGAACATTTAAGATTTCATCTCACAAACCTTGAAGAATGTAATGCAGTATCATTAACTATAATCACAATTGTATATGTTAGCTCTCCAGAACTTATTCATATTCTAACTGCAGTTTTGTACTCTTTGAACAACATCTCTCCAGTTCTCCAACCCCATCTGGTAATGACCACTCTTCCCACTATTTCTCTAAGTTTTTATTTTTAGGGAGTTGGAGATTGCACCCATGGCATATGGAAGATCCCAGCCCAGGGACTGAATCTGAGCCACAGCTGCAAACTACGCTGCAGCTGCAGCAATGCCTGATCCTTTAACACACTGAACAGGCCCAAGGATCAAACCTGTGGCTCTGCAGCAACCCAAGGTGCTGCAGTTGGATTCTTAACCCAATGAATCACAGCAGTGACTAAGTTTGGCTTTTAAAATTTTCACACAGAAGTGTTATCATATAGTATTTTTCTTTATCTGTCTGACATTTATTATAGTGCCCTTAAGGTCCATCTGTATTGTTAGAATAATATTTCCTTTTTTATCATGGCTGAATAATATTCCATTGTATACATCATGTATTCTTTATCCATTTATCTACTTACGTTGCTTCCATATCTTGGCTATTGTGAATATTGTCACAATTAATATGAGAGTACAGCTATATCCCCAAGAGAGTGATTTCATTTCTTTTGCACATATACTCAGAAGATGGTAATTCTATTTTTCTTTTTCTTTTTTTTTGTCTTTTTGATATTTCTTGGGCCGCTCCCGCGGCATATGGAGGTTCCCAGGCTAGGGGTCCAATCAGAGCTGTAGCCACCGGCCTACGCCAGAGCCACAGCAACGCAGGATCCGAGCCGCGTCTGCAACCTACACCACAGCTCAGGGCAACGCCGGATGGTTAACCCACTGAGCAAGGGCAGGGACCGAACCCGCAACCTCATGGTTCCTAGTCGGATTCGTTAACCACTGCGCCACAACGGGAACTCCTATTTTTCATTTTTTGAGAAAACTTTATACTGTTGTCCACAGTGGACATCATTGGAATTTATTAGAAATTACTTTGAGATTATAGATTGTTTTGAGTGGTATGGACATTTTGACAATTTTAATTCTTTGAAGCCACAGACATGGGATATTCTTCTATTTATTTGTTTCTTTTTCAAGTCCCTTTATCAATTTTGTACAGCTTTCAACATTTAGATCTTTCAACTCCTTGATTAAATTTAATCCTAAGTATTTTTTGATGCTTTTATAAATGAGATTGTTTCTTACTTTCATATTTAGATAGTTTATTCTTAGGTTGTAGAAACACAACTGATTTTTGTATGTTAATTCTATATCCTGCAACTTTACTAAACTCATTAAGTTCTAATAGTTTTTTATGGAATCTTTATGATTTTCTATGTATAAAAACATGTCATCTGCAAAGAGAGACAATTTTACTTCACCCTTTTCAATTAGAATGCCTTTTATTTCTAATTGCTCTAAAATTGTTCTTACTATGTCAGATACAAGTGGTGAGAGTGGACATTCTTGTCTGTTTCTGATCCTGGCCAAAAAACTTTGAGTGTAATGTTACCTGTGGTCTTGTCACATATGGCCTTTATTATGTTGGGTTACGTTCTATGTATACATAAATCGTTAAGGATTTTTATCATGAAAATATGTTATTTTTTTCAAATTCTTTCTCTGCATCTATTGAGATGGATATATGATTCTTATCTTTTGTTTTGTTAGTGATAGGTCACATTTATTAATTGATGTATGATGAACTATCATTTCATCCCAGGATTAAATGCCACTTGATCATGGTGTGTGATACTTTCCACGGGCTGTTGAATTATGTTTGCTAATATTTGGTTGAGGTATTTTATTTTAATGTTTATCAGGGATATTGGCTTGTAATTTTCTTTTCTTATACCGTCTTTGTTTAGTTGTGTCATCAGAGTAGTGCTGACCCTAAGAAATGAGTTTAGAAGTTCTATGTGTGCTCATATTTTTTGAAAGAGTTTTAGAAGGATGGGTATTAATTTTTCAAATGTTTGATAGAATTAACCAGTGAAAATATCTGTTCCTGGGCTTTTCATTCTGGAGAGATTTATTTTTTTATTACTGATCTATTTACTCATTATTGTTCTGTTTGGAATTTCTATTTATTCATGATTCAGTCTTGGAAAAGTATATCTTTCTAGGAATTTATCCCTTTATACTAGGTTATTCAATTCATTGGCAGGTAAATGCTCATAGTAGGTCTTTTATGTTCCTTTGTATTCCTGTAATATCACTTGTAATGTCTCCTCTTTCATTTCTGATTTCATTTATTTTAGTATTCTTTCTTTTTTCTTACTCTAGCTAAAGTTTTGTCAGTTTTATAATTTAAAAAACTTTTTATTTCATTATTTTTTCAATTTTTTCTAGTATCTATTTCACCGTATCACTCTGAATGCATCCAATATTATATGACAGTATGTCTTTTAATTGGTGTATGTAGACAATTTAAAGTGATTATTCATACTAGATTAATATCTTCCTATTACTGTTTTCTATTTCTTGCCCTTGTTCATTGTTTATTCTCAGTCTTACACACTTTTTTCTACTTTTTCTGGTTTTAATTTAGCTTTTGTAAAGAGAAGAATGTTGTTTTATTAAAGAGAAGAGCATTATCTCTTAGCATGCATGTCAATAATTCTTGAGGTGTTTATTTTCTTTTCATTTTTGTTTTATGTTTAAGGAGTTTCTCTAGAGTTCATAATATAAATTTAAAATTAACTCTTTCAAATGAACTATGTGAAATAACACTATACTCGTATATATAGTTCAAATACTTTATAACGGAATAATCCCAATTCCTCCATGCTGCTCCTTATAAAATTGCTGTCATCCATTTCACTTATCTAGAGCAATAATCAACAAGTATAATTTTACCAATTAATTTTAAGTAGTTATCAGACTAATTAAAATTTTCATATTGCTATTTCCTATCAGTCTTCAGGAATGATGCATGTTGCTCATAAACTTCTAAGGGGTCATCTCTGAACTTTGTCATTGTGAATCAGTTTTACTTCATCAAATTTACTTATACATTTGATTTTCATTATTCTAGGTATCTCGGGATACTGGTGTATGTTTAGGTTTGTGGTTTTGCAAGTTTCTGTCTGCTAATTTTTATTTAATGTAAAAGAAGTAGACATTAAGAAAGATAAGGCATTCTGAAAATTAGAAAAGATTGAAGACATTAAGTAAAATTTTGGCAATTTTAATGCTTCTGTGATAATAAACATCATTTAAGTCAATTGTTTGTAGAACTAAAATTCTGTTCATTTATTTATAAACTTGTTGAAACACAAATAATAAACTAATTAGAACAGTACAGGAATTCTCCATCACTTAACCATATCATTTTTTTTCATATTTTATTTTCATTTACCTGAGTGAAGCTAATATGTTTTCTTGTTTTCAGACAGAGGAGGAGACAAGGAAGTAAATCAATGATCAGATTCAGTTATTTTTGATTAACTGACAAGAATGACTCTGCCTTTATGGAAATTACAAATGGTAAATATGGCATGAGATATATATTGCATTTTGTGTGTGTGTGCGTGCGTGCACGTGCACGTGTGTGTGTATTGGTGTTTGCATGCATGTATATGTATTTTTATCTTGAGTAACTGGAAATAAGAGTCCCTTTACCATTGGAATTCCCTCTTACACGTGATTTAGATGTTTGTAATTTTTGCTGTTCTTGTATAGTAATTGGTCTCAGCCTACTGTTATGTTATAGGCCATGGGCTTTTTTCAGCCTTACAAACTAACATCCAAAAAATCATCAGGAATTCCCATCATGGCACTGCAGAAACAAATCCAACTAGGAACCATGAGGTTGCAGGTTCAATTCCTGGCCTTGCTCAGTGGGTTAAGGATCCAACATTGCTGTGAGCTGTGGTGTAGGTCGCGGATGTGGCTCGGATCTGGTGTTGCTGTGGCTCTGGCATAGGCCAGTGGCAAAAGCTCCAATTAGACCCCTAGCCTGGAAACCTCCATATGCCATGGGTGAGGCCTTAAAAAGACAAAAGACAGAACAAATTGTCAAATTTTAAAAACTGATTACCAGCTCACCTTCATCAGGATGTTCACAGATAATAAAAATCAATACAACTCTTAAGTATTTTGATTAAATAACAAAAACTAAAGGGCCACTATTTGCAAAAATGTTGAATTAGATGTTTTTTGACATTGATAAATATTAGGCCAGGGAAGTTTTAATTTTAAAAAATTGAACAGTGTACATTACTCCATAAACATAATAGTTGATCACATTTTAGGTTATATGTGAATTGCTCAGTGAAAAGAAAGAGTGATTGAATGAACCCACCTTTTGAATATATGTCTTCTACAAATTAACCTACTTAATGGAGCTTGAATGTGCAATGGTTTAGTTATGCTCAAATGCCAATTATTTTTATTTAATATAATTTTTTTCATTATATCTGGTTTACAGCATTCTGTCAATTTTCTACTGTATAGCATGGTGACCCAGTTACACATACATGTATACATTCTTTTTTCTCACATTATCATGCTCCATCATAAGTGATGAGACATATTTCTCAGTGCTATGCAGCAGCATCTCATTGCTTTTATGTTCCAAATGCAATAGTCTCCATCTATTGACCCCAAGTTCCCAATCTATCCTGCTCCCTCCCCCTCCTCCTTGGCAACCATGAGTCTATTCTCCAAGTTGATGATATTCTTTTCTGTGGAAAGGTTCATTTGTGCTGTATATTAGATTCCAGCTATAAGTGATATCATATGGTATTTGTCCTTCTTTTTGTGAATTATTTCACTCAGCATGAGAGTCCTGAGTTCCATTCATGTTGCTGCAAATGGCATTATTTGGTTCTTTTTTATGGCAGAGTAGTATTCCATTGTGTATATATACCACATCCTCCTAATCCAATCATCTGTTGTTGGACATTTAGGTTGTTTCCATGTCTTGGCTATTGTGAATAGTGCTGCAATGAACATGAGGGTGCATGTGTCTTTTGCAAGGAAAGTTTTGTCTGGATATATGCACAAGAGTGGGAAAGTTTTGTCTGGATATATGCACAAGAGTGGGATAGTTGGGTTATGTGGTAGTTCTATGTATATTTTTGTAAGGTACCTCCATACTATTCTCCATAGTGGTTGTACCAACTTACATTCCCATCAACACTGCAGGAGGGTTTTCTTTTCTACACACCCACTTCAGCATTTATTTATGGGCTTATTAATGATGGCCATTCTGACTGGTGTGAGGTGGTACCTCATGGTAGTTTTGATGTGCATGTCTCTAGTAATCAGTGATGTTGAGCATTTTTTCAAGTGTTTGTTGGAAATCTGTATATCTACCTTGGAGAAATGTCTATTCAGGTTGTTTGCCCATTTTTCCATTGAGTTGTTGGCTTTTTTGCTGTTGAGTTGTATAAGTTGCTTGTATATTCTAGAGATTAAGCCCTTGTCAGTGGCATCATTTGAAACAATTTTCTCCCATTCTGTAAGTTGTCTTTTTTGTTTTCTTGTTGGTTTCCTTTGCTGTGCAAAAGCTTTTCAGTTTGATGAGGTCCCATGGGTTTATTTTTGCTCTAATTTCTATTGCTTTGGGAGACTGACCTGAGAACATATTCATGCTGTGGATGTCAGAGAGTGTTTTGCCTATGTTTTCTTCTGAGAGTTTGATGGTGTCTTGTCTTACATTTATGTCTTTCAGCCATTTTGAGTTTATTTTTGTGCATGGTGTAAGGGTGTGTTCTAGTTTCATTGCTTTGCATGCAGCTGTCCAGGTTTCCCAGCAAGGCTTGCTGAAAAGACTTTTTCCCAATTTATATTCTTGCCTCCTTTGCCAAGGACTAATTGACCATAGGGGTCTGGGTTTATGTCTGTGTGCTCTATTCTGTTCCCTTGGTCTGTCTGTCTGTTTTGATACCAGTACCACACTGTTTTGATGACTGTGGCTTTGTAGTATTTCTTGAAGTCTGGGAGAGTTATGTCTCCTGCTTGGTTTTTGTTTCTCAGGATTGCTTTGGCGATTCTGGGTCTTTTGTGGTTCCATATAAATGTTTGGATTGTTTGTTCTAGTTCCGTGAAAAATGTCCTGGGTAATTGGATAGGGATTGCATTGACTCTGTAGATTGCTTTGGGTAGTATGGCCATTTTTACAATATTAATTGTTCCAACACAGGAGCATGGAATATCTTTCCATCTTTGCATCATGTTTCATCTTCTCAATTAATGTTTTACAGTTCTCAGCATATAGGTCTTTCATCTTCTTGGTCAGGTGTATTCCCAGGAATTTGATTTATTGAGGGGGTGCAATTTTAAAAGGTATTGTATTTTTGTATTCTTTTTCCTATATTTCATTGTTAGTATACAGAAATGTGACTGATTTCTGAAAGTTAATCTTATATCCTGCTACTTTCCTGAATTTTTTTAACAGTTCAAGAAGTTTTTGGGTTGAGTCCTTGGGGTTTTCTATTTGTACTTTCATGTCATCTGCAAACACGGACAATTTTACCTTTTCTCTTCCAATTTTGATGCCTTTTATTTCTTTTGCTTTTCTGATTGCTGTGGCTAGGACTTCCAGTTCTATGTTGAATAACAGTGGTGAGAGTGGGCATCCTTGTCTTGTTCCAGATTTTAGTGGGAAGACTTTAAGCTTTTCTCCATTGAGCATTACATTTTCCGTGGGCTTGTTATAAGTGGCTTTAATTATGTTAAAGTATGTTCCCTCTATACCCACTTTGGTAAGAGTTTGTATCATGAATGGATGTTGGACTTTTTCAAATGCTTTCTCTGCATCTGTTGAGAGGATCATGTGGTTTTTCACTTTTCTTTTGTTAATGTGGTGTATGACATTGATTGATTTGAGTATGTCGAACCATCCTTGTGAACCTAGGATGAATCCCACCTGGTCGTGGTGTACAATCTGTTTGATATGCTGTTGGATTCGGTTAGCTAAAATTTTGTTGAGAATTTTTGCATCTATTCATCAAAAATATTGGCCTATAGTTTTCTTTTTTGCTGGTATCTTGTCTGGTTTTGGAATTAGGGTGATGGTGGCATCAAAGAATGTCTTTGGGAGTGTTCCTTCTTCTTCTTCAACCTTTTGAAAGAGTTTAAGGAGGATGGGTATAAGTTCCTCTTTGTATTTTTGGTAGAATTCGCCTGTGGGGTCATCTGGTCCTGGACTTTGTAGGGAGTGTTTTTATGACATATTGAACTTCATTTCTAGTGACCAGTGTGTTCAGTTGATCTATTTCTTCTTGATTCAGTTTTGGCAATCTGTATGTCTAGGTTCTCAAATTTGTTTGTATTTAATTATTCACACTATTCTCTCATGGCTTTTTGTATTTATGCAGTATCCGTTGTGACTTCTCCTTTTTCATTTCTTATTTTATTTATCAAATACCAATTCTAACATACAGTATCCATCTATCTAAGTAGCACCCCCATCATTTAAAAATCATATGTGTTTTTGTGGGTAAAAAGCACATAATATAAAAATTACCATATTACCCACTTTTAAGTGTATAGTTCAGTAGTGTGATGTCAAGGAATGCATCCCCAACAATACTATTATTCCATGTCCAGCATGGAAACATCTGCAACTGAAAAAAAAAAAAAAAGAGAGGAGACTTGAGTTCTGTGCTCAGAAGCCCAAGCACGAAATGGGCTTTTAGGCCCTTCTTTTATTGAGAATCTTACAAGTGCCTACGTGTTCCCGTAGCCCTGCACCCAGTTAAAGGTTAAACAGATACGATCAAATGGAAATAGCTATGGATTATAAACTACAGGGTTTGTAACAGTCACCATACCCTCATATGCAAGATGTTCTGGTCAAAGGTCTTTTTTCTAAACCACCAGAATGGGGTCAATTTCCTGTTTGTTCCCCTAGTACAATCAATCTCTGCAAGAGGCTTGATGGCATTTGGCCAAGCCCCAAGTCTATTCTTAATCTGTAGGTGGCATTCTGCCTGAGAGGCCTAGGTGGCATTCTGCCAGAGTTCACATGATTCTAAACCTATGCTATTTTCTTACATCCTCTCCGGCAGTGTGAAAGCATATTACCTTTTGCAACAGATCTCCTGAATTTTCTCATCTTGCAAGACCCATACTCTATACCCATTAAATATTAACTGCCTATTTTCCCCTTCCCGTAGTGCTAGGAAACCGGCTTTTTACTTTCTTTCCATATAAATTTGATTACTACTGTCTGTTTTTTTTAATGTTCAGGAACTCTAATGTTTGGTGCATATATTTATAATTATATCTTCCTGGTGAATTGACTCATTATTATATAATGTCTATCTTTTGTTGCAGTAGTTTTTTCCTTAAAAGTATTTTATCTGATATTAGTGTATACACCTCTGCTCTCTTTTAGTTACCATTTATGTGGCATATCTATTTCCATCATTTCACTTTCAGTGTATATGTCTCCTTAAGATCTAAAGGGAGTCTCTTTTATTTTTTTCTGTGTAAAATTTTATTGTAAACATTAGCTGTTTCATCCTTTAGAGAAAGAAGAAAGTAAGCATCAATACAAATCTTACGGAGGAAAAGATAGTTAATCTTTATAAGCATGCATAAACATTACATAGAAAACTTTTAACTTACTAAACATATTTAAATTGAGGAAGTTACTAGGTAGATGCATTTTCCTCTGTAGACTTAGCTTTATCTTCAGTTACCATTTCCAATAGCTTATTCCATATTGTAAAATATGCTCTTAAGTGCACAGGTAAAGAGAGACCCTGGAATCTTTGTACAAGACTCGACTGGGTCTGAAGATAATGAACTGCTGATACTTCATACTGGAAACAAATACTTTTTCTTGGAATAAGAAGGCCCTCGCTCTAAAGTGAGTCTCTTTTAGATACCGCATAATTGAATTCTGTTTTTATCCATTCAGTTGATCTATGTATTTTGATCAGGGAGTTTAATTCATTTAGATTTAATTACTAATAGGAAATTACTTACTATTGTCATGTATATTTTTTGTCTTTTTTACTCATTTCCTCTCATTTTTTCTGTGTATATTTTAAAGATAATTTCATTGTGGTCACCATGTAATTATGTAAAACAACTTAAAGTTATAACCGTCTGTTTGAACCATATCAATTTAACTTCGATTGCCTACAAAACTGCTCCTTTACAGCTCTGCTCCCTACTTTGTTATTTATGACAAAAAATACATTTTCATATAGTCATATAGTGTGAATGTGTACCCATTAGCATAGACTTATGCTTATTCTTATACTTTTGTCTTTTAAATTCTGTAAAAGAATTAAAGAGAAATTACACACCAAAATTACAATAACATAGGTATCAATATTTATTCATGTATTTACTTTTACTGGAGAACTTTATATTTTCACATAACTTCATATAGCTGTTTACCGTCCTTTCCTTTCAACTTTAGAAAAGCCCTTTAGCTTTTCTTTCTTTTTTTTTTTTTTACTGTAGGACTAATGTTTACTTATCTTGGAAAGTCATAATTTCCCCTTCATTTTTGAAGGACAGTTTTATTGGATATGGTATTTTTCATTGATAAGCTTTTATTGAGTTTAGAATATACCATTTCACTGCTTTCTGGCTTGCAAGATTTCTCCTGAAAATCCTCTGGTAATCTTAGAGACACCCCCTTTTCTGTGGCAAATTGCTTTTCCCTTGTTGCTTTCAAGATTATGTTTGTCTTTGACTTTTGAGAGTTTGATTTTGTGTCTTGGCATGAGTCTCTGAGTTTATCCCGGTTGGAATTTTGTGAATTTATTGAATTTTTACATGCCTTTCTTTCCTCAGATTTGATCATTATTGTTTCTAATAAGCTCTATGCTCCTTTCTCTATCTCTTATCATTCTGGGACTCCCATATTGTATGTATTAACCTACTTGATGGTAGCACATATGTTCCTTAGGCTTTCTTTATTCACATTTCTTTATTCTTTATTTTTTTCATTTTGCTCCTCTGACTTGATAATTTTAAATAAATAACTCTTATTTAAGTTTGCTAATTCTTTCTTCTGACTAATCAAGGCTTCTGTTGAACTCTAAATAAATTTTCAATTCAGCTTTTGTATTTTTTAGCTCCAGAATTCTGTTTGGTTCTACTTTATAGTTTCTATCTTTGTTGATAGCCTCATTTTGATCATTTACCATTTTCCTGATTTCATTTAGTTGTCTATCAGTATTATCATTTAGCTCATTTTTAAGATGGTTATTTTAAATTTTTGTCATGTAAATTAGAGATCTACTGTTCTTTAGGATCTGTTTCTGGAGAATTATTGTGTTCCTTTGAATTGGGCCATTTCTTCATTTCTTTGCCTTGTGATCTTTTGTTTTTGGCATTTCATAAAAACCTCCACCTCTTCCATCCTTACAGTTGGTTTTGTGCAGGTAAAGAATTTCTGAAGTCAGCCCAGCTAGAGGTTCTGAAATATCTCCAATCTTTTCTAGGGATATGTCCCATTTGTATTTGTGCATGTATTTTTGTTCCAGGATATACAGCTGCCTTTATCTTTCTTAATTTCCCTGAGAGGCTAACTGATTCTCCTTCTCAGGAGGTTTTGGTTTCAGTTTGTATTGTATGTCTTTGTCTGTTATCTCTTGCTTGCCTGGTACCTATCTCCTGAACTGTAGATTCCTTGCTATTATAATAAGTCCAACACCATGTTTATGTTTCTTTCAATCAGTCCTTAATCTGGTATTCAAATATCCTTCTGTTACTCATTGGTTCCTGATTCAGACAAAAGAGAAACCAGACCCTTGGGAAGCTCTAAGATGAGCCAGAAATTTGAATGCAAGTTCTGTTCTTTACGTCTCAAGAGTGGTCTATGAATTAGGAAGCTTACTCCCAATTATGCAGTGCTGACCTAGGTGGTGGTTGGGGGGGGGGGCAAAGGCTAAAAAAAATGCCATACATTTACCTTTTTGGTGCAGTTTTTCTTGGTTTTGCCTTTGCTTGTTTGCTTCAGATTCTTAACTGGTTTCTACAGTTATAAAAGAAGTTTGGTTCTTATATTTTTGTTAATGTCTCTGTGGGGGAACAAGGGCTTGGATCTTATTTTCTTATTCCACCATCTTGCTGACATGACCTAATTCACATCATTTTGAAATCATTTATGTGCTAATTTTTGTTTGCCCATGGATGAAGGAGCAAAATGGATTAGAGAAAGACTGACTGCTCTTACAAATTCCGTACTAACTTTTGTTTCATCTGGTCTTTCATGACCATCACAAGGGGATCTCACAATAAATATAATATCTGCAGAGGCTTTAGATTTTACTTAGGATCTCTGTCACTTTCTATTTTCATTTCACCAAGAAACATTTACTATCCACAGTACTGGCATTTACTGACCAGATACATTTACTAACCAGGTAGAAGGCATTGTTTTAGGTACTGTGAGTACAAAGATATGAGTCTAATTTTTCTGTCTGAATTTACTTAGTCTACCAACAGAATAGTTACTTTGCTTTATTCATAAAGATTTTCTTTTGAAGTAACTTTAGACTCATAGGAACTTGAAAACACAGTACAGAGGGATTATATACGCCCTTCACTTATTTTGTTTTATCAGATACATTTTATCTAACTATAGTATAATATCAATACCAGAAAATTGATATTAATATAAAGTATGTTTATTCATCTCTATTATTTTATCTCGTGTAGATTCATGTAACCACCACCACAGTCAAGGAACAAAAACATTAGACCACCAGAATCTCCTCTTGCTATCTCTTTATAGTGAAACTTACCCTCCTTGCTCCCATTTTCCTATTATACCTAACCAATGTTTTGTTTCTATAATTTTTTCATTACTACCATATTTTGTATATCATGCAATATGTGATCTTTTGAGACTGACTTTGTTTTAGCCAACATAATGCCTTTAAGAGCCATCCAGGTTTTTCTGTGTTCAGTAATTTATCTCTTCTTGTTACTGTGTGGCATTCTATAATACAGAGGTATAATGGTATTTTTAACTGTTTATCTAATGTAGGATATTTTGGTTGTTTTTATTTTGGGGCTATTATGAATGAAACTGTGTGAAAAATTGTGTTCACCTGTCTGTATAGACCTAATTTTGCCAATATTTTCTGTTTGTAGCTTGTCCTTTTTTTTTCCTTGCAGAGCAAAAAATTTTACATTTAAATCTATGATTTATTTTTCTTTTTTTATTTTTCTACCTCTTGAGTTATTAACTATTTTGAGTTCATTTTTGTATAAAGTGTGAGGTTTATATGGAAGTACATCTAATTTTTTGGTTGCTAAATAACCAATTGCTCCAGAATCATTTGTTGAAAAAACTGTCTTTAATTTGGCCATTTATGGGTTCTCTGTTAAGATCCCTTGATCTGTGTCTATACCTCTGCAACTACCACTTACTCTTGATTACTGAGGCTACATAATTCACCTTAAAAATAGGTAGTATGAGTTCTCCCACTCTATTCTTATTTTTCAAAATTATTTTAGATCTCCTAGCACCATTCTTTTCTCATACTCATTTTAGAATAATCTTGTCTATCTTTATGAAGACTCTTGCTAGGATTTTTTAATTAACATCTTAAAGTTTAATTTTTTATTTCATTTTTAAAAATTTTATTGGAATATGGTTGGTTTACAATGTGTTAGTTTCAGGTGTACAGCAAAATGAATCAGATATATTACATATATATGCATATATACATATATATATATATTCAGATTCTTTTCCCACAGAGGTTATAAAACAGTGCTGAGTAGATATCCCTGCATTTTACAGTAAGTCCTTGATACTAATCTCTTTTATATATACTAGTATGCCTATGTTAATCTCAAATTCCCAATTCCTTCCTCCCTGCAACATTCCAACTTTGGTAACCATAAGTTTGGTTTCACAATCTTTGAGTCAGTTTCTGTTTTGTGAATAAGTGCTTTTGTATCATTTTTTATTTGTTTTTTTTTGTTTGCTTCCACATTGGTAATTTTATTTTTTTTATTTTTATTTTTTTTTATTTTCCCACTGTACAACAAGGGGATCAAGTTATCCTTACATGTATACATTACAATTACACTTTTTCCCCACCCTTTGTTCTGTTGCAATATGAGTATCTAGACAAGGTTCTCAATGCTATTCAGCAGGATCTCCTTGTAATCTAATCTAAGTTGTGTCTGATAAGCCCAAGCTCCCGATCCCTCCCACTCCCTCCCCCTCCCATCAGGCAGCCACAAGTCTCTTCTCCAAGTCCGTGATTTTCTTTTCTAAGGAGATGTTCATTTGTGCTGGATATTAGATTCCAGCTATAAGTGATATCATATGGTATTTGTCTTTGTCTTTCTCAATTATGTCACTCAGGATGAGAGTCTCCAGCTCCACCGTGTTGGTGCAAATGTCATCATGTTGTTCTTTTCTATGGCTGAGTAGTATTCCATTGTGTATATAGACCACCTCTTCTGAATCCACTCATCTGTCGATGGACATTTGGGTTGTTTCCATCTCCTGGCTATTGTGAATAGTGCTGCAATGAACATGCGGTGCACGTGTCTCTATTAAGTAGAGTTTTGTCCGGATAGATGCCCAAGAGTGGGATTGTGGGGTCATATGGAAGTTCTATGTATAGATTTCTAAGGTATCTCCAGACTGTTCTCCATAGTGGCTGTACCAGTTTACTTTCCCACCAACAGTGCAGGAGTATTCCCTTTTCTCCACACCCCGTCCAGCACTTGTTATTTGTGGATTTATTAATGATGGCCATTCTGACTGGTGTGAGGTGGTATCTCATGGGAGTTTTGATTTGCAGTTCTCTTATAACCAGCGATGTTGAGCATTTTTTCATGTGTTTGTTGGCCATCTGTATATCTTCTTTGGAGAAATGTCTATTCAGGTCTTTTGCCCATTTTTCCATGAATTGATTGGCTTTTTTGCTGTTGGGTTGTATAAGTTGTTTCTATATTCTAGAGATTAAGCCCTTGTCGGTTGCATCATTTGAAACTGTTTTCTCCCATTCTGTAAGTTGACTTTTTGTTTTCTTTTGGGTTTCCTTTGCTGTGCAAAAGCTTTTCAGTTTGATGAGGTCCCATGGGTTTATTTTTGCTCTAATTTCTATTGCTTTGGGAGACTGACCTGAGAACATATTCATGCTGTGGATGTCAGAGAGTGTTTTGCCTATGTTTTCTTCTAGGAGTTTGATGGTGTCCCGTCATATATTTAAGTCTTTCAGCCATTTGGAGTTTATTTTTGTGCATGGTGTAAGGGTGTGTTCTAGTTTCATTGCTTTGCATGCAGCTGTCCAGGTTTCCCAGCAATGCTTGCTGAATAGACTTTCTTTTTCCCATTTGATGTTCTTGCTTCCCTTGCAAAGATGAGTTGACCATAGGTGTCAGGGTTTATTTCTGGGTTCTCTATTCTGTTCCATTGGTCTGTCTGTCTGTTTTGATACCAGTACCACACTGTCTTGATGACTGTGGCTTTGTAGTATTTCTTGAAGTCTGGGAGAGTTATGTCTCCTGCTTGGTTTTTGTTTCTCAGGATTGCTTTGGCGATTCTGGGTCTTTTGTGGTTCCATATAAATGTTTGGATTGTTTGTTCTAGTTCTGTGAAAAATGTCCTGGGTAATTGGATAGGGATTGCATTGACTCTGTAGATTGCTTTGGGTAGTATGGCCATTTTACAATATTGATTTTCCCAATCCAGGAAACATGGAATATCTTTTCATTTCTTACATCTTCTTTGATTTCGTTGATTAAAGTTTTATAGTTCTCGGCATATAGGTCCTTTACCTCCTTGGTCAGGTGTATTCCGAGGTATTTGATTTTGTGAGGTGCAATTTTAAAAGGTATTATATTTCTGTATTCCTTTTCTAATATTTCATTGCTGGTATACAGAATGCAACTGACCAGTTCTGAATGTTCATCTTATATCCTGCCTACTTTGCTGAATTTATTCATCAGTTCAAGGAGTTTTGGGGTTGAGTCCTTCGGGTTTTCTATGTCTAGTATCATGTCATCTGCATACAGTGACAGGTGTATCTCTTCTCTTCCTATATGGATGCCTTTTATTTCTCTGTTTGTCTAATTGCTGTGGCTAGGACTTCCAAAACGATGTTGAAGAGCAGTGGTGAGAGTGGGCCATCCCTGTCTTGTTGCAGATTGGAGTGAGAAGGCTTTCAGTTTTTCCCCAATTGAGGATTATATTTGCTGTGGGTTTCTCATAAATGGCTTGATTATATTCAGGAATGTTCCCTCTATACCCACTTTGGCGAGGGTCTTGATCACGAATGGATGTTGGACTTTGTCAAATGCTTTTTTCTGCTCGATTGAGCTGCTCCTTCGGTATTTCTCCTCTCCACATTTCTACATTCATTCCATGATTTTTGACTTTGTTTTTTGTTAATGAATGTGTGTATGATGCTGATTGATTTTGCATATGTTGAACCACCTCGTGAACCTGGGATGAACCACACTGGTCATGGTGTTATAATTTTTTTTGGTATGTTGTTTGGATTCGGTTGGCTAAGATTTTGTTGAGAATTTTTGCATGTATATTCATCAATGATATTGGCTATAGTTTTCTTTTTTGGTGGTATCTCTGTCTGTTTTTGGAATGAGGTGATGGTGGCATCATAGAAGTTCTTTGGGTATTCCTTCTTCTTCCACCTTTTGAAAGAGTTTCAGGAGGATGGCACCAATTTCCTCTTTTTTTTGATAGAATTCACCTGTGAAGCCATCTGGCCTGGACTTTTATTTGTAGGGAGTGTGATTTTAATGACCTCTTCAATTTCATTTCTAGTGATTGGTCTGTTCATTGTGTTGGTCTGTTTCTTCTTGATTCAGTTTTTGGCAGGCTGTAAGAGTTAGAAAATTGTCCATTTCTTCCAGATGTCAACTTGTTTGCCATAGATTTGTTCATAGTATTCTCTTATGTTTTTTTTGTATTTCTGCGTGTATGCGTTTGATTTCTCTTTTTCCTTTTCTTTCTAATTTTTGGTTATTGGGTTCTTTCTTTCTCCCTCTTTTAGTGAGTCTGGCCAGGGGTTTTGTCAATTTTTGTTTACCTTTTCAAAGAACCAGCTCTTGGTTTCATTAATTTTTCTATTGTTTTTTTGAGTCTCTATTTTATTGATTTCTTTCTTGATCTTTATAATTTCCTTCCTTCTGCGACTTTAGGACGCTTTTGTTCGTCTTTTTTGCTAATTGATTTAGTGGAGGGTTACAGGTTGTGCCATTGGGATCTTTCTCTTCCTTTTTTGAGAAGGCCGCCCCTTGGATTGCCATGAATTTCCCTGCTGAGCACTGCTTTCGCAGCATCCCATAGGTTTTTGCGCGGTGTGTCTTCTCCACATTGTTTTATTCATTTGTTTCAAGGTAGTTTTTAATTTCCTTCTTGATTTCCTCATTGACCCATGGTTTTTTTAGTCATGTGTTGTTTAGTCTCCATGTAGTAGGTTTTTTCTCTTTCCTTTTCCCATGGTTGGTTTCTAATTTCATGGCCTTGTGGTCAGAGAAAGATACTGTGAGAGATAATTTCTATGCCCTAAATTTTATTGAGATTAGCTTTGTGTCCCAATATGTGGTCGATTCTTGAGAATGTTCCCCATGAGCATTTGAGAAGAATGTGTACTCTGCTTTGTTTTGTGGATGTAGTGTCCTGAAGAAGATATCAATGAAGTCTAACATTTCTATTTGTTTTCCTTTAGTCCTCTGTTGCTTTATTATTGGTTTTCTGTCTAGAGGATCTGTCCATTGATGTGAGGGGGGTATTAAGGTCTCCTACTCTGATTGTATTCTCATCATATCTCCCTTTATGTCTATTTAATATTTGTTGTATGTTCTGGGGTGCTCCGTATTTGGGGGCATATATGGTTGACGATAGTAACATCCTCTCCTTGGATGGATCCCTTAATCATCATAAGTAGTGTCCCTTCTTTGTCTTTCTTTATGTCTTTTTTGTTTTAAAGTCTATTTGTGCTGATAGAGTGTTGTGACTCCTGCCTTTCTGTCATGTCTATGGTGTGACAATATTTTTCCCCACCCTTTCACACTTTCAATCTAATGTATCTTTTGTCCTAAGGGTGAGTTCTTTAGGCAGCATATTGAAGGTTTTTGCCTTTTTATCCACCTCAGCCCTCGTGTCTTTTGGATTCTTGTCTTTTCGTCTCCTTCATTGACATTTAAGGTATATAATTGATGAAATGATTATTTTGTCCATTTTGAACCTTTGGTTCCAATTGATACTATGGTTCTCTCCATTCTTCCTTTCTTTTTTTGGTGGGATGGTCTCCCTGTTATTATCTGCTTGAGTGTATTATGTTGTTTCATTTTTTTGTGAATGCAATATGGGTTTTGGCTTGTGGTTGCCCTGTTTCTTAAGTATGCTCACCCCTTCCCATAATTGTGGTTTTAAGCCTGATGGTCCTGTAAGTTCAAACACTTCATTACTTATATTAAAATTAAGAAGAGAACATACAAACAAACAAAAAGGGTTATTTACTTCCTAACATCCCTTGCCCCCACATTTTATGGCTTTGATGACTCTTTTTATATTTTTTTTTTTAATTTTATTTTTTTTGTTTGAGGCCTGTTCATGATTAATCTGTATGCTGGCTTTTTTTGAGTGACTGCTCTCTGATTGTGATTTCCTCAGTCCTAGTTCTTCCTCTTCTTCTTCTTTTTTTTTCTTTTTCTTTTTCTTCCCTTTCCTTCCTTTCTTTTTGGTTTAGAGAAGCCCTTTCAATATTTCCTTTAACCTTAACTGGGTTTTGTTTGCAGTATTCTTTTGATTTTTTGTTTGTTGGAAAAATTTTTATTTCCCCTTCTATTTAAATGATATTCTTGCTGGATAGAGTATTCTAGGTTGCATATTTTTTTTCCTTTTAGCACTTTAAATATCTCTTGTCATTCCCTCCTGGCCTGTAGTGTTTCTGTAGAGAAATCAGCTGATATTCTTATGGGGATTCCCTTGTAGGTAACATTCTGTTTTTCTCTTGCTGCCTTAGATCCTCTCTTTATCACTAACTTTTGCCATTTTTATTATGATGTGTCTGGTGTGGGTCTGTTTGGGTTCAGTTTGTTTGGGCCCTCTGTGCTTCCTGTATCTTGAACCCGTATCCTTTAGATTTGGGAAGTTTCCAGTGATAATTTCTTCAAATATATTTTCCATCCCCTTATCTTTTTCTACTCCTTCTGGAATTCCTATTATGCGTAGATTGGCCCGCTTTATATTATCCCATAGGTCTCTTATATTGCTTTCCAGTTTTTGGATTCGGTTTTCTGTCTATTGACCGGATTGAGTGATTTCCATTATTCTATCTTCCATATCACTGATTCGTTCTTCTGCATTATTCATTCTGGTTTTTACTGCCCTTTGTTCAGTTTGCATCTCTGCACATGAATGTTCTAGTTTTTCTTGGCTCCTCCTTATATTTTCTAGTTCCTTTCTGAGGGCATCTGCTTTACTGTTCCTATCTTCTCTTAATTCCTTCAGTATTTTCACTATTTCTCTTTTGAACTCCAGGTCTGTCAGACTGCCGAGATCTGTTTCATTGTTGACTGTTTTAGGGGAGTTCTCCTGTTGGTTTGACTGGGGGTGGTTTCTCAGCTTCTTCATCTTGCTTGTTGTTTTCTTTCTCCTGAGCGAGTTGTACTCTCCGTGAGCAGGCAGTGTTTGCCTTGTCACTGCCGTGGAATATTTCCTGAGGGCTGGCGTTGTTGGTCAATCTTTTTTGAGGCAGTGTGGCTTTTCTGGAGTGTTGATGGGGCTAACAGGGTCTCTTTGAAGCAAAGGAGGACTTCCTGAGGGCAGACAGGACTGGGAGGTCCACACCACGATGGTAGCAGATTTCACTTGGTCATGCAGAGCTTGCTCTGGTGTTTTTAGGCTGTGGGTTTCTTGCAGGGGGTTGGCGGTGTTGGGCAGCTGTTCCTCAGGAGTGCAGCACCCCCTGGGGGCTGGAGCAGCTATCTGGGTCACTGAGAACCTAAGGGGCTCTTCCCTAGGGCAGCCAAACTCAGAAGGATGGCCTGTGAATGTAGGCGGATCTTTTCACAGTCTGGCCAAGCTTGTTGCAGCTTTTCTGGGCTGCAGGGGTTCCTCCAGGTGGCTGGTGGTGCTGAGCAGCTATTCCGCAGGATTGGGGCACCCCCTGGGGGTTTGGGCGGGTAGCAGGGCCGCTGGAATCCCACAAGTCTCCTCCCCAGGGCAGCCCAACTCAGAAAGACCATCTGAGATCTTTTCCCAGCTTGGCCAAGCTTGTTGCAGCTTTTCTGGGCTTCAGGGTTTCCTGCCTGGAGCTGCCAGTCCTATCCAGCTGATCTACTATGTCTCGGCACCCCCTGGCATCTTGGTCGTGTAGCAGAGCCGTTGGAAGCCCAAGAGGCTCCTCCCTGGGGTAGCCTGATTCAGAAAAACCATCTGAGGTCTTTTCCCAACTCGGCCAGGTTTGTTGCAGCTTTTCTGGGCTGTAGGGGGTCCTTCCTGGAGCTGGCAGTCCTATGCAGCTGATCCTCTAGAGCTTGGCACTCCCTGGGGGCTTGGGCGGGTAGCAGGGCCACTGGAAATCCAAGAGGCTCCTCCCCGGGGCAGCCCAACTCCGAAAAACCATCCGAGAATTAGGCAGATCTATTCACGGCCTGGCTAGACTTGTTCTAGCTTTTCTGAGCTGCAGGCCTTTTCTCTGGGGCTGGTGGTGTTTGGTGCTGGTCTGTGGAAGTGTAGCCCCTCCAAAGGGCAAGCAGGCCTGTGCAGGGACAGCCCATGCGGTGGTAGGCTTCAGGCAATTGTTGAGGCCAGCCCTCCTGGATGGCAGGCAGCCCCAGGTTCAGGAGAGCATAGAGGGTGGCGGGGGTGGGGGGAGGGGATGCACTGGGAAGCACAGCTTTCAGCTAGCTAGCAGGCCTGTAAGCTTGCTGTGGTGTGGGGGGTATTCTATGGGGACCCACCCCTTCTTCTCTCCCCTCCCCAGCATGGGCACAGACCAGGCTCTTCTCCCAGGTTCCCACTGATGTGGCTTTCCACTTCCCCACCCCTAGAGTATTGCTCCCTTCCTCTGGGACAGCTTTGTTTTCTAGTCTCCCAGGCAGTCTCTGCCTGGTCAAATGGTTTCTAGACCTCCCAAGCAGTTTCCGCTCTGCCCTGCCCCCCCAGCCCGTTCTCGGTGACTGACCTCTGGAGCCGAGGTCTCGGTTCCCAGCCCCCATCCAGGCATCCCCCATCCCTTTCCCGGGGACTAATCTCTGGAGCCGAGTTCTCGGTGCCCAGCGCCCCCCCCCCCCCCACAGGGCCTCCCGGCCCTTTCTCGGTGACTAACCTTCGGAGGCGAGGTCTCAGTGCCCAGCCCCCACCCAGGCGTCTCAATTTTTGGTGATTGTGCCCGTAGTTCAGATAGTCCATTCAGTTCTTGATTGGCTTTTCCATACTCCAACTTACTGCTACACTCTTCTCTGCATCTGGAGATTCCTCTGGTTCGTTTGCTCTTTCCCCCAAGTAGGTGACTTTCCAGGGTGCAGGATCCCTTTCTCCTCCGCAGTTCCCTTTCGGGAGCGCCCGTTCCGCTCAGATTCAGCTTCTCTCACTCTCCTTTTTTCTCCCGTTCTGCCCCGTAATGTCACGAACTTCTTGCCATTATTGGAGTTTAGGTTCCTCTGCCAGCGATTGGTTGCTGTTCTGTGCGAGTCATTTATTCTGTAGATGTGCTTTTTTTGTTGTGTTTGTGGTTGAGGGCGAGCGTGTCCCCCTGCTCCTCCGCCATCTTGTCCTCTCTCCAATTTTCTTTTTTGATGTTATCTTTGTCTAATTTTGATATGAGGATGATGGTGGCCTCATTGAATGAGCTTGTATTTCTTCATCTGCAATTTTGGAAGATTTTCAGAAGAATATGTGTTAACTCTTCCCTGAATGTTTGAAAGAATTTGCCTTTAAAGCTATCAGATGTTGGACTTTTTTGTTTTGGAAGATTTTTAATCTCATTTTCAATTTCAGTACTTGTGATTGGTCTATCTTTCTATTTCTTACAGGGTACAGTCTTTGTAAGAATCTGTCCATTTCTTTTAGGTTGTCCATTTCATTGATCCTTTGTATTTCTGTGGTGTTAGTTTTAACTTCTCCTTTTTCATTTCTAATTTTATTGGTCTGAATCCTCTCCCCTTTTTTTGTTGATGAGTCTGGCTGAGTTCATCAATTTTGTTGATCTTTTCAAATAATAAACTTTTGCTTTCATTGATCTTCTTTATTGTTTTCTTAATTTAATTAAAATATATATATATGCCATCCCTCTTCTTTCTGTCCTCCACCATGTCTATAGAGAAGTTGGCTGATAATCTTACTGACACCCAATTATATTTGATAAGTGAAATATGTTTTCCTGCTTTCTAAATTCTCTCTTTGTGTTTTGCCTTCAACAATTTAATTAAAATCTGTCTCTTGTGAATCTCTTCGTGTTTATCCTGCTTGGATTCCATTGAGCTATTTGAATTTGTAGATTCATGTATTTTATCAAATTTGGGTATTTAGATTATTATTTATTCAAATATACTTTCTACTCCCTTTTCCCTCTTCTTTCCTTCTGCAACTCCAGGTATGTATATGTTGGTATGTTTGACAGTCTCCCAGAAATGTCTCAGGCTCTTTCCATTTTAATTCATTTTTTTATCTCTGCTCCTCAGACGGGATTATTTCAATTGACTTATCTTCATGCTTGCTGATTCTTTATAATGCCTGCTTATATTTGCAGTAGAATCTTTCTAGCTAATTGTTTTTATTACAGTTATGTTTTT
The DNA here is from genome assembly GCF_016906955.1 of Phacochoerus africanus. Classification (NCBI taxonomy): domain Eukaryota; kingdom Metazoa; phylum Chordata; class Mammalia; order Artiodactyla; family Suidae; genus Phacochoerus; species Phacochoerus africanus. The sequence goes on from NC_062560.1 coordinate 55,683,214, forward strand.
TCAGTCTCTTAATTTCCTTTTGGTTTATTTTTACAATTGCTGTTTTTATTGATAGCTTCTATTTATGGGATGACATTTTGTGGTTTCTTTTAGTTGTTTATACATGGTTGCCTTTGGTTTGTTGTGTATATTTAAATAGTTGATTTAAAGTTTTGTTTAGCAATCCCAATATCTGGGCTTCCTCTGGGTCAGTTTCTGTTAATTTTTTAATCATGTATGGGCCATACATTCTTTTCTCTTTGTATACCTTGTAATTTTTTTGTTGAAAACTAAATATTTTATGTTATACTATATCAAGTGTTGAAATTATAATTTTCCTCCTCCCTGGAGTTTCTTGTTAATGTATGTTTTAATAGTTGTTCTTTGGTAAATTTTCTGAACTATTTTTGCAAGTTTTATATATTTGTCATGTGTAGACACTGAAGTTTATATTCCATTAGCTTAAAAGTCAGATAGTGATTCAGTAGTGATTTCCTTATGCCTGAAACCAAAAAAATAAAAATAACTCTCCCAGTCTTTGCAGGTAGCCTCTTTGTGTATGTTGGAATACATCCTCCTTACTCAGCTAAGCAGTTTACAACACTTCCATAGCTTCTACTTCCTCCTGGTTAGGAGCTTGAATATCAGCCCATAGGTGAGAGCTTAAGATTTTTGTAGGTCTTTTGAGCAGGGACTTGCCTCTTGGCTTTCTTGTGTCTTTCTTCATTTCTAGAAATATGTTGGGGCTTTTAAAGGCCTTTATTCCACAAAGTGTTTCATTCACTACCCTTTGTTCTCAAGAATTTTGGCTTTTATATTGCTTTCCTCAGCTCTTATACCTTTCTCCAGGACTCAGTAGCTAGTACATTTGTCTTTAAATATTTTAGAGGAATGTCTCCTGGGTCACTACTTAAGCCCTTTTAGAATTCTAAATTACACAAAATAAAAGCAAGACCTTTGAGCTGGATGTTCAAGGAGCTATAAGTCAAAAACAATAACCTCAATTCGTTTAGAATAAGAGCTGTACTGACATCCCCATTACTAGGATCATGCACCAAGAATATAGGTTTCTGTCTTTAAGATGGACACAAAACTATGTCACAGTGGTGGAGGTGGGGTTTTGAGGCCAGGGTAAGTCTAGATGCCACAAAGTTCTCTTATTGAGGTTCAGATAAATTTTTTTGATTAAAAAGTTCCCTAGAGTGACATCATTAAGATATAAAGCCAGGAGGTACTGACATTCATCTCTTCAAAAACAACAAAACAATAAATAAAACCTATAAACCAATGAAAATATCTCTGGGGAAACTCTGGACTATAATGAATAACCAGCAAGTACTCAAAATCTGAACTCAAAACCTCAGGAAGGCATAGGAAGATTTTACCTGTATCATACAATGCCCCAGTCAAGAGCAGTTTGATGCCAGGAGGGATCCCCTTGGAGATATTTCATCCCATGGGAGAATGTTAATCTAAAATACTCCAGCAAGTCTCATTGCGGTGGATATTGTAGCCTTTGCTCCTGAGAACTTCCACAGTCTTTATCAATGCTGATCCTAGCCGATGGAGCTTCCCAGAGTCCCCATTGTGATATATCCCCCTGAAGCTGGTGTTGCTACTATGGTGAGACCTTCTCTTAAGGACTGTAATCACTACTGTTCCCTGTTGTCAAGGTTTATAACACCATAGTTCCTTGCCATCTATGCAGCTGGAGCTGGGATCCCAGGTCAGAAATTAGATCTTTCATTTTGGGGACTGAACAGCCATTGCTCTGAGGCCCACTCCTGGGTACCAGATTGTGACTTTGGCCTGCTATTGCTGGGAAAGGGCTAATGCTACTCTGCATCATTCCCCTTGGCTCCCAACATGACACTTTAATGGGCCATGGCTAGGGACATGCCACTGTTGTTCTGCAACTGCACACTTCGGGAAGAGTTGGGACTTTAACCTACTGTTCATGGGCCATGCTGCTCCTGAACCCTGCCACCCTGAACAAAGGCCACCACTGAATCTTGTCATCCCAGAGTACACACCACTGCTCTCTTCCATATACAGTGAAAGTCATTGTTTCAAGACAGGGGCCTATATCCTGGTTTCTCAGAAGAGCTGCATACACTTCTACTTCAGACATCAACACCACTGCCACAGCAACTTTACCCTGCCCTAGGACCCAGACACTGTGGTAGTTCTGTGTGTCCCTGATCCCAGGAATCTCATTGCACTCTTGCTTTGACTGCTAACTCACCAAATTTGGCACCAAAAGATTTCCCCATTGGCTAAAACTTACCCCTATGGGCAAAAGTGAAATCACAGTAGTATTTATCTCTGAGGACTCCAGTAGTTCACTTACCACTATTGCTACTGTACCTACATATTCTGGGCCATGGGAGACACACACAGTCCTTACCAATGTTCATTTCAGCTAATGGAACTGAACTGATACAATGATGCTGTGTCTTCTACGATTAGAGACACTGAACCCCATCCAGCCAGAGCTCTGAGAGCCACCCCCAGGCAAAAATATTTCTCCACAAGAGCCAGTCCAAAAAGGCTGGAAGAGATTGGGTCTCCCTCAAATGAGCAAATATCAATGCAAAGCAATCAGAAATTTAAAAATGTAAGATAATATTATCCCACCACTTGAAAACAACAATTTTCTAATAACTTACACCAAAGTAATAGAGATCTGTAAGTTACCTTTAAAGGAACTCAATTATTTTTACCATTTGGAAGATGGCAAAGTAGAAAAACCCTGAGCTAACCTCCTCTCATGAACACACCAAAATCAAAACTATCTGCAGAACAACCATCATTGAAAAAAATAATGGAACCTATCATAAAAGATCTTCTGCAACTTAAAGACATAAAGAAGAAACCACAATGAAACAGTTAAGAAGGGTAGAGTAGCAATACAATCAAATCCCACAACCTCAGGCTGGTTACCCAAAAACTGGAGAATAATTACATTGCAGAGCATCTTCTATAAGAGTCATAGTTCTGAGCCCTATGTCAGGCTACCAAGCCTGGGACTCTGGCATCAGGAATACAAGCCCCCATACATTTGGCTTGGAGGTCAATGGGTCTTAATTGCAAAACCCCACAGGATTGGGGAAAATAGAGTCTTAATTCTTAAAGGGTGCACACAAAAGTTTTATATGTGCTGGGACCCAAGGCAAAAGCAATAAACTGATAGGATCCTGGGCCAGACATACCTGCTAGTCTTAGAAAGTCTCCTAGAGAATCAGGGGGGTGGCTGAAGTTCACTCTGGGGACATAGACATCAGTGGCAGACATACTGTTGAACATTCAATGAAATCTCCTGATGGCTGTCATATGGGCTAAGTAGTGCCAACCCTTTGCCCCACCCAACAACCTGTAGTTCTGAGATCCTTGGGCCCTGAAACAAGACTCCATGAACCAGCTCTGCCTTCCAATAGTCCCACACTAACCTCAGAATATAGCTACACTTTCTGGTGGATGGGAAACAGCCCGAGAGTCTAAAATGACCCTGAATCTACTGACCCTGAATCTACTGAGCCAGCACTAATCCTAAGACAACTTAGGATTCTACAACCAGCCACCTGGTGACCAGGCCCTCCTAAACAGTAGCCAACAACATCTGCACAAGGCATAACCTGGAAACCAGCCAGACTAGTGGCCATGTAAGCCTACCATCCATATACTCATTCTGCCACAACAGAAGAATCTATGCATCCCTCTTGGGGGAACCCTTAGAATATATAGCTTGGGTTATGAGGTGGGAATGCACTGCTGGGATGCACGTGAGATCTCCTATTTGGAGCCCCATCTCCAAGGTAGAGAAACATAATTAACTTGCATCATACATAAAAATATAGATAGAAACTTAGACAAAATGCAGCAATAGTAGAATATGTTCCAGATGAAGAAACAAGGTAAAACCCCAGGAGAAGAGCTAAGTGAAGTGGAAATACACAACCTACCCAAGAAAGGGAAGGGGCAGTGATCATAAAGATGATTCAAGACATTGAGAGAAGAAGGATGCACATCATGAAAAGTTAAAGGGTTTTAACAGAGATTGTAAACAGAAACAACAATCAGAGATAAAAAGCACAATAACAGAAACGAAGTACACTAGAAGGAGTTAATAGTAGACTGAATGATTCAGAAGAATAGATCAGTGAGTTGGAAGACAGAGTAAGGCAAATCATGGCCACTGAACAGAAAAAAAGAAAAAAGAATGAAAAGAAATTAGGACAGTTTAAGAGGTTTCTGAGACAACATCAAGAGCTCTAATATTTGCATTTTACAGACCCAGAAGTAGAATAGAGAGAAAAGGGGGCAGAGAAAATACTTGGACAGCTCTTTGCTGAAAAATTTCCTAGTCTGGGAAAGGAAAGTGTCACCCAAGTCCAGGAAGCAAGAGAGTACCATGAAGGATTAGGCCCAGGAGGAACACACCAAGACATATTGTAGCCAAAATGACAAAAATTAAAGATAAAGAGAAAATGTAAGAGTAGCAAAAGGAAAGCAATGCATAATATACAAGGAACTCCCAAAAGCTAACAGCTAATTTTTCAGCAGAAACTCTACAGTCCAGACATGAGTGGCACAATATATTTAAAGTATTGAAAAAAATATACGTCTTAAGTGACACATTAGAAAAGATGGAATTAAATAATATTTATAGAGCATTCCATGTGAAAGCAGCAGAATATACCTTACTTTTAAGTGTACATTGAACATTCTACAGGTTAGATCACATACTGGACCAAAAAGCTAGACTTGGTAAATTGAAGAAAATTGAAACCATATTGAACATCTTTTCTGACCACAGCACTATTCGATTAGAAATCAATTAGAAGAAAAAAATTTCAAAAAACACGGACACGTGGAAGCTAAACAGTATACTACTAAACAAACTAATGGATCACTAAAGAAGTCAAAGAGGAAATCGAAAAGCACCTAGAGATGAAGGAAACAAAAACACTGTTAGTCAAAACATATGGCACACAGCAGACGCAGATCTCAAAGGGAAGTTTATAGTGATACCAGGTTACATCAGGAAACAAGAAAAATCTCAAAATATCTAACCTTACACCTAACACAATGAGAGAAAAAAAGAACAAACAAAACATAAAGTTAGTAGAAGAAAAGAAACCATAAAGATAAAATTAGAAATAAATGGAATAGAAACAAAAAATAGAAAATATTGATGAAACTATAAGCTGATTATTTGAAAAGATTTTTAAAATTAATAAACTTTATCCAGACTCATCAAGAAAGAGAGGGAGAAGACCTAGTTCAATAAAATTAGAAATTAAAAAGGAGAACTTATAACTGACACCATCAGAAGAAATACAAAGAATCATAAGATACTATGAGCAACTATAAAACAATAAAATGGACTGACTAGAATAAATGGATGAATTCTTAGAGAGGCACAATCTCTTGAATGAACCTGGATAAAATAGAAAATATGAAAACATGGTTTACCAATACTGAATTTGAATCAATTAAAAAACTCCCAACAAACAAAAATACAAGGCCAGATGACTTCATAGATGAATCCTACTAAATATTTACAGAAGAGTTAATATCTATACTTCTGAAACTATTCCAAAAAATTGCATAGCTGAAGGAATACTTCTGAATTCATTCTATAAGGTAACCAATACACTGATACCAAAACCAGACAGAAATATCACAAAAAATACAATTGTAGTTCAATGTCACCAATGCACATAAATGTAAAAATTTCAACAAAATACTAGCAAACCAAATGTAACAATACATTAAAATGATATGCACCATAATCTCATGGGATTTTTTTGAAATAAATGCAAAGATTTTCCAATATCCACAAATAAATCACTGTGATACACCAGATTAATAAATTCAAGCATAAAACCTTTACAGTGGTCCTTGTGGCACAGGGGGTTTTAAGGATCTGGCATTGGGTCACTGCACCAGCTTGGGTCACTTCTGTAGCACAAGTTCAGTCCTTGGACTGGGAACTTCCACATACTATGGCTGCAGCAAAGAATAAAAAAGGAGATGGAGAAGAAGAAGAACTATGTAATGAATTTCTCCAGACAAGATGGCAGAATGTAAGGATTTTGAGCTCACCTCCTCCTATGATCTTATATGCACAAAAAAGAATCACAACCAACTGCTGAAAAACCATTGATTTAAAAGACTGTAACTTACCAAAAGATACATTCTATAACTAAATATGTTAAAAAAGGAACCACAATGAGATGGTAGGAGAGGTGCATTTGCAATGTAATAAAAACCCATACCCACTGTGTGGGCAACTCACAAATTGGAGAAAAATTATATCCCTGAAGTTCTCTCAAAGAAGTGAGAGTTCTAAACTCCATGTCAGGCTCCCCTGCCTAGGGAGCATTGGGAGAATGAGCTTCCAGAGAATTTGGCTTTAGATAGGGCTTGAGTGCAGGAGATCCACAAGACCAGGGGAAACAGAGACTCCAGGGCACACACAAGGTCTAATACACACTAAGATCCAAGGCAAAACAGTCACATCATAGGAGCCTAGGCCAGACCTATGTACTGTTCCTGGAGGATAGCCTGAAGAGATAGGGGAGGCAGTTATGGCTCATTGTGGTTACAAGAACACTGGTTGTGGAGGTGTCAGAGAGCATTCATAATTGTGAGCTCTTTTGGAGGCCTAATTGTGGCACTAAGCCTGGCCCCATCCACTGCTGGGATGCCATGTGCCAAACAATAAACAGGACAGGAACAAAGCCCCATCCATCAGCATTTAGGCTGCATAAAGAAGTTCTTAGCACACAGATACTTCTGGATATACCCCTTGACAGATCCCTTCCCACCAAAAGGGCAAGACAGCTCCATCAACCAATGGGCAGGCATTATACCCTCCCGTCAGGAAGCCTCCACAAGTTTCTAGACCAGCCTCAATCACCAGGGGGCAGATACCAGAAGCAAGGAAATTACAATCAAGCAGCCTGGAGGACCAAATTTGCAAACACAGTTGAGAACCTACACTAGGACAAATTTGTCCCTGGCCCTTGGGTTACAAGATGGCAGTGTACCACTGAAACACATAGGATATACCTTACAGAGGGCTACTTCTCCAACCAAAATCAAGAAACATAGCCATCTACAATACAAACAGAAATTTAGACAATCTGTGACAATATGTAATAGCACAAAAAATATATTCCAAACAAGGGAACAACTTAAAACCCCAAAGAACAAATAAGTGACATAGAGATAGGCAAGAAAGAGTACCCAAGAAAGAGTTTGGAGCATGAAGATAATTCAAGAAATTGGGAAAAGCATGTATACACAGAGCAAGAAGTTACAAGAAGTTTTTATCAAAGATAAAACATAAAAAATAACAAAACAGAAATGAATAAGACAATCACTGAAATGAAGAGCAAACTAGAAGGAATCCATAGCAGAATAAATGAGGCAACAAACCAGATAAGTGAGCTAGATGATAGAGTGGTAAAAATCACTGCCACAGCACAGAATAAAGAAAAGTTTAAGAAACCTCTGGGACAACATCAAATGCACCAATATCTGCATTATAGAGGTTCCAGAAGGAGAGAAAAGAGAGAAAATGCCTGGGACAATATTTTGAAAGATAAAAGCTGAAAATTTCCCACATGGGAAATGAAACTGTCACCCAGTCCAGGAAGTGCAGAGAGTCCTACCATACAGTATTAACCCAAGGATGAACACACTGAGATACATAGTAATTGAATCAACAAAAAGGGAAAGGGAAAGTGTTAAAAGCAACAAGATAAAAAAAAATGGCATACAAAGAAATCCCTATAATGCTATCAGCTTATTTTTCAGAGGAAATTCTGTAGGCTAGAAGTGAGTATCATGATATAGTTTAAAGTTATGAAAGGGAAAACTAAAACAAATAAGACTCTACTTAGTAAGGTTCTCTTTCAGATGTGGTTGAGAAATTAAAAGCTTTAAGACAAAAAAAGCTAAAATAATTCAGCACCACCAAACCAGCTTTACAACAAATGCTAAATGAACTTCTCTAGGTAATAGAAAAGGCCATAAGTAGAAACAAAATTATGAAGTGTGGAAGCTCACCAATAAAGTGGAATATACAGTAAAGTTGGGAGATCAGCCAAACACAAATATCATACATAAACCAGTAATTTTGAGAGGAGAATATAAATGCAGGATATTTGCAATGAATTAGAAATAAAGAGATCAGCAACTTAACCCTATAGAAAGAGAGATGATAGATAGATGATAGATAGATAGATGAGAGAGAGAGAGATTGATAGAGTTATATCAAAAACTTATGATAAATGCAAGCCAAAAATCTATATTAGATATAAACACAGAACAGAAAAAGGAATTAATTCAAGCACAACACTTTAGACAGTCATCAAATCACCAGAGAACAAAAGAGGAAAGAAAAAAAGGAACTACAAATCCAAATCAATAAAACAATTAAGAAAATAGGAGTTCCCGTCATGGTGCAGTGGTTAACAAATCCAACTAGGAACCATGGGGTTGCAGGTTCGATCCCTGGCCTTGCTCAGTGGGTTGGGGATCTGGCATTGCCGTGAGCTGTGGTGTAGATCACAGAAAGAAAATAGCAATATGGACATACATATCAATAACTACCTTAAATGTAAATGGAACAAATGCTCCAACCAAAAGACATATATAGACGGAATGGTACATAAACAAGACCCATATAGACACTGTCTACAAGAGACTCACTTCAGATCTAGAGAAACCAACAGACTGAAAGTGAGGGGATGGAAAAAAGGCACTCGATGCAAATGGAAATCAAAAGAAATCTGGAGTAGGAATACTCATATCAGACAATATAGACTAAAATACATGCTTTAACAAGCAACAAAGAAGTATTCTGCATAATGATCAAGGGATTATTACAAGAAGAAGATATAACAATTGTAAATAAATATGCACTTAACATAGGAGTAGCTCAATATATTAGGTAAATGTTAGCAGACATAAAAGGAGAAATTTATAGTAACACAAAAATAGCGGGAGACATTAACACCCCATTTACATCAATGTGCAGATCATCCAGACAGAAAATCAATGAAACACAGGCTTCAAATGACACATTACACAATATATGAATTGAAATTTATAGAACATCCCATCTGAAGGCAACAGAATACATATTCATCTCAAGTGCACATGGAATATTCTCCATGATAGATCACATCTTGGGCTACTAATCAAGTCTTGGTAGATTTAAGGAAATGGAAATTATATCAAGAATCACTTCTGACCACAATTCTGTAAGATTGGAAATAAATTATAAGAAAAAACTATAAAAAACATACACGGGAGGCTAACCAATGTGTTAATAAACAACCATATGATGACTGAAGAAATCAAAGAGAAAATCGAAAAAATACCTAGAGACAAATGACAATGAAGACACAATGATCCAAAACCTATAAGACACAGCAAAAGCAGTTCTGAGAGGGAAGTTTATAAAAAATACAAGCTTACCTCAGAAAAAAAATAAGAAAAAAACACCTACTTACAGCTAAAACAAACACAGAAAGAAGGACAAACAAATCAAAAGTTAGTATAAGGAAAAATATCAGACCAGAGCAGAAATAAATGAAGTACAGATGAAGAAAACAATAGAGATCAATGAACTAAAAGCTGATTCTTTGAAAAGATAAACCAAATTGATAAACCTTAAGTCAGAATAATCAAGAAAAAAATGGGTTGGGATAAAATCAGTAAAACTAACTTTTTTAAAGAATAAAGCATTCAAATTTATTTATTTTAATAAATTTTTAAAGTTCTCCAATACATTATTTTTTTTCCTACTGTATAGCATGGTGACTCAGTCACACATACATGTATATGTATACATTCTTTTTTCTCACATTATCATGCTCCATCATAAGTGGCTAGACATAGTTCTCAATACTACATAGCAAGATCTCATTGCTAATCCATTCCAAAGTCAATAGTCTGCATCTATTAACCCCAAGCTCCCCATCCATCCCACTCCCTCTACCTCCCCCTTGGCAACCACAATTCTATTCTCCAAGTCCATGATTTTCTTTTATGTGGAAAGGTTCATTTGTGCCATATATTAGACTCCAGAAGAAGTGATATAATATGGTATTTGTCTTTCTCTTTCTGACTTACTTCACTCAGGATGAGAGTCACTAGTTCCATCCATGTTGATGCAAATAGCATGATTTTGTTATTTTTATGGCTGAGTAGTATTCCATTTTGTATATATAACACATCTTCCTAATCCAATCATCTATGGATGGACATTTAGGTTTTTTGCATGTCTTGGCTATAGCGAATTGTGCTACAATGAACATGTGAGTATATTTGTCTTTTTTAAGGAAAGTCTTGCCTGGATATATGCCCAAAAGTGGGATTCATGGGTCCTATGGTAGTTCTATGTATAGTTTTCTAAGGTATCTCCATAATGTTCTCCATAGAGTGGTAGCAGCTTATAGTCCCACCAAGAGTGCAGGAGAGTTCCCTTTTCTCCACACTCCCTCAAGCATTTGTTATTTGTGTACTTATTAATGATGCCCATTCTGACTGGTATGAGGTGGTATCTCATGGTAGTTTTGATTTGTATTTCTCTAATAATCAGGGATGTTGAGCATTTTTTCATGTGCTTGTTGGCCATCTGTATATCTTCCTTGGAGAAATGGTTTTTTGCCCATTTTTCCATTGGGTTGTTGGCTTTATTTCTGTTGAGTTGTATAAGTTGTTTGAATATTCTAGAGATTAAGCCCTTGTCCATTGCATCATTTGAAACTATTTTCTCCCATTCTGTAAGTTGTCTTTTTGTTTTCTTTTTGGTTTCATTTGCTGTGCAAAGGCTTGTCAGTTTGATTAGGTCCCATTGGTTTATTTTTGCTCTTATTTCTGTTGCTTTGGGAGACTGGCCTGAGAAAACATTTGTAACATTGATATCAGAGAAAGTTTTGCTTATGTAGTCTTCCAGGAGTTTAGGAAATCATAAAGATCAAAGAGGAAATCAGTAAAAGAGAGATTCAAAAAACAATAGAAAAAAATCAATAAAACCAAGAGCTGATTCTTTGAAAAGGTAAAGAAAATTGACAAAATTCTGGCTACACTCACCAAGAAGAGGAGAGAAAAAAACAAATAAAATAAGAAATGAAAAAGGAGAAGTCACAACAAATACTACAGAAATACAAAAAAAAAACATGATAGAATACTATGAACAATTGTATGCCAACAAATTTGACAACCTAGAAGAAATGGACAACTTTCTAGAGACTTACAGCCTGCCAAACCTGAATCAAGAAGAAATAGATCAACTGAACAGACCAATCACTAGAAATGAAATTAAATATGTCATAAAAACACTCCCTACAAATAAAAGTTCAAGGCCAGATGGTTTCACAGATGAATTCTACCAAACATACAAAAAAGAACTTATACCCATCCTCAAACTTTTCCAAAAGGTTGAAGAAGGAGGAACACTCCCAAAAATATTCTATGATGCCACCATCACCGTAATACCCAAACCAGACAAAGATACCACCAAAAAAGAAAACTATAGGCCAATATCTTTGATGAATATAGATGCAAAAATGCTCAACAAAGTTTTACCCAACCAGGAGTTCCCATTGTGGCTCAGTGGCTAACAAATCTGACTAGGAACAATGAGGTTGTGAATTTGATCCCTAGCCTCACTCAGTGGGTTAAGGATCTGGCATTGCCATGAGATGTGGTGTAGGTAGCAGATGCAGCTTGGATATGGTGTTGCTGTAGCTATAGCATAGGCCAGCAGCTACAGCTCTGATTAGATCCCAGCCTGGGAACCTCCATATGCTGTAGGTGTGGCCCTAGAGAAGACAAAAAAAAATTTTACCCAATCAAATCCAACAACATATATAAAAGATTATACACCATGACCAGGTCAGATTCATCCCAGGTTCACAAGGATGGTTCAACATATGCAAATCAATCAATGTCATACACCACATTAACAAAAGGAAAGTCAAAAGCCACATGATCATTTCAATTGATGAAGAAAAAGTATTTGACAAAGTACAACATCCATTCATTATGAAAACTCTTACCAAAGTGGGTATAGCAGGAACATAACATAATTAAAGCCATTTATGACAAACCCACAGCCAATATAATACTCAATGGAGAAAAGCTGAAAGCCTTCCCACCAAAATATATAACAAAACAAGTATGCCCACTCTTGCCTCTGTTATCCAAGATATTATTGGAAGTCCTAGCCACAGCAATCAGACAAATAGAAGAAATAAAAGGCATCCAAATAAGACTAGAAGAGGTAAAACTCTCACTGTATGCAGATGACATGACTCTATATATAGAAAACCCTAAGGACTCAAACCCAAAACTACTTGAACTGATCAACAAATTCAGCAAAATAGCAGGATATAAGATTAACATTCAGAAATCAGTCACGTTTCTGTATACTAACAGTGAAATATTAGAAAAGGAATACAGAAATATAATACCTTTTAAAATTGCACACAAAAAATCAAATACCTGGGAGTACACCTGACCAAGGAGGTAAAAGACTTATATGCCGAGAATTGTAAAACATTAATCAAGGAAATTAAAGAAGATGTAAAGAAATGGAAAGATACCCCATACTCCTGGGTTGGAAAAATTAATATTGTAAAAATGGCCATACTACCCAAAGCAATCTACAGATTCAGTGCAATCCCTATCCAATTACCCATGACAATTTACACAGAACTAGAACAAACAATCCAAAAATTTATATGGAACCACAAAAGACCCAGAATTGCCAAAGCAATTCTGAGGAACAAAAACCAAGCAGGAAGCATAACTCCCTCAGACTTCAGGCACTTTTACAAAGCCACAGTCATCAAGACAGTGTGGTACTGGTACCAAAACACACATACATACCAATGGAACAGAATATAGAACCCAGAAATAAACCCAGACACCTATGGTCAATTAATCTTTTACAAAAAACAAAATTTTTGAGTTTCATTTAAAAATTAATAAAAACTAATTTAATTTGAAATTTAATTTAAATTTTTAAATAATAATTTTTAATTAAAAATTAATACATAACACAAAAGAAATACAAAGGGTCATAAGAGACTCCTCTCAACAAATATATGCCAATGAATTGGACAACCTAGAAATAATGGGAAAATATTTACAAATGAACAACCTTCCAAGATGGAACCAGGAGAGATAGAAAATATGAATAGAGCAGTCACAAGTACTAAAATTAGAACTGTGATTTAGAAGTTTCCAAAAAGCAAATGTCCAGGACCAGATGGCTTCATAAGCAAAATCTATCAAACATGTACAGAAGAGTTTATACCTAACTTCTGTAATTCTTCCAAACAATTGCAGAGAAAGGAACACCCCCAAACTCATCCTCTGAAACCATGATCACCCTGATATCAAAACCAAAGCTATGACAAAAAAAGGATAATACAGACCAACATCACTGATGAACATAAATGCTAAAACTTTCAGCAAAATACTTGCAAACCAAAACCAGCAATACATTAAAATGACCACATACCATGATCAAGTATCTTCCCCCCCCCAGTGATGCAATTGTTTTTCAATATCTGCAAATCAATCAGTATGATACATCACATTAACAAATTGAAGAATGAAAACCATATTATCATCTCAATAGATACAGAAAAAGGTTTTGATAGAATACCACATCCATTTAGGATAAAAAAATAAAGCTCTTTAGAAAGTCAAATAAATCTCAGAAATATGTTTTTGGGTTTCTTTTTTTTTTAGGGCCACACCTTTGGCATGGGGAAGTTCCTGGAATATGGGTAGAACTGGAGCTGCTGCTGCCATCCTGCACCACAGCCACAGCAACACGGGATCAGAGCCATGTCTGTGACTTACACCACAGTTCATGGCAATGCCAGATCCTTAACACACTGAGTGAGGCCAGGGATTGAACCCATATCCTCATGGATACTAATGAGGTTCTTAACCTGCTGAGCCAAAAGGGGAACTCCAAGAGATATATTTTTTGGATCTATCTCCTAGAGCTACAGATATAAAAACAAAAATAAACAAAAGGGGACTAATTAAGCTTAAAGATTTTTGCATGGTAAAGGAAAACATAAAAAGATGACAAGGCAACATAAAGAACATGTGAAAATATTTGCAAACTTTGAAACCAACAAGGGAATAATTTCTAAAATATATATGAGATGATATATATAAAGTGCTCAATGAAAAAACCTCTAATGTCATGTTGTATGAGTTGCTTTATATTCTAGAGATTAAGCCCTCATCTGCTGCATCATTTGAAACTGTTTTCTCCCATTCTGTAAGTTGTCTTTTTGTTTTCTTTTTGGTTTCCTTTGCTGTGCAAAACTTGACAGTTTGATTAGGTCCCATTGGTTTAGTTTTGCTTTTATTTCTGTTGCTTTGGGAGACTGACTTGAGAAAATATTCATAAGGTTGATGTCAGAGAATGTTTTGCCTAATGCCCTCTTCCAGGAGTTTGATGGTGTCTTGTCTTATATTTAGGTCTTTCAGCTATTTTGAGTTTATTTTCATGCATGGTGTGAGGGTGTGTTCTAGTTTCATTGATTTATACACAGCTGTCCAGGTTTCCCAGCAATTCTTGCTGAATAGACTGTCTTTTTCCCATTTTATGTTCCTGCCTCCTTTGTCAAAGATTAATTGACCATAGGTGTCAGGTTTTTGTTTGCATTCTCTATTCTGTTCCATTGGTCTGTATATCTGTTTTGGTACCAGCACCACATTGTGTTGATGACTGTGGCTTTGTAATATTGCTTGAGGTCTGGGAGAGTTATGCAGCAAAAAAGCCAACAACCCAATTGAAAAATAGGCAAAAGACCTGAATAGACATTTCTCCAAAGATGGCCAACAAGCACATGAAAAAATGCTCCACATCCCTGATTATTAGAGAAATGCAAATCTAAATTACCATGAGATACCACCTCACACCAGTCAGAATGACCATCATGAATAAGTCCACAAATAACAAATGCTGGAGGGGGTGGGGAGAAAAGGAAACTCTCCTACACTCTTGGTGGGAATGTAAGCACTATGGAGAACAGTATGGAGGTACCTTAGAAATCTATACATAAAGCTACCATATGATCCAGCAATCCCACTCTTGGGCATATATCTGGAGAAAACTTTCCTTAAAAAAGACACATGAACCCACATGGTCATTGCAGCTCTATTCGCAATAGCCAAGACATGGAAACAATCCAAATGTCCATCAACAGATGATTGGATTAGGAAGATGGTGTAAATATGCACAATGGAATACTACTTAGCCATAAAAAAGAATGAAATTTTGCCATTTGCAGCAACGTAGATGGAACTAATGACTCTCATCCTGAGTGAAGTAAGTTAGAAAGATGAAGACAAATACCATATGATATCACTTATATCTGGAATCTAATATACAGAACAAATGAACCTTTCCACAGAAAATAAAATCACGGACTTGGAGAATAGACTTGTGGTTGCCCAGGGGGATCGGAGAGAGTGGGAGGGATTGGGAGCTTGAGGTTAATGGATGCAAACTATTGCTTTTGGAATGGACTAACAGTGAGATCCTGCTGTGTAGCACTGATATCTATTTCTAGATACTCACAATGCATTATGGCAATGGGAGAAAAAATTATGTATACATGCATGTGTAACTGGGTCCCCATGCTCTACAGTGGGAAGAAAAAAAGTGTGTTATGGGAAATAACAATAAAAAATAAATTAAAAAAAGAAAAAACCTCTAATGAAGATTATTTTACCTCCCAAAATTGTCTTTTAGAATTTGAGAGATAAAAACTTCCCCAAACAACAACAAAAAAAACCCTGAGATAGTATATCACTAGACTAACCCCACAAGAATCTAAAGGGAGTTCTTCATGGTAAAACAAAAGGACACTAATATTTACATAAAAATATATGAAAGTGTATAATTCACTGGTAAAGGCAAATATATAGTCAAATGCAAAATAATTTTAATATGGAAATATTTGTGTGTAAACCACTTTGAACTCTAGCATATAGGTTAATATAAAAAGGTTTTTGCGAACAATATTTTCCATATTTTAAAAGTATGTAGGTAGTTCCCATCATGGCTCAGTGGTAATGAACCCAACTAGGATCCATGAGGATGTGGGTTCAATCCCTGGCTTTGCTCAGTGGGTTAAAGATCCAGCATTGCTGTGAGCTGTGGTATAGGTCACAGACGTGGCTCAGATATTGAGTTGCTGTGGCTGTGGTGTAGGCTGGCAACCATAGCTCCGATTGGACCCCTAGCCTGGGAACTTCCATATGCCACAGGTGCAGCCCTAAAAAGCAAAATAAAAAAGTAAATAAATAAAATTATGTAATTTGTAATGCCAACAAAATGAAATGTAACAGTAAAACAACACAGAACTTTTATATGCAATTGAAGGTAAGTTGTAAGTTTAAAAGCCTCTAAGATATTTTATGAAAATGTCATGGTCACCATGTAGTAAAAACCTACAATAAATGCGCAAATGGTAAAGAGAAGAATCTAGGCATACCATTACAAAAAGCCATTGATTCACAAAGGTAGAAATGAAGAAAGGAACTATAAATCAATAAGAAAGCAATTAACAAAATTATGATAGTTATTAACTTTGAAAACTGCTTTAATTACAAATGGTTCAAATTTCCAGTTAAAAGAAAAGGAGTAGCTAAATGGATAAAAATATGCTACCTAACTATATGCTAATTACAAGAAACTCACTCAATTTTTAAGGAGACTCGGCTAAAAGTAAAGCAATGAACAGAGATACTGCATGCAAATGGAATTTAAAAAGACAAGGTAGCTATACTTACATCAGACAAAATAGATTTCAAGTCAAAAGCTATAATAAGAGAAAAAGAACATCAGTATATATGATAAAGTGGTCAGTTCAATGTGGTATAAAATTGTAAGTATACTTATACCCTATACTGGAGCCCCTAGATAAAGAATTATTAACCATTCTGAAAGGAAAAATACATAGCAAAGCAATAATAGTAAACTTCATACCCCACTTTTAACAATGGATAGATCCTCAGATATAAAATCAATAATGAAAAATATTGATTTGAGTAACACTTTTACAAAATGAATCTAACACACATATACAGAATATTTAATCAAACAGCAATAGAGTATTCATTATTCTCAACTTACTTGGAACATTTTCTTGGAAAGATCATATATTAGTTCACAAAAGAAGTCAACAAATATAAGAACACAGATCATATCAAATATTTCTTCCAACCGCAATTGTATGAAGCCATAATCAGTAACAGGAGGAAACTTAGAAAATTCACATATGTATGGAAATTAACACACTTCTCACAAACAAATGGGCCAAAAAAGAAATGAACAGGGAAATCAAAAAATATCTTGAGATAAGCAAATATTAAAAAGAACATAACAAAATTTATATTATGCAGCAAACTCAGTTCATTATAGTAATAAACACCTAAATTAAGTGAAAAGAAAAGAACTCAAATAACATAATCTTATATATAAAGGAGCTATCAATGCTAAAACAAACAACTTCACATGTCAGAAGATGAAAGGAAGAAAGAAAGAAAGAAAGAAAGAAAGAAAGAAAGAAAGACTATTTGCCTCAGCATAGGTTGACCTAGAGATTACCATACTAAGTGAAATAAGCCAAAGAAAAATATCATATGATACAATTTATATTTGGAATCTAAAACAATGATACAAATGAACTTATTTACAAAACATAAATAGAATTACAGACATAGAAAACAAACTTATGGTTAGCAAAGGGGAAAGGCAGTGGAGGAATTAATTAGGAGTTTGGGATTAAAATATACACACTGCTATATATAAAATAGGTAATCAATAAGGGCCTACTGTATAGCACAGGGAGATATACTCAGTATTTTGTAATAACTTATAAGTGAAAATAATCTTTAAAAGAGTATATGTATACATAATATATATACATATAAATAAAACTGAATCATTTGCTACACAGTTGAAATTAACACAATATAGTAAATCAACTATTTCAATAAAAATTTTAAAAAGAAAAAAGATTTGAGTTCCTGTCATGGCTCAGCAGAAACAAATATGACTAGAACCCACATACCCAACTATAGTTCAATTTTTTAAAAAAAAAAAGAAATTTCCTTTCATGGCTCAGCAGTAAAGAACCCAACTAGCATCCATAGGGATGCAGATTCAATCCCTGGCCTTGCTCAGTGGGTTAAGGATCCAGCATTGCAATGAGCTGTGGTCACAGATGCGGCTCAGATCCCACATAACTGTGACTGTGGTGGCAGCCAGCAGCTACAGCTCCGATTCAACCCTAAACCTGGGAAACTCCATATGCCACTGGTGCAGCCCTAAAAAGACAAAAAAAAAAAAAGAAAAGAAAAGAAAAAAAGAAAAAAATGTTTAAGAAATACAAAATATTATTTAATACAAAATATTACAGCAAAAGTGGAGACTCATAAGACAATAGAAAAAAATCAAAATAAAAACTGTTTTTTGAATAGGTAAACAAAATAGATATATCCTTAGCTAGACTAAGAAAAAAGATATGATTCACATTAATAAAATTATGACAAAAGAAGAAAAATTACAACTGGCACCACAGAAATACAAGAGACAAATATAAACAATTATATGCCAACAATAGAAAATTTACAAGAAATTTAAAAATTTCTAGAAACATAAAACTAACCAAGACTGAATCATGAATAATAGGAAATCAGAACAATAACAAGCAAAGCTATTAAATCAATAATAAAAAAAATCTCCTCCCCTAAAAAACTCACAACCATATGGCATCACAAGCCAAGCAAGGATACTACAAGAAAAAAATTTATAGAACAACATCCTTGATGAAAATAGATGCAAAAATTATCAAAAAATACTTGGAAACAAACAAAACTCAGGAGTACATTAAATGTATCACACCATGATGAAGTGAGATTTCATCCCTGGGATGCAGTTATTGTTCAAAATGCAAAACAATAAAATGTAGTATGCCACATCCAAATTAGAAAGGAAGAAGTAAAATTATGTTTGTAGATGACACCATACTAGATTTAGAAACCCTAAAGACTCCACCGAATAAACTGAGAATATATGTGTATATAAATAAGTTCAGTGAATTTGTAGGATGCAAAGTCAACATACAAATATCAGTTTCTGTACAATGAACTATCTGAAAGAGAAATAAAGAAATTAAATTAAATTAATCCCATTTATAATATCATCAAAAACAATAAAATACTTAGAAATAAATTTAACCAAGGAGGTGAAAAATCTGTACACTTAGTACTATGAGACATTGATGAAAGGAATTGAAGAAGACACACATGAATGGAAAGATATTTGTGTTCTTTGGATGAATTAATATAACAAATATGTTCATACTGCCTACAGTTATTACCAATTCAATACAACCGCTGTCAAAATTCTAATGACATTTTCTCAGAAATATAAAAAAAAAATCCTAAAATTTTATGGAACCACAAAAGACACTGAGAAGCTAAGATGATCTTCAGAAGGAAGAGCAAAGCTGTAGACCTTGCATTTTCTGATATCAAGCTATACTAGGAAGCTAGTAATTAAAACTGAATTGAACTGGCCTAAACACAATAAATGACACCGGAAAAATTGGATATCAATGAGCAGAAAAATAAAACCAGATTCCTATCTGATACCACTCATAAAAATTAACTCGAAATGAATCAAAGGCTAAATGTAAGACCTAAAACTGTAAAACTCCTGGAATAAAACATTGGTAAAGAGGTCCTTGACATTGATCTTGGAAATGATTTCTTGGATAAGAAATCAAAAACACAGCAAAGGAAGCAATCAATAAATTGAAAGGGCAACCTACAGAATGAGAGAAAATATTTTCAAACAGTATATCTAATAAGGAATTAATATTCAAAATAATTCATAAAACTCAATAGCAAAAAAAAAAAATCCAATTTACAAACAGGCCATGGACCTGAATAGACATTTTTACAGAGAAGGTGTTCAAATGGCCAAAGTGTATATAAAAAGTTGCTCAACTGCCGTTCCTGTTGTGGTGTAGCAGAAACGAATCTGACTAGTATCCATGAGGATGTAGGTTCAAACCCTGGACTCACTCAGCTGATCAAGGATCCACCATTGCTATGAGCTGTGGTAGAGCTTGCAAATGCAGCTCAGACCCCACGTTGCTGTGACTGTGGCATAGGCTAATAGCCATAGCTCCAATTTGACCCCTAGCCTGGAAACTTCCATGTGCCACACCTGAGGCCCTAAAAAGCAAACAACAACAACAACAAAAGTTGCTCAATATCACTAATGATCAGGGAAATTTTCAAAACCACAATAATATACCCTCACACCAATTAGGATGGTTATTATAAAAAAGGAAGAGAGGAGTTCCCTTGTGGTGCAGTGGGTTAAGGATTTGATGTTATCATTGCAGTGGCTCAGATTGCTGCAGTAGTGCAGTTTGGATCCATGGCCCAGAACTTAGACATGCTGTGGGCACAGCCAAAAATAAAAAATAAAAATAAATTTAAATAAATGTAAATAGACAAGAGATAACAGATGTTGATGAGGATGTGGAGAAAAGGGAACACTTATTCACTTTCGTTGGACATGTAAATTGGTACCAATGTTATGGAAAACAGTAGGATAGTAACTCAAAAATTTTAAATTAGAACTTCCATATGACCCAGTAATCCCACTTTTGGAAGTATATCCAAAGAAACTGAAATCTGTATCTCAAAACTTTATCTACAAACTCATATTCACTGAAGTATTATTACTAATAGCCAAGATATGGAAACAGCCTAAATGCCCATTAGAAGATAAATGGATTTAAAAAGTGGTGTATATGTACACCACATATATACACATATATATATATAATGAAATAGTATTCAGAAGAAGACAACTTTGCCATTTTTTACATGTATGCACCTTGAGGGAATTATATGAAGTGTGATGATTTACTAACAGAAAGACAAATACTGTGTTATATCACTTATATGTAACTCTTAAAATTTAATTTTATACAATCAGAGGGTAAAATAGTGGTTGCCAGTGGCTGGGAGGAGAGAGAAATAGTGTAATGTAGGTCAAAGTGAAGAAATTTTCGGTTACAAGGTGAATAAGTTCTGAGGGCCTAGAATACAGCATGGGACTATAGTTAATATGATACTGGAAACTTGAAAGTACCTAAGAGTAGATCTTATGTATTCTCACCACACAAAAAATTGTTGAGTATGTGAGGTTATGGATTATTAATCATCTTGATTTTGATTATCATTCCAAAATGTATATGTTTATCAAATTATCACATGGTATACTTCAAATATATACAATTATATTTCTCAATTATCCCTCAGTAATTTGAGGGGAAAATTTTACTGAAGGCTATAAATTTTGATTACACTGTTGTTTACAAGAAGAATTTCTTCTCTAACATTATGTCTTAAAAACTGTGTATGTTGATTTATGTAAATCTAGTTTGTTCTTCTGTTCTTTATATGAGCCATATTTTTTAACCCTTCTCTTATGAATTTACTTCCGGTTTTTTCCAGGTCTTTTCTGTTATATACAGCACTGCAGCAAAAATGAGTGTATTTGTACATATGGAAAAAATTCCTGGAGCACATATCCAGGAGTGGAATGATAATGAGATATTCCATGCTTGTTTTCACTAAGGAATGCCAAGTTAATTTCCAAGATAGATATATTCATTTATACTTCACAATTGCAGCATGAGAGTTCCCATTTCCCCCAACTTCGTCAGTGCATATATTACCTTATTTATATTTTTATTAGTCCAATGGGCATAAAATTTTATAAATTATTTAAAAGTTGTATTTTTCTGATTAATAATATCGAATAGCTTCTCATTTTTTTAACATAGTCTCTTTTTAAAATTTAATTTATTGTATTTTTAATTGAAGTACAGATTATTTATAATGTGTTATTTCCAGTTGCACAACGAAGTGATTCAGATATATGTGTGTGTATGTATGTGTGTCTATATATATATATATATATATATGTTTATTTTTTTCAGATTCTTTTCTTTTATAGGTTATTACAAAATATTGAGTATATTTCCCTTGCTATACAGTAGGTCCTTGATGGTTATCTATTGTATATACATATATTCTCATTTATTTGACTTTGAGGGCTTCCTTTATGTAACTTGTCTATTCATATTATTTGAGCATTTTTTACATTATTTGTCCAATCCTGGGACGCTATGATTTTTCTAGCTCGTATATAAGAATTGGACTGTATTTCTTTCTCAATCTGATCTTGTTTGTTTTCTTTCAAGGATGTCATAGATTCTGATTCACTGAGAAGTTTCCTTTTTTTTCCTGGTGTAGTTATGAATGGTTAGATTGGATAAATACTGTCTATCCTAAGAAAGCTTAGAGCAAAATGGAAGACATACATTTGAACACCTGAAAGATACATTAAGCTTTTGAAGAAAAGGCAGTTGAATGATGTTATACTGGGGAACTAAATACAAAGGTGATGTTAGTATTAATTAGAACAATTGATAGAGGAGACAAGTTTAAACATAGCAAGACTATAATTTTGGCTCTGCTTCTTATTTTGCTATAATTTGGAAAGTTTTTCTTTTTTAAGCCACTTTAATGAGGTGTGTTTAACATAAAAAAACTGTATATGTTTAGTATATACTACTTGATAGATTTGGAGATAATTATATATCTATGAAACAATCACTAAAATCTATGCCATAAATATATCTTTCATCTCCAAAAGTATGAACAAATCCCATAATCTTTTTGAGTCTCTATGCCTCTTCTACTAAGTATACTTATTAATATTTATTTAATAAGGACTCTGTGCAGATATATAACATAAGTAAATCCTCCAGAATAGTATCTAGCACATATTAAACACCCCCAAAATTTTTGCTTAAACACTTTTCTACTCATTTAATTTTATATAATCTTTTTGACTTATGTGGACTGAAGTATTTTGTTGCAACATGGCTTTGTAAAGCAGGTGTATGCCTCATATACTAAACATAAATCTTACTTTATGATTTTATAGAACTCTTGCTTTCAATTTGGTTTATTTTTATTTGGAAGTATCCTCCTGGTACTTTAGCTCTGTTTCTCTATCCTCCCTTTTAAAGTAGATAGTTGTCTATAAAACTCTGAAATATAATGGAAGAAATCCTACTTACTAAGAAATCTTTGATGAATGCTGTTGTAATAGATTTATTTTGTTATTTTTCCTTAATTCATCTCTTTTTAAGCTTTTTTTACCTCAAAGAAGTCATACATGTAGGGAGAAAAGATTAATATTGACACTCTGTAGTCAAGTTAAGATATCTTGATGTTAATAAATCATTTATAGCTCTATAATTAATGAATGACTAGTTGAATATTTGAGTGAGTAAAGTTTAAGTCATGAGTGATTAAAATTAGAATAGTTTGGAATGTGATGTCAATAACTTTTAGGGCTTTTTAATTTCTTCATGTTTATCTGTCATACTTCCATCACTTTCTGAATAGTATACTACTTCCATCATATTCTATATAGCATTTTGCCCAGATGGTAGTAGGCTTAATTGTATCATACATAAGAAAGAATTTATTTTGTTCTAACTCATTGTCAGATTAAAATAAAATCAGGTATCAAAATTCATCTGAGTCTAATTTTCTAGCCCTGAAATAAATTAAGGATAAATAAAGGAAAAAAATCCTTGCTGTTATGTTAATCAACCTTCATTTTAAGTATATCTAAAATTTCTCTTTAATCTTTGAACCTATGCCATGACATCTTCTATTGGTGTATCTATATTTGGAAGTGGGGACTTCTCTTCCTAGATGTTTTAATTTCACTGTGGACCTAGGAATATCCTGTCTAGAATAAATATCTTCCAAATTTTCACATATTCTTGCCAAAGGATGAAAATTGGCTCCTTTTTCTAGAAAAAATTGGCAGCTCTTTCCTACATTATTAGAATTGAAAATAATGCATACTTTATTTTTAACTTATTTTTATTATAGTTGATTTAAAATGTTGAGTCAATTTCTGCTGTACAGCAAAGTGATCCAGGTGTACATATATATCTACATTCTTTTTCTCATATTATATTCTATCATATTCTATCCCAAGAGATTAGATATGGTTCCCTGTGCTATAGAGTAGGACCTCATTGCTTATCCATTCTAAATGTAATAGTTTGCATCTACTAACCTCAGAATCCAAGTCCATCCCACTACCTCCCCTCTCCTGCTGGGCAACCACAAGTCTGTTCTGTATACCTGAGTGTGTTTCTGTTTTGCCAATAAGTTTATTTGTGCCATATTTTAAATTCCACATATAAGTGATATCATATTTTTCTCTCTCCTTTTGACTTATTTTACTTAATATTAGATTCTCTAGTTGCATCCATGTTGCTGCATTACTTTGTTCTTTTTTATGACTGAGTAGTATTCAATTGCATATATGTAACACTTCTTAATCCATTCATGTGTTGATGGACATTTAGGTTGTTTCCATGTCTTGGCTATTGTTTTTTTTTTTTAAACGAGTTTTATTTTTTTCCATCATAGTTGGTTTACAGTGTTCTGTCAATTTTCTACTGTACAGTAAGGTGATCCAGTCACACATACATGTTTACATTCTTTTTTCTCACATTATCATGCTCCATCTAAGTGACTGGATAGAGTTCCCAGTGCTATACAGAAGGATCTCATTTTTAAAAAATATTATCAAGGACCTTGTTCCCTCACCCATGCAGAGATTTTTAGTTTCGTTCTTTTCCTTTTCTCTGCCTAGTTAAGCTGAAGTTTCATTTACTCTCTTTGTTTAAATAAGATGGCTGGATAGTAGACTATTTTTTGCCTGGATTTTTTATATTAATAATCAGTCTTTCCTACTTTATATGATTCTTAAATATTGCCTTTATTTTAAAAATACCTATTAAAATATTAAATAATCAAAAATACCAGTCATTTGTGCTTTTACTTCTTGCTTTTTTAGGTGTTTCCTTTTAGATGTTTTTCCAGTGTACAACTTAGATAATACTAGATTTCTTTTCAACAGAGTAAATGCAAATGGTAATGTTTAAGTATTTCTTATTAAAATGCCTTTAACATTAAATGTATTGAAATACATACAACATTGTGCCAACTTAAGTTGTACAACATGTTTACTTGATATATTTATATAGTGTGACATTATTACTATTACAGTGATAATTAGTAAGTCTACATAATTATTCTTTTCTTAATGGTTAGAATCATTACGCTCTAGTCTCTGAGCAGGTTTGATTATACAGTATTACTGTCTATATTCTCTCTATTGTACATTAGATTTCTAAGACTTATTTACTACTCATTGCAATTTTGTAACCTTAAACAACATCTGTCTATACCCCACCCTATCATCTAGTAACAACTTTTTTCTTTCTGTTTTTACAAGTTTGACTTTTTTAGGTCCCACATATAAGTGATATCACACAGTGCTTGCCTTTCTCTGCCTAACTTATTTCATTTAGCCTAATATGCTCAAAGTTCATCCATGTTGTCACAAATGGCACAATATCTTTTCTCATGGCTAAATAATATTTAATTTTGAATATATACCACATTCTTTATCCTTTCATTCATTGATGGGCACTTAAGTTGTTTCCATATCTTGGCTATTGTGAATAATGCTACAATAAACATGAGAATGCATATAAATTTTCAATATTCTGTATATACCAATATATACCTGTGGGTGTACACACAGAAGAGCAATTACTAGATCATATCATATATCTTCATTTTAATTTTGAAAAACCTCCATATTTTTTCTATAATGTGATCCAATTTACATTCCCATCAACAATGCTCAAGGGTTCCCTTTTTACAACATTATCAGATTACTTGTTATCTTGTGTTCTTGATGATAACCATTCTAACAGGAATAATGTGATATTTCTTGTGATTAAAATTTTACTTTGCATTAATTCCAACCCTAAGTGAATAAATTAATATCTCTTTGCTCTCTCTCTATATATAAAAAGATATATAGATAATCTCCATGTAAATCCGATAAGCACACTGCAGAACTCCCTGTAATCAATAATGTTTAGAATAAACAGATCTTCCTCCATAGAGAACAATAATTGAATTACTGAAGCTGGATAATAACCGTGAATGTTCATGTATCATGGGTTTCCTAGGAAAATCAGGAAGCTTAGCTACTCATATAATCAATTTATAATCTGAGGAGAAGAAGCATAAGAGTTATACTCTTTTCTTTCTTTCTTTTTATTTATTTATTTTTTTCATTTTCCCACTGTACAGAAAGGGGGTCAGGTTATCCTTACATGTGTACATTACAATTACATTTTTTCACCACCCTTTGTTCTGTTGCAACATGAGTATCTAGACATAGTTCGCACTGCTACTCAGCAGGATCTCCTTGTAAATCTATTCTGAGTTGTGTCTGATAAGCCCAAGCTCCCGATCCCTCCCACTCCCTCCCTCTCTCATCAGGCAGCCACAAGTCTATTTTCCAAGTCCATGATTTTCTTTTCTGAGGAGATGTTCATTTGTGCTGGATATTAGATTCCAGTTATGAGTGATATCATATGGTATTTGTCTTTGTCTTTCTGGCTCATTTCACTCAGTATGAGAGTCTCTAGCTCCATCCATGTTGCTGCAAATGGCATTATGTTGTTCTTTTTTATGGCTGAGTAGTATTCCATTGTGTACATATACCACCTCTTCCGAATCCAATCATCTGTCGATGGACATTTGGGTTGTTTCCATGTCCTGGCTATTGTGAACAGTGCTGCAATGAACATGCGGGTGCATGTGTCTCTTTTAAGTAGAGTTTTGTCCGGATAGATGCCCAAAAGTGGGATTGCAGGGTCATATGGAAGTTCTATGTATAGATTTCTAAGGTATCTCCAGACTGTTCTCCATAGTGGCTGTACCAGTTTACATTCCCACCAGCAGTGCAGGAGGCTTCCCTTTTCTCCACACCCCCTCCAGCACTTGTTATTTGTGGACTTATTAATGATGGCCATTCTGACTGGTGTGAGGTGGTATCTCATGGTTGTTTTGATTTGCATTTCTCTTATAATCAGCAATGTTGAGCATTTTTTCATGTGTTTGCTGACCATCTGTATATCTTCCTTGGAGAAATGTCTATTCAGGTCTTTTGCCCATTTTTCAACTGGGTTGTTGGCTTTTTTGCTGTTGAGTTGTATAAGTTGCTTATATATTCTAGAGATTAAGCCCTTTAGAACACACCCCCACACCATGCACAAAAATAAACTCCAAATCGCTGAAATCGATTTGGAGTTTATTTTTGTGCACGGTGACTTTATATTTAAGTCTTTCAGCGATTTGGAGTTTATTTTTGTGCACGGTGACACCATCAAAATTCTAGAAGAGAACATAGGCGAAACACTCTCTGACATCAACGTCATGAATATTTTCTCAGGTCAGTCTCCCAAAGCAATAGACGTAAGAGAAAAAATAAACCCATGGGACCTAATCAAACTGAAAAGCTTTCGCACAGCAAAGGGAACCCAAAAGAAAACAAAAAGACAACCTACAGAATGGGAGAAAATAGTTTCAAATGATGCAATGGACAAGGGCATTTTTTATATTATCTTTTATAATCCTTAAAACACTGTAAGAAAAATATTGGTTATCTTTTTTAGAGTTAAAAATGCGGGCTTCAGTTGGTGAAAGAATTTGTTCAAGGTCACAATGCTTGTTAAGTAGGATCGTTTTTGTTCCTCATTAAAGAGTCTATTATATTTAGAAATTATCATCATTATTTTATTCACTTTATTAATATAATATCTACTGTGTGCTAATAAAATAAGGAATAAAGAATAGAATTAAACATGGTTCACATACTTGATAAAGTATTGCATAGTGGCCAAGAATATCATTTTTGAAGTCATATAAACCTGAGTTCAGGTCCTAGCTCTTACTGTGTGATTTTGGGAAAGTTTGTTAACTTCACTAAGCTTTTATTCTCTAATATTAAGAATAGGTGCAATATTCTTTCTAACAAATTTTGTGAACCTAAGAATAAATGAAATAAGATGTATATGGATTTATTGCACAGTGGTTGACAGATGATAATCACTTGACAAATGGAGGTATTAGCAATTATCACTAAACAACTCACAGACTAACAGAGGCAACCAACACATTTATAATACATTGTGATTAAAGCTGTGAGAGTGAAATATTTTAAAACTGCTAGGTATCACAGAAAAGGGACGGTTAGTAAGGATAGTGAATGCCTCATTGAGAAGGTTTGTAACTGGGACTTAAAGATGAGTAGGCACATAAAGGCATTCTAGGTAGAGCATACAGCATGAAAAAATGGTCTTAAGTTCTAAAAAATGCAGGGATAACCAGGCCTACTTGGAAAAATACACCCAGGCACTGGAGATATCTATAAAGTCAAAGGATAATTGTGGGGACAGATGGGAGGTTATGGTCTAAAGGAAGAATAAATAGGAGTTTCCATTGTGGCTAAGTGGGTTAAGAACCCAACTATTGTCCATAAGGATATGGGTTTGATCCCTAGCCTCACTCAGTAGGTTAAGGATCTGGCATTGCCACAAGCTGTGGTTCAGTTTACAGATGTGTCTCAGATCAAGCCCTGCTGTGGCTGTGGTGTAGGCAGCAGCTACAGATCCAGTTTAGCCCCTAGCCTGGGAACTTCCATATGCTATGGGTGTGGCTATATAAATTTAAAATAAATAAATAAATAAATAAATAAATAATAGATGTTAATATTAGGGTATTCAGATTTTTAATATATAGCCAATCTGAGTAATAGAAAATTCTGGGATAAACACCAAAAAGTGCGTATTTGAAATGTAATGGAAACTAACCCAAGTGCATACAGTCCATTCATAATCAAGTTTCAAGTTAAAATTTTATTTTTGTTACTTTGAATTTGCATTTCTATTTTTATTATAGTGTAATTGACTTACAATATTATATTAGTTTCAAGTTTAAAATATAGTATTTGTTATATGTATAGAATATACACTATTTAAAACTATTATAAAATGTTGACTTTATTACCTCTACTGTGCAATCCTTATAACTCATTTAATGTACACTTGGTAATTCATATCTCTTAATCCTCTTCACATAATCCCCCCCAGCCTCGACCCCTCTCCTCTCTAGTAATGACAAGTTTGGTCTGTATCTGTGAGTCTGTTTATATTTTATTATGTTCTTTAATTTGTTGTATTTTCCCACACATAAATGAAAAATAAAGTATTTGTCTTTCATTGTCATACTTATTTCACTAAGCATGATACCCTCTAAGTCCATTCATATTTTTGCAAATGGCAAAATTTCATTCTTTTATGGCTGCATAATATTCCATTGTGTAATACACATACATATTAATATATTCTTTATCTACTCATCTGTTGATTAACAGTAAGGAGAGTTCCATATCTTGGCTATTGTAAATAATGCTGCTATGAACGTTAGAGTGTTTATATCTTTTTGAATTAGTATTTTCATTTTCTCCAGAAAAATACACAAAATACACAAGAGTGGAATTGCTGGATCATGTGGTAGTTCTATCTTTAATTTTTTGAGGAAACTTCATACAGTTTTTCATAGTGGTTTTACCAATTTACAGTCCCATTACCAATTTACAGTTACACAAATGTCCCTTTTCTCCATATCCTCACCAACACTGGTTATTTGTGGACTATTTAATGATAGACATCCTGACATGTGAGATGACATCATTGTGGTATTGATTCATGTTTTTCTGATGGTGATGCTGAGTATCTTTTCATGTGTCTATTGGGCATTTGTATGTCTTTTTTGGAAAAAAAAATCCTATTCATTTCCTCAGCACAGTTTGTAATTTGGTCGCTTGGTTTTTTAAAATACTGAGTCATGTCAGTTTATGCATTTAGTATATTAATTTCTTATTGGAAACATCACTTGCAAATATCTTCTACCATTCAATAAGTACCATTTTGTTTGTTGGTGGTTTCCTTCACTGTGCAAAAGCTTTTGAGTTTGACTGGATCCCATTTGGTTTTTCTTTTGATTTCCATGTATGAGGAGAAATGCCCAAAAAATGTATTGCTAAAACCAATATCAAAGACTGCAATTTATTCTATGAATGTTATGATTTTTTGCTATACTTTGTTCTATGAGCGTTATGGTTTTTAGTCTTATGGTTAGTTTTAATCCATTTTGAGTTTGTTTTTTTGTATGGTATGATAAAATATTTTAATTTCATTCTTTTACAGTTAGTTGTTCAGTTTTCCAATTGCCATTTATTGAAAAGACTGTCTTTTCTTCCTTGTATATTCTTGCCTCTTTTTTCATAGATTAATTGACTATGTTTGTATTGGTTTATTTCTGAGATCCCTGTTCTATTCCATTGATCTATGTTTCTTTTTTTGTGCCAATACCATGCTGCTTTGATTACTGTAGCTCTGTGAGGTCAGGAAGCATGATATCGCCAGCTTTGTTAATTTTTCCTCAAGATTACTTTCACTGTTCAGGGTCTTTTTAGGTCAATAAAAAATGGAACTGGAGGAATTCTGACCTCAGATTATACTATAAAGCCACAGTCATCAAAACAGTATGGTGCTGGCACAAAACCAGAACTATAGATCAGTGGAACAGTATAGATAACCCAGAAGTAAATCCAAGCACCTAAGGCCAACTGATTTAAGTTAACCCTAAGGGGGCAAGGACATACAGTGTAAGAAAAACAGACCATTTATATATGGAATCTAAAATACAGCCAAATGAATCTAACTAAAAAAAGAAACAGATTCACAGACATAAAGAATAGACTTTGGTTGCCAAGGGTGAAGAGGGAGGGAGAGGGATGGACTGGGAGTATACAGTTAGCAGATGCAAACTATTGCATTTAGAATTGATAAGCAATGAGACCTTACTGTATAGTAAAGGGAATTATATCTGATCTCTTGGGATAAAATATGATGGAAGATAATATGAGAAAAGTAATGAATATATGTGCATGCCTGGGTCACTGCTGTACAGCAAAAATTGGCACATTGTAAGTCAATTATACATCAATAAAAAAGTTTTGGAATTATTTTTTCTAGTTCTGTGAAAAATGTCATGAGTATTTTGATAGAGAATGCAATAATTCTGTAGATTTCTTTAAGAAATAAGGATATTTTAACAATATTAATTCTTCCAATCCAGGATCATGAAATATCTTTCCATTTGTTTATATCACCCTCAATTTCCTTCATCAATGTCTTACAGTTTTAAGATATTTGTCTTTCATCTCCTTGATTAAATTTATTCCTAGGTATTTTATTATTTTTGAATCAATAATCAATTTTAAATGGAGTTATTTTCTTGATTTTTCCTTCTGATAGTTTTTAGTGTATAGTAACACAGCAACTTTCTATATATTAATCTTGTATCTGAACTCATTTCTTAGTCATGATAATTTTCAGTGGCATACTCAGGGTTTTCTTTCTTTCTTTCTTTCTTTCTTTCTTTTTTTTTTTTTTTTTTTTTTTGCTTTTAGGGCCGCACTTGTGGCACGTGGAGGTTCCCAGGCTAGGAGTCTAATTGGAGCTACAACTGCTGCCTACACCTCCATCACAGCAATACCAGATCCAAACCACATCTGTGACCTACACCACAGCTCATGGCAATGCCAGATCCTTAACCCACTGAGAAAAGCCAGGGATTGAACCCACAACCTCATGGTTCCTAGTTGGATTTGCTTCTGCCGTGCCATGACAGGAACTCCCAGGATTTTCCATTCATAGTATCATATCATTTGAAAGTCATGACAGTTTTACTTGTTCCCTTCCAACTTAGATGGCTTTTATTTATTTTTCTTGTCTGATTGCTTTTTTAAACAGAAGTCGCAAGATTTGAGTATTTTATTTTTTCTAGTCTTAGAGGAAAAGCTTTTATCTTTTTAACAATGAACTTGATATTAGCTCTAGGTTTGTAAAAAATGGCCTTTATTATTTGAGATGTGTTTCACTCTATATCAACTTTGTTGAGAGTTTTTATCATGAATGTATATTGAACTTTGTCAAATGGTTTTTCAGCATCTATTGAAATGACCATGTGATTTTTATGCTTCATTTTGTCAATACGGTCCATCAAGTTGCTTGATTTGTTGATATCAAACCGTGCATGGATCACTGGAATAAATCACATTTAATCATGATGTATAATACTTTTGTGTATTTTTAAATTTGTTTTCCTAATATTTTGTTGAGGATTTTTCCATCTTTGTTCATCAGATATTTCGCCCATAATTTCCTGGTTTATTTAGTGTCTTTTTCTGATTTTTGTATAAGAGTAATGTTGGTCTTTTACAATGAGTGTAGAAATGTTCTTGCCTCGTCAATTTTTGGTCTAGTCTTAGAAAGAGCAGTATTTTTGTTCAGCTAAAATCAGAAAAATTCAAGGATGCCCATTCTCACCACTTTTATTTAAAATTGTATAGGAAGTCCTAGTCAGAGCAATTAGAAATGAAAAAGAAATAAAAGGCATCTAAATTGGAAGTGAGGGGGTAAAACAGTCATTCTTGGCAGATGACGATACTATCTAGAGAAAATCCTAAAATCTCCACCAAAAAAACTATTAGAATTGATAAAAGAATTCAGTAAAGATTCAGGGTACAAAATTTATATACCAAAATCCTTAGTGTCACTGAAAACCATCTATTAGAAAGGGAAATTAACAAATGATCCCATTTACAACTGAAACAAGAATAAAATACCTAGGAATAAATGTATCCAAGGCAGTGAAAGACGTGTGCTTTGATAACAATGATATTGATGAAAAAATTGAAGACAACACAAAACATGGATAGATATACCTTGCTCATTGATTGGAAGAATTAATATTGTTAGTAAAATGTTTGTAATACCCATAATGGTCTACAGATTTAATGGAATCCCTATCAAAATAACCATGACTTTTTCACAGAACTATAAGAAATAATTTTAAAATTTAAAATGGCTAGATATATATACATATACAATTTTATATATAAAAGATACTTTGTTAAAATAAAATCAAAACTCTAAAAAAATGTTTAATATGTGCCCTAATATTTACTTTTTATATATTTATAAAAATAGTGCACATTTATAAATATACATAAATATTTATATAATTACATATATATGTTTATTTATATTTGCTATATACATATACCACCATACTAATATATATATATTATAAAACATATGCAAAATAGTCATGTTCAAAGAATGAACTTAAATATAAATGCAAAACGTTCTATTATATATGAGAAAGAGAGGTATAGGTATATGACTGGGTCACTTTGCTGTACAGCAGAAATTGATGGAACAATGTAAATCAACTGTAATTTAAAAAGTTTTAAATAAAATAAATTGTTTTGAAAAGCTCTATTATAAATCTTTACATATACTCTTGGATTGCCTTTTATGCCCCACTTTGGAAACTACTTTTCTAACCAATATTTAACCAACAAAGAATTGCTCTCCTTAGGTGAATACAATGTTTCTTTTCTTTCTATTGAAGGAGATTCTTTCTGCCCCACAATTAATAATTAGAGCAAAACCTTATTACTTTTATCAATAGTGCTTGTAAGTAAAGCCTAATCTAATAAAATTTTTAGTGTATATATAATTCTTTATATAGTTTTCTGTTTCATCTGCAGTTTATCACTTTATCAAAAAATATAAGGACATAAGGACCATGTACCACAGCAAATCTTGTATGTTATCAATCTTAATTTAAAATTGTAACTACTTTCTTGGCTCAGAACAGCAATTGAGGACAAGTATATAAGACTTGTGGAAGATCTTATTATAAATAAATAATACAATGTATTTCTTAGTAAGTTAATAAACTTTTTTCCCATTAAAGATAGAACATAGTCATGGTTACTACAAGTAGAATAACCAATAAGATATAGTCTGTTTTTTCCTCGAATAAGTCTCCATATTTTCCTAAATTAGCTTACCAGTCAATGAAACATTATTTAAGCTTCTCACAAGCAATTTTTAAAGATAATGTATACATTTATATTTAAATATAAAGGAAGTTCCTTTATTATTTCATAAACTATTCTTGTTTTAAAGTTTCCGTTTTTAAAAATAAGAAGTCTCTCTCTAAAACATGATCTTCTTAACCATTAATATCAACTATTGTTTATCATTCTGCATGTTAGTTATTTTCAAAGCAAAGGCCTGGATTCTGTGTGCTTAAACTGAAAGGCTTTTTAAGTACTTTCCAGGCAACTGGAAATTGAGCTTATATTTTATATTTAATGAGGTGATGATATAGTCATTTGAACATTGTATGAGTTCATGATGTTTCCTACTTTTTTTCCTGTGGGCTTTGCAAGTGAAATTTAAGTCTAGTGACACTTTCCATGAAGACTTAAGAGATTACTCAGTTTTTCTGGACTGTCTTCCTTCTGAGTAAATTATATTGAAGATTATTTATAATTCATTGCTGACTATCAGAAGTTATGGTTCTGGAAAAGAATCCTGTTATTAGGAATGGAAAATGTATATAGTCATAACAAATATTAGACTCATATTCTTTCCAATCCCTATAGATGCATTAATGATAATACCATGTAACAAATAACCTATGGAACCAGCCCAAAGACTGCCTTAAAATCAGCACAAATTAAGTGGCTGTAGCTCACTCAAAGGACAAGGACACTGGTGGCAGAGGTATTGAAAAGTATTCATTGGGCTGAGCTCTCTTGGAAGAAGATATTTTGGCACCAATATCCAACACCACCCAACAAACTATAAGCTTCAGTGCTAGAATGCCTCAGCCCAAAAAACCAACAAGGCAGGTACTCAGCACTACCCATCACCAGACAGTCTGCCTAAAGACTTCCTGAGCCCATAGCCACTTTTAGACATACTCCACATGGCCATGCCAACTAGAGGACAAGGACTAAGTTTCACTCACAGTGGGCAGGCACCAGCTACTCTTATCTGGAAGCCTACAAAATTATCTAGAGTAGCCTTACCCAGCAGGGAGAAGACAACAAAAGCAAATGCAGGCTGGACTCTACCCTAGGACCACTGGTCCTAGGCCCATGAGTGTCAAGAGGGCATTGTACTGCTGGGGTACATAGGATGTCCCCTACAGAGGGCCTCTTCTCCAACATTGAGAAGCCTACTATATACATGAAAATACAAACAGAGATTTAGAAAAAAATTATATGGCTTAAGAATAAGTTCCAAATGAAGGAACAAGGTAAAACTCCAAGATAAAACAACAAAGGGACATAGAAATAGGCAGTCTTCCCAAGAAAGAGAGTAATGGTCATAAAGATGGTCCAAGTTCTCAGGGAAATAATGGAGGAATGAAGAAATAAGTTAGAATAAATGTTAAACAAAGAGGTAGAAAACACAAAGAAAACCCAAATAAAGTTGAAGAATAAAATAACTGAAAAATACATTAGAAGAAATAAATAGCAGAATAAATGAAGCAGAAAAATGGGTCAGTAGGCTGGAAGACACTGCCATGGAACATATAAAGAATAAAAAGAATGAAAATAAATGAGGAAAGCTTCATATACCTCTGGGATAACACTAAGTGAACTAAGGTCCTCATTATGGGGAATAGAGAAAGACCTTGAGAAAGTATTCAAAGAAATAATAGTTGAAAACTCCCTAACACAGAAAAAGAAAGAGTTGCCCAAGTCCAGGAAGCATAAAGTTCCATAAAGAATTAACCCAAAGAAGAACATACTGAAACATATAGTAATCAAATTGACAAAAATTAAAAATAAAGACAAAATATTAAAAGCAAAAGGGAAAATAACATATAACATAAATGAGAATCTACATAAGGCAATCAGTTTATTTTTGAGCAGAAATACTGCAGGTCAGAAGGGAGTGCATGATATATTTTAAGTGATGAAAGGGAACAATCTACAGCCAAGAATACTCTACCCAGTGAGGATCTCATTCAAATTTAATGGAGAAATGAAAATCTTTAAGACAAAAAAAAAAGGTAAAAGTATTCAACAGCACTAAACCAGTTTTACAATAAATGCTAAAGAAAATTCTCTAGGTGGAAAATAAGAAACCACAGCTATAAAGAAGACAATTACAAATGGGAAAGCTCACCATCAAAGATAAACGTACAGTAAAGATAGGAAACACAAACTAGTTGAGAAATTAAAAGATAAAATAATAAAATCCACAATAAGAAATTAAAGAATATGCATAATAATTAGATGTAAATTATAGCAAAACCAGTAATAATTACAAGGGGAGAGTAAAAATGAAGGATATTTGAAATGAATTTGAAATTAAGAGATCAACCACTTCAAGCAATCATATATATATATATATATATATATATATATACACACACACACACACACACAGAGAATGCTATTTCCAAACCTCATGGTAACCACAAATTAAAAATCTTTAATAGGAATACACACAAAAAAGGAAAAATTCAAACACAGCACTAAAAATAGTCATCAAATCACAGAGAACAAAGGCGCAAGAGAAGAAAAAACTCCTAAAAAAATTCAAAGCTATTAACAAAATGGAAATAAGAACATATATATCAAAAATTACTTTAAATGTAAGTGGAATACATGCTTCAACCAAAATACAAAGACTGATGGAATGGATATAGAAACAAGACCTATATGTTATGCAGTCTACAAGAGACACACATCAGATCTAGGGACACATACAAACTAAAAGTGAGGGAATGGGAAAAGGTATTCCATGCAAATAGAAATCAAAAGAAAACTGGAGTAACAATACTATTAACAGACAAAAGAGATTTTTTTATTTTATAATGATTTTTATTTTTTTCCATTATAGCTGGTTTGTAGTGTTCTGTCAATTTTCTACTGTACAGCAAGGTGACCCAGTTACACATACATATATACATTCTTTTTTTTATTTTTTAATTTCCTCAATACATTATTTTTGTCTACTGTGCAGCATGGTGACCCAGTTACACATACATGTATACATTCATTTTTCTCACATTATCATGCTCCACCAAAAGTGACTAGATAGAGTTCCCAGTACTATGCAGCAAGATTTTATTGCTCACCCATTCCGAAGGCAATAGTTTGCATCTATTAACCCCAAATTCCCAATACATCCCATTCAAAAGAGATTTTAAAACCAAGATTCTTACAAGAAACAAAGAAGGGGCAGTAAAACAATAAAAAAGAAAAAGAGAATGATTGTAAATACATATGCACCTCACATAGGAGCACTTGAATATACAAAGAAAATATTAAAAGATATAAAATTAGAAATTAACAGCACTGCAATAATATTAGAGGATATTAACACCCTGTGTACATCAATGAACAGATTATCCAGACTGAATATCAAAGTTGAAACATTGGCCTTAAAGGCACAATAGAAAGGAAGGACTTAATTGATATTATAGTGCATTTCTTCTGAAAGCAGCAAAATACACCTTATTTTCAAGTCCACATGGCACATTATCCAGAATAATACACATACTGGGCCACAAAGAAATCATTGGTGATATCACTTATATCTGGAATCGAATGTACAGAACAAAAGAACGTTTCCACAGAAAAGAAATGCATGGACATGGAGAACAGACTTGTGATTGCCAAGGGGGAGGGGGGAGGATGGACTGGTAGTTTTGGGTTAATAGATGCAAACTATTGCATTTGGAGTGGATAAGCAATGAGATCCTGCTGTATAGCACAAGGAGCTATATCTAGTCACTTGTGATGGAACATGATGGAGGATAATGTGAAAAAAGAACGTATGTATATGTGTGACTGGGTCATTTTGCCATGGAATAGAAAATTGACAGAACACTGTAAACCAACTGTAATGGAAAAAAATAAAATCATTTAAAAATTAAATTAAAAAAATAAATTCCAAATGCTGGAACAACAACAACAAAAAGCATTGGTAAATTTATGAAAAATGAAAACATAACAGGAGTTCTCATCGTGGCGCAGTGGTTAACGAATCCGACTAGGAACCATGAGGTTGCGGGTTTGGTCCCTGCCCTTGCTCAGTGCGTTAAGGATCTGGCATTGCCGTGAGCTGTGGTGTAGGTTGCAGACGTGGCTCGGATCCCACATCGCTGTGGCTCTGGTGTAGGCTGGTGGCTATGGCTCTGATTGGACCCCTAGCCTGGGAACCTCCATATGCCGTGGGAGTGGCCCAAGAAATAGCAAAAAGACCAAAAAAAAATCAAAAAAGCATAACAGACATTTTTTCCAACCACAGAGATTAAAAACAAGGAATAAGTAAAAACTGCAAAAAATTACAAACTTATAAAGAATTAAAAATTGCTACTAAACAACCAATGTATTACTGAATAAATCAAAGAGGAAATCAAAACCTACCTAGAGTCAAATGAAAATGAAAGCATGATGATCTAAAACCTATGGGATGAAGAAAAAGTAATTCTAAGAGGTAAGTTTATAAGTTTATAAGCAATGAAAATTTACTTCAATAAACAAGAAAAATCCCAAATTAACAACCTAACTTTACACCTAGAGAAACTAGTGAAAGAAGAACAAACAAAACCCAATGTTATAAAAGGGAAAAAAAATCATAACAATCAAAGCAGAATTTAATTGAAATAGAGACTAAGAAAACTACAGCAATGATCAATGAAACTGAAAATTGGGTTTTTTGAAAGATTAAGCAAAATTGATTAACCTTTAACCAGTCTTATCAAGAAAAAAAGAGAGAGGGCTCAAATTAATAAAATTATGAATAAAAAAGGATCAGTTACAACAGACAACATAGAAATGAAAAGGACAATAAGAGATTACTACCTGCAATT
This sequence comes from Phacochoerus africanus, assembly GCF_016906955.1. NCBI lineage: Eukaryota > Metazoa > Chordata > Mammalia > Artiodactyla > Suidae > Phacochoerus > Phacochoerus africanus. The sequence continues at coordinate 55,722,082 of NC_062560.1, forward strand.
ATACATCAATAAACTAACAAACTAAAAGAAATGGGGAAATTATTTTAAATGGTATAATCTTCTAAGACTGAACCCGGAAGAAATAGAAAATATGAACAGGCTAATTACAAGTACTGAAATAGAATCTTTGATTCAAAAAACTCCAAACAAAAGTTCAGAAGCAGATGACTTCATTGGTAAATTTTATCAAACATTAAGATAAAAGGTAACAACTGTCTTTCTAGTACTACTCCAAAAAATTGCAGAGGAAGGAAGGCTTCCGAACTCATTCTATGAGCCACCATTACTCTCATATCAAAACCAAAGATACCATACAAAAAAGAAAATTATAGGCCAATATCATTAATTAATATAGATGCAAAAATCCTCAACAAAAAATTCTTAGACATAAATCACAGCAATATTTCTTCTCTCTCCTAGAGTAATGGAAATAAAATAAATGGGACCTAAACTTAAAAGCTTCTGCACAGCAAAGGAACATATAAAATGAAAAGACAACTTACAGAATGAGAGAAAATATTTGCCAACAATGTGACAACAAGGGATTAATCCCCAAAATATATAAACAACTCATGCAGCTCAATATAGTAAAAAATCCAACTCAAACAAGAAATGAGCAGAAGATCTAAATAGACATTTCTCCAAAGAAGATATACAGATTGGTAAAAACCCACATTAAACAATGCTCAACATCTCTGATTATTACATAAATGCAAATCAAAACTTCTATGAGGTACCACATTACAAGAGCCAGAAATGCCACCTTCAAAATGTCTACAAACAATAAATCCTGGAGAGGGTATGGAGAAAAGGGAATCTGCCTACACCATTGGTGGGAATGTAAATTGGTACAATGACTAGGGAAAACAGTATGGAGTTGCCTCAAAAAACTAAAAATAGAACTGCCATATGATCCTGCACTCCCATTCCTGGGCAACTATCTGGAGAAAATCATAATTTGAAAAGACACACGCATCCTGATGTTCACTCTGGCACTATTTACAGTAGTCAAGACATGGAAGCAATTTAAATGTCCATCAACAGAGTAATGGATAAAGAAAATATGGTACATATATAAAATCAATACTACTCATCCATAAAACATGAAATAATGTCATTCATAGCAACATGGATGGGCCTAGAGATTATCATACTAAGTGAAGTTAAACAGTGAAACACAATCATATAATATTATATATGGACTCTAAAAAAGATATAATGAACTTATTTCCATAACATAAACAGACTCACAGACATTGAAAACAAACTTATAGTTACCAAAGGTGATAGGTGTGGGGGGAATTGACTTTGGGTTTGGGATTGGCATATGCACACTATGGTATATGGCAAGGACTGGCCAATGGTGATCCCCTGTATAGCTACCCGATATTCTGTGATAATCTATATAGGAAAAGAAAAAGAAGGGATGTGTGTATATGTATAACTGAATGACTTTGTTGTAAGGCAGAAATGATGACAAAATTGTAAATTGGCTCTACTTCAAAAAAACTTTGAAAAATGAAGAAAAAACCAAAATATGCAAACAGCCCATGTAGCTCAATATCAAAAAAATTTATAAATGGGCAAAAGATCCAAATGCACATTTCTCCAAAAAAGACACACAAATGGCCAACAGACACATTTTAAAAAATGCTCAAATCACTAATTAGAGAAATTCAAATCAAAAGTACAATGAGGTATCATTTCATACCAGTGAGAATGCCCATAAATATTTTAAAGTTTAGGAGTTTCACTTTGGTTCAGCGAGTTAAGGACCTGGCATTGTCATTGTATCAGGTTGGGTCACTGCTATGGCACTGGTTCAATCCCTGGCCTGAGAATTTTCACATGCTACAGGCATGGCCAAAAAAAAATTCTACAAATAATAAATACTAGAGAGGATGTGGAGAAAAAATAACCCTCCTACATAGTTGGTAGAAATGTAAATTAGGAGAGTTCCTATGGACAACAGTATAGAGGTTTCTTTAAAAAACAAATAATGGAGCTACCCTATGACCCTGTAATACCACTCCTGGGCATGTACCCAGAGAAAACCATAATTCAAAAGATACAGGTAACTACAATGTTCATAGCAGCGCTATTAAAATAGCCAAAACATGGAAGCAAAATAAATTTTCATCAAGAGAAGTTTGAATAAATATATGTGTGTGTTTCTGTGTATCTGTGTGTGTATGTGTGTGTGGGTACCCAATGGAATATTACCAAGACAAAAAGGAATGAAATAATGCCATTTGCAGATACATGAATGAACCTAGACATTATCATACTAAGTGAAGTAAGTCAAAATAAGAAAGGCAAATATCATATGATATTGCTTATATTTGAAATCTAAAAAAAAAAATCCAAATGAACTTATTTAAAAAACTGAAATATACTCACAGACATAGGAAATAAGCTTATAGTCCCCAAAGGGGACAGGAACAAGGCAAGGTGGATACAAATTAGGAGTCTGATATTAATATATACAGACTAGTATGTATAAAATAGATAGACGACAAGGACCTAATATATAGCAGAGGTAACAATACTAAATATTTTGAAAAAGCCTAGAAGAAATGGACAATTTTCTAGAGACATAGAGCCCACCAAAATTGAATCAAGAAGAAATAGATCAATTGAATAGACCAATCACTAAAAATGGAATTACATATGTGATAAAACATTCCTACAAACAGAAGTCCAGGACCAGATGGATTCACAGGTGAATTCTACCAAATATGCAAAGAAGAATTTATACTCATACTTCTTAAACTTTTCCAAAAGTTGAAGAATAAACACTCCCAAAGACATTCTATGAAGCCACCATCACCCTAATAACAAAATCAGAAAAAAATATACTACCAAAAAATTATAGGCCAATATCTTTGATTAATGTAGATGCAAAAATTCTCAACAAAATTTTAGTCAACCGAGTCCAACAACATATAAAAGAAAAGCATACACCACGACCAAATGGGATTCATCCCAAGTTCATAGGGTGGTTCAACATATGCAAATAAATCAACATCATACACCATATTAAAAAAAGTAGTTAACCACATGACCATCTCACTAGATGCAGAAAAATGTTTTTGACAAATTCCAACATCCATTCATGATACAAACTCTTAACCAAGTGGGTATAGTGGGAGCATACCTTACCTCATAAAAGCCATTTATGACAAATCTACTGCCAATATAAAGAAAGCTGAAAGCCTTCCTGCTAAAATTTGTAACAAGACAAGGATGCCCACTCTCACCACTTTTATTCAATAGAGTATTGGAAGTCCTAGCCACAACAATCCAAAAAACAAAATAAGTAAAAGGTATCCAAATTGGAAGACAAGAGGTAAAATTGTCAGTCTATGCAGACGACATGATACTGTACATAGACGAACCTAAAGACTGCAAGTGGAAACTACTCAAACTCATCAATGAATTCAGGAAAGTAGCAGGATACAAGATTAACATTCAGAAATCAGTTGCATTTCTGTATACTAACAATGAAATACTAGAAAAGGGAAAAATATAATAACTTTTAAATTCACAACTAAAGGAATTAGAAACCTAGGGATAAACCTGACCAAGGAGGTGAAAGACTTATATGCTGAGAACTATCAAACAGTAATCAAGGAAATTAAAAAGGATTCAAAAAAAGGAATGATATTAATGCTATTGGATTGGCAGAATTAATATTGTTAAAATAGCCATACTGCACAAGGCAATCTACAGATTCAAAGCAATCCCTATTACATTACCCATGACATTTTTCAAAGAACTAGAACAAACAATCCAAAAATTCCTATGGAATCATAAAAGACCCAGCATGGCCAAAGCAATCCTGAGGGGGAAAATCAAGCAGGAGACATAATTCTCACAGACTTCAGACAAGATTATAAAGCTATAGTAATCAAGACATTGTGGTACTGGTACATAAGCAGACATAGAGATTGATGGAAAAGAAAATAGAACCCAAAAATAAAGCCAGAAGCCTACAGTCAATTAATATTTGACAAAGGAAGAATGAATATGATATGTGAAAAAGAGAATCACTTCTGAGTGGTGCTGGGAAAACTCGGCAGCTGCATGTAAATCAGTGATACTGGAACACACCCTCACACCATGCACAAAAGTAAACTCAAAATTACTTAAAGACTTAAACATTACAAAAGACACCATAAATCTAGAAGAGAACATAGGCAAAACATCCTCTGACATCAACCATACAAATATTTTCTTAGGTCAGTCTCCAAAGGCAACAGAATCAAAACCAAAAACAAACCAATGGGACCTAATCAAACTGACAAGCTTTTGCACAGCAAAAGGAAACCTTAAAATAAAATAGACAACATATTGAATGGGAGAAAATAGTTTCAAGTGATGCAAATGACAAGGGCTTAATGTCTAAAATATACAAACAAATTATAAAATTGAACAGCAAAAAACAAACAACTCAGTTGAAAAATGGGAAAAAGACCTGAAGAGACATTTCTCCAAGATATACAAATAACCAACAGGCACATTTAAAAATGGTCAACATCACTAATTATTAGAGAATTGCAAATCAAAACTACTATGAAGTACCACCTCATACCAGTCAGAATGGCCATCGTTAACAAGTCAACACATAACAAAGGCTGGAGAGGGTATGGAGAAAAGGTACCTTCCTTCACATTTGGTGGGAGTGTAAATTAGTACAACCACTATGGAAAACAGCATGGAGGTACCTCAGAAAACAACATAAAGAATTACCATCTGACCCGGCAATCCCACTCCTAGGCATATATCCAGACAAAACTTTCATTGAAAAAGTACCTGCACCCCTATGTTCGTTACAGCACTATTCACAGTAGTTAATACATGGAAACAACCTCAGTATCCATTGACAGTTGGATGGATTAAGAAGATGTGATATATATACACAATGGAATAATACCACTCAGCCATAAAATAGAACAAAAGAATGTCATTTGCAGCAACAAATGATGGAACTAGAGACTCTCATACTAAGTGAAGTAAGACAGAAAGAAAAGGACAAATACCATATGATATAATATATCTGGAATGTAATATGTGGCACAAATGAACATATCTACAGAAAAGAAACACACTCATATACATGGAGAACAGACTTGTGGTTTCCAAGGTGGAGAGGGAGGAAGAGGGATGAACTGGGAATTTGTGGTTAGTAGATGCAAACTATTGCATTTGGAGTGAATAAGCAATGAAATCTGGCTGTATAGCACAGAGAACTATATCTGGTCACTTGTGATGGAACATGATGGAGAATAATGTGAGAAAAAGAACGTGTGTGTGTGTGTGTGTGTGTGTGTGTGTGTGTGTGTGTGTATTACTGGGTCACTTTGCTATACAGTAGAAATTGAAAGAACATTGTAAATCAAATATAATAAAAAATCTTAAAAAATAAATAAAAAATAAATGTTTAAGCATCCCTAAATGACACCTGGAAAAAAAATCTCTAAAGTATAAGAATTTGAATATATATGCTAATATATACCCATATCACATCCATGTATGTCTATGTATGTATAACTGAATCACTCTGCTGTGCACTTGAATCTAGCACAAAACTGTAAATTACATATACTTCAAGTTAAAAAATCATCAAACCTCAATGAAAGAAAATAAAAGAGAAAGAACAGAGAAAAAGAACAAAAACATAAAATAATTAATAAATGGCAATAATTAATACCTATCACTAATTTATTTAAATATAATTGGAAGAAATATCACATTCAAAAGATATAAAACTTGACTTAATTAAAATTATACCCACATAGAATCTACCTACAGGAGATTCACTTCAGATCCCTACCTACAGAGGAGTTTGTATGCATTCAGGCTGGTATGTCCGACCACAGGAAAAGAAAATTAAGGGCCAATATCACTGATATACATAGCTGCAAAAATCCTCAACAAATACTAACAAATGAATCCACCAATATTGGACCACATACAATGATCAACTGGTATAACAGTGGGATCACAGTGACTAAACAGGGATGCAAATATTCTTCAATATCTGCACATCAGTCACTGTGATGTAACACATTAAAAAAACTGAAGAATAAAAACCACATTATCTTAATAAATGCAGAAAAAGCTTTTGACAAAATTCAACACTCATTTCTGAAAAAAACTCTTCAGAATGTGGGCATTGAAAGAACCAACACCAATACAATAAAAGCCATATATGACAAACCCATAGCTAACATCATTCTCAGTGATTAAAAACTGAAAAGATTTCTGATAAAATCAGGAACAAGATAAGGATGCCCACTCTCACCAATGTTGTTTAACATAATTTTGGAAGTCCTAGCCATGGCAATCAGAGAAGAAAAAGAAATAAAATGAACCCAAATTGGAAAAGAAGAGGTAAATCTATCACTGTTTTCAGATGACATGATAATATACCTAGAAAATCCTAAAGACACTACCAGAAAAATCTTAGAGCTCATCGATGTATTGGGTAAATTTTCAGGACACAAAACTAACACAGAGAAATCGATTGTATTTATGTATACTAACAATGAAAGATCAGAAATAGAAATTAGGGAAACCATCCCCTTTACTATTGCATAAAAAAAATAAGATATTTAGCTATAAAACTACCTAAACAAACAAAGACCTGTATTCTGAAAAGTATAAGACGCTGATAAAAAAAAAGAAAAAGAAAACAGATATACCATACTCTTGGATTGGAAGAATCATTATTGTCAAAATGACCATTAACCAAGGCAATCTACAGATTCAATGCAATCCCTATCAAATTCCCAATGACCTTCTTCATAGACCTTGAACAAAAATTTTTAAAATTTGTATTGAAATGCAAAAGACCCCAAATAGCCAAAACAATATTGAAAAAGAAAAAAAGAACAAGAGGAATCAAGCTCCCTAGCGTCAGATTATACTGCAAAGATACAGTCATCAAAACAGTATCGTACTGGCACAAAAACAGAAATATAGATCAATGGAACAGGATAGAAAACCCAGAAATAAACCCAAGCACCTATGGTCAACTAATCTATGACAAAGGAAGCAAGGGAAGAGAGAGAGTCCCTTCAATGAGTGGTGCTGGGAAAACTGGACAGCTATATGTAAATGAATGAAATTAAAAAACTCTCTAATACCATACTCAAAAATAAACTCAAAATATATTAAAGACCTAAACATAACTCCAGATACTATAAAACTTCTAGAGGAAAACATAGGTAGAATGCTCTTTTGACATAAATCACAACAAAATTTTGTTAGATCCCCTTCCTAGAATAATGACAATAAAAATAAAAATAAACCCATGGAACCTAATTGAACTCAAAAGGTTTTGAAGAGCAAATGAAACCATAAAAAAAAACAGAATGGGAGAAAATCTTTGCAAAGGATGCAACCTACAATTGCTTAATTTCCAAAATGTACAAACAATCTACAATTGCTTAATTTCCAAAATGTACAAACAAGAGCTCAACAACAATAGCCAAAAAAAAAAATATTTAAAGATAGGCAGAAGACCTAAATATACATTTCTGCAAAAGACATACAGATGACTAGTAGGCACATTAAAAGATGCTCAACATCACTAAGTATTAGAGAAATGCCAATTGAATCTACAATTAGATACTGCTTCACACCACTTAGAAGGGCCATCATTAACAATTCAACAAATAAATGCTGTAAAGGGTATAGAGAAGAGTGAACTCTTCCAAACTGTTTGTGGGAAAATAAATAGGTATAAGTTCTATGGAAACAATATGGAGGTTCCTCAGAAAACTTAAATATAGGAGTTCCTGTCATGGTTCAGTGGTTAATGAATCTGACTAAGAACCATGAGGTTGCAGGTTTGATCCCTGGCCTTGCTCAGTGGGTAAGAATCCGGCATTGCCATGAGCCGTGGTGTAGGTTGCAGATGCAGCTCGGATCCCACGTTGCTGTGGCTGTGGTGTAGGCCAGTGGCTACAGCTCCAATTAGCCTGGAAACCTCCATATGCCACAGGAGCGGCCCTAGAAAAGACACACACAAAAAAAAAGACAAAAAAAAACTTAAATATAAATATACCATATGAGCCACCAATCCCACTCCTGGACATATATCCAGACAAATCTATAATTCAAAAATATAAATGCACCGCTGTGTCCATTGCAATACTATTCACAATAGCCAAGACATGGAAACAAGTTAAATGTAAACTGAGAGATGAGTGAATTAATAAGAAGTGGTGCATATATATAATGAAATACTACTCAGCCGTAAAGAATGAAATAATGGCATTTGCAGCAACATGAATCCACCTAGAGATTCTCATACTAAGTGAAGTAAGTCAGAAATAGACAAATACCATATGATATCACTTATGTGTGGAATGTAAAACATGGCACAAATGAACCTACCTCCAAAACAGAAACAGACTCATAGAGAACAGACTTGTGGTTGCCAAGAAGTAGAGGAGAGGGGGTGGAATGGATGAGGAGTTTGGGGTTAATAGATTCAAACTATTATATTTAGGATGGATAAGCAATGAGGTCCTACTGTACAGCACAGGGAACTCTACACAATTTCTTGGGATAGAACATGATGGAAGATAATTTTGATAAAAAATGTATGTGTGTGTGACTGGGTCACTATGCTCTAGAGCAAAAATTGGCATAACAGTGTAAATTAACTGTACTTTAATAAAAACATTTGAAAAGAAAAAAGAATCTTTGAATTTGATAAATATGCTTCTTTTCAAGTTAAAATTTAGACTAGAAAATTATAGGTTTCAATATAATTACAACAAATATGAATTATTTCTGTATACAGAGCACAATTATTGAACATAAATAATAGAAATCAGTTTTTAATATGTACTCAAAGTTTAAAAAATCACTACCTACACAACACTCACTTCAGAACTGAAGGTATACACAGACTGAATGTGATGGAATGGAAAATGGTATTCCATGTACTTAGAAATGTAAAGAAAGCTATGGTACTCTTAATGGGGATGAAGATTTATGCAACCACTCTAGAAAACATTATGAATATTTCTTTGAAAATGAAAAATAGAACTTCTCTGAAATCCAGCAATTTCACTTCTGAGTATCTACTCAAAGGAAACAAACACTAATTCAAAAAGATATGTACTCCTATGTTCATTGAAGTAATTTTTACTATAGACATGATATTGAAGCAACCTAAGTGTCCATCAATAGATGAATAAAGAAGATGTGGTGTGTGTATGTATGGAATATTACCCAGCCAAAAGTATCAGTAAAATTTTACATTTGTGACAACATGGATGGACCTGGAAATTATTAAGCAGAGTGAAATAAGTCAAAGTAAAATACCATATGATTGTACTTATAGGTGGAATCTAAGACACAAAACAAGCAAACAAGCATAACAAAACAAAAAGACATATATAAAGAGAACAAATTGGTTATTGCCAGAGGGAATGGCTATGGGAGATGAGGTGAAGTTATGGAGATTAAGAGGTGCAAACTTCCAGTTATAAAATAAATGTCACAGGGATGTAATGTACAACATAGGAAAGAGTCAATAATAATTGTAATAAGTTGTATGGTGACAGATGGTAACTAAACTTATTGTGGTGATTATTTTATAATGTAAAAATGTAGAATCATGTAGTACCCTTGAAACTAATATAATAATGTAACTCATTATACTTCAATAAAATGAGAAAAAAATCTCACCAGCAATAAAGAAAAAAATTAAAAAGCAATATAAATAAATAAATAAAAACATAAGACTTTAAAAAAAACCTGGAAGACTCACTACCTGATATCAATCCTTATTATAAAGCTGCAGTAAGCAATATAGTGAAAGTAAATTAATGGTGAAAGTAAGTCAGTGGGACAGATTAGAGAGTTTAGAAATAGACCCACATATATATAGTCAATTGATTTTTTCTAAAGACGTAAAGGCTATTTAAGGGGGAAAAAAGTGAATCTCTGAACACAAGTTGCTGGAATAATTAGAAATCCATATCCAAAGAAAAAAAACTAAGTAAAGGAAACTTAACCCTTAACTCTTACCTTACACAATAAACAAAAGTGCAAAATCTACATCTATGTTAACAAGAAAAATAAGGAAAAATATTTGGGCTAAGGAAAGCCAATATATTATAATAGTTGTAAACGGAAAGTAACCATTAAAAATTGTATAATTTTTTTAAAATTAAAAATAAAAACAAAACAAAAAGATCTTTAATTAAAATTAAATTAAAATTGAATGAATAGCTCAGAATTTGATGGGAATTTTAAATAAAATAGTGTATAGGATTGTCTAATAGAATACTTGATACTCAGTAAAATGCTGAAGTTTTTAAAAATTTTAAATAAAAAATAAAATATAGTACTATTCAAAATAAAACACTGTTTAATAAATAAATAAAATGCTGTGTAAAGGAGAGAAAAGTTAATCATAAATGAATGCAAATAATATATATATATTTTTTTTTTCTGTCCTTTTGCTATTTCTTGGGCCACTCCAGAGGCATATGGAGGTTCCCAGGCTAGGGGTCTAATCGGAGCTGTAGCTGCCGGCCCATGCCTGAGCCACAGCTACACAGGATCCGAGCCGCATCTGCGACCTACACCACAGCTCTCGGCAATGCCAGATCGTCAACCCACTGAGCAAGGGCAGGGATCGAACCCTCAACCTCATGGTTCCTAGTCGGATTCGCCAACCACTGCGCCACGACGGGAACTCACAAATAATATATTTTTAAGAAGGTTCTGTCTTAAGAAACAACATGTGTTAGTTGTTTCATTATTGAGTTAATACTGTGTTTTTTTTTTTACTATTAATTATATTTGATGCTTTAATAAGTTAATGCATCTAAGATGAAACATGCTCATGTATGATATTAGAATAGTAACTGATTAAGAAAATTTAGGTTTAAAACTACAAGATATTTCCGTGGCTTGCGTTTTTAAGATATTTAAGTGGCCAGCTTTTTTTTTTTTTTTCCCCACTGTACAGCAAGGGGGTCAGGTTATCCTTACATGTATACATTACAATTACATTTTTCCCCCACCCTTTCTTCTGTTGCAACATGAGTATCTAGACAAAGTTCTCAATGCTATTCAGCGGGATCTCCTTGTAAATCTATTCTAAGTTTTGTCTGATAAGCCCAAGCTCCCGATCCCTCACACTCCCTCCCCCTGTGTTTCTGTGTTTATTTTCTCCAGCAGCAAAGAGAAGCTTCTGATTCTATACTGATTTTGTGGTAAGGAGGATATATATATACATAAGTAAATTTCAATTATTTCAAACTGGGCAATTTACCCTTACTAATACCTGTGAAGACATTTTTGAACATAGGTATTTTTAGACACAAACCAAAAGGTGTTTTGTTCACATATATTTCATTTTTGTATTTTTTGAATATTTTTAGTTTGCTTCCAATTTTATTATTATCATTTGATTTTGTCATGTATAAATTTAGACTCTAATGCATAGTTACAGTTATCTGTAGTAATAGTGTCAAATTCATAGTTTACAGGTTTGTAAAATCTTTGAATTAAAGTATAATTTACTCTTGCCTTTAAAAATAAATAAATGGAAATAAAAGCTCACTAACAAAAAAACAAAATTACCTAATTTTTAAAAAGTGTATGATATTTGAAAAAACACTTCACCGTAAAAGAGCTATTGGTTGCAAATATGCACAGGGATAGATGTACAATGTCATTAACCATTAGAGAAATGTAAATTAAAACCACATACCTATGAGAATAACTAAATTATTTTAAAAAAGAAAGAAAGAAAACTTAACCACATCAAGTGTTAGCAAGGATTTAGTAAAACTATAAGTCATACACACACTGCTGGTTAGAACGTTAATTGATACAACTACTTTGGAAAACAGTTTGGCAGCTTCTTCAAATTAAAGATAGAACTATCTTTATATGATCCAGTCATTCTTAGTAATTTAACCAAGAGAAATGTAAGATTTATATACACATATAGCAGCTTTAGTTGCAAAACTGGAAATAACCCAAAGGTTCATCAAAAGGTAAATGAATAAATATATTCTAGTAGATCCGTACAGTGGAATAATATACAACAGTGGTCGAGAAGGCAAAAGAAAAAAATGTTCTAGGGGTCATAAGATCTGTGTTCCAGGTCTAGCTCTACCAGTGTGGAGTTTTATGACATAAAACTAAGCCACATAATATTTCAGGGCTTCAGTATTCTCATTTAGGCAACGGGGGAAATAATATACATCTTTGTAATTTAATTTGTTAGTTCTAAAACACAAATGAGATAAATACATGGAATTTTTGCTAAACTAAGTTTTGTAATATATTTTACTCACTTTTAAACTTCTTTTTGTGATTGAATCTATGAAAATACATTATCTGAAATTTTAATTTCTTCTAATGTTTTACATATGAAAGAAGGTTATAGCCTGAGAGCTTTTTTAAGTGCTAAATAATAATTGATCATTTGACATTTTTGGAAAGTGGATTTGTGTTTGATAAGAAGTGGCAACTTTGTCACAACTCTATACTTTTTAGCACATCAACAATATTTATGGCTTTACTCTGGTTTCATGAGCTCCGTGCTTGCTCAACTTTCCTGCCAGTAGCTCCTCCCTCCAGGTTCTCCCTCCACAGCTGTGCAGCCTATGATCTCTGTTTTTTGGGGGAGGCAAGATCAAGATGGTGGTGGAGTAAGATGTGGTTTTTACCTTTTCCCAGAAACACACATGCAAAAAACCATCAACATGTGGAATGATTCATACAGAACATCTACTTAATGCTGGCAGAAGACTTTAAACCTCCAAAAATTACACAAAAAAAAACACCTCCAAAATAACTGGGTAGAATAAAAGGAGAAAAAAATATATATAGAGAGAAAGGAATCTGGACAGGACTGGAACTCCTGAGAGGGAGCTGTGAAAGAGGAAAGGAATTCACACACTGGGAAGCCACCTAAATGATGGCAGCTCAGTCAAGATGGAAGTACTTCAAAGACTCGAGAAAAGTGCAGCAGCTGGATTGAGGAGGGAAAAGCAGAGAGAGATCAAAACAGACCACTGGTACCACTCCTGGCACACCACATCCTGAGATGCTTGGATGGGGGCTGGGCTCTGAGACACAGGTTCCAGGGGTCGGGTCCAGGATGAAGCCAAGGGTTGGCTGTGTGGAAATAGCTTGAGGGGCTAGGGAGTGGTGTGCCAGGGACTGGGGAGAGGATTGCTACAACCCAGGGAAACTGGGATGAGGTCAAAGCCCACAGGAGAAGCAAGGCACCATTGTTGGGGAGGTAAAAAGGAGGGGTGAACTGCCATGGGAATATTTTCCTCTGTGCAAGCCTGGATTCTCAGAGGACAGGGATACTGGCAGCAAGGTGCTTCATGTATGGGATAAGGATGATGGGGTGCCTCTTGCATGGTATACAGGCAGTAAGGGCAAACCAATGCAGTCATTTCAGACTCCAGAGGTGGGTGTGGCCTGCCACCACTAACGGTCCATGAACAGGCACCACCTGTGGCCCAAGTCACCTCAGAGGTTGGCACAGAGGAGGACACTGAAACTGAGCAAACACATTGTTGCTCTCACTCCCATGGGAACAAACACATCTGGCATCCTGCCACTGACAAATGCTCCAGGTGCCACCTAAACTTCCTTGAATTTCATTGCCATTTTTAGGGCCCAGCAACTAGTAGCAGCCTGTGCCACCTTCCCTCTATTTCTTGCCACTGCTGGGGGCCCAGCAGCCAGGCACAGGCTACTAGCCTTGTTCATTGCCTCCATCTCCCCGAAAGCACACAGAGCATGCTATCAAGACAATAACAGCCTGATACACTGAGGAAAGATATAGCAAGCATCCAAACCCTCAAGCCAAAAGTAAACAGTAAGCCTCACAAATTACTTGGGGTTATATCACATATAATAGCCCCAAAGACTACAGTAGTTGTTTCTCCTAAACTCATAGAATAAGAGAAATATAAGCAAAAATAAGAAGTTTGTGAACCATTCTAAGTTAGAAGAACAGGAGAAATAACCCTGAAGATGCAAATGATGAAACAGACCTCTGTAGTCTAAGAGACACTGAGTTCAAAAAGGGAATAGTGGAAATTCTGAAGGAATTAAGTGTGCATATGAAGAGCAAACCAGATTACTTGAGAAACGGAATAGAAAATATAATGAGGAGCCAAGAAAAATTAGAAAACTTATTTGCAGAGATGCAAGGTGAGTTAAAGGCAATGAAGACCACAAAGAATAATGCAGAGAAATGAATTTGTGACTTGGAAGCTAGAATATAGAAAATCACAAAATCAGGACAGCAGACAGAAAAAAAAGGAAAACATGAAAGCAATATGAGATCTATGGGATAATGTAAAGTGGGCCAAACTATGCATAAAAGTGGGCCAATCCATATAATCCAGAAGAAGAAAAAGAAAAGGGGATTGATTTTTCTTTTGTTAATGTGGTGTATGGTGTTGATTGATTTGCGTATGTTGAACCATCCTTGTTAACCTTGGATGAATCCCACCTGGTCATGGTGTACAATCTTTTTGATATGTTGTTGGATTGAGTTGGCTAAAATTTTGTTGAGAATTTTCGCATCTATATTCATAAAAGATATTGGTCAATAGTTTTCTTTTTTGGTGGTATCTTTGTCTGGTTTTCGAATTAGGGTGATGGTAGCTTCATAAAATGTCTTTGGGAGTGTTTCTTCTTTAACCTTTTGAAAAAGTTTAAGGAGGGTGGGCACCAGTTCCTCCTTCTATGTTTGGTAGAATTTGCCTGTGAAGCCATCTGGTCTTGGACTCTTATTTGTATGGAGTGATTTTATGACATATTGAATTTCATTTTTGGTGATTGGTCTCTTCTGTTGATCTATTTCTTCTTGATTCAGTTTTGGCAGGCTTTAAGACTCTAGAAAGTTGTCCATTTCTTCCAGATTGTCAAATTTGTTGGCATACAAATGTCCATAGTATTCTCTTATGGTTTTTGTATTTCTGCAGTATCCATCATGATTTCTCCTTTTTCATTTGTTATTTTGTTTATTTGGGTTATTTTTCTCCTCTTCTCGTGAGTATAGCCAGAGGTTTCTCAATTTTATTTACCTTTTCAAGGAACCAGCTCTTGGTTTGATTGATTTTTTCTATTATTTTTTGAATCTATATTTTATTGATTTCCTCTTTGATCTTTATGATTTCCTGCCTTCTGCTGACTTTAGGGTTTTTTGTTGTTCTTCTTCTTTTTCTAATTCATTTAGGTGGTGGGTTAAGTTGTCATTGAGTTCTTCTTTTCTGAGCAAGGCCTGTATTGATACGAACTTCCCTCTGAGCAATGCTTTTGCAGCATCACCTAGATTATGAGAAGTTGTGTCTTCATTACCATTTGTCTTGAGGTATTTTTTAATTTCCTTCTTGATTTCCTCATTGACCCATTGGTTTTTTGTTAGCATGTTGTTTAGTCTCCTTGTAGTAGGTTTTTTCTCATTTCTTTTCATGTGGTTGATTTCTAGATTCATGCCACTGTGGTCAGAGAAGATACTTTAAATAATTTCTATACTCCTAAATTTGTTGAGGTTAGCTATGTGCCCCATTATGTGACCAATTCATGAGAATGCACACCTGAGAAAATGTGTATTCTGATTTTTTTGTATGTAATGTCCTGAAAATTACAATTAAGTCAAAAACATGATCATCTCAATAAATGCAAGAAAGGCATTTGACAAAGTCCAACATCCATTAGTGATCAAAATTCTCCAAAGTGGGTAAAAAGGGACCATTCTTTAACATAATCAAAGCCATTTATGACAAACCCTCAGCAAATATAATACTCAATGCAGAAAAAATTAAAAGCCTTCCCTCCAAAATCTGGAACAAGACAAGGATGCCAAATCTCACCACTGCTGTTCAACATAGTATTATAAGTCCAAGCCACAACAATCAGAAAAACAAAAGAAATAAAAGGCATACAAAGAGGAAGAGAACAGGTAAAACAGTCCCTGAATGGAGATGACATGACACTATACATAGAAAACTCTAAGGACTCAATCGAAAAATTACTTGAACTGATCAAAAAATTCAGCAAAGTAGCAGGATGTAAGATTAACATTCAGAAATCAGTTGCGTTTCTGTATACTCTCAATGCAACTTTAGAAAAGGAATACAAAATCACAATATCTCCTAAAATTGCACACAAAAAATCAAATACCTGGGAATACACCTGACCAAGGGGGCAAAGGACCTATGTACCAAGAACTATGAAACATTAATCAAGGAAATTAAAGAAGATGTAAAGAAATGGAAATATATTCCATGTTCCTAGATTGGAAAAATTAATTTCATAAAAATGAGCACACTACCCAAAAAAATCTACAGATTCAATGCAATCCCTATCAAATTACCCATTACATTTTTCACAGAACTAGAACAAACAATCCAAACATTTATATGGAACCACAAAAGACCCAGAATTGCCAAAGCAATTCTGAGGAACAAAAATACATGCAGGAGGCATAACTCTCCCAGACCTCAAGCAATATTACAGAGCCACAGTCAGCAAGAAAGTGTGGTACTGGTACCAAAACAGACATACAGACCAATTGAAGAGAATAGAGAACCCAGAAATAAACCCTGACACCTAAGGTCAATTAATCTTTGAAGGAGTCAAGAACATAAAATTGGGAAAAGACAGTCTTTTCAGCATGTATTGCTGGGAAACCTGGACAGCTGCATGCAAATCAATGAAACTAGAACACACCCTCATATCATGCACAAAAATAAACTCCAAATGGCTGAAAGACTTAAATATAAGACAAGATATGATCAAACTCCTAGAAGAGAACATAGGCAAAACATTCTCCAACATCAATCTCATGGATATTTTCTCAGGTCAGTCTCCCAAAGCAACAGAAATAAGAGCAAAAATAAACCAATGGGCCCTAATCAAACTGACAAGCTTTGCACAGCAAAGGAAACCAATAAGAAGACAAAAAGACAACTTACAGAATGGGAGAAAATAGTTTCAATATAGTATAATTGACGGAATTGTGGCCTAAAACTTTCCAAATCTAAAGGAAACAGATGTCAAGATACAGAAAGCACAGAGAGCCCTAAACATGTCGATCCCACACAGGTCCAGATCAAGACGTATTATAATGAAAATGGAAATAGTTAAAGATAAAAAGCTGATTCTAAAGGCAGCAAGAGAAAAAGCAAGTTAATTACAGTTATAACCCCCATAAGGCTATCAGTTATTTTCTCTACAGAAACACTGAATACCAGAGAGAGTGGCAAGATATATTCAGTTTCCAAAAGGGAGAATGTATCAGCCTGAATACTCTAGCCAGCAAGAATATCATTTAAAATTGAAGGAGAAATAAAGAATTTCTCTAACAAACAAAAAACTAAAAGAGTACAACAATACTAAATCCATTCTATAAGATATAATGAAAAGGATCCTGAAAATAAAAAAAAAAATAGGATGGAGAAATTCACTTAAATAGGCCAGTATAAATATCTAAAAGAAAAAAAGTCTATTGTAAAAGTTATGATAAACACAAGGAACAGCAAAAGGATAAACTTGAAGATGTTAAGAAAGGACTTCAAAATCATATTATGTGGGAAAGGAAAGTAAGAAAATCTAGATTATTTTTTCTTTAGATTGCGTTTGAGCCTATATGACTATCAGGCTAAAGCAGGCAGATGTAGGAAGGGATTAACATAATTGAAATCAAGGCAAGCACAAATCAAAACCAAACATTACATTCAGGAAAACTAGATAGAAGAGGACACAAGCATAAAATAAAAGGAAATCATCCAACCAAAAAAAGAAAAGAGAAGAAAAGAACAAAGGATGGGAATGCCTGTTGTGGCACAGTGGAAATGAATCTGACCAGGAACCATGAGGTTGTGGGTTTGATCCCTGGCCTCTCTCAGTGGACTAAGGTTCTGGTGTTGCAGTGATCTGTGGTGTAGATTGCAAGTTTGGCTTGGATCCTGCATTGCTGTGGCTGTGGAGTAGGCCAGAAGCCATAGCTGAGATTGGACCCCTAGCCTGGGAATCGCAATATGCCACAGGTGTGGCCCTACAAAGACAAAAAGACAACAATAAAAAAAACAAAGAACCAAAGAGAAACAGAATCAACTGGAAAACAAGGTTTAAAATAGCATTAAATATTTATTCAGCAATAATTACCTTAAATATCCATGTACCAAATGCTCTAATCAAAAAACATAGAGTGGCAGGCTGGATTAAAAAAAATGCCTGTCCTTCTGAAATTATTCCAAAAAAATTGCAGAGGAAGGAATGCTCCCAAACTCATTCTATGAGGCCACCATCACCTGATACCAAAACCAGACAAAGATACCACAAAAAAAGAAAACCAGAGGCCAATTTCACTGATGAACATAGATGCAAAAATCCTCAGCAAAATACTAGCAAATCTCACCCAACAATACATTAAAAGGGTTGTACATAATGATCATCCCAGGGATGCAAGTGTTCTTCAATATCCACAAATCAATCAGTGTGATAGACCACATTAACAAACTGAAGAATAAAAAACATATGATCCTCTCAATAGACACAGAAAAAGCCTTTGACAAAATCCAATACTCATTTGTGATAAAAACCCTTCAGAAAGTGTGCCTACCTCAACCTCAACGTAATAAAGGCCATATATGACAAACTCACAGCTAACATCATTCTCAATGATGAACAGCTGAAAGAATTCCCACTGAGATCAGGAATAAGACAAGGATGTTCACTCAAACCACTACTATTCAACATAGTTTTGGGAGTCCTAGCTACAGCAATCAGAGAAGTAAAAGAAATAAAAGGAATCCAAATTGGAAAGGAAGAAGTAAAACTATCACTATTTGCAGATGACATGATACTATACCTAGAGAATCCTAAAATCTCTACCAGAAAACTGAGCTCATCCATGAATTTGGCAAAGTCACAGGATACAAAACTAATACACAGAAATCAACAGCATTTGATCAGAAAGAGAAATTAGGGAGGCAGTTCCATTTCCCATCACATCCAAAAGAATAAAATACCTAGTAGTAAGCATACCTAAAGAGACAAAAGACCTGTACTCTGAAAACTATAAGACACTGATGAAAGAAATCAAAGATGACACAAATAGATAGAAAGACAGGGGAGTTCCCGTCGTGGCACAGTGGTTAACAAATCCGACTAGGAACCATGAGGTTGCGGGTTCGGTCCCTGCCCTTTCTCAGTGGGTTAACGATCCGACGTTGCCGTGAGCTGTGGTGTAGGTTGCAGACATGGTTCGGATCCTGTGTTGCTGTGGCTCTGGTGTAGGCCAGGGGCTACAGCTCCAATTCGACCCCAGCCTGGGAACTTCCATATGCCGTGGGAGCAGCCCAAGAAATAGCAAAAAAAAAAAAAAAAAAAAAAAAAAAAACAAGAAAGACATACCATGCTCGTGGATTGGAAGAGTCAATATTATCACAATGACAATACTACCCAAGGCATTATACAGATTCAATGCAATCCCTATCAAATTACCAAGGACATTTTTTACTGAACTCAAACAAAATATTTTAAAGTTTGTTTGGAAGCACAAAAGACCCAGAATAGCCAAAGGCATCCTGAAAAAGAAAAATGGACCTGGAAGAATCAGGCTCCCAGACTTCAGACTATACTACAAAGCAACAATCATCAAAACCATATGGTACTGGCACAAAGACAGAAATATAGATCATTGGAACAGAATAGAAAGTCCAGAATTAAACCCACACACCTACAGCCAACTAATTTATAACAAAGGAGGCAACAGTATACAATGGAGAAAAGACAGCCTGTTCATTAAGTGGTGCTGGGAAAACCAGACAGCCACATGGAAAAGAATGAAATTAGAACACTCCCTAACACCATACACAAAAATAAACTCAAAATGAGTTAAAGACCTAGATATAAGACCAGATACTATAAACCTCTTAAAGGAAAACATAGGCCAAACACTCTCTGACATAAATGACAGCAACATCTTCTCAGATTCACCTCTTAGAGTAATGACAATAAAAACAAAAATAAACAAATGGGACTTAATTAAACTTAGTTTTCTGCACAGCAAAGAAAGCCTAAACTAAATGAAAAGAGAACCCACAGAATGGGAGAAAACATTTGCAAATGAAGTGACTGGCAAGGGATTAATCTCCACAATTTATAAACACCTTCTGCAGCTCAATATCAAAAAAAAAAAAAGAACAACCATATCAAAAAAAAAAAGGGCAGAAATTCTAAACAGACAATTCTCCAAAGAAGACATATGGATGGCCAAAATTCACATGAAAAGATGTTTAACATCACTCATTATTAGAGAAATGCAAATCAAAACTACTATGAGGTAGCACCTTACACCAGCCAGAATGGCCATCATCCAAAAGTCTACAAACATTAAGTGCTAGAGAGGGTGTGGAGAAAAAGGAACCCTATTACACTGTTGGTGGGGTTGTAAATTGGTGTAACCACTGTGGAAAACAGTATGGAGTTTGCTCAGAAAACTGGTGCATCTATCCAGAGCAATCACAAAGACACATGTACTCCGATTTTCATTGCAGCACTATTTTCAATAGCCAAGACATGGAAACAACCTAAATGTCCGTTGACAGAGGAGTGGATCAAGAAGATGTGGTACATATACACAATGGACTATTACTCAGCCTTTAAAAGGAATGAAATACCAGAATTTTTAGCAACATGGATGGACCTAGGAATTATCATGCTAAGTGAAGTCAGTGAGACAATGAGACACCAACATCAAATGCTTTCACTGAGATGTGGAATCTGAAGAAAGGACTTCTTTGCAGAACAAATACTGAATCTCAGACTCTGAAAAACTTATGGTTTCCCAAGGAGACAGTTTGTGGGGTGGGGGAAGTACTGGGGCTGTGGGATCGAAATCCTATAAAATTGGATTTTGATGGTCATTGTACAACTATAAATGTAATAAATTCACTGAGTAATGAAAACAAAACAAAACAAAAAAACAAGTCTACAATATGCCACCTACAAGACAGTCACCTTAGGGCAAAAAACACATAAATTGAATGTGAGGGGATGGAAAAAGTTATTTCAAGTGAATGGAAAGGACAGGAAAGCAGGAGTTGCAATACTCATATCAGACAAAATACACTTTAAAATGAAGGCCATAAAGAAAGACAAAGAAGGACACTATTTGGTGAAGAATGTATCCACTTGAGAAGAGGATATTACAATCATCAATATATATGACCCTAATATAGGAGCACTCAAATACATACAACAAATATAAACAGGCATAAAAGGAGACATTGATGGGAATACAATAATAGTAGAAGAGTTTAACACCACACTTACATCAACGGACAGATGCTCTAGACAGAAAATAAATAATGCCACAGACATCTTAAATGACACAATATAAAACTTAGACTTAATTGATATTTTCAGGATATAACACCCCAAAAAATTAGAATACGCACTGTTTTCAAGGGCATGTGGAACATTCTCAAGGATTGACCACAAACAGGGGCACAAAACCAAACTTAACAAATTTGAGTATAGAAATTATTTCAAGTATATTCTCTGATCACAATGGCATGAAACTAGAAATCAACCACAGGAAAAGAAATGAGAAAAACATGACTATATGGAAGTTAAACAACATGCTACTAAAAACCAATGGGTCAGCAAGGAAATCAAAAGGAAAATAAAAAGAATACCTCAAAATAAATGATAATGAAGATACAACGATTCAACATCAATGGGATGCTGCAAAATCAGTACTTAGAGGGAAGTCCATAGCAATACAGGCCATCCTCAAAAAAGAAGAGAAATCTATTCAGGTCCTTTGCCCACCTTTCAATTAGGTTGTTGGCTTTTTTGCTGTTGAGCTGTATAAGTTGTTTGTATATTTTAGAGATTAGGCCCTTGTCAGTTGTAACATTTGAAACTATTTTCTCCCATTCTGTAAGTTGTCTTTCTGTTTTCTTTTTGGTTTCCTTTGCTGTGCACAAGCTTGTCCATTTGATTAGGTCCCATTGGTTTATTTTTTGCTTTTATTTCTGTTGCTTTGGGAGACTGACCTGAGAAAACATTTGTAAGATTTATGTCAGAGAATGTTCTGCCTAGTTTATTTTCCAAGAGTTTGATGGTATCTTGTCTTATATTTAAGTCTTTAAGCCATTTGGAGTTTATTTTGGTTCATGGTGTGAGGGTGTGTTCTAGTTTCATTGATTTGCATGCAGATGTCCAGGTTTCCCAGCAATGCTTGCTAAAAAGACTGTCTTTTCCAAATTTTATGTTCTTGCCTCTGTCAAAGATTAATTGACTGTAGGTGTCAGGGTTTGTTTCTGGGTTCTCTATTCTGTTCCATTCATCTGTCTGTTTTGGTACCAGTACCATACTGTCTTGATTGCGGGGGCTTTGTAATAGTGCCTGAAGTCTGGGAGAGCTATGCCTCTTGCTTGGTTTTTGTTCCTCAGAATTGCTTTGGCAATTCTGGGTCTTTTGTGGTTCCATATACATTTTTGGATAGTTTTTTCTAGTTCTGTGAAAAATGTCAAGGAAGATATAAAAATGTCCAACAAGCACTTGAAACAATGCTCAACATCCCTGATTATTAGAGAAATACAAATCAAATCTACCATGAGATACCACCTCACACCAATCAGGATGGCCATCATGAATAAGTTCACAAATAACAAATCCTGGAGGGGGTGTGGACAAAAGGGAACCCTCTTGCACTGTTGGTTGGAATGGAAGCTGGTACAACTGCTATTGAGAACAGTATGGAGGTACCTTAGAAAACTATACATAGAACTACCATGTGACCCAGCAATCCCACTTTTGGGCATATATCCAGAGAAAACTCTCCTTAAAAAAATACACAAGCACCTGCATGTTCATTGACAATTCACAATAGCCAAGACATGGAATCAACCCAAATGTCCACCGATAGATAATTGGGTCAAGAAGATGTGTTATATATACACAATGGAATATGACTCAGCCATAAAAAAAGAATGAAATTTTGCCATTTGCAGCAACATGGATGGAACTAGAGACTCTCATTCTGAGTGAAAGAAGTCAGAAAGAGAAAGAAATATACCATATGATATCACTTCTATCTGGAATCTAATATATGGCACAAATGAACCTTCTACATAAAAGAAACTCATTGACTTGGAGAATAGACTTGTGGTTGCCAAGGGGGAGGGGGAGGGAGTGGAATGGATTGGGAGCTTGGGGTTAATAGATGAAAACTATTGCCTTTGGAATGGATTAGCAATGAGATCCTGCTGTGTAATACTTTGAATTATGTCTAGCAATTTATGATGGAGCACAATAATGTGCTAAAATAGAATGTATACATGTATTGTAACTGGGTCACCATGCTGTATAGTCTATATATATATATATATATAGCCTATATATATAAAGAAATAAAAATAAAATTTAAAAAAGAGCAAAAATATCAAATTGACAACTTAACCCACCACCTAAAAGAAATAGGAAAAAACAAAACAAACAAAGCCTAATGTCAGCAGAAGGGAGGAAATCATAAAGATCTGAGAGGAAATCATAAAATAGAGATTCAAGAAACGATAGAAAAACATCAATAAATCGAGAGCTTGTCCTTTGAAAGGGTATACAAAATTCACAAAGCTCTGGCCATACTCACCAAGAAGAGGATAGAAAATCTCAAAAAATATATAAGAAATGAAAAATCTCAGTGGATACTACAGAAATACAAAAATCCATAAGAGAACACTATAACAATTATATACCAACATATTTGACAACCTAGAGGAAATGGACAACTTTCTAGTGACTCACAGCCCACGAAAACTGAATCAAGAAGAAGTAGATAAATTCAACAAACTGATAACTAGTAATGAAATTGGATATGTAATAAAAATACTCCCTACAAATGAAAATCCAGGACCAGATGGCTTCACAGGTGAATTCTACCAAACATACAATGAAGAACTTATACCCATCCTTCTTAAACTTTCCCAAAAGGTTGAGGAAGAAAGAATAATCCCAAAGACATTCTAAGAATCCACTTTCACCCTAATAGCATAACCAAAGATACTAGAAAAAAAGAAAATTATATGCCAATATCTATGATAAATATAGATTCAAAAATTCTTAACAACATTTTAGTCAACTGAATCTAACAATATATAAAAAATATCATGCACCATGACCAAGTGGGATTAATCCAAAGATCACAAGGTTGGTTCAACATATCCAATTCAATCAACGACATACATTGCTTTAACAGAAGAAAAGTAGAAAACCACATGATCATCTCAATAGATGCATAAAAAGCATTTGTCAAATTCCAACATCCATTCATGACAAAAACTCTTACAAAGGGTATAGAGGAAACATCCCTTAACATACTCAAAGACATTTATGACAAACCCACAGCAAATATAATACTCAATGCAGAAAAGCTGAAAGCCCTCCTGCTAAAATCTGGAACAAGACAAGGATGCCTACTCTCACCACTTTTATTCAAGTTAGTATTGGAAGTCCTAGCCACAGAAATCAGACAAACTAAATAAATTAAAGTTTTACAGATTGGAAGGGAAGAGGTAAAATTGTCACTCTAAGCAGATGACATGATACTATATAGAAACCCTAAGGACTCCACACATAAATTATGTGAACTTCTCAATGAATTCAGTGAAGTAGCAGGATACAAGATTAGTGGCTGCATTTCTATATACTAACAATGAAATATTAGAAAAGGAAAAAAAAATACAATACCTTTTAAATTCACAACTAAAACAATTAAATACCTAGGAATAAACCTGACTAAATAGATTAAATACTAATATGCTGAGAACTATCAAACATCAATAAAGGAAATGAAAGTGGATTCAAAGAAATGGAAAGATATTCCATGAACCTGGATTGGCAAAATTAATATTTTTTAAATGGCCATACTTCCCAAAGCAATCTACATATTCAATGCAATCCCTATCAAATTACCCATGACATTTTTTACAGAATTTGAACAAACAACCCCCAATTTTATATGGAAACATAAAAGACCCAGAATTGCTAAAGAAATCCTGAGGGGGAATAAAAACAAGGAGGAGGCATAACTTTCCCAGATTCCAGACAATTTTACAAAGCTTCAGTAATATATATATATATATAAAATAACTGGTTAAGAGTGAAATATAGATTCCCAGGCTGCCTTGTGGGCTCTACTCTGGTCTAGTCGGTGCATCTCCTATTGATAACCGATTTTGGAATGTGAGACATGATGCTAATAAATATTTTTTGTAGAAGAAAGATCACAACAAATAATAAATCAATAATTTTTTTAAAAAGCTTCAGTAATCAGGACAGTGTGGTACTGGTACCAAAACAGACATATGGACCAATGGAACAGAATATAGGATTCAGAAATAACCTGAGATACCTATGGTCAGCTAATCTTTGACAAAGGAGGCAAGAATATAAAATGGGAAAAAGTCTCTTTAGAATTTAATGCTGGAAAAACTGGACAGCTGCATGTAAATCAATGTAACTAGAGTCTAGTCACTTATGATAGAGCATAATAATGGGAGAAAAAAGAATGTATACATGTATGTGTAACTGGGTCACCATGCTGTGCAGTAGAAAAAATTTGTATTGGAGAAATAACAATAAAAAAAATTGAAAAAAGAACATACCCTCACACCATGCAAAAAATAAAATCAAAATGGCTTAAAGACTTAAACATAAGGCAAGACACCATCAAACTCCTGGAAGAGAAACTAGGCAAAACATTCTCTGACATCAACCTTACAAATGTTTTCTTAGGTCAGTCTCCCAAAGCAATAGAAATAAAAACAAAAAATAAAACAATAGGACCTCATCATACTGAGAAGCTTTTGCACAGCAAAAGTAACCATAAAAAAGTAACCTACAGAATGGGAGAAAATATTTTCAAATTATGCAACTGACAAGGACTTCATCTCTAAAACATACAAACAACTCATACATCTCAACAGCAAAAAATCAACAACCCAGCTGAAAAATGGGTAGAAGACCTGAATAAACATTTCTCCAAGGAAGATACACCAATGGCCAACAAGCACATGAAAAAATGCTCAACATCACTAATTATTAGAGAAATGTATATGAAAACTACAATTATGTACCACTTTGCACCAGTCAGAATGGCCATCGTTAGTGAACAAGTCAACAAATAACAAATGCTGGAGAGGGTGTGGAATAAGGAAACCCTCCTATGCTGTTGGTGGAAATGTCAATTTGTACAAACACTATGGAAAATAGTATGGATGTGCCTCAGAAACTGAATATAGAACTACCATATGATCCAGCAATCCCACTCCTGGACATATATCTGGACAAAACTTTCATTGAATAAATTCATGCACTCCTATGTTCATTGCAGCACTATTCAAAATAACAAAGACATGGAAACAAACTTAATGTCCATTGAGAGATGAATGGATTAAGATTTGGAGTGGATAAGCAATGAGGCCCTGCTCTATAGCACAGGGAACTATAATCACTTGTGATGGAACGTGATGGAGGATAATGTGAGAAAACGAATGAATGTATACATATATATATACACATATATATATATATGTATGTATAACTGGGTCATTTTGCTGCACAGAAGAAATTGACAGAACACTGTAAATCAAGTATAATAAAAAATTTTAAAGAAAACTATTTATTCTCAATCTTTGAATTATTTTGCTTGGCTTCTGGATGCCAGTAAGAAATTTGGGACACTAAAATATGTGGTCCATATGTTACTCTTGCATGGCCAAACACACTAAAGTCTTCCCAGTGGAGTTTATTATGAGAAAATGTGATTGTCACTTACACATCTAAGTTTGACTCCAAAAGTGCAGACTTCTACTCTCTGTTTGGTTTAGCAATATTAGTGTGGGAACGTAAAACAAACTGTACAAATCTAATTCCAACAAAGAATATACAGAAATAAGTTTATCATTAGACTAATTAGTCTCGATTTGGATCTGTTTGGCTCTTATTGGCTTAATCTAAAGTAATTATTTTCTAATAGATGATTTCAGTGATATAATCATTGGTATATATGAAAAAATATATATTTGACATATATACACAATAAGTATATGTATACATATATACATATATTTTTATGTGAGAAAGAAAATGGGCTTTTTTTTTTCTCATTTGGGAAAAAAGGTTTCTGATTTATCAGCTGTAAAAAGGGGAGTTATTCTTCTTTCCAAATGGTAGAAATAGGAGAAAAAGTTTACTGATTTGGATGCTTCTTATAATAAAGCCTTGCCTCTTTCTTGTGGTGGTCATCTGTCCTAATAAGTAGCTCTTTAACTTGCTCATGAAATTTAGAAATTTGTTATGATCCTGTTGTGTATGTATTTGCTCTTTGCTATTGTTAGGTCATATTTATTTTGATTTGCTCTTCTATCTCCCTGCCTCTCTACCTACCTCTCTCTCTCTCATTCTGTCCAGTCATACCATTGTGAAAATTAGATTTCTGGAAACCCAGAGAAGACTGACACACTATCTTAACTCCCTCCACTACCATCTATACTCACAAGATTTCATTCTTGAGGGGGAATACACACACACACACACACACACACACACATATATATATATAATTTGTGAATAAATATAGTCACCAATTGTGCTTCTTCTTACAAGGAAGTTGCCTAAATAGAATGTTGCAATACACTACTGGTTCTTATAAGGACCATGAGTTTCATAGGTGGCATTTGGAAATGTGCCACCTATCTCCTTCATCCTGGGCACACAAGAAGGTTTGTAAAATTTCCTTCAAGACATAGCCATATCTGCACTATTGTGTGAATCTCCTGCTTCAAACCATTGCTTCCTATCCTGCTTGCCTATGAGTCAATTCAAGAAAATAGCTGCTATTTCAGCTGTTTCAGAGAAACAGCAAACCTTGGAAAGTCAGGCTAATTCTTCCTACCTTGAGGAAGGTTAAATACTATTGCCAGTTTCTCTTCTCTTGACATTAAACTCATTTTATTCATCTATTCAATATCATTGACTCAGATGTCCCATTCACGCTGTAACAAAAATTTCCAAGACATTCTTTCTTCTTCAAAAAATTTTTCTTAAAGTATAGTTGTTTTACAATGTTGTGCCAACTTCCACTGTACGGCCAAGTGACTCCAGTCATTTATATATATATATATTCCCTTTCTTATATTATCTTTCATCATAGTCTATCCCAGGAGACTGGATATAGTTCCCTGTGCTATACAGTAGAACCTCATTACTTATCCATTCTAAATGTAATAGTTGGCATCTACTAGCTCCAAACTCCCAATCCATTTCAGTCCCTCTCCCTTCCCCCTTGGCAACCTCAAATCTGTTCCCTATGTCTGTGAGTCTGTTTCTGATTTGTAGATAGGTTCTTTTGTGCCATATTTTAGATTCCACTTATAAGTGATATCATATGGTATTTGTCTTTCTCTTTTTGACAAACTGCACTTAGCATGAGAATATCTAGGACCATCCATGTTGCTGCGGATAGCATTAATTCATTCTTTGTAATGACTGAGCAGTATTTCATTGTTTATATGTATTGTATCTTCTTAATCCATTCATCTGTCAATTGGCATTTAGGTTGTTTCCATGCTTTGGCTATTATGAATAGTGCCTCTGTGAACACTGGGGTGCATATATATTTTTGAATTATAGATGTGTTTAGATATATACCCAGGAGTGGGATTTCTGGATCATATGGTATATTTAGTTTTCTGAGGAACATACATACTGTTTTCCAATAGAATGTACCAAGTCACATTCCCACCAACAGTGAAGGAGGTTTTTCTTTTCTTCATACCCTCTCCAGCATTTGTTATTTGTAGATTTATCAATGATGGCCATTCTGTTCTGTGTAAGGTGGTAACATTGTAGTTTTGATTTACATTTCTCTAATAATTAGTGACGTTGAGCATCTTTTCATGTGCCTATTTACCATCCATATCTCTCTGTTGAAGAAATGTCTATTTAGGTCTTCTGCCCATTTTTGGATTGAGTTGCTTGTTTTTGTGTTGTTGAGTTGTTATGAGGGTTTTTTTTTGGATATTTTAGAGGTTAAATGCTTGTTGGTTACATCATGTAACTATTTTCTCTCATTCTGTATGTTCTATTTTTTCAAATGGTTTTCTTTGCTGTGCAAAAGCTTGTCAGTTTGATTAGGTCCCACTGCTTTATTTTTGGTTTTTATTTCTACTGCTTTGGGAGACTGACCTAAGAAAGCATTTGTATGATTGATGTCAGAGAATGTTTTGCCTATGTTCTCTTCTAGGAATTTGATGCTGTCTTGTCTTATATTTAAGTCTTTAGGCCATTTGAGTTTATTTTTTTGCATGGGCTTAGAGTGTGTTCTACTTTCATTGATTTACATACAGGTGATCAGGTTTCCCAGCCCCACTACCTGAAGAGAATGTGTTTTTCTTATTTTATATTCTTACCTCCATTGTAAAAGATTAATTGACTGTAGGTGTCTAGGTTTATTTCTTGGCTCTCTATACTGTTCCATCGATCTGTATGTCTGCTTTTGTACCAGTACCACACTTTTTTGATTGCTGTTGCTTTGTAATATTTTCTGAATTTGGAGAGACTTATGCCTCCTGCTTTTTTTCTCTCAAGATTGCTTTGGCAATTCTGGGTCTTTTATGGTTCCATATAAATTTTTGGATTATTTGCTCTGCTTCTGTGAAAAAAATATCATGGGTAATTTGATAGGGGTCACATTAAATCAGTAGATTGCTTTGAGTGCTATTTTAACAGTATTAATTTTTCCAGTCCAGGAGTGTGAGATGCCATTCCATTTCTTTGACTCCTCTTTAATTTTCTTTATATGTATATGTATATATGTATATATATAATGATTTTTATTTTTTCCCTTATGGCTGGTTTACAGCATTCTATCTTGATTAATGTTTATAGTTCTCAGAGTATAAGTTTTTCACCTCTTTGGTCAGGTTTATTTCTAGGCTCTTTGTTGTTGTTGCAATTTTAAAATGTATTCTTTATATTCCTTTTCTACTATTTCATTGTTAGTATACAGGAATGAAATTTATTTCTGAATCTTAATCTTATATTCTGTAATTTTGCTGAATTCATTGATCAGATAGAATAGTTTCATGTGCTTAGGGTTTTCTATATGTATTATCATGTCATCTGCATATAGTGACAAGTTTACCTCTGCTCTTCCAATCTGGATACTTTTTATTTCTTTTGTTTGTCAGATTACTGTGTCTAGGTGTTGCAATACTAAATAGAATAAAAGTGGTGAGAGGGGCAATCTTTGCCTTGTTCCAGATTTTAGCAGGAAAGCTTTCAGCTTTTCTGCATTGAGTGTTATTTTGGCTGTGGGTTTGTTATAAATGCCTTTTATTATGTTGAGATATGTTCCCTGTGTGCCCACTTTGGTAAAAGTTTTATCATGAATGGATGTTGGATTTTGTCAAATGCTTTTTCTGCATCTATTGAGATAATCATGTGGTTTCTTAGTTTTGTTAATGTGGGTTTATTACATTGATTGATTTGCATATTCTGAACCATCCTTTTGAACTGGGGATGAATCCCACTTGGTTGTGGTGTATGATCTTTTTATGTGTTATTGGATTCAGTTGGCTAAAATTTTGTTGAGAATTTTTGAGTTTATATTCATCAAAGTTATTGGCCTATAATTTTCTTTTTTGTTGGTATCTTTGTCTGGTTTTGGTATTAGGGTTATGATGGCTTCATAGAAGAGACATTCTTAATTTCAAACATTCCTTCCTGCTATCTTTCCAAACCATTCCAGAAGTTCTAATATTTTCAACATTAAAGTTATATCTTCTGGATATCATCTGACACCAAGAAGCAACACAAATTTCATTTATCAGATTTTAATGATCCATTTTGAAATTGAAAAATATAGTCACCATACTGCTTATAGTAATATTTAGTAAGTGGGAAAAGTACCTAAAGCTAAGATGTGGGGATGATGATAAAAAAATCTCCACAAATCTTTGTTAGATCATACTTTACTCCTTGACCATATTTTAATGCTTTGAATTCTAGATGGAAGCATGTCTTGAAACACTTAATATTATAAGATGGTAACTGGTTATTACCATAGTGTTTTAGCATTTTAAAATTTCCAAAAATATATTCATTCATTTCTTTGGGAGTGAGGGAGAAGGGGATGGGTAGAAGGTTCAAGACTTGTCTTTTCTAAGTGTTTTTCTTGTTTCCATTAACTTTGTTAACTGCACGTGTGACTTTTTAGTTAATTGGACTGTGAATGAATTAAAAGATAGAGAATATCTTCAAGGTAGAAATTCTATATAAAGTCATTAGGAACTTTTTCTAAATTGTAGTTCTTTAAGATTTGTGATCTTATTTTGTTTTGCAGGGAAGATTCTCAAGAAGAAATAGTCATAGGTAATCTGAAAATTGTACATAGAATTTATCTGGAAACATTATTCTACTTAATGAAAAGTCTAGATAAAGTAGCTTTTAAAAAAGTTCACTATTCATCTGTGTTTTTCTTTTTAAAAAATATGTATGTGTGTGTGTGCATACACATAATTCAGCTATTGTTTTTTAGAATGAGTCTTATCCATAGTCATGAGATAAGTTCTTTTAGGGCTGGGGAAGATACTGAGTGTCAATATATATGAGAGTAATTATTGAAAATAATTATCAACATTTATAGATCCAAATCTCTTTTTGCCCTGACTATAGTACTGAAATTTAAATGGGTAAAATGTGTTTCGGAGGAGAACATTGAGTTCTCACCATAGGTTTACCTTCTCCTTATGCAACTCTATTGGAATCTCCCTTTCTCAAGGCTTTGAACTCGACATTCCTGCCTCAGCAACAGAGGATAAAAATCGTGATGTGATGGATATAGCACACAAGTGAGAAATATAAATATGGACTACAGGCTTCTAAAGAACAGTTGAGCTTGCTGAGGATCTGTGCCAGATATTGGAAATGTCTAAGATGTCAAGAGGTGAGTTCTTTGGTGTTTATTGTTGTTGAGGTGACTTGTGTGTGTATATGTGTTTTGGAAAGAATAGAGTATAATGAGAAGATCATCACGATCTGTGTAATATGAAAAGCTGAGGCTACTGTTATAAATTAAGCTTTTTTTCAGATATGTTGTGTTATCAAAACAGGAATTAAATTCTGAACAATACACCTAATAAGATTATCTTCTCAGTAGTTCCTGCTCAATGGTAATGATACCAACTAGTACCCATGAATACATGGGATTGATCCCTGGCCATAGTCAGTGGGTTAGGGATTCAGCATTTCCATGAGCTATGGTGTAGGTCACAGACATAGCTGAGACCTGGGGTTGCAGTGGTGTGGTGTAGACCAGCAGTTGCAGTTCTGATTCAACTCCTAGCCTGGGAACTTCTATATACCACAGGTGTAGCCCTAAAAAGAAAAAAAAGATTATCTTCCAGGTTGAAAAAAGTAGTCTTTTGTAACAGGAAATCAGTGAAAGAGGGGGTGAGAGTAAAGGCACTGTCATTTATTGAGCTTTACGAATCAAGTACTAAGAACTTTACATGTGTTATCCCTTTTAATTCTCATAACCATCCTGTGATATACATACAACAATCATCTCAATTTTACACATAGAAAACAATCTTGACCAGGTTACTTTACTTGCCCAAAGTCATATAGCTACTAAGTTCAGTGTTGTGTTTTAGATCTAGGTTTCTTTGACTTCTAACACTGAATTTAGAGAGGACTAAATACCTAAGATAAAACTATACTTATACCATTTAATTCTTTGCTCATGAAGAATTGTACCTACACTTCATTTTAGCTCTCCAAGGAAAGTTTTCAGAAAATGCTTCAACATCTCCAATATATGCAACTGAAGAAAAATTAGCATTACATAAAGAAGCCACCATTCTCAATAATGAAACAGCTGTGGTTGTGAATCTTTTTCCTTTTTTCTTCTGCATTTCGCATATGTTATGTGAATAGAAATGAAATTTTCCAAAGCAGGTATATCCTTTCTATGTGTAGAAATGAAACCTTCCATTTTGAGATCTGTTTAATTTATTTAAAGTATAAATGCACTTTATTATGGCTGCTTCTAGATTCATGTCACATAATTTGCACACCTGATCAGTCTAATGAATTTAACTCTTTTATTTTTACAATTTAGATATGTTTAAGGGAGTTCCCGTCATGGCGCAGTGGTTAACGAATCTGACTGGGAACCATGAGGTTGCGGGTTCGATCCCTGCCCTTGCTCAGTAGGTTAACGATCCGGCATTGCCGTGAACTGTGGTGTAGGTTGCAGACGCGGCTTGGATCCCGCGTTGCTGTGGCTCTGGCATAGGCCGGTGGCTACAGCTCCGATTCGACCCCTAGCCTGGGAACCTCCATATGCTGCCGGAGCGGCCCAAGAAATAGCTAAAAAGACAAAAAAAAAAAGAAAGAAAGAAATGTTTAAGTAGCTTCAAAGAAAGGTGGAAATAATAGTTTTTAAGTTATAGCTTTTAGGACTTCTTCCATGTGGTATTCATTAACTTTAATTATATCTTTCAGAATCATTAAGTATGCTAGAATTTTAGGCAGCTAGAATATAGGGGCAAGATCTTTGATTTGAAGCCAGAGAATCTGAGTTAAATTCTCAGCTCTGCCTATTTGTCACCATGTAAATTTGAGTAATCCATCTAATTTCTCTTAGCCTGAATTTTCTCATCTATAATATGGGGATAATAATCCTTACCTCATATAGTTTTTGTGAAAATAATTTGAGATAACAAATGTAAACATATTTTGTAGACAATAAAATTCTATTGCAACATCGGGGGAAATGTAATTAAATAAACATTAAAGGAACACTTACCACTGTGCCAGTAAGTAACTTTTTTCACTTTGTTGCTCCCAGAAAGACCAAGACCTACATATCATGGAGAAAGAGTAGCATGCCCCCAGTTGGATTACCTTTCCTGGCTCCTATTTATTGCTCCTGGATCCATGCAGGAGTTACCAATTTACTTGCAGGAAGGTTAAAAAATGTATGGAAGAATTGCCTCCTAGGTCACTTTCTTCATGAAAAGTGATCTTTCTTCAAGGAGAATCCTTCACAACAATGCACATCAATATCTTGATTCAGGCCAATAAAGGGAAATTTGGGGATGGAAGTAATTTCATAACAAAATCCCAAAGGACCATTGTGATGAGGCACTGGGCTGGAAGAAAGAGGACCAGGTTTCAAATTCTGGATCCAGTACTGACTAATAGTATAATTGAAAGCAAGTCCCTTTTCCCTTGTGGGCCAAAGTTCCCCTTTATACAATGATGTGGAATGGACCAGATTAGCTCTAAAGATCATCTTATACCTCAAAGGGAAAAGAAAAATTACACAAATTGTTTCTGCATTGTGTTATAATAAACATTTCCTTATATTAGTAAGTTTATTGGGATATAATTAATGTGCACCTTTATATTTTTAAAATGTTTAAGATCTATAATCTCATTTGAATTTCAAAATAATGATGGGATTTCATCATTTATCTTCACATAATAAATTAAGAAACTGAGACTCAAAGGTTTGCACAAAGTCACATAGCTATTACACAATAGAAATCCAGATATGGTCTGTCTCTAAAACTAAAGTTTTTTCTACAACACAAAGCCACCTAAATGATTTTTCTAGGCTTTGAATAAGTAGAATGGATCTAGAAAATGAATTTAAAGAAATAATTACTGTTTTTCATGTACAATAAAAGTAAAGAATTAAGATAATTTTTAATTAGTCATATTTGGTACTGAAACTGCTAACCACATTCCAGCAATTGCATATACAATATAATGTATCTTTCAGAGATTTATGGATTTTAGAAGATTAAAGATTAGTATTTGTAACATACTTTAAGATCAATAGAATAAAATGGCTATTTAAATATAATATTTAGAGCTCTTGCCATCCAAAATTCAACTGAAAGGGAAATAAATGATGGTATGTAAGAAACTATCCATTTATCCAGGGATCATCTATCACATTTACTGTCCTAGTGAAACAGCTATACTCACTACTTTTACTTTCCCATTCTCCTTCCATTCCACCACCTACACAAATAAATATAATTCAGGCTTTAAGGAGTTTAAAGTGAGTTATCTCTGTCAATGAGTAGAGTGGCTGCTTGTTATTGGTGTTATAGCAACAACATAAGCCACCAATGGAGAGTTTATATTGTGGGGGAGGAAAAGTATTTTCTATAGGACCCAAGAGCAAGTCTGGGAGTTGAGGCTTATATGCCATCCAAAGATAAGGAATGAGATAGGGGCCTGGTGCTTCAAAGGGGAGGAGTGTAATTCATAGGACAGTAAGAAGAGCAGATTAGATATTTTACCCCATATACAGATAGATAAGTCAGATAAAAGTTACCTCTTATAATAGCTCTATCTCTGAGCCAGCCCTCTATCTAAATTATTTTAGGCAATTAAGACAAATGTAACTTTTTCTTAAGTCAGCTTGGTCTTGATTGCCTTTAGCTCAAAATAATCCACATGTCAAAATGGCATTATTTGAGGTCATATATTCTGCTCTTTTTCAATATCTACAATCATTAATACTACTGATTTCAGAAAAAGGTGCAGTTTCGGGGGGGGCAATAAATTAGAGAGATCCCATTTATGTGATGAGTAAATTGTCTGTAAATGTGGAAGCAATTAATTTTCTAATTAGCATGCTAAAGTTTTAATCAGATCCAGCAAAAAACTTTTAGGAATATTAGATTAAAAGTCTCTGGAAGATGAGCCTATATGCATTATGAAGAAGCCCATTCTTCCAAAACCATGCATTCCAACTCTTTTTAGTGCATTGAAAACTAGGTTTCTAATATTTACTATGAACTCAACTTTGTTGGGGAAGCAACAGAGGTTCAAGATACAGGCACTTCTTTCCTGGGGGTTATACCTTGATGGGGGACATGGAAAAATACTTCACATCTGTTATCTTGTTGATAAGCAAAAGTAGTTCGTGAGGCAGGTTTTCCTCATTATACAGATAGGAAGACTCAGATTAAGAGAACTAAGGCAACTTGCTCAAAATCACACAGCTACTATGTGGCAAGGTCAGGATTCAAGCCCATTGATTGCAAAATCTATACATTTCTTTGCACAACACACAGAATGAGATATATGAAGAACAAATAACACCATAGTAGCAAAATATATAGAACATAATTTAAGTACAATAGGAATTTATAAAAGGATGATCTGAATTCAAGTTGGATATTAGTCCATTTTCCTCATAAAAAATATATACCAGATTGTCTAATTAGAGAAAATGGGGGAATGAACAACCCTCTTTCTGGGTCTGTTTTTTCATTTGTAGAACAAGGATGACACAGTCCACCACACAGTACCATTGCTATGATTGAATAAGATAGCACTTGTAAGAGAACTTAGCAAATTGCAAATCATTACAATGTAAAATATTATTATTATTTGCTAAAGCATGAAAGTGTAAATCATGTGATGTGTGTATAGAGATGATAGTGAGGATACTATTTTAAGGATGGATAACTCTCCCACTACCAACTCAGAGTACTGTAAAATCTTAGGGTAAGGGCCAGCCTCAAAGGTCGTCTGATCTAACAACTTTGTAAAAAAGAAATCTGGCAAAGAAAAAATTCGGTATCCTTGAAAGGAACTTATCTGTATCTTCATATACTCATTTCTCTCCCAATTTCTGTTAATTTAAAAAATAGTTTTGCAGATCTTTTCATCAGACTCATATGTTGACTTGAATTCACCTTTTCTTTTAAATAATTTAATAATGTTGATTGAAGTAAAAGTGTTGTGTTTATTTCAATGGAGATGATTCCTTATTTTTCTAATTACCATCTTCCAAAAATGTGGAAACTGGAAGATAGGAAGGCAGTCTGTTTAGTTCTACTCATTGTTTCTGAATCATGCTCTGAAAAGCAGAATCCAGGGTCTTTTAATGCCTAAATAAAAACCCAGATTTCTTGATGAAGAGTTTCTAGCCCAAAGCACAGAAAAGGGAGAGAAGAACCTACAGCTTTATCATTCAGCTCACTTAATCTGGATGTGAATCTCTACCTGGATGCTAATTAATCTCAGGGAAGACCCTCCCAATAATTTAAATAAGGTTGGGCTTTATAGTAGGTAATTATTTCAAGGCACCCTTCAGTATATATGGGTAATTACTAATGTAATGTTAATCAATTTTTTTTTGTAACTCTAAACATAACTTTCAAGGATACAACATTATAAATGTAGTCAACCAAAACATTAATTATCTTCAGATGGGGAAAACAAGTGACATTCATTTTCTTGTTTGTGTGCTTTTTTCTATTCATATTTTTCTATAGCAAGCATATATTATTTGTATATTTTTAATGATTTATTGAGTTTCACCTAAATAAATTCACATAACATAATATAAACCATTTTAAAGTTGGGCAATTCATTGACATTTAGTATTCTCACAATATTTCATGACCATTTCTACCTAGTTGAAAAATACCCCTTTAAGGTGTTTTACCTATTAATCAGTTTCTCCAATTCCCTTCTACCCTTAGCCCCTGGAAGCTACCAATCTGTGCTCTGTACCTATGTATTTATACTGAATATTCCCTATATAATATGAGTGTTTCACCTACATAGGATAATACACTGTATCTGGCTTCTTTCACTTAATTGTTTTGAGTTTCATCCATGTTGTAGCATATCTTAGTACTTCATTCAGATTATTGGCTAAATAATGTTCATTTGTTCCTTCATTCATCCTTTGATGAACATTTTAGCTGTTTCCTCCTTTTGATTGTCGTGAATAATGCTGCAATGATATGTGTTCCATGCACTTATTTAAGTACATGGTTTAGTTCTTTTGATTATAAGCCAATGATGGGAGCTACAAGGTCATAGTTTTAATTACTTAATAGAACTCTAATTGTTTGAGAAACTGCCAAGTTTTTTCCATAGTGACTGAGCCATTTTATATTCCCACCACCACCAGCAAAGTGTTGAGGGTCACAATTTCTCCACATTGTCACCAACACATTTTTATTTTTATTTTTATTTTTATAATTGTTTTATTTTCCCACTGTACAGCAAGGGGGTCAGGTTATCCTTACATGTATACATTACAATTACATTTTTTCCCCCACCCTTTCTTCTGTTGCAACATGAGTATCTAGACAAAGTTCTCAATGCTATTCAGCAGGATCTCCTTGTAAATCTATTCTAAGTTATGTCTGATAAGCCCAAGCTCCCGATCCCTCCCACTCCCTCCCCCTCCCATCAGGCAGCCACAAGTCTCTTCTCCAAGTCCATGATTTTCTTTTCTGAGGAGATGTTCATTTGTGCTGGATATTAGATTCCAGTTATGAGTGATATCATATGGTATTTGTCTTTGTCTTTCTGGCTCATTTCACTCAGTATGAGGTTCTCTAGCTCCATCCATGTTGCTGCAAATGGCATTATGTCGTTCTTTTTTATGGCTGAGTAGTATTCAATTGTGGATATATACCACCTCTTCCGAATCCACTCATCTGTTGATGGACATTTGGGTTGTTTCCATGTCTTAGCTATTGTGAAGAGTGCTGCAATGAACATGCGGGTGCATGTGTCTCTTTTAAGTAGAGTTTTGTCTGGTTAGATGCCCAAGAGTGGGATTGCGGGGTCATATGGAAGTTCTCTGTATAGATTTCTAAGGTATCTCCAGACTGTTCTCCATAGTGGCTGGACCAGTTTACATTCCCACCAACAGTGCCGGAGGGTTCCCTTTTCTCCACACCCCATCCAGCACTTGTTATTTGTGGATTTATTAATGATGGCCATTCTGACTGGTGTGAGGTGATATCTCATGGTAGTTTTGATTTAGAGCAAAAATAAACCCATGGGACCTCATCAAACTGAAAAGCTTTTGCACAGCAAAGGAAACCCAAAAGAAAACAAAAAGACAACTTACAGAATGGGAGAAAATAGTTTCAAATGATGCAACCGACAAGGGCTTAATCTCTAGAATATATAAACAACTTATACAACCCAACAGCAAAAAAGCCAATCAACCAATGGAAAAATGGGCAAAAGACCTGAATAGACATTTCTCCAAAGAAGATATACAGATGGACAACAAACACATGAAAAAATGCTCAACATCACTGATTATAAGAGAAATGCAAACCAACACATTTTTAAATCCTCCTCCTCCTCATCATCGTTATCATTATTGCCATCCTGGTGAGTATGAAGTAATACTCATTGTGGCAAGAAATAGATGAATATTGCAGAGTGGGAGGACATGGAACTCACCTCCTCCCACAAATACATCAAAAATACATCTACATGTGTGAACAACTCTCACTGAAAACTAAGTGGAAACTGAAAGAAAGACCCTTACACACACACACACACACAAAAAAAAAAAAAGCTGTAGGAAAGATCCATACAGAATCAGGTAGGAAGGGATGAGAAGCCATCAGGTTGAGACCTGTGCCCTAGGAAGATTCTCAGAGGAAATGGAAGATTACATGGGTGGAGCACCTCCCTGGGGATGAATGATTTGAGCCACATATTGAGCATACCAGCCTTGGGTCCCACACAAAAAAGATGAGCCCCTTTGGCTGGTTGCGGGCAAGTGTGACTAACACTAGGGCTATGGGAAGTCTCTACTCCTAAGGAGTGTGCACATGCCTACTTGGTCATGAAGCAGGTTAGAAAAGGTGAATTGAGACTGCAGGAGTGGCCGGCTGGTTTCCTACAACCACCTTGGGGCAAGCCCCAGCTTCAGCCAAACAAACACTGCAGCCCCATTTGTTTCATAACACAGCTATACACTGGGGCAAGGGTTGACATGGCTGAGGAGAGATCTTGGCTCTGAGGTGGCTCAGACCCAAAGTGTCATCTAAGTAGGGTGGGTGAAGACACTATTGGTGTTTGAAAGGCATCACATCAGATGTAACCCCTATCTCTCTCTATGGTCATTCTTCCACAGCACCTGCACCACCTCGTGTGGAGAGCCTACAGAGGCTCCACCCCCTCTGTGGCCCGGCTTCACACCAAGGTAAGGGCAGCAGAGGTCAAGAGGCAAACACAACTGCACAGGACAAAGAAGGCTCAGAGCCAAAGTGGGATCTAGCAAGGTAGAGACAGTCATTGCTGGTGCTTACACAGGCAGTACATTAGAAGCACTCTTAATCTCTGTTAAGGGACCACCACAGTCAACACCCCAATCCATGCAGTGTTCACATCAGCCCCCTCTTGCTACAGCACTGCTCCTCTCTGGACTAAGAGTGCTAGTGCTGGGAGAGGGAAAACATATACTTAAAAAGAATGATCCATCTTGGAGCTGACCCATAGGGCTTCTCCTCTATCAACTTGGGACCTGACCCACCCACAATAGGGTGAAGAAAGACACAGAGTAGAGGGGAAGCCCTAGCTCACATCCAGCTCTGGCCTTAGCTGATCCATCTCCAGCACCACCTACTACCCAAAATAATAGCAGCCAGCACACCCAGGGGAAGGATGTGAATTGTGTTCACATAAATCACAGCATTCCCACCAAAACCACTGGGAACTCGTAGAATATATAGGGATGATCCCACATAAGGACATCCCCTCAAGACCACAATAGGTAACTGTTTCAGTCAACTTCATAGAGACAGAGAAAGTTAACAAAAATAAGATGGCAGAGGAATTTGTCTCAATTGAAAGAGCAAGAGAAAAACCCTAAAAATAACTAACAGAACAGAAATTAAAATGTTACCAGATAAAGAATTCAAGGCATTAGTAATAAGAATGTTAACTGAACTAGGGAAAAATAATAGATGGATACTATGAGAATTTTAACAAGGGACTAGAAAAAAAATTTTAAAGCTTACCTTACAAAAACATCAAGATCACAACTAACTTTTAAACAACTATTGACATCAAATACAGGAACCTACTAGAAAAAGATATTCTACATCCAGAGGCAAGGAAGAAACTGTAATGAGACAGTAGAAGGGGAAATTCTGCAATATTGTCAAATCTCATGCTTGCTGGGTGGGTGACTCACAAGCTGGAAAATAACCATATTGCAGAGGATATCTCACAGGAATCAGAGATCAGGCTCCCATCTTAGGTGTTGGCATAAGGAAGAAAAGCCCTCACTTTAAATGCCAGAAGGACTTGAGTACAGGAGCTCCACAGGATTGAAAAGCAAATACTCTACTATTGGAGGGTCCATGAAGGGTTTCACCAGTACTTGGACCCAGGGAAAAGCAGTGACTCCACAGGAGTCTGAGACAGACCTACCTGTTGCCTTCAAGTGAAGCAGTGGTCAACTGTGGCTCATTGTGGGAGCAAGGACACTGACAGCAGAGACACTGGGGAATATTCATTAGCATGAGCTCTCTTGGAGTTCAACATTTTGGAATCAAGCTGGCCCCCAAACAACAGTCTGAAAGATCCAGCACTAGGAACTCAGGACAAACAACAAACAGAGTAGGAACATAGCTTGACCCATTAGTGGACAGGCTAATTAAAGTTTTCCTGAGCCTACAGCCACCTTTAAAATAAACCCCATGACACATCTCTACCCACCAAAGGGACAGGACACATATTCAACCACCAGGGGGCAGTATCCAGTCTCTCCCAACAGAAAGCTTTCACAAGCCTCTAAAACAGCCTCACCCACCTGGAAGCAGACACCAGAAGCTAGAGGAACTACAATCTTTTAGCCATCAGAATGGAGATCATAAACACAGAAAGTTAGACAAAATGAGATGGCAAAGAAATATGTTCCAGACAAAGGAACAAGATAAAGAACAAATGAAGTGCAGAATGACAATCAACATTAAAAAGAATTAAGAGTAATGAGAGTAAAGATAATCCAAGGTCTCAGGAAAAAGGACAGAGGCACAGAAAAAGAAGACACAAGAAATGTTTAACAAAGAGCTAGAAGACTTAAAGAGCAAACAAACCAGAGTTACCATCATGGGTTAAGAAACTGATATAGTGTTTATGAGGATGCAGAATCAATCCCTGTACTAAATCAATGGGTGAAGGATCTGGCGTTGCTACAATCTGTGGCATAGGTTTCAGATGCAGCTTGGATCCAGTGTTGCTGTGGCTGTGGCTTGCAGCTTCAGCTCTGATTTGATCCCTAACCTTGGAACTCCCATATGCTGGAGGTGCAGCCATAAAAAGAAAAAAATCAAACCAAGTTGAACAATACAATAGCTAAAATGAAAGATACACTAGAAGAGATCAATAGAAGAATAAATGAGACAGAACAGATAAATGAGCTGGAATATAGAATGCTGAAAATTATTGCCATGTAACGGAATAAAGAAAAAATAATGGAAAGAAATGCAGTCTGCTTCAGAGACTTCTGGGAAAACATTAAATATACAAACATTTTGAGGGGTCTCAAAAGAAGAAAAGAGACAGAAAGGACCTGACAAATTATTTGAATAGATAATAACTGAAAACTTCCCTAACATAGGAAAGGAAACACTTACTCAAATTGAGACAGCATAGAGCATCCCACACAGGATAAACCCAAGGAGAAACACAGCAGGACACATACAAGTCAAAGTGACAAAAATTAGATACAAAAAAATATTAAAAGCAACAAGGGTAAAGCAACTGAAAACATACAAGGGAAACTCCATAAGAACATCAGCTTATTTTTCAGCAGAAACCCTGAAAGACAGAATGGAGGGACAAGATATATTTAGAATAATGAAGAACCAACAACCAAGAACAATCTACCTAGCAAGGCTCTCATTCAGATACAATGGAGAAATCAAAAGCTTTACAGACAAGCAAAAACTAAGAGAGTTCAGCACCACCAAATCGGCTTTACAAGAGATGCTAAAGAAGCTTCTCTAGGTTGAAAAGAAACAGCCACAACTAAAAACAAGAAAGTTATGGATGTGAAAGTCAATACTAAAGGCAAACATAGAGTAAAGGAAGGAGATCATGAACACAAAATTATGATATCGTAACCAGCAATTGTGAGAAGAGAGGAAAGATTCAGGATATTGAAAATGCATTTAAAATTAAGAGGCCAGGGTAGGGGATCAAGATGATGGAGGAGTAGGACATGGCACTCACATTCTCCCACAAGCATATTTAGAAAAAAACATCTACATGTAGAATGATTCACACAGAACATCTACTGAATGATGGTAGAAGATCTTGAACCATCAAAAAGGGCAAGAAACCCTCCACATAACTGGGTAGAACGAAGGAAAAGACAGAGAGGGAAAGAGAAAGAAAGAGAAGGACAGAAATAAATTAGGACAGGACCAGAACTCCTGAGAAGGAATGATGAAAGAGGAAAGGAACCCACACCCTGGGAAGCCACCTAACTCACAGGGAGGTCAGCAGAGATGAGGGGACCCCAAAGCCTTGGAGAAAAGTGCAGCAGAATGAATGAGGAGGGCAAAGCAGAGAGGGAACTGCACAGACTATCAATATCACATCCTAGCACACCACAAGACTGAGACACTTGGAAGAGTGCTGGGCACTGAGACTTAGGCTCCAGAGGACAGTTTCAGGAATTAGCCAAGGGTTGGTTATGTGGAGACAGCCTGAGGGGCTAGAGAGAAGTGTAACAAAGGCTGGGGAGTGGAGCACCATAGCAGAGAGAACATGGGAGGAGGTCTGCGCCCAAAGGAGAAGCAAAGCACCACTGTTGGGGAGGGCAAGAGGAGGAACAGCAGACTACCATAGGAATATCTTTTTCTGTGCACTTGCAGATTTTTGGAGTGTGGGGCTAATGGCAGCTAGATGCTTCTTA
Organism: Phacochoerus africanus; assembly: GCF_016906955.1. NCBI lineage: Eukaryota > Metazoa > Chordata > Mammalia > Artiodactyla > Suidae > Phacochoerus > Phacochoerus africanus. The sequence continues at coordinate 55,765,916 of NC_062560.1, forward strand.
CATGGGTACAGGCAATGGACCACTCTTGCTGAGACTAAGTGTGATGGAATGACTCTTGCATGTTCTAAAGTCAAGGGGTGCCAACCAGCCAGAGATGGGCATAGTTCCCCACCACTATGTGTCTATGAATAAGCACCACCTGTGGCCCCAGTCACCTCAGAGGTCTGCACAGAGGAGGGCATTGGGACAGCGCACCACATGTTGTTGTTCTTACACCCCTAAGAATGCAAATTCCCTGCCACTGCCACTGCCAAATGCTCCAAGTGCTGCCTAAACTTAACTGAGAGTCATTTCCACTTCCCAGGGCCTTGGAACAAGGAGAAGCCTGCACCACTTTCCTGAGGGTCCTTGACACTGTAAAGAGCTCAGAAACCAGATACTGGCTACTAGCCATGATGATTGCCTCCATTTCCCTGGAAGCACAAGGACATAACAGCCTGAAAACATTAAGGAAAGAGACGAAAAGCCATAAGCATCAAAACCCTCACTCCAAAAATAAACAGTAAGCCTTAGAAGCCACCAAGGGGCACTCTCGCATATAAATAGCCTTCCAAGGATGTTTCTTTCATGGCTCAGCAGTAATGAACCCATATAGGATCCATGAGGATTCATGTTCAATCCCTGCCTCGCTCAGTGGGTTAGGATATAGAGTTGCTGCGAGCTATGGTATAGTCCACAGTCATGGTTCAGATCCTGAGTTGCTGTGGCTGTGGTGTATGTCAGCAACTATAGCTGCAATTTGACCCCTAGACTGGTAACTTCCATATGCCACAAATGCAGCCCTAAAAAGCAATAATAATAATAAAATAAATAAATAGCCCTCCAAGACTATATGAGTTATTTTCCCTAAACAAATAGAATAAGAAAAATATAAGCAAAATGAAGAAGCTGAGGAACCATTCAGAGTTAAAACTACAGACGAATTCCACTGAAGGAGCAAACAATGAAACAGACCTCTGCAGTCTAAAGATACTGAGTTCAAAAAGGAGACAGTGAAAATACTGAAGGAATGAAGAAGGAAGATGAAGAAATTAAGAGTTGATATGAACAGGAATGCAGATTAATTTAGAAAGGAAAGAGAAGATATAAGGAAGAGCCAAGAAAAATTAAAAAATTCATTTGCATAGATGCAAGCTGAGTTAAAGGCACAAAAGAGCAGAATGAATAATGCAGAATAAGGAATTAGTGACTTGGAAGATAGACTAATGTAAATTACTGAATCAGGACAGCAGACAGAAAACCAAATGAAAAAACATGAAAGTAATAAAAAAGATCTATGGAATAATATAAAGAAGGCCAATCAACACAATAGGGATCCCAGAAGGAGAAGAAAAAGAAAAGGGATTTGAAAATATATTAAAAGAAATTATGGCCTAAAATTTCCAAATCTATAGAAAACAAACATATATCAAGATACAGGAAGCACATAGGGCCCCCAAATGTTGAACCCAAATAGGCCCACACCAAGACATAGTATAATAAAAAAGGCAAACATTAAAGGTAAGGAGAGGATTCTAAAGGCAGCAGGAGAAGAGACAAGAGTTAATTATAAGGGAACCCGCATAAGGCTATCAGCTGATTTCTCTACAGAAACACTACAGGCCAGAGAAAAGGATCAAGATGGCAGAGGAGTAAAATGTGGGGCTCACCTTCTCCCCAAAACACATTAAAAAATCTATATATAGAATGATTCTCACAGAAAACCTACTGAACACTGGCAGAAGACGTTAAACCTGCAAAAAGGGCAAGAAACCTCCACATAACTATGTAGAACAAAATGAAAAAATATATATAGAGAGAAAAGGAATCAGGACATAACTAGCACTCCTAAGAAAATGAACCCACACCCTGGGAAGACACCTAACTAACAGGGAAATCATCTAAGACAGAGGGATCTCGAAGTCACGGAGAAAAGTAGATCATCACGACTGAAGAGGGAAAAAGAGTGATAGTTGCACAGAAAATATGCACCAGTACCCCCAGACACCACAGCCTGAGACACTCAGGCAGGAGCATGGCTCTGAGACTCAGGACTCAGAGGTCAGTTCAGGGGAGAGGACTAGGGTTGGCCATGTGGAGACAACCTGAGGGGCTAGGGAGCATTGTGCCACGGGCAGTGGAGCCAAGCATCACAGCCAAGGGAACCTGTGAGGAGGTCTGTGGGCCAATCTACACCCACAGAAGCAAGGCACCACTGCTGGGGAGGGCAAAAGGAGGAAAGGCAGACCACCAAAGGAATCTATTTCCCTGTGCACGTACAGACTCTTAGAGGGTGGGGCACCTCTGGCAGAGACTACAGGTGGTGAGGTGCCACTTGTGTGGGCTGCAGGCAACAGTGTGCCTCTCGTGCAGGCTATGGGTGGCCAGGATAAGGTAAGCAGGGAGCTAAGGGTGACGTTGGACCTCCTATGTGGTCTACAGGTGGTGGGAGTAAACCACTGCAGTCATCTCAGACACCAGAGATGGGTGTGGCCTGCCATCATTAGGGGCCTTTGAACAGGCACCTCCCCTGGCCCCAGTCACTTCAGAGATCAGCTAAGAAGAGAGCAGTGCAACCGAGCACTAGCCATGTTGCTCTAACACCCCTGGGAAAGCACACATCCTGCTGATGCCAAAGGCAAATGCTACAGGCAAAAGCTATGCCTGCCTGATCACTGTCACTTACCAGGGCCCTGCAACTAGGAGCAGTCTGCTTCATCTTCCCATGGGTCATTGCCACTGTCAAGTGCCCAGAAAACAGGCACTAACTACTAGAACTTCCCATTGCCTCCATCAACCTGGAAGCATGCACAGCAGCCTAAAAATAAAAAGCAAGCTCTCACAAAATTCCAAAGGTAGCTCTTTCATATAAATAGCCCCCAAGATTGCAGTATTTGTTCTCCCTAAACTCACATAAAAAGAGAAATATAAGCAAAATGAAGAAGTTCATGAACCCTTCCTAGTTAAAAGAACTGGAGGATTACCCTGAAGGAGAAAACAATGAAACAGACCTCTGCAGTCTAATAGATACTGAGTTCTAAAAGGAGATAGTGAAAATACAGAAGGAATGAAGAAAAAAATATGAAGGAATTAAGAGTTGATATGAACAGGAATGCAGATTAATTTAGAAAGGAAAGATATAAGGAGGAGTGAAGAAAATTAGAAAATTCATTTACAGAGATAAAAGCTGAATTAAAGTCACTGAAGAGAAGAATGAATAATGCAGAAGAATGATTAGTGACTTGGAAGATAGACTAACATAAATCACTGAATCAGGACAGCAGACAGAAAGCAAATGCAAAACTTGAAAGCAATATGAGAGATCTATGGGATAATGTAAGGTGGGCCAATCTATGCATAAAAGCAGGCCAAACTATGCAATCCAGAAGAAGAAGAAAAATAAAAGGGAAGAAGAGAAAGGAAGAAGAAAAAGAAAAGGGAAAAAGAAGAAAAAAGAAAGAAGAAATGGAAAAAAATATATATTTAAGAAATTATAGCTGAAAACATTCCAGATATAAAGAATATAGATGTCAAGCTACAGGAAGCACAGCAGGCCCCAAACAAGTTGAACTCAAACAGTCCCACGACTAGACATAGTGTAATAAAAATGGCAAAAGTTAAAGGTAAGGAGAGGATTCTAAAGGCAGCAAGAGAAAAAACAAAAGTTAATTGTAAGGGAACCCCCATAAGGCCATAAGTGGATTTCTCTAGAGAAACACTAAAGCACAGCTTAGAATCAACTAGAAAATAAGGTTTAAATGGATATATATATATATATATATATATATAATTATCTTAAATGTCATTGGACTGAATGCTCCAAGCAAAAGACATAGAGAGACAGACTGGATAAAAAAGCAAAAGCCTACAATAGTGTACAAAACGTCTACAAAAGTCTACAAAAATATTACAAAAGTACTACAAAAGTCTACAAGAGACTCACTTTTTAAGAGACTCACTTTAGGGCAAGGGACAGATGTAAAATTAAAATGAGGGATGGAAAAATAGATTTCATGTGAATCAAAAAGACAGGGAAGCAGGAGTTGCAATACTCATTTCAGACAAAATATACTTTAAAATGAAGGCCATAAAGACAAAAAGGACACTATTTAATGAAAAAAGGATCCACTCAAGAAGAGGATATTACAATTGTCAGTATATATACCCCTAATATAGGAATACCCAGATACCTACAACAAATACTAACAGATATAAAAGGAGAAATTAATGGGAAGACAATGACAGCAGGAAAATTAAAGCCCCCTCTCACATCAATGGACAGATCCTCTAGACAGAAAATCAATAAGGCAACAGAGATCCTAAATGACATAATAGAAATCTTAGATTTAAAATACTTTTTCAGGACATTATATCCAAAAGAATCAGAATATGCCTTGTTTTCAAAGGCATATGGAACATTCTCAAGGACTGACAACATATGGGCGCCCAAAACTAATTCAACCATTATAAAAGTATAGAAATTACTTTAAGTATCTTCTCTGACCACAACGGCATGAATCTAGAAATCAACCACAGGAAAAGCAATGAGAAAAAACTGACTACATGGAGGCTAAACAACATGCTACTAAAAAACCAATGGGTTAACGGGGAAATCAAAAGAAAATTTAAAAATACTTAGAGACAAATGATAATGAAAACACTACCATTCAAAAACTATGGGATGATGCAAAAGCAGTGCTTAGAGGAAGGTTCATAGCAATACAGGCCTTCCTCCAAAAAGAATAAAAATCTCAAATTGACAACATAACCCACCACCCAAAAGAATTAGAAAAAGAAGAAAAAAACCTAGAGTCAGCAGAAGGAAGTAAATCATAAAGATCAGAGATAAGATCAATAAATTAGAGATTCAAAAAACAATAGAAAAAAATCTAAAACCAAGAGCTGATTATTTGAAAGGGTAAATAAAATTGACACCCCTCTGGCCACACTTATCAAGAAGAAGGGAGAAATACTCAAAGAAAAGAAATAAATGAAAAGGGAGCACTCCCTGGCTCTTGTGGCAGACTGGCAGAGCTCCACATTGAACACTCTTGGGGCTCTGCAGTGCTAGTGGGATGGGGCAGAGGGCTGCTGCTGGCACATGGAATCTGTGTGCAGCCCAGATGATTAGTCCTGAAGAGAAGGGCTAATTGGCCCACCTGTGACACATTGTGACTTGGATCAATCAACTGTGGCTGGGGAATTTACATCAGCAAAATGAGTGAAGTCAGACTGGTCCTTGATGCCCGTGGTGAGTGTGTGAATTCAAAGGTCTTCACCATGAGGACTAGAGCTCACCTTCTCTCATAAAAACAACAGAATTACAACCAAATGGTAAACAACCTTCAACCAAATGGTTGAAGTTTTCAAAAACTTTCATAAAGATATCCTATTTCAGAAGACAAAGAAGAGGCCACAATATGATGGTAGGAGGGGCAATTGCATGATATAAGCAACTCCATACCAGACAGGTGGGAAGACCACAGACTGGAAAGTAACTGCATCACAGAGATTCACCTACAGGAGTGAGAGTTCTGAGCCCCACGTCAGTTCCTGATGCCTGGGGATTTGGGATTGGGGGAAAGATCCCCTGGAGCAACTGGCATTGAAGGCCATGGGGCTTGTGTGCAGGATCTCCACAGGAGTGGGGGTAAAGGAGACAACATTCCTGAAAAGCACACATAGGTTTTCATGTGTACTGGGTCCCAAGGTAAAGCAAAATCTCCATAGGAATCTGGGTCAGATCTGACTGCAGTTCTTGGAGGATCTCTTGGGAAAACAGGGGGTGATTGTGGCTCATTCTGAGGGAAGGACATTGGAGGCAAAGTTCTCAGGTATATTCATCAGCATGTGTTCCTCTAGATGTGGCCATTTTAGGAAAATCTGGCCCCACCCATCACCACTGAGAAGCTCCAGGCCAAACAATAATCCAGGTTGGATCAGAGTGCTACCCATCAATAAACAGGCTGCCTAGAGTACCCCCCAGGCACACAGCTGCCTCTAATCTCACCCAGAAACAAAGCCCCACCCGCCAGAGGGATAGAAATAAGCCCCACATACCAGTGGGCAAGCACCAGTCCCTCCCATCAGGAAGCCTAAGGCAAGCCCTGGTACCAACTTCAGTCTAGGGGGCAGACATCTGAAGTAAGAGAGGCTACAACTCTAGTCAGATAAGGGAACAAGAAAAAAAAAACAATAAAAACAGCCAAGTGATCTGGAGATTATCAGCCCCCATGAAAAAGACTTTAGACTGATGATGCTGAAGATGATATAAGACATTGGAAATAGACTGAGATTGATAATTTACAGCAATAACTGAGAAAAGAAATACAAGATTGAAAACTTAAGCAAGCAGAGATGCAAAATACAATAACTGAAATTAAAAAATTCATTAGAAGCAACCAACAGCAGAATACAGGAGACAGAAGAATGAATAAGTGAGGTGGAGGAAAAACTAGTAGAAATCACTGATGTGGAACAGAAAAGAGAAAGAAGATTGAAAAGAAAAGAAGACAGTCTAAGAGAACTCTTGGACAATGTTAAACACACGCACCATCATCCGTATTATAGCAGTGCCAGAAGAAGAGAGAGCAAGGTACAGAAAAAATGTTCAAAGAAATAATAGCTGAAAACTTCCCTAACATGGGAAAGGAACCACTCACTCAAATCCTGGAAGCACAATGAGTACTATATAAAATAAACCCAAGGAGGAAAACCTCAAGACACACATTAATCAAACTGACCAAAATTAAAGACAGAGCGGAAATATTGAAAGGAGCTAGGGAAAGGAAATAACATACAAGGGAACCCCAATAAGGTTATCAGAAAATTTTTCAGTAGAAACTCTGCAGGCCAGAAGAGAGTGGCATGATATACTTAACGTGATGAAAGGAAAAAAACCTCTAACCAAGATTACTCTACCCAGCAAGGCTCTCATTCAGATTTGAAGGAGAAATCAAAAGCTTTACAGATAAGCAAAAGCTAAGAGAATAGAGCAACGCTAAACCAGCTTTACAACAAGTACTAAAGGAACTTCTCTAGGCAGAAAATAAAGGCCACAACAGAAAAGAAAAATACCACAAATTACAAGGTTCAACAGTAAAGGCATATATACAGTAAAGGTAGGAAATCATCCACACACAAATATGCTACCAAAATCAGAAATTGTGGGAAGAGGGGGGTACAAATACAGGACAAGGGAGATGCACTTGCAATGAAGAAACCAACAACTTAAAACAATCTTGTGTGTATATATATATATATATATATATATATATATATATATATAGAGAGAGAGAGAGAGAGAGAGAGAGAGAGAGAGAGACTCTATATAAAAACCATAGAAAAGATCAATGAAATGAAAAGCTGGTTCTTTGAAAAGATCAACAAAATTGATAAACCCTTAGCCAGACTCATCAAGAAAAAAAAGAGAGAGGACTCAAATCAGTAAAATTAGAAACGAAAAAGGAGAAGTTACAATGGACATCACAGAAATACAAACGGTCATAAGAGACTGCTATATGCAACAATATGCCAATAAAATGGAAAACCTAGAAGAAATGGACAAATTCTTAGAAAAGTACAATCTCCCAACATTAAACCAAGGCAAAATAGAAAAGAAGAATGGACCAATCACAAGTACTGGAATTGAAACTGTGATTTTAAAACTTCCAACACACAAAAGTCTAGGACAAGATGGCTTCACAAGTAATTTCTATCAAACATTTAGAGACGAGCTAACACCTATCCTTCTGAAAGTATTCCCCAAAAAAATTGGAGCGAAAAAGAACACTCCCAAACTCATTCTATGAGGCCAACATCACCCTGATACCAAAACCAGACAAAGACACCACACACAAAAAAAAACAATTACAGGCCAATTTCACTGATGAACATAGATGCAAAAATCCTCAACATAATACTAGCAAACCACATCCAACAATACAGTAAAAGGATTGTACATCGTGATCAAGCAGGATTTATCCCGGTGATGCAAGGGTTCTTCAGTATCTGCAAATCAATCAGTGTGGTACACCACATTAACAAACTGTAGAGTAAAAACCATATGATCCGCTCAATAGATGCAGAAAAAGCCTTTGACAAAATCCAACACCCATTTCTGATAAAAATCCTTCAGAAAGTGGGCATAGAGGGAATCTATCTCAACATAATAAAGGTCATAAATGGCAAAGCCAGAGATAACATCATTCTCAATGGTGAAGAGCAGAAAGAATTCCCGCTGAGATCAGGAACAAGAAAAGGATGTCCACTCAAACCACTACACTTCAACATAGATTAGGAAGTCCTAGCGATGGCAATCAGAGAAGTAAAAGAAATAAAAGGAATCTAAATGGGAAAGGAAGAAGTAAAACTATCACTATTTGCAGATGACATGATACTATACCTAGAAAATCCTAAAGACACTACCAGAAAACCATTAGAGCTCATCCATGAATTTGGCAAAGTCACAGGATACAAAATTAATACACAGAAATCAACAGCATTTCTATATACTAACAATGAAAGATCAGAAAGAGAAATTAGGGAAACAATCCCATTTACCATTGCATCTAAAACAATAAAATACCTAGGAGTAAACATACCTAAAGAGACAAAAGACCTGTACTCTGAATACTATAAGATGCTGATGAAAGAAATCAAAGATGACACAAACAGATGGAAAGACATACCATACTCTTGGATTGGAGGAACCAATATTATCAAAATGATGATACTACCCAAGGCAATCTACAGATTCAATGCAATCCCTATCAAATTACCAAGGACATTTTTCACAGAACTTGAACAAAATATTTTCAAGCTTGTTTGAAAGCACAAAAGACTGAGATTAGCTTAAGCCATCATGAGAAGGAAAAACAGAGCTGGAGGAATCAAGGCTCCCTGACTTCAGACTATACTACAAATCTACAGTCATCAAAAGTGAATGGTACTTGCACAAAGATAGAAATATAGATCAGTGGAACAGGATAGAAAACCCAATTAAACCCACAAACCTACAGGCAACTAATCTATGACAAAGGAGGCAAGAATATACAATGGAGAAGACAACTCCTTCAATAAGTGATGCTTGGAAAACTGGACAACCACATGTAAAAGAATTAAATTAGAACACTTCCTATCACCATACACAAAAATAAACTCAAAATGGATTAATGACCCAAATATAAGACCAGATACTATCAAACTCTTAGAGGAAAACATAGGCCAAAAACCCTCTGATATAAACCACAGCAATATCTTTTCAGATCCACTTCCTAGAGTAACGATGATAAAAACCAAAATAAACAAATGGGACTTAATTAAACATGCACATTTCTGCACAGCAACAGAAACCCTAAACAAAATGAAAAGTCAACTCACAGAATGGGAGAAAATATTTGCAAATGTGGCAACTGACAAGGGGTTAATCTCCAAAATTTATAAACACCTCCTGCAGCTCAATATCAAACAAACAAACAAACAAACACATCAAAAAATGGGCAGAAGATCTAAACAGACAATTCTCCAAAGAAGACACACAGACGGCCAAAAAACACATGAAAAGATGTTCAACATCACTCATTATTAGAGAAAAGCAAATAAAACCATGATACGGTGGCACTTACAACAGCCAGAATGGCCATCATCCAAAAGTCCACAAACAATAAATGCTAGAGAGGGTGTGTGGAAAAGGGAACCCTATTACACTGTTGGTGGGGATGTAAATTGGTGCAACCACTGTGGAAAACAGTATGGAGATTCCTCAGAAAACTAAAAATAGAACCACCATTTGATCCAGCAATCCCACTCCTGGGCATCTATCCAGAGAAAACCATGACTCGAAATGTGTTCATTGAAGCACATTATATGATAGCCAAGACTTGGAAACAACCTAATGTCCATCGACAGATGAATGGATCAAGAAGATGTGGTACATATACACAATGGAATATTAGCCATTAAAAGGAAAGAAATAATGGCATTTACAGCAACATGGATTGACCTAGAATTTATCATGCTAAGTGAAGTTAGTCAGACAGTGAGACACCAACATCATATGCTATCACTTACATGTGGAATCTAAAAAAGAACACAATGAACTTTGCAGAACAGGTACTTACTCACAGACTTTGATAGCTTATGGTTTCCAAATGAGACAGGTTGTGGCGTTGGGGGATGGGTTGGGAGTTTGGAATGGAAATGCTATAAAATTTGGTTGTGATGATGGTTGTACAAGTATAAATGTAATAAAATTCATTGAATAATTTAAAAAATGATGAAAAAGGAAAAACCTCAAAGGATACTGCAGAGATACAAAAAAACCATAAGGATGCTATAAACAATTATATGCCTACAAAGTTGAAAACCTAGAAGAAATGGACAACCTTCTAGAGACATACAGACTGTAAAAACTGAATCAAGAAGAAATAGATCAGTTTAACAAACTGATCACTAGAAATGAAATTGAATGGGTAATAAAAATACTCTGTACAAACAGAAGTCCAGGACCACATGGCTTCACATGTGAATTCTACCAAACATACAAAGAAGAACTTATATTCATTCTTCTTAAACTTTTCCAAATTTGAAAAAGAAGGAATAATTCCCAAAGACATTCTATGAAGCCACCATCACCCTAATACCAAAACCACATGGAGATACTAATAAAAAAGAAAATTATATGCCAATATCTTTGATGAATATAGATACAAAAATTCTCAACAAAATTTTATCCAACCAAATCCAGTAACATATAAAAAAGGCCATAGAACACGACCAATTGGGAATCATCCCAAGTTCAAAAGAATGGTTCAACATACACAAATCAATCAACATCCTGTACCACATTAAAAAAAGAAGAGTGAAAAACCACATGATCATCTCGATAGATGCAGAAAAAGTATCTGACAAAATCCAACATCCATTCATGTAAAAATTCTTACAAAAGTGGGTAATAGGAACCATACCTTAACAAAGGAAAAGCCATTTATAAAAAAATCCACAACCAATGTAATACTCAAAGGAGAGAAATTGAAAGTCTTCCCATTAAAATCTGGAACAAGACAAGGATGCCCACTCTCACCACTTTTATTCAACATAGTGTTGCACATTCAAGCCACAGCAATAAGACAAACAGAAGAAATAAAATGTATGCAAATTGGGAGGGAAGAGGAAAAATTATCACTGCATGCAGATGAGATGATACTATACATAGAATGACCTAAGAATTTCACACAAAAACTATGCAAACTGATCAAGTAGCAGGATACAAGATTAACATTCTGAAATATGCTGCATTTCTGTATACTAAAAATGAAATATTATAAAAGGAATATTAAAATACAAAAACTTTAAAAAATCCCACCCACCCATACTATTCTTAGTTATCCTTTATACCTAAGAATAAATTTGACTAAATTGGTGAAAGACTTATATGCTGAGAAGTATAAAACTTTATTCCAGGAAATTAAAGAGGATTCAAATAAATGGAAAGATATTCTATGCTCCTGGATTAGAAGTAATATCATTAAAATGGCTATACTCCCCAAAGCAATCTATAGAGTCAATGCAATCCATATCAAATTACACATGATATTTTTCACAGAACTAGACAAAACAATCCAAAAAATTATATTGAACCATAAAAGACCCAGAATTGCCAAAGCAATCCTGAGGGGAAAAAAAACCCAAAGAAGCAAGAGGCATAACTCTCCCAGACTTCAGGCAATAGTATAAAGCTACAGAAACCAAAACAGTTTGGTACTGGTACTAAAACAGACATATAGACCAATGTAACAAAATAGATAACCCAGAAAGAAACTCAGACACCTATGTTCAATTAATCTTTGACAAACAGGGAAGACTATAAAATGGGGGGAAAAAAGTCTCTTCAGAAGGTCGTCACGGGAAAACTGGGCAGCTGCATGTAAATCAATGAAACCAGAATACATGCACGCCATGCACAAAAATAAACACAAAATGGCTTAAAGGCTTAAATGTAAGACAAGACACCATAAATCTCCTAGAAGAGAACATAAGCAAAACACTCTCTGACATCAACAATACATATGTTTTCTTAGGTCAGTCTCCCAAGGCAACAGAAATAAAAACAAAAATAAACCAAAGAGACCTAATCAAACATACAAGCTTTTGCACAGCAAAGGAAACCATAAATAAAACAAAAAGATTAACAACATACTGAATGGGAGAAAATAGTTTCAAATCATGCAACACACAAGGGCTACATCTCTAAAATATACAAAGAATTATATATTCAACAGCAAAAAATGATAAATGGGCAAAAGACTGGAATAGAAAATTCTCCAAAGATATACAGATGGCCAACAGGAACATGAAAATATGCTTAACATCACTAAATATTAGAGAAACGTGAGACTGACCTGAGAAAATATTCATAAGGTTGATGTCAGGGAATGTTTTGCTTATGCCCTCTTCCAGGAGTTTGATGGTGTCTTGTCTTATATTTAAGTCTTTAAGCCATTTTTGAGTTTATTTTGGTGCATGGTGAGAGGGTGTGTTCTAGTTTCATTGATTTGCAGACAGCTGTCCAGGTTTCCCAACAATACTTGCTGAAAATACTTTTTTCCACTTTTATGTTCCTGCTACCTTTGTCAAAGATTAATTAACCATAGGTGTCTGGGTTTATTTATGGGTTCTTTATTCTGTTCCATTGGTCTATATTTTCTCAGGCCAGTCTCCCAAAGCAACAGAAATAAGAGCAAAAATAAACCAATGGGACCTAATTAAACTGACAAGATTTCACATAGCAAAGGAAACCCAAAAGAAGACAAAAAGACAACTTACAGAATGGGAGAATATAGTTTCAAATGATGAAACTGACAAGGGCTTCATCTCTAGAATATACAAGCAACTTATACAACTCAACAGCAAAAAGGCCAACCACCCAATGGAAAAATGGGCAAAGGACCTGAATAGACATTTCTCCAAGGAAGATATACAAATGTCCAACAAGCACATAAAAAAATGTTCCACATCCCTGATTATTAGAGCAATGCAAATCAAAACTACCAGGAGATACCACCTCACACCAGTCAGGATGGCCATCATTAATAAGTCCACAAATAACAGGTGCTTAAGGGGGTGTGGAAAAAAGGAACCCTCTTGCACTGTTGGTGGAAATGTAACCTGGTATGACCACTATTGAGATCAGTATGGAGATACCTTAGAAATCTATACATAGAACTGCCATATGACCCAGGAATCCCACTCTTGGGCATATATCCAGACAAAACTTTCCTTAAAAAAGACACATGCACCGCAGGTTCATTGCAGCTCTATTCACAATAGCCAAGACATGGAAACAACCCAAATGTCCATTGAGAGACTATTGGATTAGGAAGACGTGGTATATATACACAACGGAATACTACTTAGCCATAAAAAAGAATGAAATTTTGCCATTTGCAGCAACATAGATGGAACTAGAGATTCTCACCCTGAGTGAAGTCAGAAAGAGAAAGAAATATACCATATGATATCACTTCTATCTGGAATCTAATATATGGCACAAATGAACCTTTCCACAGAAAAGAAACTCAATGACTTGGAGAATAGACTTGTGGTTGCCAAGAGGGAGGGGGGATGGAGTGGGATGGATTGGGACCTTGTGGTTAATAGATACAAACTATTGTCTTTGGAATGGTTTAGCAATGAGATCCTGTTGTGTAATACTTTGAACTATGTCTAGTCACTTATGATGGAGGACAAGAATGTGCAAAAATAGAATGTATACATGTATGTGGAACCAGGTCACCATGCTGTACAGTAGAAAAAAAATTGTATTGGGGAAATAATTATTTAAAAATTAAAAATAATAATAATAATGAAAAAAATTATAGAAATGCAAATCATAACTACAATTATGTAAAACCTCATACCAGCCAGAATGGCCATCATATAAAATGTCAACAAATAACAAATGCATGTAGAAATAAGGGTAACCTCCTTCACTGTTGGTGGGAATGTAAATTTGTACTATGGAAAACAGCAAGGAGATACCTCAGCAAACTAGATATAGAACTATCATCTGACACAGAAATCCCAATCCTGGGTATATATTCAGAAAAAAACTTTCATTTAAAAAATAAATGCACCCCTATTTTCATTGAAGTACTATTCACAATAGCCAAGACATAGAAACAACCTAAATGTCCATTGACAGATGAATGGATCAAGAAGATGTGGTATAAACAATGATACACTACTCAGCCATAAAAAAGAATAAAATAATGTCATTTACAGCAACGTGGATTGAATTAAAGACTCTCATATTAAATAAGTAAGACAGAAAGAGAAAGATATATATCCCTATATATCACTTATATCTATAATCTATATTTGTATCTAATATATGGTACAAATAAACCAAGCTACAGAAAGAAAACAAACTCATGGCCTTGGAGAACAGACTTGTGGTGGCCAAGGGACAGGGAGAGGGAGTAGGATGGACTGGGAGTTTGTGGTTAGTAGATGCAAACTCTTGCATTTGGAGTCGATAAGCAATGAGATCCTGCTGTATAGCACAGGCAACTATATCTAGTCACTTGTGATGGAACATGATGGAGGATAACGTGAGAAGAGGAGGGTGTGTGTGTGTGTGTGTATGTGTGTGTGTGTGTGTGTGTGCATGTGCATGCATGTCTCTGTGTGTGTATGAGTGGGTCACTTTACTGTACAGCAGAAATTGACAAAACTTTGTAAATCAACTATAATGGAAAAAATAAAAATCTTAAAGTAAACAAAAGAAACACTACATGCCAGAAGATAGCAGCAAGACATATTCAAAGTTCTAAAAGGGAAACTTTTGGGAGTTCCCTTCCTGGCTCAGCAGTTAACAAACCCGACTAGGATCTGTGAGGATGTGGGTTAGATTCTTTGCCTTGCTTATTGGGTTAAGGATTTGGTGGTGCTGTGATCTCTGATGTAGTTCACAGAGGCAGCTCAGATCTTGTGTTGCTGTGACTTTGTGTAAGCTGGTAGCTGTAGCTCTGATTCAACCCCTAGCCTGGGAACTCCCATGTTCCATGGGTATGACCCTAAAAAATGAAAATAAAAAAAATAAAAAAGCAAAAAATTTGTAGCCTAGAATACTCTACCTAGTAAGAACACCATTTAAAATTGATGGAGAATAAAGAATTCCTCCAACAAACAAAAACTAAAAGAATATAGCAATACTAAACCCAATCTAAAAGAAATGCTCTAAGGACTCCTCTAAATACAAAAGAAGTAATAAAATATAGGATTGAGGAAATCATAATGGGAAAGTAATCACTTAAATGAGCCAAATTTAAATTAGATTAGACAGATCTAATAGGGAAAAAAATAAAGTGATGATAAACATGAGGAACAGCAAATGGATAAATAATGAAGATGCTAAAAAAGGACATCATAATCATAAACTGTGGAGAAAGAATGTCACAAAATCTAGACCCTTTTTTTTAACGTAGTGTTGGAGCCTATATGACTATCAGGTAAAAACAAGCAGATAAAATAGGACAACTACAAATCAAAACCAAAAATACATTCACAAGAACTAAAATGAAGAGGACACAAGAATAAAATAAAAGGAAATCATCCAACCAAAATCAGAAAGGAACAAAGGAAAGACATAAACCACTACAGAGATCTTAAAAAAAAAAACCTAACAAACAAACAAACAAAAATCCATTGTAAAAGTGACAATAAACACAAGCATTCTACAGATTTCACATTTTGGCCAATGACCATTTTTTGGTAATTTTTTATATGATATAAATTATGGGTCAACCTTCATTTTGTTTCATATTGTTTCATGTTGATATCCAGTTGTCCCAGGAAAAATTGTTAAAGCAACAATTTTTATGAATCAAATAGTCTTTTCAATCTTGTCAAAAATCAGTTGGCCATAAATAGGATGAAGATGACAGAGGAGTAAACCATGGTGCTCACTTTCTCCCACAAACACATCAATAAAAAAAGTACATGTAGAGTGATTTACAGGTAATATCTACTGAATGCTGGCAGAAGACTATAAACCTTCAAAATGGCAAGAAACTTTCCACATGTCTGGGTAAAACAAAAGAATAAAAGAGAAGGAGTTGAGGGGAAAAAAGGGAATCAGGACAGAACCAGCAGGCAGACTGCAGAGGGCAAAGCAGAGAGAGATCCACACAAACCATCAGTACCACTACCCATGCACATCACAGTCAGAAACATTTGGGAGGGGACTGGGCACTGACACTCAGGCTCCAGAGGTCAGTTCTGAGGAGAGGACTAGAGTCGGTTGTAAAGGGACAGCCTGAGTGGCTAGGGAACAGAGTGATACAGGCTGGGGAACAGAGCTTCATAGTCAAGGGAGAATGGAATGACTCCTGGGCCTGCAGGAGAAACAAAGTGCCATTGTTGGGGAGGGCAAGAGGACAAGGGCAGTACTGCCATAGGAATATCTTTCTCTGCACATTCATGGGTTCTTGAGCAGTGGGGCACCTGTTGAGTAGTCTAAAGGCAGTGGGGACAAACCACTTCAGCCATCTCAGACACCTGAGGAGGATGTGGATGGCCTCCACTATGAGTCTGTGAACAGGCACTACACCAGAGATCACCTCAGGGGTCATTGCAGAGGAGGTCACTGCAACCATGAACCACCCATTGTTGTTCTCACTCCCCTGGGAACTCATATGCACTACTGTTTCCACTTCCAAAGACTCTGAGCACTGCCTACAATTGCCTGAGACTCACTGACTCTTCGCAGGTCCCTGCAACAAGGACCAGTATGTGCCATCTCCCCACATGTCCTCATCACTTTCAAGGGCCCAGAAACCAGGCAATGGCTATAGGCCCTGCCCATTGCCTCCATCTCTCTGGAAGCATGCATAAGCCATACACTAGAACACTCCATATGAATGGGATGATAGCTTGAACAAACCAAAGAAAGAAACAGCAAGCATCCAATCCAAAAGAATTCCTCATGCAAAAAAAAAAAAATCACAAAAACCCCAGGAAAGCTCTTTCATATAAATAGCCCCCAAGATATAGTACTTGTTTTCCTTAAACTCATAGAATAAGAGAAATATAAGCAAAATGAAGAAGCTCATGGACCCTTCCCAGTTAAAAAAACTGGAGGATTCCCCTGAAGGAGCAAACAATGAAACAGACCTCTGCAGTCTAAAAGACACTGAGTTTAAAGAGAAGATAGTGAAAATACTGAAGGGCTTAAAAGTAGTTATGAGGGAATTAAGAGTGGATATGACCAGTAATGCAGACTACTTGAGAAAGGAACAAGAAATTATAAGGAGCCAAGAAAAATTAGAAAATTAATTTGCAGAGACTCAAGCTGAGTTAAAGGCACTGAAGAGCAGAATGAATAATGCAAGGGAATGAATTAGTGACTTGGAAGATAGAATAATGGAAATCACCAAATCAAGAGAGAAAACAGGAAACCAAATGAAGAAACATGAAAGCAACATAACAGATCTGTAGGATAACGTAAAGTGGGCCAAACTATGCAATCCAGAAGGAGAATAAAAAGAAAAGGGGGATGAAAATATATGTGAAGAAATATGGCTGAAAATTTCCAAATCTAAAGAAAACAGATATCAAGTTATAGGAACTACAGAGGGCCACAAACAAGTTGAACCCAAACAGGCCCACGCCTAGACATAGTATAATAAAAATGGCAAAAGCTAAAAGATAAGGAGAGGATCCTAAAGGCAGCAAGAGAAAAAATAATAGATAATTGAAAAGGTACCCTCATAAGGCTATAGGCTGATTTCTCTATAGAAACACTAAAGGCCATAAGAGAGTGGCAAGATATATTTGAATTTCTAAAAGGGAAAATTTTTCAGCCTAGAATACTCTACCCAGCAAAAATATCATTTAAAATCAAAGAAGAACTACAGAATTTCTTAAAAACTAAAAGGTTATAGCAATATTGAACCCACTTTAAAGGAATGCTGAAAGTGCTCCTCTAAATACAAAAGAAATAAGAAGAAATAGTATGGAGGATATCACAATTGGAAAGTAATCACTTAAATAATCCAGTATACTGATTTAAAATGAAAAAAAGCTACTGTAAAAGTTATAATAAACATAAGGAACAGCCAAAAGACAAACATTAAAATGTTAAAAAAAAAAAAAGGATGTCAAAATCACAAACTGTGGGAAAGGAATGTCAGAAAAATCTAGAATCTTTTTCTTCAGAGTGTGTTTGAGCCTCTATGACAATCAGGCTAAAGAAGGCAGAAATAGGAAGGGATTGATATATTTGAAAAACAAGGCAACCACAAATCAAAACCAAATATTACATTCACAAAAACTAAAATTAAGAGGACTCAAGCATAAAAAGAAATCATCCAACCAAAAAATGAAAAAAAGGAACAAAGGATAAACATAGAATCAACTGGAAAATAAGGTTTAAGATGGCAATAAATACATATATATCAATAATTACCTTATATGTCAATAGACTAAATGCTCAAATCAAAAGACATAGGGTGACAGAGACTGGATTAAAAAACAAAAGCCTATAATATGCTACCTACAAGAGACTCACATTAGGGCAAAGGACAGATGTAAATTGAAAGTGAGGAGATATTAACAAAAAAAAATTCAAAACCACATGATAATCTCAATAGATGAAGAAAAAGCATTTGACAAAGTCTAACATCATTCATGATAAAAACTCTTACCAAAGTGGATATAGAAGGAACATAACAGGTTCGTTTATAACAAACTCACAGGAAATATAATACTCAATGGAGAAAAGCTGAAAGCCTTCCTGCTAAAATATGGAATAAGATAAGAATGCCTATCTAACCACTTTTATTCAACATAATATTGGAATATGTAGCTACAGCAATCAGACAAACAAAGGATATAAAATGTATCCAGATTGAAAGAGAATAGGTAAAATTGTCTCTATACAGAGACATATGTATATATAGAAAACCCTAAGGACTCCACAAAAAACTACCCGAACTGTTCAACAAATTCAGCCAAAGTAGCAGAATACAGGATTAACATTCAGAAATAGGTTTCATTTCTCTATACTAACACTAAAATTTTAGAAGAGGAATACAAAAATACAATACCTTTTAAAATTGCACCCAAAAATGAAATACCTAGGAATAAACCTAACCAAGGAGCTGAAGAACCTGTATGGTGAGAACTATAAAACAATAATCAAGGAAATTAAAGAGTATTTAAAGAAATGGAAAGATATTCCATGCTCCTGGGTTGGAGGAATTAATATCATAAAAATGGCCATACTACCCAAACCAATCTATAGATTCAATGCAATCCCTATCAAATTACCCATGACATTTTTCATACAAGTAGAACAAACAATCCAAAAATTCCTATGGAATCATAAAAGACTCAGAATTGCCAAAGAATTCCTGAGGAACAACAACCAAGCAGGAGGCATAACTCTCCCAGAATTCACACAATATTACAAAGCTACAATAAGCAAGATAGTGTGGTACTGATACCAAAACAGACATACAGACCAATGTATGTGAAGAGAATAGAGAACCCAGAAATAAACCCAGACACCTACACTCAATTAATCTTCAACAAAAGATGAAAGAATATAAAATGGGAAAAAAGAATCTCTTCAGCAAGTGGTGCTGGGAAAACTGGACAGCCACATGTAAATCGGTAAAATTGGAACACACCCTTACACCATGCACAAAAATAAACTCGAAATGGCTCAAAGACTTAAACATAAGATACCATCAAACTCCTAGAAGAGAACATTAGGCAAAACATTCTCTGACATAAACCTTATGAATGTTTTCTTAGGTCACTCTCCTAAGGTAACAGAAATAAAAGCAAAAATAAAACACTGGGACTAAATGAATCAACAAGCTTTTGCACAAAGAAGGAAGCCATTAAAAAAAAGGACAACCTACAGAATGGGAGAAAATAGTTTCGAATGATGCAACTGACAAGGGCTTCATCTCTAAAACATGCAAACAACTTATACATCTCAACAGCAAAAGAACAACAACCCAATTGAAAAATGGGAAAAAGACCTGAATAGACATTTCTCCAAAGAAGACTACAGATGGGCAACAAGCACAAGAAAAAATCCTCAACATCACTAATTCTAAGAGAAATGCAAATCAAAACTTCTATGAGGTACCACCTCACATCAGTCAGAATGGCCATCTTTAACAAGTCAACAAATAACAAATGCTGGAGAAAATGTGGAGAAAAGGGTACCCTCCTGTGCTTTTGGTGGGAATGTAAATTGGTACTACCACTATGGAAAACAGTATGGAAGGTCCTCAGAAAACTAAATATAGAACTACCATAGGATCCAGCGATCTGTATCCTGGGTATATATCCAGATAAACATTTCATTGAAAAAGATACATGCACTCCTATGTTCACTGCAGCTCTATTCACAATAGCCAAGACACTGAAATTCAAAAAACAATAATGTAGGGAGAAATAAGAGAGAAAAACAAAAACCAAAGCCAACCCTTTGTTACTATGTGCTTGTGTTTTCCTTTTTTTCTTTTTGATGAATGAATGTAGAAGTGGTATGTGTACACAATGGTATACATCTCAGCCATAAAAAAGAACAAAATAATGCCTTTTGCAGCAACATGGATGGAACTAGAGACTCTCATACTAAGTAAAGTAGGTCAGAAAAAGAAAGCCAAACACCATATGATATCACATGTCTAGAATCTGACATATAGCAGAAATGAATCTTTCCATAGAAAAGAAACTCATGGACTTGGAGAACAGATTTGTGGTTGCAAAGGGGGAGGAGGAGGGAGTGGGATAGACTGGGAGCCTGGGGTTAATAGATGGAAAATTTTGCATTTGGAGTGGATAAGCAATGATATCCTGCTGTATAGCACAGGGAATTTTATCTAGTCATTATCTAGTCACTTGTGATGAAACATGATGGAGGATAATGTGAAAAAATATATATATATGTGTGTGTGTGTGTATGAATGACTCGGTCACTTTACTATAGAAATTTACAGAACACTGTAAATGAAGTATAATGGAAAAATAAAAATCATATTAAAAAAGAGAGTGAGGGTATGGAAAAGATATTTCATTAGAATGGAAAAGACAGGAAAGAGGGAGAGCAATATTGATGTCAGATGAAATATACTTTAAAATGAAGGATACTATTTATTAATAAAAGGATCAATTCAAGAAGAGGATATTACACTCATCAATATATATTCCCCTAATATAGGAACACCCAAATACATACAACAAATACTAAGAGATATAGGAGAAATTGATCAGAACACAATAATAGTAAGGATAGTAATATGAAAAAGGTAACAGAGATCCTAAATGGAAGTCAAGTGGACGTGGAACATTCTCAAAGACTGACCACATACTGGGGAACAAAAATAACTTCAACAAATTAAAGTGTATAGAAATCATTTCAAGCATCTTTTCTAACCACAATGCCAAGAGTAGAAATCAAAGGGAAAAAATGGAAAATAAACTGGCTACATGAGATTAAACAACATGCTATTGAAAAACCAATTGGTTAATGAGGAAATGAAAATGGAAATTTAAAAATATCTGTAGGCAAATATTAGTAAAAATACAAGCATTCAAAATCTATGAGATACCAAAAAAAGCAGTTTATAGCAATACAGGCCTTTCTTTTTTTTTTTTTTTGATTTTGAAATTCCCAACATTTTAATGTTTTAGTATTTACTGTAGACTTAATTTTCACAGAAAAATCATGTAGATAGTTCAGTTTCCATATACCCACACTGTATTATCCCTGTTATTAACATAGAATATTAACATGACTTATTTCTTGAGATTAATAAATTAAAAGGATACATTGTTATTAAGTCAAGACCAGACATTAGCTTTTACCTAATGTCCTTTTTGTGTTTTCCTTCCAGGGCTCATATAAGACACCATGATCTACTTCACAGTATTTTCTCAATAGTTCTTGGCCCTTCTTTTTGATGTAAATGAGAATTTCGAAGAGTACTCATCTGGTACTTTGTAGAAGGTCCCTTAGTTGGGAGGCATGCAATGCTTTTCTTTTATTTCTTTTTTTTTTTTTATTTTCCCACTGTACAGCAAGGGGGTCAGGTTATCCTTACATGTATACATTACAATTACATTTTTCCCCCACCCTTTCTTCTGTTGCAACATGAGTATCTAGACAAAGTTCTCAATGCTACTCAGCGGGATCTCCTTGTAAATCTATTCTAAGTTGTGTCTGATAAGCCCAAGCTCCCAATCCCTCCCACTTCCTCCCCCTCCCATCAGGCAGCCACAAGTCTCTTCTCCAAGTCCATGATTTTCTTTTCTGAGGAGATGTTCATTTGTGCTGGATATTAGATTCCAGTTATGAGTGATATCATATGGTATTTGTCTTTGTCTTTCTGGCTCATTTCACTCAGTATGAGGTTCTCTAGCTCCATCCATGTTGCTGCAAATGGCATTATGTCGTTCTTTTTTATGGCTGAGTAGTATTCCATTGTGTATATATACCACCTTTTCCTAATCCAATCATCTGTCGATGGACATTTGGGTTGTTTCCATGTCTTGGCTATTGTGAAGAGTGCTGCAATGAACATGCGGGTGCATGTGTCTCTTTTAAGTAGAGTTTTGTCTGGTTAGATGCCCAAGAGTGGGATTGCAGGGTCATATGGAAGTTCTCTGTATAGATTTCTAAGGTATCTCCAAACTGTTCTCCATAGTGGCTGGACCAGTTTACATTCCCACCAACAGTGCAGGAGGGTTCCCTTTTCTCCACACCCCGTCCAGCACTTGTTATTTGTGGATTTATTAATGATGGCCATTCTGACTGGTGTGAGGTGATATCTCATGGTAGTTTTGATTTGCAGTTCTCTTATAACCAGCGATGTTGAGCATTTTTTCATGTGTTTGTTGGCCATCTGTATATCTTCTTTGGAGAACAGTCTATTCAGGTCTTTTGCCTATTTTTCCATTGATTGATTGGCTTTTTTGCTGTTGGGTTGTATAAGTTGTTTATATATTCTAGAGATTAAGCCCTTGTCGGTTGCATCATTTGAAACTATTTTCTCCCATTCTGAAAGTTGTCTTTTTGTTTTCTTTTGGGTTTCCTTTGCTGTGCAAAAGCTTTTCAGTTTGATGAGGTCCCATGGGTGTATTTTTGCTCTCATTTCTATTGCTTTGGGAGACTGACCTGAGAACATATTCATGCTGTTGATGTCAGAGAGTGTTTTGCCTATGTTTTCTTCTAGGAGTTTGATGGTGTCCTGTCGTATATTTAAGTCTTTCAGCCATTTGGAGGTTATTGTTGTGCATGGTGTGAGGGTGTGTTCTAGTTTCATTGCTTTGCATGCAGCTGTCCAGGTTTCCCAGCAAGGCTTGCTGAATAGACTTTCTTTTTCCCATTTGATGTTCTTGCCTCCCTTGTCAAAGATTAATTGACCATAGGTGTCTGGGTTTATTTCTGGGTTCTCTATTCTGTTCCATTGGTCTGTCTGTCTGTTTTGATACCAGTACCACACTGTCTTGATGACTGTGGCTTTGTAGTATTTCTTGAGGTCTGGGAGAGTTATGCCTCCTGCTTGGTTTTTGTTTCTCAGGATTGCTTTGGCGATTCTGGGTCTTTTGTGGTTCCATATAAATGTTTGGATTGTTTGTTCTAGTTCTGTGAAAAATGTCCTGGGTAATTGGATAGGGATTGCATTGACTCTGTAGATTGCTTTGGGTAGTATGGCCATTTTTACAATATTGATTTTCCCAATCCAGGAACATGGAATATCTTTCAATTTCTTTACAACTTCTTTGATTTCTTTGATTAAAGTTTTATAGTTCTCGGCATATAGCTCCTTTACCGCCTTGGTCAGGTGTATTCCAAGGTATTTGATTTTGTGAGGTGCAATTTTAAAAGGTATTGTGTTTTTTGTATTCCTTTTCTAATATATTTCATTGCTGGTATACAGAAGTGCGACTGACTTCTGAATGTTCATCTTATATCCTGCTACTTTGCTGAATTTATGAATCAGTTCAAGGAGTTTTGGTGTTGAGTCCTTCGGGTTTTCTATGTCTAGTATCATGTCATCTGCATACAGTGACAGGTGTATCTCTTCTCTTCCTATATGGATGCCTTTTATTTCTCTTGTTTGTCTAATTGCTGTGGCTAGGACTTCCAAAACGATGTTGAAGAGCAGTGGTGAGAGTGGGCATCCCTGTCTTGTTGCAGATTTGAGTGAGAAGGCTTTCAGTTTTTCCCCATTGAGGATTATATTTGCTGTGGGTTTCTCATAAATGGCTTTGATTATATTCAGGAATGTTCCCTCTATACCCACTTTGGCGAGGGTCTTGATCACGAATGGATGTTGGACTTTGTCAAATGCTTTTTCTGCATCTATTGAGATGATCATATGATTTTTTACTTTGTTTTTTGTTAATGTGGTGTATGATGCTGATTGATTTGCATATGTTCAACCATCCTCGTGAACCTGGGATGAACCACACCTGGTCATGGTGTATAATTTTTTTGGTATGTTGTTGGATTCGGTTGGCTAAGATTTTGTTGAGAATTTTTGCATCTATATTCATCAATGATATTGGGCGATAGTTTTCTTTTTTGGTGGTATCTCTGTCTGGTTTTGGAATGAGGGTGATGGTGGCATCATAGAATGTCTTTGGGAGTATTCCTTCTTCTTCCACCTTTTGAAAGAGTTTCAGGAGGATGGGCACCAATTCCTCTTTATATGTTTGATAGAATTCACCTGTGAAGCCATCTGGTCCTGGACTTTTATTTGTAGGGAGTGATTTTATGACCTCTTCAATTTCATTTCTAGTGATTGGTCTGTTCAGTTGGTCTGTTTCTTCTTGATTCAGTTTTGGCAGGCTGTAAGATTCTAGAAAGTTGTCCATTTCTTCCAGATTGTTAAACTTGTTGCCATAGAGTTGTTCATAGTATTCTCTTATGTTTTTTTGTATTTCTGCAGTATCCGTTGTGATTTCTCCTTTTTCCTTTCTAATTTTGGTTATTTGGGTTCTTTCTCTCCTCTTTTTAGTGAGTCTGGCCAGGGGTTTGTCAATTTTGTTCACCTTTTCAAAGAACCAGCTCTTGGTTTCATTAATTTTCTCTATTGTTTTTTGAGTCTCTATTTTATTGATTTCTTCTTTGATCTTTATAATTTCCTTCCTTCTGCTGACTTTAGGACTCTTTTGTTCTTCTTTTTCTAATTGATTTAGGTGGAGGGTTAAGTTGTCAATTTGGGATCTTTCTTCTGTTTTGAGAAAGGCCTGTATTGCCATGAATTTCCCTCTGAGCACTGCTTTCGCAGCATCCCATAGGTTTTGAGCGGTTGTGTCTTCATTATCATTTGTTTCAAGGTAGTTTTTAATTTCCTTCTTGATTTCCTCATTGACGTATTGGGTTTTTTAGTAGCATGTTGTTTAGTCTCCATGCAGTAGGTTTTTTCTCTTTCCTTTTCCCATGGTTGGTTTCTAATTTCATGGCATTGTGGTCAGAGAAGATACTTGAGATAATTTCTATGCTCCTAAATTTATTGAGATTAGCTTTGTGTCCCAATATGTGGTCGATTCTTGAGAATGTTCCATGAGCATTTGAGAAGAATGTGTACTCTGCTTTTTTTGGATGTAGTGTCCTGAAGATATCAATGAAGTCTAACATTTCTATTGTTTCCTTTAGGATCTCTGTTGCTTTATTGGTTTTCTGTCTAGAGGATCTGTCCATTGATGTGAGGGGGGTATTAAGGTCTCCTACTCTGATTGTATTCTCATCAATATCTCCCTTTATGTCTGTTAATATTTGTTGTATGTATCTGGGTGCTCCTGTATTTGGGGCATATATGTTGACGATAGTAACATCCTCTCCTTGGATGGATCCCTTAATCATTAAGTAGTGTCCTTCTTTGTCTTTCTTTATGTCTTTTGTTTTAAAGTCTATTTTGTCTGATATGAGTGTTGTGACTCCTGCCTTTCTGTCATCTCTATTGGTGTGAAATATTTTCCCCACCCTTTCACTTTCAATCTATATGTATCTTTTGTCCTAAGGTGAGTTTCTTGTAGGCAGCATATTGAAGGTTTTTGCCTTTTTATCCACTCAGCCCCTCTGTGTCTTTTGATTGGGGCGTTCAGTCCATTGATATTTAAGGTGATAATTGATAGATGATTATTTATTGCCATTTTGAAGCACGTGTTCCAGTTGATTCTATAGTTCTCCATTCTTCCTTCCTTTTTTTTGGTGGGATGGTCTCCTGTTATTATCTGCTTGGGTGTATTTTTTTTTCATTTTTTGCAAATGCAATATTGGGTTTTGGCTTGTGGTTGCCCTGTTTTTTAAGTATGCTAACCCCTTCCCATAATTGTGTGTTTTAGCCTGATGGTCCTGTAAGTTCAAACACTTCATTACTATATTAAAATTAAGAAGAGAAACATACAAACAAACAAACAAAAAGGGTTATTTACTTCCTAACATCCCTTGCCCACATTTTATGGCTTTGATGACTCTTTTTTATTTTTTTCTTTTTAATTTTATTTTGTTTGAGGCCTGTTCATGATTAAATCTGTATGCTGGCTTATTTGAGTGACTGCTCTCTGATTGTGGTTTCCTCAGTCCTAGTTCTTCCTCTTCTTCTTCTTTTTTTTTTCTTTTCTTTTTTCTTCCCTTTCCTTCCTTTCTTTTTGGTTTAGAGAAGCCCTTTCAATATTTCCTTTAACCTGGGTTTTGTGCTGCAGTATTCTTTGAGTTTTTGTTTGTTGGAAAAAATTTTTATTTCCCCTTCTATTTTAAATGATATTCTTGCTGGATAGAGTATTCTAGGTAGCATATTTTTTCCTTTTAGCACTTTCAATATCTCTTGCCATTCCCTCCTGGCCTGTAGTGTTTCTGTAGAGAAATCAGCTGATATTCTTATGGGGATTCCCTTGTAGGTAACATTCTGTTTTTCTCTTGCTGCCTTTAGGATCCTCTCTTTATCACTAACTTTTGCCATTTTTATTATGATGTGTCTTGGTGTGGGTCTGTTTGGGTTCAGTTTGTTTGGGGCCCTCTGTGCTTCCTGTATCTTGAACCCAGTATCCTTTAGATTTGGGAAGTTTCCAGTGATAATTTCTTCAAATATATTTTCCATCCCCTTATCTTTTTCTACTCCTTCTGGAATTCCTATTATGCGTAGATTGACCCGCTTTATATTATCCCATAGGTCTCTTATATTGCTTTCCAGTTTTTGGATTCGGTTTTCTGTCTGTTGACCGGATTGAGTGATTTCCATTATTCTATCTTCCATATCACTGATTCGTTCTGCATTATTCATTCTGGTTTTTACTGCCCTTTGTTCAGTTTGCATCTCTGCCAATGAATGTTCTAGTTTTTCTTGGCTCCTCCTTATATTTTCTAGTTCCTTTCTGAGGGTATCTGCATTACTGTTCATATCTTCTGTTAATTCCTTCAGTATTTTACTATTTCTCTTTTGAACTCCAGGTCTGTCAGACTGCCGAGATCTTTTTCATTGTTGACTGTTTTAGGTGAGTTCTCCTGTTGGTTTGACTGGGGGTGGTTTCTCAGCTTCTTCATCTTGCTTGTTGTTTTCTTTCTCCTGAGGGAGTTGTACTCTCCGTGATCGGGCAGTGTTTGCCTTGTCACTGCCGTGGAATATTTCCTGAGGGCTGGCGTTGTTGGTCAATCTTTTTTGAGGCAGTGTGGCTTTTCTGGAGTGTTGATGGGGCTAACAGGGTCTCTTTGAAGCAAAGGAGGACTTCCTGAGGGCAGACAGGACTGGGAGGTCCACACCACGATGGTAGCAGATTTCACTTGGTCATGCAGAGCTTGCTCTGGTGTTTTTAGGCTGTGGGTTTCTTGCAGGGGGTTGGCGGTGTTGGGCAGCTGTTCCTCAGGAGTGCAGCACCCCCTGGGGGCTGGAGCAGCTATCTGGGTCACTGAGAACCTAAGGGGCTCTTCCCTAGGGCAGCCCAACTCAGAAGGATGGCCTGCGAATGTAGGCGGATCTTTTCACAGTCTGGCCAAGCTTGTTGCAGCTTTTCTGGGCTGCAGGGGCTCTTCTCGGGGGCTGGTGGTGCTGAGCAGCTATTCCGCAGGATTGGGGCACCCCCTGGGGGTTTGGGCGGGTAGCAGGGCCACTGGAAACCCAAGAGGCTCCTCCCCAGGGCAGCCCGACTCAGAAAGACCGTCTGAGATCTTTTCCTGACTTGGCTGAGCTTGTTGCAGCTTTTCTGGGCTGCAGGGGGTCCCACCTGGAGCTGGCAGTCCTATGCAGCTGATCCACTAGGGCACCCCCTGGGGGCTAGGGCAGGTAGCAGGGCCATTGGAAACCAAAGAGGCTCCTCCCCAGGGGAGCCTGACCCAGAAAAACCGTCCAGGAATTAGGCAGATCTATTCACTGCCTGGCTAGGCTTGTTCTAGCTTTTCTGGGCTGCCGGCATTTTCTCAAGGGCTGTTGGTGTTTGGTGTTACTCTGCGGAATTGTAGCCCCTCCAAAGGGCAAGCAGGCCTGTGCAGGGACAGCCCCTGTGGTGGTAGGCTTCAGGCAATTGTTGAGGCCAGCCCTCCTGGATGGCAGGCAGCCCCAGGTCCGGTGACAGTGTAGGGGGTGGCAGGGGTGGGGGGAGGGGATGCACTAAGAAGCACAGCTTTCAGCTAGCTAGTGGGCCTGTAAGCTTGCTGTCGTGTGGGGGGTATTCTATGGGGACCCACCCCTTCTTCTCTCCCCTCTCCAGCATGGGCGCAGACCAGGCTCTTCTCCCAGGTTCCCTCTGATGCAGCTTTCCACTTACCTGCCCCTAGAGTATTGCTCCCTTCCTCTGCGACAACTTTGTTTTCTAGTCTCCCAGGCAGTCTCTGCCCCGTCAAATGGTTTCTAGACCTCCCAAGCAGTTTCCGCTCTGCCCCACCCCCCCAGCCCAGGGCCGAACCTCTGGAGCCTAGGTCTCGGTGCCCAGCCCCCACCCAGGCATCTCAGTTTTTGTTGACTGTGCCCATAGTTCAGATGGTCCGTTCAGTTCTTGATCGGCTTTTCCATACTCCAACTTACTGCTACACTCTTCTCTGCATCTGGAGATTCCTCCGGTTCGTTTGATCTTTCCCCCATGTAGGTGACATTCCAGGGTTCGGGATCTCTTTCTCCTTCGCAGTTCCCTTTTGGGAGCGCCCATCCCGCTCGGATTCACCTTCTCTCACTCTCCTCTTTTCTCCCATTCTGCCCCATAATGTCACGAACTTCTTGCCATTATTGGAGTTTAGGTTCTTCTGCCAGCGATTGGTTGCTGTTCTGTGCGAGTCATTTATTCTGTAGATATGCTTTTTTTTGTTGTGTTTGTGGGAGAGGGCGAGCGTGTCCCCCTACTCCTCCACCATCTTGTCCTCAGGCCTTTCTTAAAAAAGAAGAAAAATCTCAAATCAACAACTGAACCTACCACATAAAGGAATTAGAAAGGAAGAATAAAAAAAACCCCAAAGTCAATAGAAGGAAAGAAATTATAAAGATCAGAGAGGATTCAATAAAATAGAATTCAATAAACAGTAGAAAAAAAAATTATAAAAACCAAGAGCTGGCTCTTTTGAAAGGGTAAGCAAAATTGACACACCTCTGGCCAGACTCACCAAGAAGAAGAGCAAAAGAAACAAAATGAGCAAAATTTTAAAAAATGAAAAATGGGACATCTCAATGGATACTTCAGAAATACAAAAAAAAAAAAAAAAAAAAAACCATGAGAACACTATGAACAATTATATGCCAACAAATTTGGCAACTTAGTAGAAATGGAAAACTTTCTAGAGACATATAGCCTGCCAAAACTGAATCAAGAAGAAATAGATCAATTGAACAGACCAATCAGTAGAAATGATGTTGAATATAGAATAAAAACACTCCCTACTAATAAAAGTCTGGTACCATGGCTTAACAGGAAAGTTCTACCAAACATACAAAGATTTACTCATGCCCATCCTTCTTAAACTTTTTGAAAAGGTTTAAGAAGGAGGAATACTCTTAAAGACATTTTATAAAGCCACCATCATTCTAATATAAAACCAGGAAAAGACACTACCAAAAAAGAAAATTAAAGGCCAATGTCTTTGATGAATATAGACACAAAAACTCTCAACAAAATTTTAGACAACTGATTCCAACAACACATAAAAAAAGATCATACACCACGACCAAGTGGATTCATTCCACGTTCTCAAGACTGGTTCAACACACACAAAGCAGTCAACGTCATAGACCACATTAACAAGGTAAGTCAATAATCATATGATGACCTCAATAAATGAAGAAAATGCAATTGACAAAATCCAATACCCATTCACCATTCATGAAAAAAAAATACCAAATTGAATACAGATGGTACACGCCCTAACATAATAAAAGCCATTTATGACAAAACCACAGCCAATATCATACTCAATGGAGGAAACAACCTAAGTGTCCGTCGAGAGATGAATGGGTGAAGAAGAAGTGGTATATATACACAACAGAATACTACTCAGCCAGCCATAAAAAATGAAATAATGACATTTGCAGCAACATGGATGGAGCTATAGACTCTCATACTATAAAGTAAGTCAGAAAAAGAAAAATAAATACCATGTGATATCGCTTATTATTGGAAACTAATATATGGCATAAATGAAACTTTCCACAGAAAAGAAACTCACAGACTTGGAGAACAGACTTGTGGTTGCCAAGGTGGAGGGGAAGGGAGTGGGATGAATGTGGAGTCTGGGGTTAATAGATGCAAACTATTGCATTTGGAGTGGATAAGCAGTGAGATCCTGCTGTATAGCACAGGAAACTATACCTAGTCACTTGTAATGGAACATGATGGAGGATAATGTGAGGAAAAAGAATATATATTATATATATGTATATATTTATGTGTGTGTGTGAGACTGGATCACTTTGCTGTACAGTAGAAAATTGACAAAACACTGTAAACCAGTTATAACAGAAAAAATAAAAATCATAAAAAAAACAAACATGCATACACAAAAATACTCAATGAAGCAAAGCTGAAAGCCTTCCTGCTAAAAGCTGGAACAAGACAAGATACCCACTCTCATAACTTTTATTAAACATAGTACTGGAATTCCTAGCCATGGCAGTGAGACAAACAAAAGAAAAGTTATCCAAGTTGGAAGGAGAGTGGAAAAATTGTCACTATATGCAGATGACATGATTGTATATATAGAAAACCCTAAGGACTCCACACAAAAACTACTCGATTTGATCTATGAATTCAGGAAACTATTAGGATACAATATTAACATTCATAAATTGATTGCATTTCTCTATACTAACAATGAAATATTAGAAAATGAATATAAAAATGCAATAGCATTTAAATTCATAACCCAAATAATTAAATACCTTGGAATAAAGCTGACCAAGGAGGTGAAAGACTTACATGCTGAGAAATATCAAATTTTATCAAGGAATTTAATAAATGGATTTAAATAAATGGAAAGATATTCCATGCTTCTTGTTTGGAAGAATTAATACCATCAAAATGACCATACTACCCAAAGCAACCTACTGATTTAATGTTATCCCTATCAAATTACCCATGACATTTTTCACAGAACTAGAACAAACAATCCAAAAATTTATATGGAACCATAAAAGACCAAGTATTGACAAAGAAATCCTGAGGGGAAAAAAAAACCAAGGAGGATGCATAACTGTCAGACTTCAGACAGTATTACAAAGCTACAGTTATCAAGACAATGTGGTACTGATAGCAAAACATCATACAGACTGATAGAACAGGATAGAGAACCCAGAAATAAACCCAGACATCTATGGTCAATGAAACTTTGACAAAGGAGGCAAGAATATAAAATGGGAAAAAGACAGACTTTTTAGCAAGTGATGCTGGAAAAACTGGACACCTGACTGCAAATCAATGAAATTAGAACACACCCTCATACCATACAGAAAATAAACTCAAAATGGCTTAAAGATTTAAACATAAGACAAAACATCATAAACCTAGAAGAGAACATCAGCAAAACATTCTCTGACAGCAACCATAAAAATATTGTCTTATATCAGTCTCCCAATGCAACAGAAATAAAAAATAAATAAATAAACCAATTGGACCAATGAAACCTAGAAGCTTTTGTACATCAAAGGAAATCATAAAAAAAGAAACAAAAAGACAACCTATGGAATGGGAGAAAATAGTTTCAAATAATGCAATTGACAAGGGATTAATCTCCAAAATATACAAACAACTTATACAACATAACAGAAAAAAAAGCCCTAACAACACAATTGAAAAATGGTCAGAAGACCTAAATAGACATTTCTCTAAAGAAGACATGTGGATGGATGGCCAACATGCACATGAAAATATGTTCAACATCCCTGATTATTAGAGAAATAGAAATCAAATATACAATGAGGTACCACCTCACACTGGTCAGAATGGCTGTCATTAATAAGTCTACAAATACCAAATGCTGGATATGGTGTGGAGAAAAGCTAACCCTTCTACACTGTTGGTGGAAATGTTGATTGGTAAAACCACTGTGGAAAACAGTATGGAGGTACCTCAGAAGACTAAATATAGAACTACCATATGATCTAGCAAATATCTGAACATGTATCCAGAAAAAAAACGTTCATTCAAAAAGATACATGCAGGAGTTCCTGTTGTGGCACAGTGGTTAATGACTCCAACTAGGAACCATGAGGTTTCAGGTTCAATCCCTGACCTTGCTCAGTGGGTTAAGGATCCAGCTTTGCCATGAGCTGTGGTGTGGGTCACAGACGTGGCTCAGATCCTGTGTTGCTGTGGCTATGGCATAGGCCAGCAGCTACAGCTCTGATTGGACCCCTAGCCTGGGAACCTCCATATGCCATGAGATGCAGTCCTAGAAAGACCGAAAAAATAAAAAAATTAAAAATAATAAACATAAAAAGTTACATGCACCTGTATGTTCATAGCAGCACTATTCACAATAGCCAAGACATTGAAACAACTTATATGTCCATTGACAGATGAATGGATTAAGATATGGTACACATACACAATGGAACATTACTCGCAATAAGGAAAGAACAAAATAATGCCATTGCAACAATCTGGATGGACCTAGAGATTCTCATACTAAGCGAAGTAAGTCAGAAAGAGAAAGACAAATACCATGTGACCTCACTTACAAGTGGAATCTAAAATATGGCAGAAATGAACCTATCCACAGAACAGAAACAAACTCATATACATGGAGAACACACTTGTGGTTGCCAAGGAGGAGGTAGTGGGTGTGAGTCTGGGAGTTTGGGGTTATTAGATGCAGACTACTGCATTTGGAGTTGATAAGCAATGAGGTCCTGCTATATAGCATAGGGAACTATCCAATCACTTGTGATGGAACGTGATGTAAGATAATATTAGAAGAAGAATGTGTGTGTGTGTGTATATGTTTGTGTGTGTGTGTGTGTGTGTGAGTATACCCATATATGTATAACTGGGTCACTTTGCTGTACTGTGGAAATTGACATAACATTGTGTGTGTGAGTATACAGATATATATGTATGTATAACTGGGTCACTTTGCTGTACAGTGGAAATTGACATAATGTTGTAAATCAATTATAATAAAAAATAAATAAAAAATCATTTGGCCTTAGGTAAATGGGTTTATTTCTAGGTTCTCATTTCTAGTCCATCCATGAATATGCTTACCCTTATACCATTACCACCCTATTTTGATAACAATGTCTTTGTATCAAGGTTTAAAATCAAGAAATGTAAATTCTGTGTGTGTGTGTGTGTGTGCATATCATTGTGTGTGTTTGTCTTTAGCATTTTTAGGTATAATTGATACACAAATTTTTTTAACACATTTAGTTTATTATCCTGATGAATTTGGACTTAAGCATATATATCACAACACTTCAAGGTAGCAAATATATCAATCACATCGAAAAAACTATTCTTTTTTTTGTGGGTGGTTGGGGTTTGTTTATTTTTTGGAAGAAAAAGTAATATGAGATCTATCTTCTTAATGTATTTTGAAGTGAACAATACTTATCATTAACTATAGGAACTATGTCATGCAGTACAACTCTAGAACTTACTCAACTTGCATAAGAGAAAATTTACCATTGAAAAATAATTTCCAATTTCCCCCTTTCCCAACCAGCTACTACTATATTCTCTACTCTTACGAGATTGACTGTTTTAGATTCCTCAGATAAGTTGAATCATTCAGTATTTGTCCTTTTGTTATTGGCTTATGTCACTTAACATGGGACTTTAAGGTTCATTCATGTTGTTCTAAATGGCAAATTTTCCCCTTTTTTGAAGTATGACTAATATTCCAAGGTGTATATATAACATATTGTCTTTATATATTCATTTGTAAATTTACATTGTCCAATACTCACAATGTTTTAACTATTAAGGTCCATTTGCATTTCCATATGAATTTTAGCATCAGCTTTTTCATATCTGCAAAAATGAAATTTGGAATTTTGATAGACATTCTATTGAATCTCTAAATCAATTTAGGTGGCATTGCCATCTCAACAATATTGTCTTCTATTCCATGAATAAAGGATATTGTTCCATTTATTTAGGTATTATTTAATTTTGTTCAGCAATGATTTTTAGCTTTCACCATAAGTTTTTTACTCCTTGGTTAAATTTATTCATATGTTTTTGATTCATTTGGATGCTATTGCAAATGAATCATTTTATTAATTTATTTTTATATTGTTCATTGCTGGCATATAATTACTGTAATATGATGTTAGGTTTGATTTACCAGTATTTTGTTAAAGATTTTTGCTTTTCTATGGACAAGTAATATTGGGGTATAATCTTTTCTTGCAATTTTTGTCAGGCCTTGGTGTCAGGGAAATATTGGCCTCATAGAGTACATTAGGAAGTGTTCTATTTTTAAGAGCTTGAGAAATGCTGAAATTAATTCTTTTTGAATATTTTGTACATATGACCAGTTGACGCCATCTAGTCATGAACTTTTCTTGGTTGAGAGTCTTCTATATATGTCTATGTAATCTAATTAGTTTACTTTTTATTTTATTTTGAAAAAAAATTTATTATTTCCCCAATACATTTTTTTTCTACTGTTCAGCATGGTGATCCAGTTACACATACCTGTATACATTCTTTTTTTTCCCATTATCATGCTCCATCATAAGTGACTAGACATAGTTCCCAGTGCTACACATCAGGATCTCATTGCTAATCCATTCTGAAAGCAATAGTTTGCATTCATTAACCCCAAGCTCCCCATAAATACCACTCCCTCCCCCTCCCCCTTGGCAACTATAAATCAATTCTCCAAGTCCATGAGTTTCTTTTCTGTGAAAAGGTTCATTTGTGCCATATATTAGATACCAGATATAGGTGATACCATATGGTAATTGTTTTTCTCTTTCTGACTTACTTCAGTCAGGATGAGAGTCCCTAGTTCCATCCATGTTTCTGCAAATGGCATTATTTTGCTCTTTTTTATGGCTTAGCAGTATTCCATTGTGTATAGATAACACATCTTCCTAATCCAATTATTTGTTTGTGGACATTTGGGTTGTTTCCATATCTTGGCTATTGTGAATAGTGCTGCAATGAACATTTGGGTCCACATGTCTTTTTCAAGCAAGGTTTTGTCTGGATATATGCCCAAGAGTAGGATTGCTGGGTCATATGGAGTTCTATATTTAGTTTTCTAAGGTACCTCCATACTGTTCTCCATAGTGGTTCTACCAGCTTACATTCCCACCAACAGTGCAGGTGGGTTCCCTTTTCTCCACATTCCCTCTAGCATTTGTTATTCAGGGATGGGTGTCTGACTGGTGTCTGACTGACAAAAAACACAGCAATATTTATTCAGATCCACTTTCTAGTATATTGACAATAAAAATAAAAATAAACATGGTGTCTTGTCTTACATTTAAGTCTTTAAGCCATTTTGAGTTTATTTTTATGCATGGCATGATGGTGTGTTCAAGTTTCACTGATATGAAACCAGGTTTCCAGGCAATACTTCCTGAAAAGACTATCTTTTTCCCATTTTGAGTTCTTGCCTCCCTTGTCAAAGATTAATTGACCATAGGTGTCTGGGTTTATTTCTGGGTTCTCTATTCTGTTCCATTGGTCTGTATGTGTGTTTTGATACCAGTACTGCAGTGTCTTGATGACTGTGGCTTTGTAATATTGCTTGAAGTCTGGAAGAGTTATGCCCCCTGCTTGGTTTTTGTTCCTCAGGATTGCTTTGGCAATTCTGGGTCTTTTGTGGTTCCATATAAATGTTTGGATTGTTTGTTCTAGTTCTGTGAAAAATGTCATGGGTAATTTGATAGGGATTGCACTGCATCTATAGATTGCTTTGGGTAGTATGGCCATTTTTACAATATTAATTTTTCCAATCCATGAACGTGGAATATCTATCCATTTCTTTACATCTTCTTTAATTTCCTTGATTAATATTTTATAGTTCTTGGCATATAAGACTTTACCTCCTTGGTCAGGTGTATTCCCAGGTATTTGATTTTTGGGGGTGCAATTTTAAAGGGTACTGTATTTTTGTATTCCTTTTCTAATATTTCATTGTTAGTATACAGAAATGCAACTGATTTCTGAATATTAATCTTATATCTTGCTATTTTGCTGAATTTGTTGATCAGTTCAAGTAGTTTTGGGGTTGAGTCCTTAGGGTTTTCTATGTATACTATCATGTCGTCTGCATACAGTGACAGTTTTATCTCTTCTCTTCCTATATGGATGCCTTTTATTTCTTCTGTTTGTCTGATTTCTGTGGTGAGGATTTCCAATTCTATGTTGAATAACAGTGGTTAGAGTGGGCATCCTTGTCTTGTTCCAGATTTTAGTAGGAAGGCTTTCAGCTTTTCTCCATGAGTATTATATTTGCTGTGGGTTTGTCATAAATGGCTTTTCTTATGTTAAGGTATGTTCCCTCTATACCCACTTTAGTAAGAGTTTGTATCATGAATGGATGTTGGACTTTGTCAAAAGATTTCTCTGCATCTATTGAGATATTCATGTGGTTTTGACTTTTCTTTTGTTAATGTGGTGTATGACATTGATCGATTTGCATATGTTGAACCATCCTGTGTGCCTGGGATGAATCCAACCTGGTCATGTTGTATGATATTTTTCATATATTGTTGGATTCAGATGGCTAAAATTTTGTTGAGAATTTTTGCATCTATATTCATCAAATATATTGGCATATAGTTTTCTTTTTTGGTGGTATCTTTGGTTTTGGAATTATGGTGAGGATGGCATCATAGAATGTCTTTGGGAGTGTTCCTTCTTCTTCAACCTTCTGGAAAAAATTAAGCAGGATGGGTATAATTTCCTCTTTGAATGTTTGGTGGAATTTCCCTCTGAAGACATCTAGTCCTGGACTTTTATTTGTAGGGAGTGTGTTTATATGTATTCAATTTCATTTTGAGTGATCAGTATGTTCAGTGGATGTATCTCTTCTTGATTCAGTTTTGGCAGGCTGCAAGTCTCTAGAAAGTTTTCTATTTGTTCTAGGTCATCAAATTTATTGGCATATAATGGTTGATAGCATTCTCATGGTTTTTTGTATTTCCATAGTATCCTTTTTGACTACTTTTTCATTTCTTACTTTATTTGGATTCTTTTTCTTCTCTTCTTGGCGAGTCTAGCCAGAGGTATGTCAATTTTGTTTACCTTTTCAAAGAACCAGCTCTTGGTTTTATTGATTTTTTTTCAATTTTTTTAATCTCTATTTTATTGATTTCCTCTTTGATCTTTATGATTTCCTTCCTTCTGCTTACTTTAGGTTTTGTTTGTTGTTCTTTTTCTAATTCATTAAGGTGGTGGGTTACGTTGTTAGAGATTTTGCTTCTTTTTTGAGGAAGGCATGTATTGCTATGAATTTCCCTCTAAGCACTGCTTTTGTGGCATCCCTCAGATTCTGAGTAGTTGTGTCTTCATTAACGTTTGTCTTGAGGAATTTTTTAATTTCCTTCTTGATTCCTCATTGACCCATTGGTTTTTTAGTAGCATGTTTTTAGTCTCCATGTAGTAGGTTCTTCTCATTTCTTTTACTGTGGTTGATTTCTAGTTTAATGCCATTGTGGCCAGAAAAGATATTTGAAATAATTTCTATACTCTTAAATTTGTTGAAGTTAGAATTATACCCCAATATGTGATCAATTCTTGAGAATGTTCCATGTGCACTTGAGAAGAATGTGTATTCTGATTTTTATGAATGTAATGTCCTGAAAATGTCAATTAAATCTAACTTTTCTATTGTGTCCTTTAGGATCTCTGTTGCCTTATTGATTTTCTGTCTAGAGGATCTCTCCATTGATGTTACTGGAGTGTTAAACTTTCCTACTATGATTGTATTCCCATCAATTTCTCCTTTTATGTCTGTTAGTATTTGTTGGATGTATCTGGGTGCTCCTATATTAGGGGCATATATATTGACAATGGTAATATCCTCTTCTTGAATGGATCCTTTAACCATTAAATAGTGACCTTTGTCTTTCTTTATGGCCTTTGTTTTAAAGTCTATTTTGTCTGATATGAGTATTGCTTCTATTGCTTTCCAGTCTTGTCCATTGGCATGGATTATCTTTTCCCATCCCCTCACTTTCTATCTATAAGTGTCCTTTGCCCTAAGGTGAGTGGCTTGTAGACAGCGCTTTGAAGCTTTTTGTGTTTTTATCCAATCTGTCACTCCGTGTCTTTTGATTGAAACATTAATTCCATTGATATTTGGTGACTATCGATAGATATGTATTTATTACCATTTTAAACCTTGTTTTCCAGTTGATTCTATGTGTCTCTTCTTTTCTTTTTTGTTGGTTGGATGGTTTCCATTTATTTTATGCTTGAGTACTTTTCTTTTCCATTTTTGTGATTGTAATGTTTGGTTTTGATTTGTGCTTGCCCTGTTTTTTAAGTATGTTAACCCCTTCCTACATCTGCTTGCTTAACCTGATAGTCATATAGGCTCAAACACATCATTAAAATGAAAAAAGGATCTGCATTTTCTTACTTTCCTTCCCCACATTGTATGATTTTGATGTCTTTTTAAAAAAAAGACAGCTTCATGTTTAGATCTGTATGGTAGCTTATTTAAGTGACTGCATTCCAATTGTGGTTTCCTCCATGCTAATTCTTCTTTTTTTCTTTTTCTTTTTTTAATTTAGAGAAGCCCTTTCTGTATTTCTTTTAGAATGGGTTTTGTATTTCTGTACTCTTTTAGCTTTTGTTTGTTGGAGAAATTCTTTATTTCTCCTTCTATTTTAAATGACATTCTTACTGGGTAGAGTATTCTAGGTTGCAAATTTTTTCCATTCAGCACTTTATGTATACCTTGCAACTCCTTTCTGGCCCATAGTGTTTCTGTAGAGAAATCAGCTGTTAGCCTTATGGGGTTTCCCTTATAATTAACACTTTGCTTTTATCTTGCTGCCTTTAGAATCCTCTCTTCAACATTTGCCATTTTTATTATAATATGTCTTGGTGTGAGCCTGTTTGGGTTCAACTTGTTTGGGGCCCTCTGTGCTTCCTGTATCTTATTATCAGTATCCATTAGTTTTGGAAAGTTTTCAGCCGTAATTTCTTCAAATACATTTTTAATCCCCTTTTCTTTTTCTTTTCCTTCCGTAATACCTATTGTGTGTAGATTGGCCACTTTCTATTATCCCATAGGTCTTTTATATTGCTTTCATGTTTTTACATTTGGTTTTCTGTCTGCTGTCGTGATTGGGTGATTTCCATTATTCTATCTTCCGTGAATCTAATTCATTCCCCTGCATTATTCATTCTGGTCTATTGCCTTTAGCTCAGTTTGTATCTCTGCAAAATAATTTTCTAGTTGTTCTTGGCTCCTTATATTTTCTAGTTCTTTTATGAGGGAATTTTCATTACTGTTCATATCCTGTGTTATTTCCTTCAGTATCTTCACTATCTCCCTTTTGAATTCAATGTCTGTCAGACTGCAGGGGTCTGTTTCATTGTTGATTGCTTTAGGTGAATTCTCCTATTGCTTTAACTAGGAATGGTTTCTGAGCATCTTCATCTTGCTTGTGCTTTTCTTTTTCAGTGAGTTTGGGGAAGCCAAACTGTAGTCTTGTAGGCCTATTTCTATGCAGGAATGCCCATTTTTATTTTGGGGGGAAGTTACTACTTATTTTTGGTTTGGGAGTTTGAATATTTGCTGTCTCTTTCTTCAGTGTCAGCAGGCTGTTATTCCCAGGATGCTCAGTGTGTTTTCAGGGAGAAAGAGGCAATGGGTAGGGCCAGCAGTCAGTGTCTGGTTGTTGGGCTCTCAACAGCTGAAAGGTCCTACAGGATGGTGACAGAGGCTACTCCTAGTTGCAGGGCCCTGGGAATTGGTAATAAGCTTTAGGCAGATCTTCAAAGTGACCAAATTTGGCAGAAGCAGCAGCAAGGTGCATGAGTTACCAGGGGAGTGAGAGCAACAACAGCTTGTGTTTGATTGCAATGCCCTCCTCTGAGGTGATTGGAACCTCAGGCGGTGCCTGTTCAGGGACCCCTAGTCGTAGTTGGCCATTATCATCTCCAGAGTCAGTGATAACTGTGGTGGTTTGCCCCCACCACCTGGAGACCATGCATTTAGCAACCCATCTCACTTAGCCCACATAGGAGGTGTTGTACAGGATTTTCCTAGATTCAGGATCCTGGGAAGTGAC
This sequence comes from Phacochoerus africanus, assembly GCF_016906955.1. NCBI lineage: Eukaryota > Metazoa > Chordata > Mammalia > Artiodactyla > Suidae > Phacochoerus > Phacochoerus africanus. The sequence goes on from NC_062560.1 coordinate 55,806,610, forward strand.
AGAGATCAGGCATGTGGGTACTGCCTGCAACGTTTGGCAGTGGCAGCAGCTGTGTGGGTGTGTTCCCAGTGGTGGGAGGACACCAGCAGTTGGTGTTCAGTCACAATGCCCTCTTCTGTGGTGCCCTTGAAGTGAATGGGACTGCAAGTGGTGTCTGTTCACAGACCCCTAGTTGTGGTGAGCCACTCCCATCTCTGTAGCCAGAGATAACTGTGGTGGTTTTCCCCTGCTGCCTGCAGGCCACGAAAGAAGTACCCTGTACCGCTTAGCCCATGAAGGAGGTGCTGTACCAGCTGCTCCTAGTTGTATGGTCTTGGGAGGGGACAGTGACCAAGTGTCTTGGCACTGCCCAGAGATTTGGCAGTGGCAGGTGGAGGGTGGGTGTGTTCCCAGGGGAGTGAGAGCAACAGCATATGGTGCTTGATTGCAGTGCCATCTATTTTCTTTTTTTCCAACCCCTGAGGTGACTGGGGTTGCAGGTGGAGCCCACACACAGGCCCCCAGTGGTGGAAAGCCAAGCCTCCCTCTGGCCTCTGAGATGACTGCCAAGGTCTGTTCTGCCACCTGTAGATCATGCAAGAGGCACCACGTTGCACTTATCCCCCTGATGCCCTTAGCCTACACAAGAGGTACCAGGCCATCTGTAGCCTACACAAGGAATGTCCAATCTCCCCTAAAGGAGCAAGAGGCTTCTCACTGCCTGCAGCCTGCTCCAGAGCCGCCCCACCCTCTGGCATGTGAACACTCTTGTGCAGGGAGTTTCCTATGGCTGTCTGCCCCTCACCCTCTCCAACAATGGTGCTGGGCCTCTCCTTTGGGTCCAGGCCTTCTCCTGGGGTCCCTCTGCTGTGGTGCTCCCCTCCTCAGCCCATGGCATACCACTCCTGCCAGTGGTGCACTGCTCCTTAGCTCCTCAGGCTGTCCCCACACAGCCAGCCCCAGTCCCCTCCCTGGGGTAGATCTCCAGAGCCTGAGTCTCAGCATCCAGCCCCTGCCCAAGCATCTCAGGCCATGGTGTCCGGGATGGTGGTTTAGATGATATCTGCAGCTCTCACTCTGCTTTGCTGTTCTCAGTCAAGCTGCTCTGCTTTTCTCAGAGACTTTGAGGTCCTGCTGACTTGGCCAATCTTTCTATCAGTTAGGTGGCTTCACAGGATGTGGGTTCCTTTTCTCCTTCACTGCTCCCTCTTGGGAATGCTGGTGCCATCCTGATTCCTTCTCTCTCTCTCTTTTTTCTTTTATTCTACTCAGTTATATCAAGAGTTTCTTGCCCTTTTTGAAGGTTTAAGGTCTTCTGCCAGCATTCAGTTAATGTTCTGTGTGGGTCATTTTACATGTAGATGTGTTTTTTTGATGTCTTTGTGGGAGAAGTTGAACATGATCTCTTACTCCCATGCCGTCTTTCTTCTCCCCCCCAATTAGTTTATAATGTTGTTCAAGCCCTCTGTTTCCTTAATAATCTTCTCTCTGGTTGTATTTCCATTATTAGAGCATTAAAATCTCTAATTATTACTGTACAACTGTATATTTCTCCCTTCATTTATGTAAATGTTTGGTTCATATATTTTGAAGCTCTTTTATTGGTACATATATATTTATAAGTGTATAATTACTCTTATCAGTGTATAATATCCATCTTTGTCTCTTGTAATATGCTTCCACCTAAAGTCTATTTTGTTTAGGAGTACTATACTCATTACACCTATATTTTGGTTATTATTTACATAAAATATATTTTTCTGTCCCTTTACTGTCACCCTATTCCTGTCTTTGGATCTAAGGTGAATCTCCTGCAGTAAACATGTAGCTGCATCATGTCTTTTTATCCAATATGTCTGTCTCAGCCTTTTGATTAAATAGTTTAAACCATTTGCAACTAAAATTAGTCACTAATAAGGAAGTATTACTTTTATCATTTTTGCTTTTTTTCTCTCTATGTATGTTATACCTTCTTGTCCTGCATTTCCTCCATCCTTTCTACCCTCCTTTTGTTTAATCGAGATTTTGAGGTGGATCACTATGATCCACTTCTCACTTCCTCCTTTGTATTTTTTAGATGTTATTAGTGATTGCCACATATATTAAAATTAATATTTTAAATTGATAACAGCTGACATCTGCTTAGCTCTAATAGCATACAAAAACTTTAGTTCTATACATCTATGCCTCCTCTTTATATTATTGTTGACACAAGTTATACCTTTATATATATTTTGTACCCAATGTCTTAGGTTTATAATTATTATTATGCTTTTTTCTTTTAAATATGTAGGAAATAAATGGTGCAGATTCAAACAAAAATTGAAATAAGACTGGCTTTGGAGTTCAGTTGTGGCTCAGTGTGTTGAGAACACAACATTTTCTCTGTGAGGATGAGGGTTTGATCCCCGGCTTTGTTCAGTGGGTTAAGATTTTGTGTTGCCATGGCTGTGGTTTAGGCCTCAGCTGAAGCTCTGATTTGGCCCCTATCCAAGGAACTTCAATATGGTGCAGCTGCGGCTATAAAAAAAAAGAAAAAGTAAAAACAAAAAAAAATACTGCATTTTACATTTACCTATGTGGTAACTTTGCTGAATATTATTTCTTCATATGGCTTCAACCTACTATCTTCTTTTTATTTCAAAGTGAAAAATGCTATCATTCCTTTTAGGACACTCTAGTCTACTGGAAACAAATACCTTTAGGTTTCGTTTATCTGGGACATCTTAATTTCTCCTTCATTTTTGAAGGATGGTTTTGCCAGATGATTTTCTGAGGATAGTCTTTTTTCTTTCTTTCATCACTTTAAATATGCCATCTTACTATCTTCTAGACTCCTTGTTTTCTGATTAGCTACTAATATTACTAAGAACCCTGTATGTGAGAAGTTGCAGCTCTCTTGTTACTTCCAAGATTCTCTTTATCTTTCATAAGTTGGATTATGTGCTTGGTGTGGATCTCTTTGAGCTCATCATTCTTAGAGTTGTCAGCCTTCTTGGATGGGTAGATTAATATATTTCATAAAATTAGGGTAAATTTCAGCCAGCATTTATGCATATATTCTTTCTACCCTTCTCTCTCTCTCTTCTTCATCTGAGATTTTCATAATGTGTATGTTGGTATGTTTGATGAAGTTACACAGTTCCCATAATTTCTCTTCAAGTTCTTTATTCTTTTTTCTTTCTGGTTCTCAGAATCAATGAATTTAATTTCCCTGTCTTCAAGTTCTCTAATCCTTTCTTTGTCCTGCTGAAATGTGCTGATAAACACCTCCAGTGATTTTTTTCCTTTTAGTTGTATTTTTCAGCTCCAGACTTTTTCTTTAAAAAAAATTCTACCTCTTTTTTTTTTATTTGTAATTCCCTGATCCTTTTACTTCTTTGTGCATAACTTACCTTTAGCTCAATGAGCATATTTAAGACAGTTGATTTAAAAATCTTAAATCCTACCTCTAGACTTCCTTAAGGATGGTTTCTGTTCATTTTTCTCCAGTGAATGCACTATAATTTGTATATTATACTGTGCTAACTGTAAATCAGAAATTGTGTCTAGGGTTTGCTGTTTTTGTTTGTTGAAAGCTGAAATTGTCTCTTTATTCAATTTTCCAAACCAAAGACTATATTCCATGTAATGTTAGGTTATCAAAGTCTCTGTTACTTTAGCTTATGTTCAGCTTGAATTTCCCCAAAGATTTCCTTGAACTCCAAGATTTAAAAATAAAATAAATAAATAAATAAATAAATAAATAAATAAAACATTTATCTCAGTCTTTGCAAACTGACTCAGTACTGGGCACTCCCTTAGCAGTTACCCAGGCTGTATACAGCTCTGCCTTACCCTTTACTTTCCCCTTGTACTGAGCACAGAGATGAACCAGAGGTGAAGGCTTTTGGTCTTCTATGGTCTATTCTCAGTTTGTATTCTGCCTTTGGCATGCATGAGGATTTGAAAAATTTCCCTAATACAGAGACACTTTTGATGGCCTTAATTACACAAAGAAAGTTTTGCCTCAGCATCTCTCAGCCTGCAGGCAGTCTATAGTATATTTCAACTATAGTCTTCTTAAAAACTTGAAGTATAATTGACAACATTAGTTGCACATATACAATATAATGATTTCATATTTGTATATATTGCAAAATGATCTATGATTAAATGGATCATAGATAATATCCATTAACATTCAAATTTACAGATTTTTTCTTGTGATTAGAACTTTTAATATTTACTCTCTTAGCAACTTTCAAACAGCAGAACAATATTATTAACCCTACTCACCATGCTGCACATTATATACCTTGACTTGCTTTTATTACTCAAATGAATTTATCACATCTGTAGTTGTATAATGATCATAACAATCTGATTTCACAGGATTTCCATCCCACAGCCCAAACACATCCCCCACCCCCCAAACTGTCTCCTCCAGAGACCATAAGTTTTTCAATTTGACTTGCTTTTTTTTTTTTTTTTTTTTGTCTTTTTGCTATTTCTGGGGCCGCTCCCACAGCATATGGAGGTTCCCAGGCTAGGGGTCTAATCAGAGCTATAGTCTCTGGCCTGCACCAGAGCCACAGCAACGTGGGATCTGAGCCACGTCTGCAACCTACACCACAGCTCACGGCAATGCCAGATTATTAACCCACTGAGCAAGGCCAGGGATTGAACCCGCAACCTCATGGTTCCTAGTCGGATTCATTAACCACTGCGCCACGATGGGAACTCCTCAATTTGACTTGCTTTTTAACTGGAAGTTTGTACCTCTAGACACCCACCCATTTCACCCACCATACACCTCTGACAACAACCAATCTTTTCTCTTTATGTATAAGCTTACATTTTTAAGTAATAAGTGAGATCATATGGTATTTACCCATCACTGTGTGACTATTTCACTTAATATGATGTCATAAATGTTCTTCCACGTTGATCCAAATGGCAAGATTTCATTCATTTTATGGCTGAATATTTCATTATCTATATCTTATTTATCAATTCATCCATTAATGAACAGTAGGTCAGGTCCATATCTTGACTATTGTAAATAGTGCTGCAGTGAATATGAGGGTGCACATATATTTTCAGGTTAGGGTTTTGTTTAAGTAAATATTCAGAAGTAGAATTGCACAGTACTTCCTTTTTCAATTTTTAAAAAACATCCATAATATTTTTCATAGTTTATGTACCAATTTACATTTCCATCAACAATTAACAAGAATTCCTTTTTTTCTACTTCTTCACCAACACTTCCTATTTGTCATTTTGGTGATACATTGCAATAGATGTGAGGTGATATCTTCTTTTGGTTCTGATTTGCATTCCCTTGATAATACAATATTGAGCACCTTCATATGTACCTGTTGGCCTTTTGTGTATCTTCTTTGGAAAAATATCTATTCATATCCTCTACTTATATGTTAATGATATTGTTTTTTTAAGTATTGATTTGTTTTAGCTACTTATCAAATATGTGACTTGCAAATATTTTCTCCCATTTAGTAGGTCACTTTTTAATTTTGTTGATGATTTCCTCTCATGTGCATTTTTTTTTTAGTTTTGTTTTAGTCCCACTTGTATATTTTTGTTTCCATTGCCTTTTTTTGTGTGTGTCAAATCCAAAAGATTATTCCTAAGACTTATTTCAAGTAGCTTACAGTCAATGTTTTCTTCTAGATCTTTTCCGGCTTCAGGTCTTACATTCAAATTGTTAATCTATTTTTGAGTTAACTTTCATGAGTAGTGTAAGGCAGTGGTCCAGTTTCTTACTTATACATATGGTTGCCTACTTTTGCAGGCATTATTTATTGACTAGGTGGGCATTTACACATTATATATTCTTGGCTTTCTATTTGTTCCATTTATCTATATGTCTGTTTTATGTCAATATCATACAATTTTGATTACTAGAGCTTTGTAATATAATTTCAAATCGTGTGATGCCTCCAACTTTTTTCTTCTTTCCCACAAATTACTTTGGATATTCAGGGTCTTTTGTGGTTCCATACAAATTTTAGGATAGTTTGATTTACTTCCATGAAAAATGCCACTGGGATTTTGATAAGAATTACATTGAATCTGTAGATTGCTTTGGGTAGTATGCACATCTTAACTACAAATTTTCCTACCAACAAGCATGTTATCTATTTTCATTTAATTTCATCTTGTTCACTTTCTTTTATCATTTATCAATGTCTGGAAGTTTTCAGTGTGTGGGTCTTCTGCCTCTTTAGTTAAAATTATTCCTATATACTTTTTTCTTTTTGAGGAAATTGTAAATGGAATTATCTTAATTTCTTTCTCTGATAGTCTTTTATAAGTGTATAGAAATATAACAGATTTTTAAAATATTGATTGTGTCTTTCGCAACTTCTGTAAATTCATATGTCAGTTCTAGCGGGTTCTATGTCATCTTTAGTCTTTTCTATATATAAATTTTTCATGCTAGTTGCAAGGACTGGTAACTACATCTTGATTTCCAATTTGTATGCCTTTTATATCTTTTTTTGCCTAATTAAACTCTATAGGACTTCAAATACTATGTTGAATAAAAGTGACGAGAGTGGCATCATTATTATGTTCCTAGTTTTAGAGGAAGATCTTTCAAATTTTCATCATTAAATATGATGTGAGCTGTGGGCTTGTTATACATGGCCTTTATTATGTTGAAGTATGTCCCTCTATACCAACTTGGTTGAAAATTTTTATCATAAATAGATGTAAATGTTGTCAAAATCTTTTTATGCACTTTTGAAAGTGCATTTATTGAAATGGTCATAGGCTTTTTCTTAATTTTTTTATTACTAGATTCTTATTTTATATTTTATTTTATTTTATATTTTATTGTCTTTTGTCTTTTTAGGGCCATGCCCACAGCATATGAATGTTCCCAGGCTAGGGGTCTAATCAGAGCTGTAGCTGCCAGACTACACCACAGCCACAGTAATGCCAGATCTGAACTGAGTCTGCAACCTACACCACAGTTCATAGCATTGCCAGATCCTTAACACCCTGAGGCCAGGGATCAAACCCACAACCTCATGGTTCCTAGTTGGATTCGCTTCTGTTGCACCACAATATGTTGCACCAATATCACTATGGACCTCCTTCTTAGGATGCATTTACATTCTTATGTGTCTCTTATTTAGTTATTTCCCTTTGATTTCTTTGGTGACTCATTGGTTTTTCAGTAGCATGTTGCTTAATCTCCATATATTTGTGAATTTTCCATTTTTATTCTTGTAATTAACACAATAGGAACTCAATTTAATTTAATTTAATTTTATTTTATTTTATTTTATTTTATTTTATTTTATTTTATTTTATTTATTTTTCTTCAATTTGTTAATGTGGTATATCACATAGGTTGATTTGCAGATGTTGAACCATCTTGCATCCTTGAAATAAATTCCACTTGATCATGGCGTATGATCAGTTAGCTAACATTTTGTTGAGGATTTTTTCATCTACATTCATCAGAGATATTGGCCTGTATTTTTCTTTCCTGTGATGTCATTGTCTGCTTTTGTTTCAGGGTGATGCTGACCTCATAAAAAGAGTTTGAAAGTCCCTTTTCTGTACATTTTGGAAAGTTATTTTTAATTTTTCATTGCATATTTGGTAGAACTCACCAGTGAGGCCATCTAGGTTTAGACTTTCATTTGTTGGGAAGTTTTATGTTACTCATTCCTTCTCCTTAGTAGTAATCAGTCTGTTCAGATTTTCTATTTCTTCATAATTTAATCTCAGTGAGTTGTAAGTCTCTAGTAATTTTCCATTTTTCTCTAAATTGTCCAATTTGATTACTAATAATTGTTCAAAGCAGTTTCTTATGATCCTTTTTCATTTCTTTGGTATCAATTTTAATGTATCCTCTTTCATTTCTGATTTTATTTTTTGAGTTCTTTCCCCCCTTTTAAATCTTTTCAAAGAACCAACCATGGTCTCATTGATTTTTTTTCCCTGATGTCTTTTAAGTTTTTATTTTATTTATTTCTGCTCTGACCATTGTTATTTCCTTCTTTCTACTATCTTTGGGTCAAAATTTTAATCTTTTCTATTTCATTAAGCTGTTAATTTGGGTTGTTATTTGAGATTTTTAAAATTACTTGAGATAGGCTTTTATCACTATGGACCTCCTTCTTAGGATGCATTTACATTCTTATGTGTCTCTTATTTAGTTATTTCCCTTTGATTTCTTTGGTGACTCATTGGTTTTTCAGTAGCATGTTGCTTAATCTCCATATATTTGTGAATTTTCCATTTTTATTCTTGTAATTAATTTCCAGTTTTATACCATTGTGGTTGGAAAAACTGCTTTACATGATTTCAATATTCTTAAATATGTTAAGATCTCTTTTGTGGCCTAACATATGATCTATCCCAGAGAATGTTTCAGGTGGACTTGAGAAAAATTTATATTTCACTGCCTTTGGGTGGAATGTTCTGTCTATGTGTAAGTCCATCTGATCTAATGTGTCATTTAAGATTAATGTTTTCTTCATGAATTTCTGTGTGGATGATCTATCCATTAATATAAGTTGTGCATTAAATTTTCCTAATATTATTTTATTGCTGTCTATTTCTCTATTTCAGTCTGTTGATATGTGTTTTATGTATTTAGCTGTTCTTATGTTGGGTGCATCAATAATTACAGATGTTATATCCTCTTGTTGGATTGACCTCTTTATTATTAGGCAGTGCCCTTTTTCATCTCCTCTTATAATCTTTGTTTTAAAGTTTATTTTTTCTGGTATAAATATATCTGACCCAGCTTACTTTTCATTTCCATTCATTTTTGGATATTTTTCCATCATTTCACTTTCAGTCTGTAAGTGTCTGTACATCTGAAGTGACTTTCTTGCAGGTAACATGTAGATATGTCTTCTTTTTATCTCCTTATCTACTCTATGTCTTTTAATTGGAGAACTCAAGCCATTTACATTTAAAGCATCATATTTTTTTTTCTTTTTTGACCACCTCCCTCACATCATATGGAGTTTCGGAGCCAGGAATCAGATCTGAGCTGCAGTTTTTTTTTTGTTTTTTGTTTGTTTGTTTGTTTTGTCCTTTGTCCTTTTTTTAGGGCCACACCCATGGCATATGGAGGTTCCCAGACCAGAGTTCCAATGGAGCTGTAGCTGTGGCCTACACTAGAGCCACAGCAAGGCCAGATCTGAGCCTCTTCTGCAACCTACATCACAGCTCACAGCAGTGCCAGATCCTTAACCCACTGAGCAAGGCCAGGGATCAAACCCACAACCTCACGGTTCCTAGTTGGATTTGTTTCCACTGCACCATGACAAGAACTCCCTGAGCTGAAGTTTTGACCTACATTGCAGCTGCAGCAGTGCCAGATCCTTTAACCCCCTATGCTGGGCTGAGGATGTAACCTATGTCCTGGTGCTGCAGAGTCACCACCAACCCCATTTCACCACAGAAGGAATATCATAAGTAATTATTGATAGGCATGTACTTACTAATATTTTTTGAAAAATTTTTGGCTATTTTGTAGTTTATGTGTTCCTTTCTTTTCTCCTACCCTCTTCCTTTGTGGTTTTATGACTATTTTAAGTGGTATGCTTAGATTCTTTGTTATCTCTTGTGTATCTACTATAGGTTTTTGTTTTTGTGGTTACATTGAGGTTTACGTATAACAATTTGCATTAACAGTCTGCACTCTACTTTAAGTCGATTACAACTTAAATTTGAACAACATATTCTAAATTGCTAAATTTTTATGCCCTCCCACATTTTATATGTTTGATGTCACACTTTTCAACTTTTTATCTTGTGTGTTCTTTAACTAATTATTATAACTACAGTTATTTTATTATTTTTGTCTTTTAATCTTCATACTAGCTGTATAAGTGATTAATTCATTACCTTTACTATATATTTACTTTTACCATTGAGATTTACACTTTCATATTTTTTATTATTACTAATTAGCAATTTTTATCTTTAGCTTAAAGAAATTCTTTTTAAAATTTCTCATAATGCCATTTTAGTGGTAAGGAAGTTTTTTTTTTTTTTTTGCATGTCTGGAAAAATATCACTTTTTTATTTTTAAATTATGACTTTGTTGAGGAAAGTATTCTTGTCATGAAGCTTATTTTTTTTTTTCTTTCAGCACTCCAAATATATCATACCACTTCCTTCTGACCTACAAAGTTTCTGCTGAAAAATCTGCTGATATTCATATGGGGGTTCTATTATGTAATACAAGTTTTTCCTCTTCTTGGTGCTTTTAAGATTCTCTCCTTGTCTTTAATTTTTGACATTTTAATTATAATATGTATTGGTGTGTGCTTGGGAGATTCATCATTTTTGGAACTTTTGAGGATTCCTGGATTTGTATGTCTGTTTCATTCCCTAATTTAGGGATATTTTCCGCCATTACTTCTTCAAATAAGTTTTATGCCATTCTCTCTCTCTCCCCCTTCTGGAACTCCCATTATTTAAATGTTGATCCACTTGATATTGTCCCAGTAGTCCCTTAGGCTATCTTTGCTCTTTTCCATTCTTTCTTTTTTCTGCTCTGATTATATGACTTTCACTGCACAGTCTTCAAGTTCATTGAGCTTTTTTTCTCTTTCATTTATTCTGCAATTGGATCCCTCTAATGCATTTTTCAGTTCAGTTATTGTATTCTTCAGCTCTGTGACTTATGTTTGATACTCTCATATATTCTCTTTGTTGAAGTTCTCACTATATTAATCCATTCTTCCACTGAGTTTGTTGAGCTTTTTTAATGACCATTGTTTTGAATTCTATTAGGTAAATAATTATCTCCTTTTCATTAAGGCTTTCTGAGGTTTTATCTTGTTCTTTCATATGAAGAATATGCCTCTGTTTCTTTGTTTTGCTTGATTTTCTGTGTCAAATTATGCCATAGATGAAACTACCACCTCTCTCAGTCTTGAAGTACTAGCCTTGTGTTGGAAATGAAACTTATCATTCATCCTTGCCCTAGCTTTTGTTTATGTCTCAAGCCTTTGTGGTTTTCTAATTAGCCTGTTTTATTTTAGTGGCTTTCAATAGTTGAGGGTATGCCAAGACCTGTTAGTGTCTGAATGTGGAGAATTTCAGTCCATATCTAGATTCAAATTGATTGGAAACCAGATCCTCAGTCAGTAGCTTCTGAAGAATGCAAATGCATACAGTTCTGTGGGACTTGAAGCATATATCCCACAAGCCACCAGAGCCAGGCAATCTAGAAGTATTCCCTGGGTGGGTCTGAAAAATTAGGAGTCCAGTCTCCTTTCTTGGAGATACCAATGAACTGTAGTGAGGCTAAAGGAGAGTGCAAAGATGGTGTCCCCAGCCTACATTCCCTGAGAACACCTCCATAGTCAAGGTGTGTACCAAGCCAGATGCCTTCCCCTACAGCTGAAGCTTCAGAACAAGTAAGTAGGACTCTTTCACAGAAAGGCTTGGAGGTTTCAATCTCTGTGCAGTTCCCTGGGGCTGATGCCTGCCAACAACTGTTTCTTTTATTGGTTACAGTCCTGTGGGAATCAGGAACCAAGTCCCATGGCCACCAGAGCCAGGTGATCAAGGGTTACCCCTTAGGAAGCATCCAGAAAAACCAGGGCACCAGACATAAAAACTGGGGCACTAGACATATACAAAACTTCTCTCTGAAAGATGCTGAGCATCTGTATCAGGGCAGAGGGAGAGCATGAAGATAGTTCCTCCCTCCAACATCTTGGGAATGATTTATATTCAGCCCTTACATGCACGTTTAATAGAAAGCTTACATTGGGCTGGCAGGTAAACTAATAGGCCGCTTTCACACTAAGACTGAGCTCCTTGGACTATTGCCCCTAGGGTGGTAGCTGTTTGAGAACACTTTTGCAATTGCTTACTGTCCTGTGAGACTTACAAATGTAAACTGCAGAGGCACCAGGACCAGGCAATATATATGTGTCTTCTGGAAGCAGCCACAAAAAACAGGGCACCAGTATAGGGTATAAGCTCTGTTCTGGAAGATATCAGCAAGTTGGACTAAGGCAGAAGGAAAGTGCAAAAATTGGATCCAATAGCCTGCATTCTCTGAGAATACCTCCACAAGCTGTTATAAGTGTACCAAACCAGAAGCCTGCCCATGAACATTCAAGTAGGCCTCTTTCAGAGAAAGGCCTGGAGTATAAGTTTCAGTCTGCTGCCTGTGTAGTGATCTGGGGATTGTAGCCTGCCTAGAACTGTCTTTCCAATTTTTACAAACCCATGGAACCCAGGAAAACATGCCCCTTGTCCCTCATAATCAGGTAATCAAGGTGTGTCCCCTGGGTGGCAGCTGAAAGAAACAGGTCACCGGGTGTAAACAGGGGTACTAGATGCCTGTAGAAGCCTCCCTCTGTTAGATAGTGGTGTTATGGAGCACAGTAGTGGGAGAGTGTGAAAATGGTGCCCACTGAGAGGAGTTAGTTAGAAGGGAGTACAAACATGGTACTTACAAAGAGCGAGAGAGAGAGAAAGGAGAGAGGAATAAAAAGAAAAATTAATTTTAAAAAGAAGAAAAAAATGACACCAACCAGATTTAGCAAGGCAGAGGGAGAGAATGGAAGATGGTGTCTACAAGCTAGAGCAAAAAGATGGCACTCACTAGAGAGAAAAATTAAAAGATGATGCCTGATGGATTTATAAAGGCAGATGTAGAGCAGGAAGGAAATTCTCACCAGCTTCCATCCCCAGAAAGTATTCCAGCAGGCTCCTGCTCTTCAAACCAAAGCTTTAAAATTATCAAATGAGTTTCTCTAATATAAGGTCTGGGCAATTTTCAGAGGGCCACTTCCTGGGGCAGGTGAATCTGTGCATAAACATTTTAAGAGTCATTTCTCAGTTCACTACAGTAACATGTCTCATGGGCATGAGTTTCCAAAGTTAATGTTTTGGGGGCTAATGGATCAGGAGTTGGTCTCTTTATTTTTTTCTTTTTACAACTGCATCTGTAGCACTTGGAAGTTCCTGGGCTAGGGGTCAAATTGGAGCTGCAGCTGTAGGCCTAAGCCACAGCCATGGCAACACTGGATCCTTAACCCACTGAGCAAAGCCAGGAATTGAACCTGCATCCTCACATGTACAATGTTGAGTCCTTAACCTGCTGAACCACAACAGGAACTCCAGAATAAGAACTCTTTAATTCTCTGTTTCTTATAGTTATTGGCAAAACCACATCCTCACTATTTCAGGTCCTTAACCTACTGAGCCAAAATGGGAACTCCAGGAGTTGGTCTTAAAATTCTCCTCAGGGAGAAACTCTGGGCTTTGAGTTTTCTCCTGATTGAAAGTTGCCTCACCAGGGGTGGGGTTTAAGGGCAAGATTATTAGCCTTTACTATCTGCTTTAATGTGTTTTTTCCCCTTATTTGCCCAATGTGATTGGGTCACTTCACTAGTTTTTGTTTTTCCCCCAAGGAAACTGTTTTATATATATCTCTCTCTAATTCAGTGTGCCTCTGAGAGATGATGAGCACAGGATTTTGATACCTCTCCCTCTGTAATTAAAATCTTGAACTATAATATTTTGACCACACTTATAATTCTTTCAAATTATGCCTGCCACTATTCTAATCTAAGTTGCAAGTTAGGTAAAATAGATATGAACACTTTGCATTACTCTGTTGGGTAATAACAGTGATTACATAGAAACATGTGAAATGTCAGGAATATAGACTTGTGTTAGCAAGCAAAAGTTATATCCACATATTTCCTTTATACTTTTCAGAGCATTTGCATATTTGTTATCACATCAGACTATCATAACCACTTTGTGAGGTAATAATAACAGGCATCATTATTTCATTTTATAACTCAGGTAAAAGAAATGATGTTCTAAGTCATCAATTGTGAGTGTCAGTGATAAGAATATTATCTAGGTATGCTGCACACAAAACCTCTGCTTCCTTTATTTTTCCCAGTTTCTTTCTTTTGAGACTCACTATGGAAGAAAATAATTATTCATCTCAGTTGCCCATTCTGAATGAAGCAAGCACACCTCTCTTTTGGAGGTTTTGAAAAATACCAACTGCCAATAACTACAAGAAACAGAGAATTAAAGAGTTCTTATTCTGGAGTTCCTATTGTGGTTCAGCAGGTTAAGGACTCAACATTGTATCTGTAAGGATGCAGGTTCAATTCCTGGCCTGGCCCAGTGGGTTAAGGATCCAGTGTTGCTGAAAGCTACAGCATAGGTCACAGATGTGGCTCAGATTCTGGCATTGCCATGGCCTTTGTGTTGCTGCAGCTGCAGCTTTGATGCAACCCTCAGCCCAGAAACATCCATACACTGCACTTGAGGTCATAAAAATAATATGTACATAAATAAATAAATAAATAAATAGTTCCTATGCCAAAGCATCCAACTCATTTAGCCCTATCAGAACAACTGAATGTGTGCATATGTGTGAATGGTAGGGCCTGAATTCTTGGATAGATAAATGAGCACCTGCACTCCAGAGGACAACCAACTTCAATGTTTGATGCACTTATCATAGCAGCATGATGAAGTTGTGAGGAATATGAAAATCAGTCCAAGCACTGGATAAATAGGGTAATGGGAGAGGATAAAGAGCTACACAGGCCTTTAAAGTTTTCTCTCTCCTTGACTCTGATTGCCTCTCCTATCCCCACTAACCCCTTTGTGATTTCACTGAAGAATTGGAGCCATGGGAAAGACAGCTTAGGTGAAGGAAGAGTTGGGAGTGGCTCTGGGTAACAGTGAAATGCAAAAAGGTAAAGGATAAAGAAATGGAATATTTTAAGTTATGGCACATGAAACATTAAGGGAATTCTTGTGGTTTCTGTAAGTGAAAGAAACTGCTCATGCTAATAAAGTTTGGATACCTGTCTTACAGGAAGCTCTACAAGGAGTATGGCCTGCAGAAACCCAGGAGAACTGTCTACATATCCAGCTTCTCAGCCTGAACTTGTTTTCCTCTGTAAAGAAAATAGAATAATATAGAGAAATAGAATCAGATAGACCTAAATTCAAAGCTAGTCCTACTGCAAGTTAACTACCTGTATGATCTCAATTTGACTCACTTAGCTGAATCTTAGATTAGATAGTCATCCTCTAAGAAATGGTGAAAATGTGTCTAAACTTATTATTGTATTACATGAAAAAATAAATTTTTTTAAATGTTAAATATTGTCACTATCACCTTTGTATTACCAGTGTTAGATAATCCTCATTTATCCTTCAGCATTTTAGATTTGTTTCCAAAAGTGATTTTATCAGACAACTTAAGCATTAGTGTTTAAAAGTGGACTCTCCATTGAAATATTTCTAAAATATATTATACAATTCTAGACCTGCTTAAACAGTAAACAGAATTAAACATCTTATGGATGACCCAAGGTCATTATTAACCTCTCTCATGTCACATTACTATCATAAGATATAATGATAACCCTCAAGGACTAGGAGACTGTTAGTCATGGGAGAGGAGTGGGAGTGAGACACATAAGGTTCTTGGCATTACATTCAATAGTCTCAGAAAGTATATTTGTTTATTTCTTATGTGTCTTTTTTATAGTTATTTCCTGCCATTCTCAGATGTGGCTTCTTGCTGCAGTTGGTATGATGCCTCTGACTATTCCCCTTCTAATTGGTCTTACTAATCTAAACTGGATAACCAGATAACTAAACTTGTGTTGATTAAAAAATATACGCAGGAGTTCCCGTCGTGGCGCAGTGGTTAATGAATCCGACTAGGAACCATGAGGTTGCGGGTTCGGTCCCTGCCCTTCCTCAATGGGTTAACTATCCGTCGTTGCCGTGAGCTGTGGTGTAGGTTGCACACGTGGCTCGGATCCCGCGTTGCTGTGGCTCTAGCGTAGGCCGGTGGCTACAGCTCCTATTGGACCCCTAGCCTGGGAACCTCCATATGCTGCAGGAGCGGCCCAAGAAATAGCAACAACAACAACAACAACAACAAAAAGACAAAAGACAAAAAATATATATATATACGCAAAACCTAAAAGTTTAGAGTTAATTTTATTGGGAGCAAAATGAGGACTTAAGCCCACAGCACCTCAGGTAACCCTGAAAAAAACACTTCTAGGTGGTGAGAGGGGAGCTAGAATATATAGGAGTTTAGCAACAAATGGCTGGTAATAGGAACAAAGGATAGTTTCTGTTGGTAACAGAAAACTAGACCCCTCAGGTTAAAGAATTTAGTACTTTTTTATGTATGGGAAGATGCAAGGTCTGGGCTCAGTGAAATCAATCCTTTGATATGCACCTCAGCTATCTGGGGACAGTATCCTATATTTTCACATCCTGAGTTTCCTCAGGTGCCCAGGTGGGAGTGGCTATAGTCTAATGACTGCTACATCATAGGTATTATTTTTTCCTTTCCAGGCTCTAGGCTCTAGGCTCACCTGCTCACCCTTGGAGGTGGTTGAAATTGCTGATGACTATGACACCTTTAGTTTACTGATATGGCAGAAATTATTTTATTTCTCATTTGTTAAAATTATGTTCATGCAGTGGTTCTTCCATAGTGGTCCTTGTACCAGTAGTGTCAACCTCTGTCAACATGTTAGAAATGCAAACTTTCCAGACCCACTCCAGACTGATTCAGAGAACTCTGGGGGTACATATTAGTAATCTGTGCCTTAACAGGCCCTCCAAGTAATTCTGAGGTATGTTCAAGTTTGAGATATACTGTCCTATTACATTTGTTCATAATGCACACTCCCAGGTCCCACTCAGAGATGTGATTTAGTAGGTCTGGGATAGCAAATAAGAGCCTTAATTTTTAAATCAATAACCCAGATTATTCTGATGAAAGTAGTCAAAAGACACGCTTAGACAAACATTTTGCAAGACTAAACTTGTATTTCTTGAATTTACCTAGGAATTTTGTTAAAATATATTTTCTGATTTAATAGGTCTGGAGTTCAGCATTTTAATGGGCTCCCAAATGAAACCTATATTGTTGGTGGATGGGCCACATTTGAGTAGTAAGGCCCTAGAACCTTATATAATAGGTGCTTTATAAGTGTTTTTATTTTGCTTTCAAATGCTTTTAACCTAGAATTTTTCTATAAATAAAAAATGTCTTCCTTGTTTTTGCAAAAGAAACCATTTCCCTTAAAATAAAATGTTTCAAGGGTACTTATTTACACTTTTTAAATTTTAAAAAAATGAGTTGTTTTAATCATACAATATGCATTAATTGGCTTTAGGTACAGAATAGAGGAACTCTCCTATGAATAAAGTTGTATGAGCTTTAGTTTCTAGGCTCAGTGTCACCTTCTCAGTCTTCTCAGAAGACTTTAACCTGTCCCTCTGTGTCTTAAGTATACCTCCAGTAGGAAAGAAGTGACAAAGCTTCCCTTCATTTTGAAGGTCAAAATTCTATGACAGGTGACATAATTCCCTTTGGAGCTAAGCCCTTTCTCTAGTCTAAACTCTAGTGTGAGAGTTTATCTCCTCCCTCAATAGTATTTGTTGATAATCCAAGCCTTTTCCCACAGGTAAACAAGTTGATCCCTCTGAATGAGCACCCTAATGTTTTATCCTTTCAAGAGGGAATAAAGTTCTGAGACAGGCCTTCATGCTATTTTGTCATTTTGGCCATCTCTGGACCTCTCCTTAAATAAAGGAAATTCCTTGGTAGAGAGCCAGTCATGGAAACTCCTTCTGCTTCACCTTTGAATAACTTTAAACATTCCCATTGCACAGGGAGCTTGTGTTGGTTACTGGCATCCCCACAGGAAGAAATATGCAAATAAATGGTAAATAATGTTAATGCAGAAAGCTTTTTATTTCTCCCATTTGCAGTCAAATATATGACTCCAAATCATGAGTTCTAAAGTGAAACTAGTGTCTCCAAAATACTTCAAAATGAAAATTGGTCTTTCCAAAATAGGGTCTGTTGATTTTCAGGATTGATAGAGCTGAAGCTTTTTTTATAAAATGGACTTAAAAAATAATTTAGTTTATTTTCTGTACAATCCAACCTTAGGGTTGTTACATATTCTATAATGTCATGCACTTGTTACTGCACCCTCCCTTTTTACTTCTTTCCTCTCTAATTTTCATGCTGTTATAATAGTCAAGTGGAGCTGGGATCAGACAGTCCTGAGATGCAAATTTAAGCATCAGCTCTTTTTTAGATATATGGCCTAGGGAAATAACTTATATTTTCTGAGCCTCAACTGTGGAATTAGGATAATAACACTTATATTACAGCATTGTTGTGAGTATTAAAGATAGTATATATAAAGTGTCTAGCTGGTACATAGTAAGTGCTCAATCATTAGAAGATGTGATTATTGATGATAACATGACTACCAGCCTCTTTATTTCACAAAAGTGTTATGAAGATGAACTCAAATATGTGTAACATCTGCAAATTATAAATTACTATACTCATTGGAGTTCTATTGTGGCACAACTGGCTTGGGCTGCTGCTGTGGCATGGCACAGGAATTATGCCATAAGTTCAGCCATAAATAAATAAATAAATAAATAAATAAATAAATAAATAAATAACTCAGGATAGTGCTATATTTTAGTATTACCTAACCATTATTTTTTAATTAATCCATGACAGATACTGTCCACTCCAGGTGGATCTGCTCACTGTACCATTGGATACTTATTCTTATGCTTTCTTTATGTTTTTTCCCCACCTCCTTCATCTTTTTCACCCATCCCAATGAGTCTCAAATGTGTTCAGATAGCAGAGCACCCAAAGCCATAATTCTCTTTGTAGAATATCACAAAATAGCTTTATTAAATGTAAAATAGCTGACTCTGTGATTGTGCTAAATTTATTTTTATATTTTCTGTATTTTAGTTTAGAGAAGCTGTAGCAAGTGTCAAAGAAGTAAAGAAATGTGTGGAAAGAAAAATTTCAAGTTGAGATAGTGTTATCTTAATAGTTTTAAAAATTGATAAATGATTAATATTACTTTAGTTACATAGTAGAACACCCTGGCCTCATTTTTCATAATTCTAGTCCTCTAATGAAGGGTTTTGAGATATGCTGGACCATCCCTTTGAGACAAACTCAAATTCCACCTTCTTCAGGAAGACTTCTCTGATCATTGCAATCCTCTCACTGATTTGTCTTTTCTGAATGTTTTCCTACATAGAATCAATACCATGGAATAGATTGAATTGTTTTGAGAGCTATGTGGTTACTAATTTCTTCACTGTGATTATAAAAGAAAAGAAAAAGAACATCTACTGAATGTCTACAGTGTTCTAGTCAATGCAATAGTTCCTTCTTATATATTATCTCATTTTCTTCTAAAAATAACACTTTGGTGTAAGTTTTATTATTCTTATATGAGCCCAAAGCTGCAGGTTACACAAGTAGAAAGTGGTAGAGTCAAAAGTTGAAATAAAGGTCTATATGATTAAAAATAATTCAAACATCAAGTTAAGGAAAGCAAAGAATTCATGTGTACATTACAGGCTGAATTATTTTTTATTCAGCCATTTGCAATGTTTTTTAAGCATTTCACAAACTGTGTATTAGTTTTTGATTGTATAGCAAAGTGTGATATGTAAGAAATATACTTAACTGACTAGGTTCAAGATGAATTCATCCTTTGTAGTATATTTACACCATATTACAAGGAAAATATGCTGCATCCCAAGATTTTTTTCCTGAATATAACATACTTTAATATTTTGTTTCCTCAAGTAGATAAAGGGCTTGAGCACAAGTAGGTATCATAAAGAAGCCCAGAGCATGCTTTCTGACTTGACACCAATCTCCCACTGCTGCATTGCCTTAATGACTCTATTTTTATGTAACAAAGGAGACATAGAAAAACATGAAATATCAATTGGAGGAAGGATAGAAGGAAAGAAGAGACAAGCATCAGGTCATAAGTGGCAGGGACTTAGGAGAGAATATGGTTAAAAACCTTGCCTCAAGTGTCAAATTTCTTAATTCAGTTCATGCCTCTGAATTAATATTATCTTAGTCTCTGAGTCTCAAGGTTGAGAGCTTGTGCTCCAACTGGGGCACTTCACTTGAAGCTGGTATAATGGAAATAACAGGATATTGGAGTTAGATAACCATGTAAGTCATTTTACCTGTGATTTGGGAATTTGAAGTGCAGTTTCCTCATCTGTGAAATAAAAATAATAGTAGGATTTCCTGTCCTAGCTCAGTGGTTAATGAACCTGACTAGGATCCAAGAGGATGTGGGTTCAATCCTTGGCCTCGCTCAGTGAGTTAAGGATCCAGTGTTGCCATGAGCCATGGTGTAGGTCACAGATGCCGTTTGGATCCTGCATTGCTGTGGCTGTGGCATATGTTGGCAGCTGTAGCTCTGGTTGGACCCCTAGCCTGGGAACCTCCATATGCCATGGGTGCACCCTAAAATGCAAAATAATAATAATAGTATACTGCTCAGACCCCCTTCCTGAGTTCTGAAGATCACACACCACAAATAAAAACATTTCATAAACTCTCAAGCACGTACAATCTGTTCATTATTGATTGATGCATTATGTTCCCCTACAAAGGGCAAAAGGCTGAACATCTAGACACCTGGATTCTAATCTACCTCTGTTCCTAAATAGATATCCTTGAGATCTAAGCCTGCTTTAATTTTCTACAATTATTTTGACTCTTTTGAGTAAAATATTGACTCAAAATATTAAAAGGTCAGCTCCTAACAGTCACAAAAAAAATCAATCGTAAGTCCAAATTATTAGCTGCAGGAGTTATGATTCTATTGCTTGAAAAGTATAATTGCCATTTATACAGCAAGTTCATTGGATATACTTTGTTGTTAACATACAAAAAGGATAGATACTGAAGGAGTTCTACTAGATATTTTAGCATGGTCTCCAGATATGTAAGAAAATAGCCATTTTAATAAATGTGAACCAACATTGAATATTCAAGAAATCAATTTCCAGCATAATAGTGTGAGGAGCTTTGCTGACCTTCCCAGTGAAACTGTGAAAACTTTTTAAAAACAACCATTTCAAATCTCTAGAAATGGTCCAAAGAGCAAACTGTAAATTAAGAAAAAATCTATCCAAGAAAATCTATAAAAATTTATTAAGAAAGGTGAGAGATTCTATGATATTTGATCCAAGATTGCTCTCTCTCTCCTCCACCCCAATCAGCTCAATGAAGCAGAGGCTCCTCCAGACTCTGCAACTAAAAACAGGTCTCCCTCTTCCCTGGTTTCCAGTAAGAGGGCTTTCCTCCTGGGAAAAGCAGGACCTCAGTTCTCCCCATCCTGTCCCCAGCTATCCATTTGTTGAGGCTAAGTCCTAGGCAAGTACAATAGAAAAGATGTGGGCTCTCCTACCCAACCCACTCATGGAACAGAAGCTTTACCTGGAAATGATGCACTAAGAATAAGGGAACTCTGATAGCCATTCGGCAGCTCAGGAGGTAGTGTCCACAGGAGGAGGGGCAAGCCAAAAAGACCTCAGTCTCCTGCCCTGCCTTCACTAAGTACTCAGCTATTAGAGTGAGAATGTCATTTCAAAAGAAGTTTACCATTGTTCCCCACCCCAGTTCTAGAGCCCTGGCACAGAGATATTGCCATAAAACAGATGGCTTGCATTTTTTTCCTAAAGGAACTAACTTCATTTTCAACAAAGTGAGGACAAGTTTAAACCTGAAGGTAATCTCAACAACAGTGGTGGTTGGTGAAAGATAATTAGAAGAAAATATGTAGATCTGTTCCCAAAGATTAAGTACTTGTCTCATCATAGAAGGAATCAAAACAAGGAAATTGAGGAAAGTGAGGGGTTATTTAAGTGAGAAATATACCTCTTAAAGGGAGGTGGGCAGAGAGGCCAAGCAGCTGCCTTGTGTTTTTCTGTCATACCAGTTATGAGGGGTATTTAATTGTATGGTGGGTTATTCACTGGGAAGGTGGGGTTTGGGGGTCATATTTCTTAATTTTCATCCCAGATCCACCTTCCCAAAGGGAGGAGGAATTTTTTATCATTCAGTGTTTCTCAGAAGTGTCATGGCATCAGTTATTATGGGTACTTCTTATCTGCATAGCTAATTTTATTATAATTTTATTATAATAAGGGCATAATGAATAACAGGTTACATTTGGACACTGGAAATTTTAGTCCTTTTCCACCTTTCTTTGTCTGCCTCCAGGGCAATTATCACCCCAAAATGTGTGATTTCCTGTCAGTCTGGAGGTTCCAGATTTTCTTTGTCTGCCCAAGGACCTTGCTGTTTGCATGATGTGTAATTTCCTGCCATCCAACTCCATGCCCCCTTTCTCTGCTCATGCCTAACTTCCTGTCTGCTATAGCACACCTAATAAAAATATAAGCTAACCTATAGGCCAATAATTTCATGAGGAGGAAAATGGGGTAAGACAGCTAAAAGGCCTGATAGTATGAGAACAAATATCAACCTCAGGCACTATTCCATCAAAAGAGCTACAACTTGACTGGATTTGTAAAGCAATTTATACCTCAGGGAGCTGTTGAAAACAATAAGACAATCAGCCAGCAATTAGTGGAGTCTAACGACTGGGTGTAGTCAGGAAAAGAGGAAAAGAGAACCCTGCTAGTACCACTACTATCCCAGGGTGACTGTGGGTATACCAAAAGCTGTGTCTACCTAAGGAATAACACTAGAGACTTGACATTTGGAGTGAGGGGATAGACTTCAACAAAATAATCCAGCCAGTCATTTAAAAATATATAAGGAAATACAAATAAAAGCCCCTAGAGAGGACACCAGAATCCAGAGTTGCCACAATATATTATCTAAAATGTCCAGTTGGCAACAGAAATTAGGCATACAAAAATTGTGTCCCAAACACACACACACACACACACACACACACACACACAAACACACAATCAAGAAACTGCCAGTTAAAACAATCAGATGTTGAATTTAACAGAAAAATATTTCAAAGTAACCATTTATTATGAGTTGAATTACATTCCCCCCAAAGTTATATATTGAAGTCTCTCACTACTTCATAATGTGACTATTTGGAAATAGGGTCATTAAATATGAAATTAGTTAAGATGAGATCATACTATAGTAGAATACACCCCAAATCCAATATGACTCATGTCCCTATATAAAGGGAAATTTGGACAAAGAGACAGACAAAGAGAATTTCATGTGAAGATTGGAGTCATGCTGCCACAAACCAAGGAACTACCAGAGTAGGAGGAGGAGGAGGATAGGTCCAGGACAGATACATTCATAGCACCTTCAGAGAAAGCATGGCCCTGCTAATACCTTAATCTCAGACTTCCAGACTATAATTGTAGACCATGAATTTCTATTAAGTGATTCTGTTTGTGGTACTTTGTTTCAGCAGTCACAGGAAACTAACACATTTTTATGTGTTCATATAATTAAGGAAAACATGATTTAAAAAGTAGAGGAAGGTATAATGCAACAAATAGAGAATATAGATAAAGATAGAATTTTTTTAAAAGAATAAAATAAAAACTGTAGAGGTTAAATATAAAATAACTATAATAAAAATTCACTAAAGGAGCACAACAGGTTTGAACTAGCAGAAGAAAAATTAGCAAACTTTAGAATAGATCAATAGAAAAAATGCAAGCCAAAAAAATAAAGAAAAATGGACAGAGGAGAAATGCAGGACACCATTAAGCACACCATATGAACACAATGGGACTACTAGAAAGAGAGGAGACAGAATATAAAGAAGAAGAAAAATATTCAAAGAAATAATGGCTGAAATTTTTACAAATTATTGAAAGATGATAACGTACAAATACAAAAGTTCAATAAGTTCTAAGAAGGACTCATAAACTAACACATCATACTAAAATTGCTGAATGTCAAGGCAGAAAATGTTGAAAGCATCAAGAGAAAAATGACACATCAGAACAAAAAGCCTTATGACTGACTTAGCAGAAACAAATAAGGTAAGAGATAATGGTATCACATATTTAAATAGATTAAATAAAAACCATAACTGGCAATTTTATATCCAATAAAGCTATCATTTAAAAATGAAGGAAAACAAAAAAACTTTCTCAGGTGAACAAAAACTTAGAGAATTTGTTGCTAGGGAAAAAAAACTTATAAGAAATACTAATGGAAATTCTTCGGGTTGAAAGCAAATGATCCACAAAGGTAATTTGAATCTACATGAACAAAGGGCAACAGAAAATGTAATTATGTAATTGTAAAAGACACTATATACTTTCCTCCAGTCTTCTTGTGCCTGATTTAAAATGTAAAAGTACCCAACAGCAAAAAAGCCAATCAATCAATGGAAAAATGGGCAAAAGACCTGAATAGACATTTCTCCAAAGAAGATATACACATGGCCAACAAACACATGAAAAAATGCTCAACATTGCTGATTATAAGAGAAATGCAAATCAAAACTACCATGAGATATCACCTCACACCAGTCAGAATGGCCATCATTAATAAATCCACAAATAACAAGTGCTGGACGGGGTGTGGAGAAAAGGGAACCCTCCTGCACTGTTGGTGGGAATGTAAACTGGTCCAGCCACTATGGAGAACAGTCTGGAGATACCTTAGAAATCTATACAGAGAACTTCCATATGACCCCGCAATCCCACTCTTGGGCATCTAACCAGACAAAACTCTACTTAAAGGAGACACGTGCACCCGCAGGTTCATTGCAGCACTATTCACAATAGCCAAGACATGGAAACAACCCAAATGTCCATCGACGGATGAGTGGATTCAGAAGAGGTGGTATATATACACAATGGAATACTACTCAGCCATAAAAAAGAACGACATAATGCCATTTGCAGCAACATGGATGGAACTAGAGAATCTCATCCTGAGTGAAATGAGCCAGAAAGACAAAGACAAATACCATATGATATCACTCATAACTGGAATCTAATATCCAGCACAAATGAACATCTCCTCAGAAAAGAAAATCATGGACTTGGAGAAGAGACTTGTGGCTGCCTGATGGGAGGGGGAGGGAGTGGGAGGGATGGGGAGCTTGGGCTTATCAGACACAACTTAGAATAGATTTACAAGGAGATCCTGCTGAATAGCATTGAGAACTTTGTCTAGATACTCATGTTGCAACAGAAGAAAGGGTGGGGGAAAAATGTAATTTTAATGTATACATGTAAGGATAACCTGACCCCCTTGCTGTACAGTGGGAAAATAAAAAAATTATAAAAATAAAAAAAATAAAAATAAAATGTAAAAGTATAGATAATATGTATAGAATGTATCAGTGGGCCCATAACAAGTACAAATATAAAATATGTGTAGTGTATTCACCAATAACAGTACAAAGGAGATGGGTGGGATAAAAGGAAATAAATACAGATGGTAAAGTAATAATTATAGTAATGTATAGTTGAGTTTATAAAATTTACAAATGTAATATATATAACAATGATACCCCCAAAAAAGAGAGGAAAAGGAAATAGAGCCGTATAGGAGTAAAGTTTCTATATATCACTGGGTATAAGCTAGTTTAAATCTGAAGTATATTCTGATAAGTTAAGATGTGTATCTTAAGTCCTAGAATAGCCAGTAAAAATGCAATTTCAGTTTTTAGATATTTTTTATTTTTTCAATTTTATTAGAATATAATTGACTTACAAAGTTGTGTTAATATCAGGTATACAAAAAAGAACATAAATTAAAGACATGCATATATCCATTCCTTTTAAGATTATTTTCCTATATAGATTATTACACATTGCATTATTTATTACATAAATGTCCCTATGCTATACAGTAAGTCCTTTTTACCTATTTTATATATAGTAGTATTTAATTGTGAAAAATCATTAATGATATTTAAATGCTACATTTAAAAACTTTCAGTAAATGCAAAAGGAAGCAGTAAAGGAGGAATAAAGAAAAAAGACATGACATATAGAAAACAAAAGGTAAAATAGCAAATATAAATACAACTATATCAATAAGCATTAAATGTGTATGAATTAAGCAATTCTATCAAAAGGGAGAGATGGTTAGACCAGATAAAAATACATAATCCAACTATTTCTGGACAAAAAGAAACACACTTTAAAATCAAAGACACAAAGAGTTTTAAAGTAAAAAAATGCAAAATATATTTCAGGCAAACTGCACCACAGGTAAATTTGATTGGCTATAATAATACAACAAAATACAGACTTTTAAAAAAACAGTTACTAGAGATAAAAAGGGATATTTTATAATGATGAGATGATCAATATATAGGGAAGATATAACAGTAGAACATGAATATACATAAATCATAAACAAAAATGAAAGAAGAATAGAAAAATCCACCTTATTTTCAGTAAGGATGGAAGAACTAAATAGGACATCAATAATAAATAGAAGATCAACATAAAAAGTGAAGTAGACCTAGCAGATAATATAATATTTCACTCAACAACATAAAGTACATTCTTTTCAAATGCATATAGAACATTCTTCAGAATAGACTATATTTGTGGCCGTAAACAATAATATAAAATATGTTCTCTGACCACAAAGGAATGAAATTAGAAATCAATAACAAGAAAAAAAATGGGAAACCCTCAAATAAGTGGAAATTCAACAGCATACTCTTAACCAATGAGTCAAAGAAGAAATAAAAAGGAATCAGAAATTGCTTTGAGGTGAATGAAAAGGAAGAAACAATATACCAAAACCTATAGGATGCAACTAAAACAACGTTTAGAGGGGATATTTTACCCATAAATGCTCTTGGGAAAAATCTCATATCAATAATCTAACTTTCTACCTAAGACACTGAAGAAAAAAATGACAAACTAAACCAAAATCAGGAAAAAGAAAGGAAATTATTTGATAAAGACTATAGTGGAAATTAATGAAATAAATAATAGAATAACAATAGAGAAAATCAGTGAGACCAAAAGCTGATTCTTTGTAAAGAACAAAAAAATTACCAACACCCTGGCTAGTTTAACCAAGAAATACTCAAATTACTAGAATCAACAATGAAAGAGAGACTATTGCAGTCAATTTTATAGAAATAAAAATGGATTATAAAGGAATCTTATGACAATTGTAGTTGCAAAAATCAGATGACATATTAAATGAACAAATTTCTACAAAGACACCAATTACAAAAACCAGCTAAAAAAAAGACCATTTAAATAGAATTTAACAAGTGAAGAGATTTCATCAGCAATAATAATATTAATATCAAATATCATCATAATAGTAACTAACCATGACAAAAACACCAGGCGCAGATGGCTTCATGGATAAATTTTATCAGACACTCAAAGAAGAATTAAAACCAATTATCTACAAACTTCCAAAAAAAAAAAGAAGAGAAAGGAACAATTTACAACCCGATTTATGAGACCAGTATCACCCTCATAAATAAACACTTCACAAGAAAAGAAAACTACAGACCAGGAGTTCCTATTGTGCCTCAATAGGTTAAGAACACAGAAGTCTCCATGAGGATGCAGGTTCAATCCCTGGCCTCACTCAGTGGATTTAGGATCCAGCATTGCCACAAGCTATGGTCTATCTCACAGAGGCAGTTCAGATCTGGTGTTGCTGTGGTTGTGGCATAGGCCTGAAGCTGCAGTTCTGATTTAACCTCTGGCACAGAAAATTCCATATGCTGCAGGTATGGCTATAAAAAGAGAAAAAGAAAAGAAGAAAACTACAGATGAATGTCTCTTAGGAATATGGACAGAAAAATCCTCAACAAAATACCAGCAAACAAAATCCAGAAATATTTTTAAAGAGTAATACACTATGATTAATTGTGATTTATCCAGATTTTAGATTTGGTTTAACATAAAAAATTGATTAATATGATACATCATATCAATAAAATAAAAAAGCTAAAATCACATGATCATCTCAATAGACTTGAGTGCTTGAAAAAGCACTTGACAAAATCAAAGACTTTTTTTAAAATCAGAAACACTCAACAAATTTGGAATAGAAAGAAATTAATCTGATAAAAGGCAAAAATACAGACTATACACTGCCTTTGGGAATGTTAAAAGGTGCAGTCACTTTGGAAAATAGTATGGCATGTTTACATGTGATTAAACATAGAATTACCATGTAACTCTGCAACTCCATTCATATATTTATACCAGAGAAATGAAAACATGTTCACACAGACACATGTATGTGAATATTTATAGTAGTATTATGTTTAATAGCCAAAAATTGGCAACAACTCATGTCCATTAGCAGGTGGGTAAGCAAAATGTGTTACATACAACAATGAAATATGAATATCCACACATATTCAACCATAGAAAGGATGATGTATTGATGCATGTTATGGCATGGATGAGTCAAAAATATTACACTAAATGAAAGAAGCTATGCAATGAAGACCAGATGTTATGTGATCATATTCATATGAAAGTAAGGAAAATATATAGAGATAGAAAGTTGATTAGAGAATATTTAGGGTTTGGGGGTGAGGATTTGGGGATAGGTGTGTGAAAGGCAAAAGCTTCAGGGTATAATGTTTATATTTAGTTGTGGTTAAATGCATATTACACAAATTTTACCATCTTAACCATTTTTTTAATTTTAAACAGACTATCTCCTCATCCTGTCATAAAAAGCCATATGCATTGGGAATATTTATGTATTCATTTATTTATTTATATTAAAAATAACATAAAATTTACCATCTTACCCAATTTTAGATATTAAGTTCTATTACTCATAAACACATTGTTGTGCAATAGATCTCTAGAAATTCTTCATCTTGCAGAACTGAATCTATATCAGTTGAACTACAAATCCCTTTTTCCCCCTTCCCATAGTCCCCGGAAATCACCATTCTAATTTCTGTTCCTAAAAGTTTGTCAACTTTAGGTATCTTGGATGTCTCACTGTGGTGCTGGGGGATCAATGGCATCTCCGTGTCTCCAGGATGCAGGTTCCATCCCAGGCCAGGCACAGCAGATTAAAGGATCCAGTGTTGCTGCAGCTACAGTGTAGGTCACAACTGTGGCTTGAATCAGATCCCTGGCCCAGGAACTCCTCATGTTGCGGGTTGGCCAAAAATGAAAAATAAAATAGATACCTTATGTAGGTGGAATCACGCAGTATTTGTCTTTTTGTGACTGTCTTGTTTCATTTAGCATATGCCTTCAAGTTGCATCTATGTTGTCACAGGTGTCAGAATTTTCTTCCCTGCTAAGGTCAAATATTCCATTGTATGGGTATACCACAGCATGTTTATCCATTCATCCACTGTTGGATGTTTGGATTGCTTCCACCTTTTGGCTATTGTGAGAATGCTGCAATAAACATGGGTGTATAAATATGATTTGAGACCCTGCTTTCAGTTTTGGGGGGTATATATCCAGAAGTGGAATTGCTGGATCATATGATAATTTTATTGTTCATTTTTTGAGAAGCCTCCATACTGTTTTCCAGGGTAGCCGCACCATTTTACATTCCCAGAAATAGTGCATATGGTTGCAATTTATCCACATCCTTGTCAATAGTTACTATTTTCTGTATTTTTTTAAAATAGTGTCTATCCTGATGAGTGTAAGGTGGTATTTCATTATAATTTTGATTTGCATTTCCTTAATGGTTAGTGATGTTGAGCATCTTTTTTTTGTGCTTATTGGCCATGTCCGTATCTTTGGGGAAATGTCTATTCACATCTTTTGTCCATTTTTAGTTGTTATTTTTGCAGAGCTTTAGGAATTTTTATATATTATGGCTATTAAAATCTTTTCAGATATGTGTTTTGCAAATATTTTATTCCATTCCATAGGTTATTTCTCACTCTATTGAATGTGTCCTCTGATGCTCAGAAGTTTTTAAGTTTCATATACTCCAATATATTTATTTCTACTTTTGATGCCTATTCTTTTTGTGTCATATCCAAGATATCATTGTCAAATATCAAATGCTTTTCTCCTGTAATTTATCCTAAGAGTTTTATGGTTTTAGCTTTTACATTTGGGTCCACTTTGAGCTAACATTTGTATAAGTCATTTGGTAGGGGTACAATTTCATTCTTTTGTATGTAGATATCCAGTTTCTCCAATACCATTTGATAGAAAGACTGTCTTTTATCCCATTGAATGGACTTGGCTGCCTTGTAGAAAATAATTTGATGAGATATGTTAGGGTTTATTTCTAGGCTGTCTGTTGTATTCCATTGGCCTATATGTCTGTCTTTATCCCAGTGCCATATGTTTTTCTGTTTGCTTTTAATTTTTAACTTTTTGGTCACACCTACAGCATGTGGAAGCTCCCAAGCCAGGGATTGAACCTGTACCACAGCAGCAACCCAAGGCACTGCAGTGACAATGTTGGATCCTTAATCCACTGTGCCACAAGGGAGCTCCCACATTGTTTTTACTACTAAAACTTTGTAATAAGTTTTGAAATCAGGAAATATGATACCTCTAACAGTTTTCTTCTTTGTCAAGTTTGTTTTGGCTACTCTGGGTACCTTGAGATTCCATATAAATGTTAGAAAAGATTTTTGCAAGAAAAAAATGCTGTTGGGGGAAAAGAGAGTTCCCTGGTGGCCTAGTGGCTAAGTATTCAGCATTGTCACTGCTGTGGCTCATTGTCACTGTTGTGGCTCAGGGTTAATACCTGGGTCAGGGACTTCCACATGCCATGGGCATGGCCACAAAAAGCCATTGGAATTTTGATAGGGATTGCCTTAAATCTGTAGATCACTTTGAGGAGTATTTATGTCTTAATATTGTCTTCCAATCTGTGGAGTTTCTTTTTAAGGTGACAAAATATTCTAAAATTGACTGATGATGTTTGCTCATATCAGCGAATATACCAAAGTCATTAAATTGAATAATTTGAATAAATTTATTGTAAGGTATGTGAATTATATCTCAATAAACCTCCTTTTATAAAAAATATTGAATATACAGTGTCAATATCAATAACTATACCTACTGCTTTTATGTATGTGAAGACAGGGTGACAGTTTGGTATAGGTTTGTAGTTTTGTGTAGGTAGGTAGGTCAGAATATGCTATCTAGCTTTCATGAAAAAATGGTTTTATTTTTACAGTTTATATCATATTACCTTCATAAGAATCATCTTCATAATATAGGGAAATTATCATTATCTCTACCTAACATCAAGAAACTAAAGCTTAATGAAACTTCAGGAATTGTATAAGATATTTTGACTGAGAAATTGTAGAACTAATAAGACTTGAACATAGATCTCTGACTATAGCTCTTTGCACTCTGCCACACTACTTATAATGATTCATTAATTTTTTATAGTTTTTGAAGTCAGGGACTATTTATGCATCTTTGTATAACAGATAATACATGGCCTATATCAAGTATCTCATAAATATTTATGCAAATTTTAAACTAACTTGTAATTTGTAAAGTTCACTACGTGTGTTGTTTTACTTAATCTCTGCCATGAGATAATATTATCCCCACTTTAGATGTATTAAAAGTGAAGCTCAGAGAGCCTAAGTAAATTTCTAATATTTTCACAGCTAATAAGTATAATTAGGACTTATAGCTTTTTAATAACAGATCTTTATGTTTTTTTCACATTGTTTTAATTATTCAAGCTTGCATTCCCATATAAATTTTAGTATTAGCTGATAAGTTTCTGCAAAATATACTCATGTGTTTGTTTTGGGTCTGTAGGAATTGCTTTGGGTCTGTAGATCCTTTTAGTAGTATCTTAACAATCTTAAGTCTTCCAATCCATGAAAATATGATGTCTTTTCATTTATTTATGTCTTTAATTTCTTTCTATGAAGTTGTGTAATTTTATACGTCCATGTCTTGCACTTACTCATTAAATTTATTCCTAAGTATTTTATTATTTTTGAAGCTATTATAAACAGAATTTTCTTAATTTCATTTTGAGATTTTTCATTGTTAGTATATGGAAATAAAATGTTTATGTGCTGATCTCATATCCTGCAACATTGCTGAATTTGTTAGTTGTTATCAGTCATTCAAGGATTCCTTAGATTTTTCTACAAAGTACACCCTCTGCAAGTGGAAATAGTTTTATTTTTTCCTTTTCAGCTTGGATGTCTTTTCTTTCTCTTGCTTGCATAACTTTCTTGGCTATAATTTTAATAAAAATGTTGAAGAGAATTAGCATAAGTATTCATATTTGTTTTCTTCATTGTCTTAGGGGAAGTTTTTAGCCTATCACCATTACATATGATGTTAGCTGTGGGGTTTTCTTAGATTTCCTTTATCAACTGAGGAAACATCCATCTTTTCCTATTTTGTTTAATTTTAACGTGAAAGAATGTTAAATTTTATCAAATGTTTTTTCTATATGTCTATGATATTATCCTGTAACTTTTGTCCTTTAATCAATATGGTATATTACATTGATTGATTTTCATATGTTGAATAAACTGTAGATCCCTGAGATGATTCCCATTTTTCATAGTGTGCATTTTTTTATGTCTTGGATTCATTTTATTAGTACTTTGTTGGGGATTTTTGCATCTGTATTCATAAAAAAATCATTGGTATGTAATTTCCTTTTCTTGGAAATCTCTGTCTGCTTTGGGTATCAGAGTAATACCAGTCCCATATTTGGGAAGTATTTCCTTCTATTCTATTTTTTGGAAGAGTCCTTAAGACATTTGGTAGTATTTACTAGTGGAGATATCTGAGTTGATTTTTCTATATGAGCTTTTAAATGATTAATAATTCAATCTTTCTACTAGTTATAGATCTATTAAGATATTCAATTTGATCTTGAATCAGTTTTAGGAGTTATATCTTTCTAGGAATTTGTTAATTTCATCTAAATTATCTAATTTCTTGGCAAACTATTGTTCATAGAATTTCTTAAAATCATTTTTATTTTTGCATGATTAGCAGTAATATCTCCTTCATTCTTGCCCTTAGAAATTTGAGTTTATTCTTTTTTTCTTGGTAAATCTAGCCATATTTTGTCAATTTTGTTGACCTCTTTAAAGAATTTACATTTAGTTTTTCAGATTATTTTATTCTATTGATTTATTTCCTTCTTAATTATTTCTTGCATCTTACTTGGGGTTTAGTTCTTTTTTCTAGTTTCTTTAGTGGACTATTTAGTTATTAATTTGAGATATTTCTTATTTTTTAATGTAGGCATTTAAGGTGAAATTTTTCTAAGTACTGCTTTTGCTGCATCCCATTAGTTTTTTGGGGAGATGGCTCAGATTGTCAGTATCAGAAAATGAGACACATGAACACAGGAAGACTTCAACAAGGCTCTTTACTTCTGCAGAAGGATGTGGGTATTCAAAAAGCACATGCAAAGAAGCAAAGACCCTCCCTATTTATCCCTAATGCAGGTAATGTACCTGTCCCCTTCCCATTGGTCAGGTCAGGGTGCACATACTTCTCAGTTGGCTAATTTGAAACAAATTGTTTCTGGGAGAAAAGGGAAAGAGGAGCAGGGGGCCACAGGAAGATGTTTCAGCCAAAACCGAGCAAAATGGAGTAACCAAGATTTCCTTTGATAGAAAAGACATCATGTTCCTTTCCACAATTCCCTCCTTTTATTTCTGTATCAAATATTCTTTGCTTCAAACTCTTTGAGCATTGTTTGGCTCTCATGTTCTATTTTGTCCATCATGAGTATATTGGCTTTGTGGGGAGGGCATCCCAGTTGCTTTGTTAGGGCAGTTTCTATTAATCTTTGAATAAGTCCCCTGCCCCAATGAATCATACAACATGCAACTAAGACATGGACAATAGCTACAGCAATTAGAGGGGTCAAGATTGAAGCTATTAGTCCCATTTTTTTAAACCAATTTTCTAAAAGATCTCTGAGGGGGTCATTAATACCAGAATTCTCTGAAAGCTCATCTGCTAAGGTCATTAACCTGTGTAGGGCCTTGGTGATGGTGCCATCTGGGGTGTGTTGTTGGGAATGAATGTATAGCACTGGATACCAATAATTACACAGACTCTACCCTTTTCTGCCAGCATCATGTCTAAAGTAAGTCAATTTTCCCATGCCATTTGACTAGTTGGCCATAGCTGTTCAGCTATTAATTTAATGGCATCTCTATTGTAATTAATGAATTTTTGTTGATTGTAATAGATGTACTTTATCCAATCAACATTTTTATTTATGGTTGACCACCAAAAGAGAGCAGATTCAAACCCAGCAGCTACCTGATTTCTTGCCTTAAATTTGTTTGGAACACCTACTGAGTCAATATAGAACTGGGGGTCAAAGGACGCCCCTCTGGGTGGGGAGGTGATGTCTCATTTCCTCAGGATTGGCTGAATTTGATATTGGGGACTAAATGCCAGGGTGAAAGGGATGGCCAATTGCACCAAAGTACAGCTGTCATTTGATTTTCCAGAAGGATGACAATTAGTGGACTCCCACAATACCACTAGACAACTGCTCTGGGCATTTGGAACTGGGATTTATTGTTAGGGTGATGCAGGACTGGCTTTCACTTCACCTGGTCATGTTGCCTAAGAAAGTTGCCTTTGCCTCTTGTCATTTTAGGCACAAGAAGTTGATGTTTTCATTTGGCTGCTGAACAGTTCTCAGGGGCTGACCCACAGAAATTTTGACCTCAGGGAATAGCAGTACAAAATCCAACTGGACTCATTATTTCAAGCTGTTTTGTCTTGGAAGAGGGCCATCACACATTCAAGACCCTGTCGGTCTGATGACCGTCCCAGAGGAAAGGGAATCACTTGGGCCTCCAGTCTCCCTGTGGCACAAGTTGTAGCAGCTGCCTTTGTGCAGTGTGTCCGCAGAATATTTTATCCATTTCAACCAGGCATTTGTGTCCCCATATCCTGTTTTTATCCTCACAGTCAGCCTTTCTCCAAAGGTGAGTTTTCTGTTTCCTTCAGTTAATAGGATAGTGGTGGCTACTGACTGTATGTACTCAGCCATCCTCTGGTGACAGGGTCCAGAAGACAGGAAAGGAAGGCCACCAGCTGGTGGCTTCCCCCATGTTTCTGTATGAGGACATCTAGAGCAATTCCTTGGCCCATGCTTACAAATAAATGAAAAAGTTTTTCAAAAGGATGGTAGAGCCAGAAGAGGGGCACCCATCAGCACCTCTCTTAAATCCCTAAGTTGTTGTACCTCCTCCTGGCTCCATAGTAAGGGATAGGGGTCTTCCTCTACAAGCTTGGAAATAATCCTTTTGTATTATGTCCTTTTTAGTATGCATAGTCCCCTTGTTGCAGGCTTTGAGGCATCTGATCTTTGTCCAAAAATGGATTACTGAGATAAACTTTAGAAACAAGCTTAGAATGTTCTTTTAGAAGCTCAGTTAAACTTTGTAGCAATATAACATAATAGCAAAGTACTATCTAGGAGGTAAGTCTTAGTGATACTGACCACAATTAAAAGAATGAGATTAACAGAATTAGCAAGTGTTCCTTGAAACATCTCTTTCTCTCTAAAATTACTCTCATTTTTATCAAATATTAGCCAAACCAAGACTAATTTATTTGCCAATTAAGTCTGGTGTCAACAACCTTTGCCTGATGATTTATGTGAATAAAATTGATCATATAGGCTTTTTTTTTTTAATTGGCTTTGTTAGAACTTTATGAGGAATCTTAGACTAAACTTTTAAAGATCTCAGATACCTTGATGTTTTTACAGGCTATATACAAGGTGGCCTTCCTAATTACCTGATAAAGCTTCTGGGAACCTGAGAATTTCCATTCTCTGAAGAAATCAAGTAGAGAAGAGAGAAATGTTTCAGTTCTGCTTACAAAGGTATATTTTACCAAATTGCTTCTTGGGGAGAATTTCTTTATACCTGGAAAAAACAGATTAAAAGCCAGTATTATTTCAAATAGAAACCATAAAATTATAATCATATTTACCAGTTCATGCAGTCCAATGTAACCAATCCATTTTGTTTAACTGTTCATGAAATCATCAATTTCCCTTTTAGAATTTTTTTTAATTTCTTACTTAGCTCAACATTAAGGTCTGGATGTCATAAACTTGTATTTCTTAAAAAAATTCTTTCTATAGATCTTCTAGAAAAGGAAACATTTTTGCAAAGCCATTAACTAACTGTGACAAAAGACTTAAGGCACATTTTAAATCTGATTGCCATGCAAATTGACTTGGTAACTGTTGTGTTACCAAGTTACCACAACTTGGTAATAGTTACCACAACTTGGTAACTGTTGTGACATATAACAATTTGAAATAACTAAAAAAAAAAAAAGAAATATATCATAGTACCAGTATATATCCAAATTTTAGAAACTGTAAAAGTTCTATAATATCTATATTAAAAGCATCTATTCATCTATATAATCTGAGGCTTATCACTCATTTGATAATGCTCTCTATGTATTTTAAACATTCCAAATAATCCTAGTAAATTTAACGTTTTTTTGAATGCCTCAATGATCCTGTGAAGTATTTTACAGTTAGCTGAGTTAAAAGTACTTTAATTAGAATTTGATAGTGTTTATAAATAAATTTTTTGTTTAATTTGGTCAGATACAATCATAGGTCGCTGTGGATAATACTTTTTACTTAACCAAAGTTACAAGAGATCTCAAAAGCAAATACAAGAGATCGCTTAGAAGAACATTATATAATCTGTTATTGTTATGGCAGCTGCCAGCAGCCCAAGGCCGGAGTGTACCAGCTCCAGCGGCTCTGTGGCCACAGTGTACCAGCTCCAGCAGCTCTTTCACCCAGCGAGAAACCAAGCAAGCACTCGGAGAGTTGGAGAACTCAGGTTTATTACGCCGGCAGGCTCAGAGGAGATCGCTCTCCGAAGTCTGAGCCCCGAAGAGGGGTTTCACAAGGCTTTTATGGGCTAGTTCTTCCAGGTCCATGCTTGGTGGACCAGAGTGAGAACCGGTGAAGTAATTGACATAGGAGTGAGTTTTACAGAAGCAAATGTGTAGGGGAGGGGTGGTTAGAGGTAGTTGATTGGTTAGGGGCAGTTTGGCTGGATTTTGCTTAGTCATCATGGCTGGGGCATCTCCTTTTGACCTTTTTGTTGGATCATTTTCCCTTACATTATCAAAGTAGCATTCCAAGGAAAGTTTCTTTTCTTAACAAAGAAAAGCCAAGTTCAAGTTATGTACCAGCTTATTTTAAAATTAATTTACTGAATTAAACTTATTTTAAACTTAGTTCTGACAATGTATAACCCTTCTCTCAATGTCTACTTCCCACAAACTTTCCAGCACTTTCTGTATCAATTAGTTTGTCCCCTATTTTCCATTAAAAACAACAAGCTAGAAGACACTTACTCTTATTTTCCCTTGATAAAATAGAATCCCATTACTCATTCCTTCTCATATATAGCTTTTATGTCTTTCTTAGTAAGTTCTCTAATGGTTTATCTTTCCAATCCTCTTTTTTTTAAACTTATTATTTTGTCTTTTGAGGGCTGCACTTGTGGCATATGGAGGTTCCTGGGCAAGGGGTCTAATCAGAGCTGTAGCCACCGGCCTATGCCAGAGCCACAGCAACACCAGATCCAAGCTGCATCTGTGACCTACACCACAGCTCATGGCAATGCCATATCCTTTAACTCACTGAGCGAGGCTGGGGACTGAACCTACAACCTCATGGTTCCTTGTCAGATTCACTTCCACTGCACCACGTGGGGGACTCTCCTTTACCTTGCTCTACTTCAAATGCCTTAGATATATTTGAGTCTGAGGCACAGCATCCCTAATTGCCTGAATTATGAGATTTCTCAAGTCCATGATATGCCCCCAGTGGACAGCATTGTTTTTGTCCCAGCTGGGGTCCTTGTTGGGAAACTTAGTTTCCTCACTAACAACCCCTTGCTGGGGAGCTTGTGCATGTGTGAGGCTCTGCCCCCTCCCCTTCCCATGTTAACTCCACAGGCAGAGGCAGCGCCCTTGCACCTGGGTGGTGAGCTCTGCACCCCTCCCCCTCCCATGGCAGTGACAGCAGTGGCAGCTGTGGCTGGAGGGGGGCCAGTGCCATTTTGGGGATTGTAAGGTGGCAGCATCAGAAAGCATAATAAATTTCCTCTGGAGACCCCCGTGACTTGTCCTGGACAAACTGAATGAGAAGCTGACAGACCCAATCCTTGCCCGATCCAAACTTTGGCCAGAAGATGGATGGGGCGAGAATAGGTGTCTGTGTCCAGATAAAACAATGATATTTAATCATTCTTCCCTTCTTTTTGTCCTTCGTCCATAGATTATCACACCGATACTTTAACATTAATCTGGAGGAACTGTCTGGAGGAATTTGGTCCCTCCTATTTGATCCTCCAACGGGAGGTACAAGTTGGGAAGACTAACTTTCCATTTCCCAGGATCATGTTCTGATCTTTTAATTTCTCCCAAAATCACCGGTCTCACCCAAGACCACCAGTCTTACCTGAGACCTTTGAGGATCATGCTCTGATTTTACAATTTCACCCCAAATCACTGGTATCACCAGAGACCCAAGGTCTCACCCAAGACCCTTTGAGGCTTACTGACCCCCTTCCCCAACCACCAAGGAGATACTCATTCACCCCCATGATCTTTCCTAGCCTGGTCCATTAAGGGAAGTTGCCTGGTTGTCATGAGATTTACTGCATTGTTGAGAACCCTCCACAGGTTTGAAGATCACAGGCACAGACTTCTCAATTCAGGGCCACCACAACAGGGCTGTGGGACACATCTCTCCTCCTCGAGAGTCTGCAGTCCAGTGGACCCCAAATCCCAGACAAGCTCCCAAATCTGTTGGGGAGATGGCTTGGATCACCAGTATTGGAAAATGAGACACATGAACATGGGGAGATCTCAGCAAGGCTCTTTACTCCTGCAGAAGGGCATGGGTACTGAAAAAGCACATGCAAAGAAGAAAAGACCCTCCCTATTTATCCCTAACGCAGGTGATATACCTGTCCCCTTCCTATTGGTCAGGTCAGGGTGCACATACTTCTCAGTTGGCTAATTTGAAACAAATTGTTACTGGGAGAATAGGGAAAGGGAGGGGAGTCACAGGAAGGCGTTTCAGCCAAAACTGGAGCAAAATGGAGTAACCAAGTTTTCCTTTGATAGAAAAGACATATGTTACTTTCCACACTTTTGGAATGTTGCCATTTTTTGGATTCATATCAAAGTATTTTCTAATATCCTTCATGGTTTCTAATTTAAATCATTGGTTATTTAGGAGTATTTGATTAATTTCCATAGACATTTGAATTTCCCAAATTTCTTTTTGCTACTTATTTTTTATTTTATTCCATTGCACAGAGAACATACCTTATATGATTTCAATACTTTAAATTTACTTAGACATTTATGGTCTCACATATGGCATATCCTGGAAAATGTTTCATGTACACTTGAGAAGAATGTGTACATGAAGAATGTTGGGTGAAATCCT
Organism: Phacochoerus africanus; assembly: GCF_016906955.1. Taxonomy (NCBI): domain Eukaryota; kingdom Metazoa; phylum Chordata; class Mammalia; order Artiodactyla; family Suidae; genus Phacochoerus; species Phacochoerus africanus. The sequence continues at coordinate 55,845,896 of NC_062560.1, forward strand.
ATAGATTTCAGTTATTTATAATGACGTTGAAACAATCTATTTACTTGTTGATATTCTGCTGAGTTAGTCTTTCCATTAATGATGTCTGACTCAATTCTGCCTGTTTTATTTTTTTTTCTCTTTTGTCCCACCCAGTTGCATGGATATTCTTCTTGTCCTTTCAGGTGTTTAAGTTATGTTAGTGTTCAGTTAATGTCCTGTGAGAATTGTTCTATTTGTTAATGCATCTGTCAGAAGAGGTGAACTCCTTGTCCTACTCCACCATCTTTATCCTACAAGATGTCTTTTATTATCAGTAATTAAGTTAAAAGTAAACAAATTAAACCCTCCATTTAAAAGACACAGATTGGCAAAATGAATTAAAAAATCATGATCCCACTATACATTATATACATGAGACACACTATAAGTTTTAAAATACATAAATAGTTGGGAAGTCAAAAGATGGAAAATTACTGACATACCTATGGTTAATGTGAGGCCAAGAATAGTACCAAGAATGCTTTACTTTGTGAGCCCAGACAATGGGTAAAAGGTGACACAATGGAGCACACTCAAGGTGAACACCTCCAGAAGAGGAATACTCAGTGGCTCCTCCCCTGGTGGAAATGCTACAATCCCTCCTACCTCACACTGCAGATCAGAAATTCTGCTCAGAAACAGACTTGGGAGGTTCCTGCTCCAACAAATAGGGTGTAGACCCTGTCTCTTATAGTACTACGGCCAGCACAGAGAAAATAAGAGGTCCCATTCTATATCAAGTGCAGGCTCTGGTCACCACACATCAGTCACATTTTCTATCAAGGGGATAAGGTCCAATATACACTGAGGAAAGAGGTAGCAGTCATCCAAACAAAAAACAGCTCTTGTACCAAAAAAATTTAACCCCAGACAGGTTGCCTAAAGTTGTACTGAGGCCACAGCCACCTTTACACAAAAATCTTGACATAGCCATGCCCACTAGAGGGACAAGACCCTGTTCCACTCAGCAGGGGATAAACACCTGAAGCAAGAGGAGCTAAAAGGAGCTCCTACTGAAAGGAGACCACAAACACAGGAAGTTAGACAAAATGAGATGACAAAGAAATGTGTCTTAGATAAAAAAACAAGATAAAAAGCCACAAAAAAATTAAATTACAAGGAGATAACAAATCTACCTGAAAAAGAAATCAGAGTAATGATAAGTAAGGATGATTCAAGATCTTGGAAAAAGAACAAAGGCACAGATAAATAAGTTAAAGGAATGGGAGTTAGTTTGTGGTGTAGTGGGTTAAGGATCTGATGTTGCCACTGCAAAAGCTCAGGTCACTGCTGTGGTGCAGGTTCAATTCATAGCTTGGGAACTTCCACATGCCATGGGCACAACAACAACAAAAAGTTATGAGAAATGATTAACAAAGAGCTAGAAGATTTAAAGATTAAACAAACAAAGATGAATAATACAATATCTGAAATGAAAAATACACTAGAAGGAATCAATAGCAGAATAACTGAAACAGAAGAATAAAAAAGTGAGGGGGAAAGAGAGTGGTGGAAATCACTGAAGTGGAAGAGAATAAAGAAAAAGTAATAAAAAGAAAAGAGGACTGTCTAAGAGCCCTCTAGGACAACATGCAAAGTACCAACATTTGCATCATTGGGGTTTCAGAAGGAGAAGAGAGAAAGGGCTTGAGAAAATATTTGAAGAGATTGAAGTGGAAAATTGTCCTAATATGGTAAAGGAAATATTCAATCCAGGAAGTGCAGAGAATCACATATAGGATAAACCTAAGGAGGAACATGCTAGGACACATTAATAAAAATGACAAAAATTAAATACAAGGAAAAATATTAAGATCAGCAAGGGAAAAGCAACAAATAACATACAAGGGAAACCCTATGAAATTATCAGCTGATTTTTTTCAGCAGAAACTCGGCAGGCCAGAGGAAATAGCATGGTTTATTTAAAGTGATGAAAGGGAAAAACCAAAAATTCTCTACTCAACAAGGCTCTCATTCAGATTCAATGGAGAAATTAAAAGCTCTACAGAAAGGCAAAACTAAAAGAATATAGTGACACCAAACCAGCTTTACAATAAAAGCTAAAGGAACTTCTCTAGGCAGAAAAAAAAGCCAAAATTAGATACAAGGAAATTACAAAAAGGAAAGCTCAATAATAAAGACAAACATAAAAGAAGGAAATCATCCCCATACAAATATGATATCAAAAAGGGCAATCATGAAAAGAAGAGAGGACTAATGCAGAATATTGAAAATTCACTTGAAATTGAGACCTGCAACTTAAAGTTGACAGAACACTGTAAACCAGCTATAATGAAAAAAATAAAAAATAATAAATAAATGAATAAACAAATATATATATTGCTATATAAAAACTTATGGGGTCTCCAAACCAAAAACCTACAATAGATACATTTATATAAAAGAAAAACGAATCCAAATACAGCATCAAATACTGTCAACAAATCACAAGAGAAGAGAACAAAAGAGGAAGGGAGAGGAAAAAGTCCAGCAATAACAATCTAAAATAATTAAGAGAATGTCAATAAGTAAATATATGTAGATAATTACCTTAAATGTAAATGGATTAAATGCTCCAACCAAAAATATAGACTAGCTGAATAGATAAAAAAGCAAGACCCATACATATGCTTTCTACAAGAAACCCACTTCAGATCTACGGACACATACAGGCTGAAGGTAAGATGATGGAAAAAGATATTCCATACAAATGGAAATCAAAATAATGCTGGATCAGAGTTCTCACTATGGCACAGTAGGTCAAGAACGCAATGGCAGTGGCCTAGATGGCTGTGGGGGCACAAGTTCAGTCCCAAGCCTGGTGCAGTGGGTTAAAGGATCTGGAGTGGCCAAGCTGTGTTATAGGTCACAGCTACAGATTGGATTCAATCCCCTACCTGGAAACTTCAATAAACCATGAGTGTGGCCATTAAAAAAATGAAGTAAAATAAAGCTGTACCAGCAATATTGATATAAGATAAAATAGACTTTATCTAAAGAATGAAATAAGTGATAAAGGACAGTACCTAATGATCAAGTGATCAATCCAAGAAGAAGATATAACAATTGTAAATAGATGTGTACCCAACATAGAAGTACCACACTATATAAGGCAAATGCTAATAGCCATAAAAGGAGAAATCAACAGTAATAAAAAATATTGGGGGATTTTAGCACCCCACTCATATCAATAGATAAGTCATCCAAATAGAAAATCAATAAAGAAACACAGGCCTTAAATGAAGCATTAGATCAGTTGGACTTAATTGATATTTATAAAACATTCCATTCAAAAGCACAGAATACACATTCTTCTCAAGGGCATAATCCAGGATAGATCACATGCTGGACCACAAACAAGCCTCAGTAAACTTTTAAATTTGAAATCATACCATAAATTACTTTGACCACAACACTATGAAACTAAAACCACAAGGAAAAAACCTGAAAAACCTCACACACATGGAGACAAAACAATGTACTACTAAACAAACAAAAAAAAATGGATCACTGAAGAAAACAAAGATGAAATTTAAAAATACCTAAAAATAAAAGACACTGAAAACACGATGATCCAAAACCTATAGGATGCAGCAAAAGCAGTTCTAATAGGGAAGTTTATAGTAATACAATGTCACTTCAGTAAACAAGAACAATCCTAAAGAAACAATCTCACCTTACATCTAAAGCAACTAGAGAAAGAAGAATAAGAAAAATCCAAAGTTAGTAGGAGGAAACAAATCATAAAGATCAGAGCAGAAACAAGTGAAATAGAGACAAAAGGAAGGCTCAAGTCAAGAAAATTGTAAAAAAAAAAAAAAAAAAAGGAGAAATTTCAACTGACACTACAGATATACAAAGGATCATAAGAGATTACTAAAAGCAACAATATGCCAATAAAATGGACAACCAAGAAAAAAAATGGACAAATTCTTAGAAAGGTACGATATTAAGACTGAACAAGAAAGAAATATAAAATAGACATAGACAAATCAAAAGTCCTGAAAGTGAAACTATAATTTAAAAATTTCTAAAAGACAAAAATCCAAGACCAGATGGCTTCACTGGCCAATTCTATTAAACATTTATAGAAGAGTTAACACCTATTCCTCTGAAACTCTTCCAAAGAAGTGCAGAGGAAGAAACACTCCCAAGCACATTCTTTGAGGACACCATTACCCTGATACCAAACCTGAAGATAAAACATACAAAAAAAATTATAGGATAATATTATTGATGAACATAGGTGCAAAAATTCTTAACAAAATACCAGCACACCAAATCCAACAATACATTAAAAGGTTCATACACTTTTTTCAAAGTGGGATTTATACCAGAAACACAAGAAATTTTCAGTATCTGCAAATCAATGTGATGTACCATATAAATATATTAAAGAATAATAACAATATGATCATCTCAATAGATTCAGAAAAGATTTTGACAAAATTCAGCACCCATTTTTAATGAAAACTTTCAAGAAAAATGGGCATAGAGGGAGCCTATCTCAACATAATAAAGGCCATATATGACAAACCCATAGCTAACATCATTCTCCATGGTGAAAAGCTGAAAGAATTTCTGACAAGATCAGGAGAAAGACAAGGAGATCCACTCTCACCACTGTTATTCAACATAGTCTTGGAAGACTATCCACAGAAATAAGAGAAGAAAAGGAAATGAAATAAAAGGAATCCAATTGGAAAAAAGAAAAACTGCCACTGCTGATGACATGATACTACACAGAGAAAATCCTAACGACACTACCAGAAAACAGCTCATCAATTAATTTGATAATGTTGCAGGATACAAAGTTAATACACAGGAATATTTTGCATTCCTATACAATGAGAATTATTAAAGATCAGAAAGAGAAATTAGGGAAATAATCCCATTGACCAACCCATCAGAAAATAAAATACCTAAGAATAAACCTACCTAAAGAGGCAAAAGACCTATAGTCTGGAACTGTAAGATATTGATAAAGGCAATTGAAGGTGATACAAACAGATGGAAAGGTATACCATGCTCTTGGATTGGAAGAATCAATATTGTCAAAAATCACTATACTATCCAAGGCAATCTACAGATTCAGGGCAATCCTCTAAAAAATTACCAAGGCACTTTTCACAGAACTACAACAACAAAAAAATTTTAATTTGTATGGAAACACAAAAGAAACTGAAGAGCCAAAGCAATCCTAATGAAGAAAAATTGAGCTAGAGGAATCAGACTCCCTGAACTAAGACTATAGGACAAAGCTACAGTAATCAAAACATTATGGTACTGGCCCCAAAAACAGAAATATAGATCAGTGGAACAACATAAAAAGCCCAGAAGTAAACCCACACTCATATGGTCAACTAATCTACAACAAAGGAGGCAGTAATATACAATGGAGAAAAAACCATCTCTTCAATAAGTGATGCTCAGAAATCTTGACAGCTACATGTAAAACTTTTACTTATAGTCAATTTTACATGCAACTACATGCAGCTTTACATAAATAAAAAAAACAAACAGTCAAAAAATGGGCACAGGACTTAAATAGACATTTCTCTAAAGAAGATAGACAAATGGCCAAAAAATACATGAAAAGATGTTCAACATCACCAATTATTAGAGAAATAATGATAATTACAAATCAAAACTACAATGTTATCACCTCACACCTGTCAGAATAGTCATCATCAAAAAGTCTACAAACAATAAATTCTGGAGAAGGTGTGGGGGAAAATGATCCCTCCTACACTGTTGGTGGGAATGTAAGCTGTTGCAGCCACTATGGTGAATAGTATGGAGGTTTCTTAAAAATCTAAATATATAACTACCATATTATCCAGAAATCCCACTCCTAGGCATATAATCAGAGAAAACCGTAATTTGACAAGATGCATGCACCCCAATGTTCGTTGCAGCACTATTTACAATAGCCAAGACATGGAAGCAATCCAAATGTCCATTGACAGAGTAATGGATAAGGATGTGGTACATATATACAATGGAATATTTCGCAGCCATAAAAATAATGAAATAAAGCCATTTGCAGCAACATAGATGGACACAGAAATTATTATCCTAAGTGAAGTAAGTCAGAGAGAAAGACAAGTATCACATGAGATCACTAATATGTGAAATCTAATAAAAATGATACAAAAATACATATATACAATGCAGAAACAGACTCAAATATTTTGAAACCAAACTTGTTACCAAAAGAAAAATGTCCTGGTGTGGGGATAAATTAGGACATTTTGATTAACCACACCACTATATATAAAATAGGTAACAGGAACCTACTGTATAGCACAGAGAAATCTACTCAGTACTCTATAATAATCTATGTGATAAAAGAATCTGAAAAGGAATGGGTATATGCACAATTATAAATGATTCACTTTGCTATACACCTAAAAAACAAATAATTGTAAGTCAACAATACTCTAATAAAATTTTTAAAAATAAAAAATCTCTTAATCATTTTATAATAAGTAATATAGAATCAAGAGCCAGAGGGTTGGCAAAAGAGTGAATATAGAATGCTACCATTTGACTTAGTAGGATGACATCTATACACATGTATGCTGCATAGTTTGGAACACCTCTTAAAGGGATTGGGAAACTGGTAGTAGTATTGCCCATTATGTTAGAAAGGTAGGGAGACTAGGAAATGAAAAAGTGAGAATCTTTGTATATATTTTTATACCAAAAAATTTAAATACAGCAAAAAAAAGGACTTACTTCTGTCAGTTTGTTCTTTATTTATTTATTTATTTATTTATTTATTTATTTATTTAATTTATTTATTTGTCTTCTTAGGGTCACACCCAGGGCATATGGTAGTTCCCAGGCTAAGGCTTAAATAGGAGCTGTAGCCCCTGGCCTACACCACAGCCAAAGCAACACCAGATCCAAGCCACATCTGCAACCTACACCACAGCTCACAGCAATACCAGATCCTTAACCCACTGAGAGAGGCCAGGGATCACACCTGCTTTCTCATGGATACTAGAAAGAATGGTTTCTGCTGCACCACAATGGGAACTCCTGTTCATTCTCTATATGAGTTATATGGGGTTTTTTATTATTATATTACTCCATTACTAATTTTTTGAGGTTTAGCTACTTTATAGTATATCATTTTAATTTCTTTGTTCTCTCCTTTACTATTTTTTTGGCTGTTCCAAGGATATGCAGGATTTCCAAGGCTGGGGATCAAATTTAAGCTACCATAGTGACAACACTGAATCCTTAACCACTAGGCAACCAGGGAACTCCTCTCTTTTCTACTTTTGTTATTTTCCTAGAGATTTCTCTCAGTGTTACAATAAACAACTTGTAACAATCTACTTCGCATTAGTGCCAAATTAATTACAATAGTGCACAAATATCTTGCTCTTATATAGCTCTGATTCCTCCCCTTCTTGTTCTTTGTGCTATTTCACATTCAAATTATGTCATGAGCACATCAACACAATTTAATAATTATTGCATTTGGGCAATGGTCTTTTAAATTCAGCGGAAATAAAATAATTACAAACCAAAAATATTTATGTATTTTCTTTAATATTTACCTTTTTGGATATCTTTAAGGTACAGGTTAACTCTTCATGTGTATTCAAGATACCATTTAGTGTCTGTTTTTGAACTGCTTAGTATTTCTGGCAGGGCAGGTCTTCTAGTGACAAATTGTCTCAGTTATTTGTATTGGAATTTCTTTTTTTTTTATTTTTGTTTTTTTTTTGCCTTTTAGGGCTGCACCTGCAGCATATGGAAGTTCCCAGGCTAGGGGTTGAATTGGAGCTAAAGATGCTGGGCTATGCCACAGCCACAGCAATGTAGGATCCAAGGCACATCCCAAACCTACACCACAGCTCATGGCAATGCTGGATCCCTGACACTCTAAGCGAGGCCAGGCGTCAAACCCAAATCCTCATGGATACTAGTCAGATTTGTCTCCACTGCAGCACAATGGGAAATCCCTGTATGGGAATTTTTGCATTTTTCTGTTTTTTGGTTTTTAGGGCTGCTCCTGCAGCATATGGAGGTTCCCAGGCTAGAGGTCTAATCAGAGCTATAGCTGCCAGCCTACTCCACAGCCAAAGCAATGCAGGGTCTGAGCCACATATCTAACCTACGCCACAGCTCATGGCAATGCCAGATCCTTAACCCACTGAGCAAGGCCAGGGATCGAACCAGCAACCTCATGGTTCCTAGTCGATTCATTTCTGCTGCGCCATGACTGGAACTCCCTGGAATTTCTTAATTTCTCTTAATTTTAAAGAATAGTTTTGCTGGATGTAAAATTTGTAATCCACAGTATTTTTTCTTGAGTACTTTGAATTTCGCTTCCCACTGCCGTTTGGCTCCATGGTTTCTGATGAGGAATTTCTATTAGTCTTATTGAGTATTCCTTGTACTTGATGATCTGCTTCTCTCTTGTTGCATCTGATTGCCATTGACTTTTCACAGTTTCATTATGTTATATCTATGTGTGGATGTTTTATCCAATTTTGAGCTCATTGATCTTAAATTTGATTAAAGTTTTTCATCAAATTTTGGAATTTTAGATCATTCTTTCTTCAAAACAAGTATTAGTATATTCTGAATTTGATCATATATTTACCTTTACTAGTGAGTTTTATACTTCCATATGTTTTCATGTTGTTACTTAGCATCATTTCATTTCAACTTGAAGAACTCTCTTTGTGTTGCTTGCAAGTCAGGACTACTGGTGACTAATTTCCTCACCTTTTTTTGTCAGGGAATGTCTTTATCTCTTCATCTTTGAAGTATGGTTTTTCCAGGTATAGTTCCTTGGTTTGCAATTTTTTTCAGCACCTTTAATATATAATTCTATTCCCTTCTATCCTGCAAGTTTTCTGCTAGAAATCTCCTCATAAACTTATGAGGGTTCCCTTGTATATGATGAGTCATTTTTCTCTTGTTGCTTTCAAAATTCTATCTTTGACTTTTAACATTTTGATTATAATGTGTCTCAGGGTAGTCTTTGGGTTGACCTTATTTGGGGTCCTTTGGGTTTAATGTACTTGAAAATCCATATCTCTACCTCAAGATTTGGGAACTTAGCAGTTACTATTTATTTTAATATGCTTTCTGCTCTTTTTGTGCTTCTCCTGGGAGTCCTATGATATAAATGTTAATTCACTTAATACTATTCCCATAATTCAAGTAGGAGTTCTTCATTCTCCTTCATTCTTTTTGTTCCTCCAACTGGACGATTTCAAATGAACTTTGAGTCTGCTGATTCTTTCTTCTACATGAATGAGTCTTTTGTTGAACCTTTCTTTTGAATTTTTCAAATCTGTCATTGTATTTTTCAGCTCCAGGGTTTCTGTTTTGTTGTTTTTTTATGGTTTCTATTTCTTTATTGGACTTCTCTTTTTGTTAATAGATTGTTTTCCTCATTTCTGTGTTGTCTTACATTTCATTGATTTTCTTTAGGAAGATTATTTTTATTTCTTTTTCAGGCAACTCAGATTCCATTTATTTTGGGTCAATTACTAGAGCTTTTTCTTTGTTGGTTTTGTGATCCATGTAGGCTTGCATTTATGTGTACATTTGAAGAGGCAGACACCTCTCCTGGGTTTCACAGACTGTTTTTGGCAGGTAAGGTCTTTTTCCCATTGTTCCTCAGATTTATGGATTTACCTCTAGAACTGCAATCAAGCTAGGTTGGAGCTGGATTATGTGTCTATTTATTAGTCTGCAGTTTGGTCCCCAGCTGGTGGTCCTTTTACCAGAGGCTCAGCTGGGCATGAATCCTGTCTAGCTGTTGAATATTACTACCTTCATGACTTTGTTTAGTAAGATTTACACTGAGACAAGGATCCACCTTATGATCCATGTAGTGTCTGCAGACAGTGTGCCTATTACCAGGTTTATGGACAGGTTTGGCTCCTTCCAGATCCCTAGTAGGATTCCTGCCAGGTCACTGGACGGATCACTTGGCAGGCAGGACTGACCCTAGACTGTGGCTTTTATGGGCCAAAATTGAATCCTAGAGTTACTTCAGAGGCCACAGCCAAGACAGGTCTACAGGCCTGGCTCCAGAGGCACAGATGGATGTGGCTCCCACAAATTCTCTTGGCAGGCAAGAGTGCTCCCTGATTGCTATTGAGAGGGACTGTAATGAATTATAGGACATTTTCAGAATCCACAATTGAACTGTAGTCTACTGGCTTCCCTTTGGGTGCATATACAGGTGTTGGGTCCCTGGGAAGGCCTGACTGCTCATGGAATGAAGCTTGGATAGGGATGGAACTGAATTAGAGGATTGTTTTAGGTTCTACTGTTGGACCAAGGTTGTTTGGCCTGATGCCAGGGGCACCAGAGGTGCTCCCTAACAATAGCTGGGAGGGCCTGGAGCTGAGTTACAGCTTTGGGGATGAAGACAAGTATGTCTCCTGTCAGGACTCTGGGATGGTAGAACTGCTTCCAGATAATGGCTAGAAGGGCAGGAGCAGAGTTTTAGGACCATTTTAGAATATTAGGAGGCAAAAATGGGCATGTCTCCCCATGGGTTCCTGGGAGGACTGCTACCAGACTGATGCTGGGAGGACCTGAAGCCCAGTTGCAGGACTGATTCAGGATCTACACTTGGACTCAACTCAATGACTTGTCTGCAAGGGCTCCCAGTAAATGGCTGAAGGAGCTGAAATCAGGTCATGGGCCACTTTGGGATCCACAACCAGAAACAAGTTCTGTAGGCCTGTTGCTTGAGGCATGGGCAAATGTGAGTCCTCCTGGGTTCCTTGGTGTATGGTAATGGTGGCAGGTCCAGGTCAAACTTGGCCATAGTGATGTCCACAGCAGGATAGAGCTATTTCCATGTCTGTAGCTGTAGACATGGTTGGTGAATCAGCCCATGTGTGTACAGATCTGCTTTCTCAAAATGGCCCTCATCAGCCTTGGGCTCCACCGAATTTTCACAATATCCTCTCTGAATCCCAAAGCTCCCACAAAGGTATTTTTGTTCATGGATGGTTGTCAAATTATTGTCGCTGAGGGGGTGGGGAATATAAGCAGGGACTTTGTATTCCACCAATCTTGCTTGCATCACTTAGGCCATGCTTTCTTGTTTCTTTGAATGTCATAGTTTTTTTGTTGAAAACCAGACATTTTAAAAGATATAATGTGGCCATTTTGAAAATAAGGTGTTCTCCTCTTCTCAGGGTTTTTTATTTAGTGCTTATGAAGAATTCTGTAAAGTTTGTATTCTTTGTTGTATATAATCAATAATCACTGAGGTCTCTGCTTGAAATAGCTTAGTTGTTAACTAAAGGTTCAACAGAGATTTTCTTAAATGTCTTGAAATAAATTTCCCTCCCTTTGCCGAGGGATGTTGTGTGCATGTTGGGACACACTTTTAAAACTCTATGAGGTTTTTAATAACTTTGCCTTAACCTTCACTTCCTTCTGCACAAAGCATTAGGGTCAGTCAGAGGTGAGCGGTAAGTGTCTCTTTTCCCAGCACACACACAACCCTGCACATGCACATCTCTTTCTATATCCTCAGGAATACATGGGAGTTTTCAATGTCCCATATGGACATCTATTTTCTGACATAAGTTTTTTTTGTTAGCTTCTTGTTTGCCTTAACAGTTATTATAACTAAAGAACTCTGCAATGTTAAATAGCCTCTAAATATTTTTGATATCAAGGGAAAATGATTTCACAATGCCAAGCAGTAAGTTAGGCCAAATAAAGCAAGCCTTATGAGTCAAGATTGCCAGAGAAGACAGATCAGATCAGATAATGATGCCAGACAGATCAGATAATGATGAATCCAAGGGGATGGTACTTTGGAGGACCTCTAAACATTCTAATCCATATATTGTCTTCTGGACCGTTGTCTCTAATGACTACTGTAATTGTGAAGCTGTTAGCTTTAAGGCCTCTATGAATCTGGAGAGAGGAGATGGGAATAGGGAAAATTAAAAAGTCACATTTTCTTTTTACCATGGTTTAGCCAGTTTATTTTTGTGTTTTGGCTTTGGTTTTGATTGAGAATAAACACTCCCTGGCTTATTGCAAGACTTTTGTTAATTTCCAGAATTTGGGAAGAGTTGACTTTAACAATTTCTGTTTTTTTCTCATTGCTTTTATCAACAAGTAGTTTTTGGAGTTCCTTTTTCTACCATTCCTGTTGATGTTACCCATAGGTAGTATTTAAATTATCAAAAGATCTTATGGCATAAATGTAAATACATGAGATTTGGAGAGTTGTTGCTGTACATTGTTTTCACTATTTTTAAACTCTACTATGAAAAAAGTGCTTTCCTAGCAATTAGCATTAATGTTTACTGAAATACAAAGTCAATTATAGTCATATTTTAAAGTAAATAACCCCTAAATAATGAGTGACTCACAATAAATTATTTTAACACAACTCACCATCACTTAGGTGAAAGTCAGGGCCATATATAACTGATAAAAAGTGAAATAGTGCTAAGAGCAGCTCAGCAGGTTAGGGCTAAAGAATGGTGCCATGAAACTTAAGGAAAAATTTAACATAAAACAAGACACAGAGACATTTATTTTAATTAAATGTGGGAACTGGGGGACTCAAGGTCTCAGGGACCAAGAGCCCTGCCTCAAGAAGTCACACTGCTTTATTGTGCTCTTTAGGATTACCTCAAGTGAGGAGAGGGCTGCAGGTGCAGCATATGGTTCTTTTACTATTATTTCAAAAGTCATATAGCCGCTAGCTGGTTAAGTTTTTATTCTGATCTTTAGGCACTTAACAATCATTAGCATTAAGGAAGCTTGGTGTCAGCTATCTATGCATAACATCTAGAGAATCACCACTGTGCTTCTGCAGATGGCTTGCCTATCTGCAGCAACCTGGCATGCCTAGGTTTGCACCTCAGTTCTCCTTGCTAATGCATATACTGCTAACGACTCCTCATAAACTCCTTGGGGCCCTGAGGTTTATCTTCCTCTTATTCTTTAGAGGATATATCATGCTGTGCAAATAGCATGGCTATCTGCACAGGTCTGGTGTGCCTAGACCAATGCATTATGTCCTCATTCAGTTGATCATGTGAATAACAGGCCTTTAGGTCTTTGTTCGTAAGCTTAAGTCATTTGCCAGCACTGCGACTGTTTTTCAAGCAGGAAGATGGGGTAAAGTAAAGCAGGACAAGATGGAGTTTTCAGCATAGAAAATAGAAGCAAAGAGGCTAAGAAAATATTGTAGAAACATGTCTTGTGACAAAATCATTTTTATAATTTTGATCAGCCAAACTTCAGAATTCTATGAGTATGTATTTATATATACACACCAAATCTTCTTTATCCGCTCATCTGTTGATGGACTTTTAAGTTGGTTACATATCTTGGGAAATGCAAATAATGCCACTATGAACATGGGGGTGGAGTTCCCATTGTGGTTCAGTGTGTTAAGAACCCAACTAGTATCCATGAGGATGCAAGTTGGATCCTTGGCCCTGCTCAGTGGATTAAGAATCCGACATTGCCATGAGCTGCAGTGTAGACCACAGTCGTGGCTCAGATCTGGCATTGTTGTGGCTGTGGTCTAAGCCCACAGCTGCAGCTCTGATTTGACCCCTAGCCTGGGAACCTCCATATACCACAGGTGTGGCCCTAAAAAATGGGGTGAATTTGTCTTTTTCAACTAGTTGCAGGAGTGAATTTTCTTTGGCAAATGGTAGTGGTATTTTTAGTTTTTTTAATTTTTTTGGGGGAAAACTCCATACTGTTTCCACAGTGGCTACACCAATTTGTATTCCCACAAATAGTGTACCAGGATTTCCTTTTTCCACATCCTTGCCAACGTTTGTTATTTGTGTTCTTTTTGATGATAGCCATTCTGACAGGTGTGAGGTGATATCTCATTGTGGTCTTGGTTTTCATTTCCCTGATGATTAATGATGTTGAACATGGTTTTTTGCGTGTGTGCTTGTTTGCCACTTACACTTCCTCTTTGGAAAAATGTCTATTTGGTTCTCCTGCCCATTTTTAAAATAGGGTAGTTTGGTTTTATTTTTATGTTGAGGTATATGAGCTGTTTCTATATGTTAGATATAAACCCCTTAGCAGTCATATCATTTGCAAATATTTTCTCCCACTCAGTAGGTGTTTTTTCATTTTGTCAATGGTTTCCTTTGCTGTGAAAAAACTTTTAAGTCCAATTCGGTCTGATTTGTTTATTTTCACTTTTATTTCCTTTGCTTTAGGAGACAAATCCAAAAACACATCACTGCAATTTATTTCAAAGTGTGTTCTGCCTATGTTTTCCTCTAGGAGTTTTATGGTTTCCAGTCTTACATTTAGGACTTTAATCCATTTTGAGTTTATTTTTGTATATAGTGTTAGAGAGTGTTCTAATTTTATCTATTATACATAGCTGTCCATTTTTCCTAGAATCGCTTCTCTAAAGGATGATCTTTTCTCCATTGCATTGTCTTGCCTCCTATGTCAGATTAATTGACCATAAGTGTGTGGGCTTAATTCTGCATTCTCTATTGTATTCCATTGATCTATGTGTCTGCTTTTGAGCCTATACCATAGTGTTTTGTAGATTCATAATATAGTCTGAAGACAGGGAACATGATTCTTCCAACTTTCCTTACTCAAGACTGTTTTGGCTATTCACGGTCTATTGTGTTTCCATACAAATTTTAAAGTTACTTTTTCTAGTTCTATGAAAAATGCCCTTGGTATTTTGATAAGGATTGCCATGAATCTGTAGATTGCCTCGGGCAGTATCATCATTTTAACAATATTGATTCTTCCAATTGAAGAAGAATATATCTTTTCATCTGTTTGTGTTATCTTCAATTTATTTCATCATTGTCTTATACTTTTCTTTTACCTACATGTCTTTTACCTCCATAGGTAGGGTTATTCCTAGGTATTTTATTATTTTTGATGCAATGATAAGTAGGATTGTTTCATTAATTTCTCTTCTGACAGTTCACTTTTAGTATATAGAAATGCAAGAGATTTATGTGCATTAACATATATTCTACAACTTTTCCAAATTCATTTATTACCTCTAGTATTTTTATTGTAACATCTTTAGGATTTTCTGTCTGTACTATCATGTTATCTATAAACAGTGACTGTTTTCTTCTTCCGTGCCAGTTTGGATTCCTTTTATTTATTTTTTCCTGTGTCATTGCTGTGGCTAGAACTTCCAATATTATGTGAATAAAAGTGGCAAAAACTGGCACCTTTTTCTTATTCCTTATCTTGAAAGAAATTCTTTCAGCTTTTCACCATTGAGTATGATGTTATCTGTGGGTTTATCATATCTGGCCTCTATTATGTGGAGGTACATTCACTCTATGCCCCCTTTCTGGAGAGTTTTTATTATAAATATGTGTTGAATCTTGACAATAGCTTTTTCTATACCTATTGAGATAATCATATGTTTTTATTCAATTTTTTAATTTTGTGTATAACACTGATTGATTTGGGGATATTGAAAAATCTTTGCATCCATGGGATAAATCCTACTTATTCATGGTGTATGATCTTTTTAATGTATTGTTACATTTAGCTTGCTAATATTTTATTGAGAGTTTTGCACCTATGCTCATCAGTGATATTGATCTATAATTTTCTTTTTTGTAACATCTTTGTCTGGTTTTGGTATCAGGGTGAGGCTGGCTTCTTAGAATGAGTTCAGAAGTATTCCTTCCTCTGTAATTCTTTTCAAATGATTTGAGAAGGATAGGAATTAACTCTTCTTTAAATGTTTGGTAGAATACATCTGTGAAGCCTTTTAGTCATTGACTTTTGTTGGTTGGGAGTTTTTTAATTACTGATCCAATTTTGCTGCTGATAATTATTCTGTTCACATTTTCTATTTATTTCTGATTCAGTTTTGGGAGAATTTACATTTCTAAGAATTTGTCCATTTCTTCCAGGTTGTCCATTTTATTGGCTTATAGGTATTCATAGTAGTCTCTTATGATCCATTGTATTTCTATGGGTTTTTTTTAATTTGATATGGGTATTTACTTTGAGAATACCTATTATGAAAAAATTGCTAGAAGGGAAAGGAGTGGGCAGTTAGTTGTCTAACTAGAAATCCCTAAGTCTGTCAGAACATTCTTCTCAGGGCACAGCTTCAGATTTAACAGCTCCAAAAATAACAAAGTGGTTTACCCACATGTAGATTATTGATAATTTACTCTTCTGTTCTTGATTTGGCTACTGTTTGATATCTCTGGTTATTGGATATTTTTGAATACTTCCAATGGTTTTGGCTCAGTAGACATAGCCAGATGTTTCTGTCTCTATAGAGATTGTTGTTTAGCAGATTATGGAAAAGATGAACTGGGGTTTGTAGCAGAACCTGATTTTATATTGGAAAATTATTCTGTGTAAAAGTAAAACAAATGAATTTTATTTCATAATAAAAGGATTGGAAAAGATTAGAGAAGGAAAGTGGACTTGGCAGACTGAAATATAAAGAAAACATATTTTTCACTTTGGAGGAAATTCCTTGTCACTTTTTTGTTTTTTGATTTATTTTTTATTGTTATTTCCCCCAACACACTTTTTTATCCCCACTGTACAGCATGGGGACCAGTTACACATACGTGTATACATAAATTTTTCTCCCATTGTCATACTGCGTTGTAAGTATCTAGACATAATTTTCAGCACTACACAGCAGGATCTCATTGTAAACCCATTCTAAGAGCAATAGTTTGCATCCATTGACCTCAAGTTCCCAATCCCTCCCACTCCCTCCCTCTCCCCCTGGGCAGCCACAAGTCTATTCTCCAAGTCCATGATTTGCTTTTCTGCGGAAAGGTTCATTTGTGCTGTATATTAGATTCCAGATATGAGTGATATCATATGGTATTCGTCTTTGTCTTTCTCACTTATGTCACTCAGGATGAGAGTCTCCAGTTCCATCGTGTTGGTGCAAATGGCATTATGTTGTTCTTTTCTATGGCTGAGGAGTATTCCATTGTGTATATATACCACTTCTTCCTAATCCAATCATCTGTCAACGGACTTGGGTTGTTTCCATGTCTTGGCTATTGTGAATAGAGCTGCAGTGAACATGCGGGTGCATGTGTCTTTTTTAAGGAAACTTTTGTCCTGATATATGTCCAAGAGTGGGATTGCATGGTCATGTGGTAGTTCTATGGATGGCTTTCTAAGGTATCTCCAAACTGTTCTCCATAGTGGCTGTACCAATTTACATTCCCACCAACAGGGCGAGAGGGTTCCCTTTTCTCCCCACCTGCTCAAGCACTTGTTATTTGTGGACTTATTCATGATGGCCATTCTGACTGGTGTGAGGTGGTATCTCATGGTAGTTTTGATTTGCATTTCTCTAATAATCAGGGATGTGGAGCATTTTTTCCATGTGCTTGTTGGCCATCTGTATATCTTCCTTGGAGAAATGTCTGTTCAGGTCCTTTGCCCATTTTTCCATTGGGTGGTTGGCTTTTTTGCTGTTGAGTTGTATAAGTTGCTTGTATATTCTAGAGATTAAGCCCTTGTCCATTGCATCATTTGAAACTATTTTCTCCCATTCTGTAAGTTGTCTTTTTGGGTTTTTTTTTGGGGGGGGGGTTTCCTTTGCTGTGCAACAGCTTGTCAGTTTGATTAGGGCCCATTGGTTTATTTTTGCTCTTATTTCTGTTGCTTTGGGAGACTGACCTGAGAAAATATTCATGAGGTTGATGTCCGAGAGTGTTTTGCCTATGTTCTCTTCCAGGATTTTGGTGGTGTCTTGTCTCATATTTA
The DNA here is from genome assembly GCF_016906955.1 of Phacochoerus africanus. Taxonomy (NCBI): domain Eukaryota; kingdom Metazoa; phylum Chordata; class Mammalia; order Artiodactyla; family Suidae; genus Phacochoerus; species Phacochoerus africanus. The sequence goes on from NC_062560.1 coordinate 55,863,680, forward strand.
AGTCTTTCATCCATTTGGAGGTTATTTTTGTGCATGGTGTGAGGGTGTGTTCTAGTTTCATTGCTTTGCATGCAGCTGTCCAGGTTTCCCAGCAGTGCTTGCTGAATAGACTTTCTTTTTCCCATTTGATGTTCTTGCCTCCCTTGTCAAAGATTAATTGACCCTAGGTGTCAGGGTTTATTTCTGGGTTCTCTATTCTGTTCCATTGGTCTGTCTGTCTGTTTTGGTACCAGTACCACACTGTCTTGATGACTGTGGCTTTGTAATATTGCCTGAGGTCTGGAAGAGTTATGCCCCCTGCTTGGTTTTTGTTCCCCAGGATTGTTTTGGCAATTCTGGGTCTTTTGTGGTTCCATATAGATATTTGGATTGTTTGTTCTAGTTCTGTGAAAAATGTCCTGGGTAATTGGATAGGGATTGCATTGAATCTATAGATTGCTTTGGGTAGCATGGCCATTTTTACAATATTGATTTTTCCAATCCAGGAACATGGGATATCTATCCATTTCTTTACATCTTCATTAATGTCTTTGGTTAATGTTCTATAGTTCTCAGCATATAAGTCCTTTACCTCCTTGGTCAGGTGTATTCCCAGGTATTTGATTTTTTGGGGTGCAATTTTACAGGGTATTATATTTCTCTATTCCTTTTCTAATATTTCATTGTTAATGGATCTTGTCTGCATACAGTGATAGTTTTACCTCTTCTATTCCGTCTTGGATGACTTTTCTTTTGTATGTCTGACTGTTGTGGCTAGGACTTCCAATACTATGTTGAACAGTGGTGGTGAGAGTAGGCATCCCTGTCTTGTTCCAGATTTTAGTGGGAAGGCTTTTAATTTTTCTCTGATGAGTATGATATTTGCTGTGAGTTTGTCATAAATGGCTTTGATTATATTCAGGAATGTTCCCTCTATACCCACTTTGGCAAGAGTTTTCATCATAAATGAATGTTGGACTTTGTTAAATGCTTTTTATGCATGTATTCAGATGATCATATGGTTTTTGACTTTTCTTTTGTTAATGTGTATGATGTTTATTGATTTGTGTATGTAGAACCATCCTTGTGAACCTGGGATGAATCGCACCTGGTCATGGTGTACGATCTTTTTGATACGTTGTTGGATTCAGATGGCTAAAGTTTTGTTGAGAATTTTCATATCTATATTCATCAAAGATATTGGCTGATAGTACTCTTTTTTGTTGGTATCTTTTCTGGTTTTGGAATTAGGGTGATGGTGGCATCATAGAATATCTTTGGGAGTGTTCCTTTTTCTTCTACCTTTTGTAAAAGCTTAAGGAGAATGGGCACCATTTCCTCTATGTAGGTTTGGTAGAATTTGCCTGTGAAGCCATCTGGTCCTGGACTTTTATTTGTAGGGGGTGTTTTTCTGATGTATTCAATTTCATTTCTAGTGATCACTCTGTTCAGTTGGTCTATTTCTTCTTGATTCTACAGGCTGTAAGTCTCTAGAAAGCTGTCCATTTCTTCCAGATTGTCGAATTTGTTGGCATACAGTTGTTCATAGTATTCTCACATGTTTTTTTGTATTTCTGCTGTATCTGTTGTGATTTCTCCTTTTTCATTTCCTTTTTTTTTATTTGGGCTCTTTTTCTCCTCTTCTTAGTGAGTCCAGCCAGAGGTTTGTCACTTTTGTTTACCTTTTCAAAGAACCAGCTCTTGGTTTTATTAATTTTCTATATTTTTTTGAATCTCTATTTTATTGATTTCCTTTTTGATCTCTATAATTTCCTTCCTTCTGCTGACTTTAGGTCTTTTTTATTCTTCTTTTTCTGATTCATTTAGGTGTTGGGTTAAGTTGTCAATTTGTGATCTTTCTTTTTTGAGGAAGGCCTCTATTGCTATGAATTTCCCTCTAAGCACTGCTTTTGTGGCATCCCATAGATTTTGAGAGGTTGTGCCTTCATTATATTTGTCTCAAGGTATTTTTTAATTTCCTTCTTGATTTCCTCAGTGACCCATTGGTTTTTTAGTAGCATGTTGTTTAGTCTCCATGTAGTAGGTTTTTTCTCTTTTCTTTTCCTGTGGTTGATTTCTAGTTTCATGCCATTGTGGTCAGAGAAGACACTTGAAATAATTTCTATGCTCCCTAAATTTGTTGAGGTTAGCTTTGTGCCCTAGGATGTGATCAATCCTTGAAAACGTTCCATGTGCACTTGAGAAGAATGTGTATTCTGATTTTTTTGGATGTAGTGTACTGAAGATGTCAATGAAGTCTAACTTTTCTATTGTTTCCTTTAAGAACTCTGTTGCCTTATTGATTTTCCATTTGGAGGATCTGTCCATTGATGTGAGTGGGGTATTAAAGTCTCCTACTATGATTGTATTCCCATCAATTTCTCTCTTTATGTCTGTTAATATTTGTTGTATGTATCTGGGTGCTCATATTTGGGGCATATATGTTGACAATTGTAATATCCTCTTCTTGAGTGGATCCTTTAACCATTAAATAGTGTCCTTCTTTGTCTTTCTTTATGGCCTTTGTTTTAAAGTATATTTTGTCTGATATAGGTATTGCAATTCCTGGTTTCCTGTCGTTTCCATTGGCATGAAATATCTTTTCCCATCCTCTCACTTTCAATCTATATGTGTCCTTTGCCCTAAGTTGAGTTTCTTGTAGGGAGCAGATTGAAGGTTTTTGCTTTTTTATCCAATCAGCCACTCCGTGTCTTTTGATTGGTGCATTCAGTCCATTGACATTTAAGCTGATAATTGATAGATGTTTATTTATTGCCATTTTTAACCTCATGTTCCAGTTGATTCTATGATTCTCCATTCTTCTTTTCTTTTTTGGTTGGATGGTCTCCAATTATTTTCTGCTTGAGTACTTTTCTTTTCATTATTTGAGAATGCTATGCTAGGTTTTGATTTGTGCTTGCCCTGTTTTTTAAGTATGTTAACCCCTTCCTATTATTGTGTGTCTTAACCCCATAGTCCTGTATGTCCCAACACTTCATTACCATAATAAAATTTAAAACAAGAAATAAGAAAAAAAATAATCTATTCATTTCCTTACTTCCCTTGCCCACGTTTTATGATTTTGATGTCTTTTTTAAAATTTTGTTTTATTTTAAACATCTTCATGATCAGATCTGTATGCTGGCTTATTTGAGTGACTGCTCTCTGTGGTTTCCTCAATTCTTCCTCTTTTTTTTTTGTTTGTTTTTTTTGCCATTTCTGGGGCTGCTCCCTTGGCATATGGAGGTTCCCATGCTAGGGGTCGAATCAGAGCCATAGCCGCTGGCCTACACCAGAGCCTCAGCAACACAGGATCCGAGCCGCATCTGCAGCCTACACTACAGCTCATGGCAATGCCGGATCCTTAACCCACTGAGCAAGGCCAGGGATCGAACCCGCAATCTCATGGTTCCTGGTCGGATTCGATAACCGCTGAGCCACGACAAGAACTCCCTCTTTTTTTTTTTTTTTTAACTTAGAGACACCCTTTCAGTATTTCTTCTAGAATGGGTTTCATTTTGCTGTACTCTTTTAGCTTTTTTTTTGTTGGAGAAATTTTTTATTTCCCTTTCTATTCTAAATCTCACTGGATATTCTAGGTTGCAGATTTTTTCCTTTCAGAGTTTTAAATATCTCTTGCCATTCCCTCCTGGCCTGTAGAGTTTCTGTAGAGAAATCAGCTGATAGCCTTGTGGGAGTTCCCTTTTAGGTAACATTTTGCTTTTCTCTTGCTGCCTTTAGGATCCTCTCTTTATCATTAATTTTTGCCATTTTTATTATGATGTGTCTTGGTGTGGGTCTATTTGGGTTCAACTTGTTTGCGGCCCTCTGTGCTTCCTGTATCTTGAACTCAGTATCCTTTAGATTTGGGAAGTTTCCATTGATAATTTCTTCAAATATATTTTCCATTCCCTTATCTTTTTCTACTCCTTCTGGAATTCCTATGATGCATAGATTGGCCTGCTTTGTATTATCCCATAGGTGTCTTATATTGCTTTCAGGTTTTTTGATTTGGTTTTCTGTCTGCTGACCTGATTGGGTGATTTCCATTATTCTATTTTCCATATCACTGATTCGTTCTTCTGCATCATTCATTCTGGTTTTTACTGCACTTAGCTCTGTTTGTATCTCTGCAAATGAATGTTCTAGTTTTTCTTGGCTTCTCCTTATATTTTCTAGTTCCTTTTTGAGGGAGTCTGTTCATATCTTCTCTTAATTCCTTCAGTATTTTCACTATTTCCCTTTTGAACTCAAAGTCTATGAGACTGCAGAGGTCTGTTTCATTGTTGACTGCTTTAGGTGAGTTCTCCTGTTGCTTTAACTGTGAATGGCTTCTAAGCTTCTTCATTTTGCTTGTGTTTTTCTTTTTCATGTTGGAGGTGTATTCCCTGTGGCTGGGCAGGGCTTGCCCTGGCATTCCTGGGCCATGGAGGTCTTCCTGAGGGCAGACGGTGCTGGGAGGCAAAGCAAGCAGGAGTGCAGCGCTTCCTGAGGGCTGGTGGGGCTAACTTGCTTGCTCCGAGGTGAAGGAGCACTTCCCAAGTGTGGGTAGGACTGGCAGGTGTGCACTGCAGTGTACATGCACTTCTTGTGGCTGGGCAGGGCTTGCCCTGGTGCTCCTGGGATGCAGCGCTCTTCCCCAAGTTGGATGGTGCTGAGAGGCTTGCTCCATGGGAGTGCAGCACTTCCCAAGGGCCAGCAGTGCTAACCTGCTTGGTCTGAGGCAAAGGAGCACTTCCCAAGGATGGGCAGGACTGGCAGGTGTGCACTGCATTGGAAGCACATTTCCCATGCCTGGGAAGGGTTTGCCTTGGCACTCCTGGGCTGTGGAGCTCTTCCTGAGGGCAAGCAGTGCTATGTGGCTTGCTCCACAGGAGTGGGGCACTTCCTGTGTGCAGGAAGGCTGGCTGGAGGAATCCGTGGTGGTGGATGGCTTCCCGAGGGTGGTGAGGCCAATCTGCCGGGATAGCAGGTGGCTTCTGGCCAGGCACATGTGGGGTGGGGGAGGGGGATGCTCTGGGAAGATCTGCTCTCTGCCAGCTGGTGGGCAAGTGTGCAGGCTGGGGCATAAGGAGTATTCTATGGTGACCTGCCCATCCTCCTCTCCCCTCCCCAACACTGGAGCCTTATCTCTCCTGCATGCCCAGACCTTCTCCCAGGTTTCCTCTATTGTGGCTTTCCACTCCCCAGCCCTTAGGGGATTGGTCCCTCCACCCATGACACACCACTTCCTAATCCCTCAGGCTGTCTCCACACTGTCAACCCTAGGCCACTTCCAGGGACTAACCTCAAGGGCCTAGGTCTCGGTGCCCAGCCCCCACCAGAGCATCTCAGTTACTGGCGTCTGTGCCAGTGGTTCAGATGATCTGTGCAGCTCTTACTCTGCTTTTTAGATATCAGACCTGCTGCTGCACTTTTCTTGGAGTCTGGAGATCTCTCTGACTCAGTTGATTTTTCCGTCAGGTGACTTTCCAGGGTGTAGTTTCCCTTTTTTCCTTCACAGTTCCCTCTCAGGAGTGCCAGTGTGGTCCTGATTCCCCATCTTGCTCTCTCCTCTTTTCTCTTATTTTACCCAGTTATGTCAAGATATTCTTGCCATTTTTAGAGGTTTAAGTTCTTCTGCCAGCATTCAGTTGTTCTGTGCGAGTTGTTTTATGGTAGAGGTGGTTTTTTTGTTGTGTTTGTGGGAGAGGGAGAGCACATCCCCCACTCTTCTGCCATCTTGCCTCTTCCCCTTGTCACTCTTAACAGCTTTCCCCTGCATTTGTTTCTTTGCTGTTTTAGATTTGAATGCAAGTTTGCAATCATTTGTTTAATTACATTCTTAAGCAAATTATAGAAAAGCTCTGTACCTGTAACACATGGCTATCTGGTGATAAAGCCATTAACTAATTAAAACAAATTACCTCCAGTCCTATAATTTCTTCTGGCTAATGTGATTTTCCAAAATATGCCAATATTCTTGATTTTTTTTTTCAATCAGTACAATGGAAGATAAAAATCTCTTTTCAACACCTGTTATAAAGAACAACTAGAACATCATCTTTGAAACTTTTCCTCCCAGTCACCTTCATTTTCAGCAAAAGTAATTATTTTCCTTTAGCCATCCTAACCAGTAATATTAAGCATGACATGTGAATATCATCTTCATCTTCTCTCTATATATATTTATCTATATATAATTTTAAAATTTTATATAAAAGTATATATTGTATTATGGAATTAATATATAATTAATTATATATTATATAGTTATACCCCACAGATACCAGTCAGGCTTATTACTTCTGAGCTATATATATATATATATATATATATGATTTTTTGATTATATAAAATTATATATAATTATATAATTATAATATATAATTTAAATATTATATAATATATTATATATATTATATATATACATATAATTTAAAAATTCTTCCCTATCCAGCAATTGTTACTCTTTCCTTTAAGGCTCAACTCATACATCCCTATACTTTTTAAGAGTTAATCACTTGTCACAATTTTTCATTATGAATTAAATAATTATTTGATTATTGTCTATCTCCATTCCCACCACCACCTCTATAAGCACCATGAGATTATAATTCATGTCTGTTTTTATGTCCCAGCTGCTAACATGTTTCCTGGCACAATCAGCACTAAGTAAATTTTAGTTAATTAATAAATCAGAAAATTTTTCTATATATTATATTTTTCTTGAATTATTCCTAATTTCTTCAACCACCTCCCCCATCTCCCAACCTACTGATATAATCAAGCAGTCCTACTTCTGTAAGTCAATGGAAAAATTTCAAGTAACTTGAAGGACCAACACATATCTACCTTTGCCTGGGACATCCTCAGTTTGTTCCTGTTGTCCTGACATAATTATTAGCAATACTCTTTCATTCTCAAAAGTGTCTCAACTTGGACAATAATTGATATGAGCATCCTCTGTATAATTACATTTTAACATTTCTTAGAGCCACTTCTAATCAATTTTTTTAGTTAGTTTGAGTGTTCTTTGGAGACAGGATCAGTTCTGGTTTCTCTTAGAGTTGGTTTTGTCAGTCTCTGGCACTCAGTGACTGTTCTTTTGAATGAAAAGACATTCCTACTATCTTTGCTTCAAGAAGTTTTCATTGTAAAACAAAACAAACAAAAAACATTCAACACTTACACACCTATGTAGGTTTTAGGGCAGAGGACCAACATTTCTCTTAAAAACTAGTTTAAAGCTTTGAAAGGTAAATTCAAGTTTATGTGTGCTAAGCCATTAATTTCTCTTCTACCTTAGTATTATTAAGAGGGAAACTTTCACAGTAATAATTAGACATTAAGTCTGCTTGCTCAGAGCAGTCAAATTTTTCTTTTACATGTACCTCTTATTTGCCAAGAAAATATTTATTCTTATAAATAGGTGTTTTAGTTGGCTTTGGAGCTTTGAACAAATTCAGGGGAAATTTTTTTCAATTTTCTATATGCACAGGAAATTATTTTGAAGAGAATAAAATGCAAGTCAGATAGTAAACATGGAAATTACAAAGGAAATGGCCTTTTTTTTTTCTTTTTAGGGCCATACCTGAAGCATATGGAAGTTCCTAGGGGTCAAATTGGAGCTGTCAGCCTATGCCAGAGCCACAGCAATGCCAGATCTGAGCTACACCTGTGACCTACACCACAGCTCATGGCAATGCCAGATCCTTTAACCCACTGAGAGAAGCCAGGGATGAAACATGCATCCCCATGGATATTAGACTCATTACTGCTGAGCTACAATGGGAACTTCCCTGATAAATTTTATTCTTGTTTATATGGATAAAATTGAACTGTAACTGGAAAACGCTAGTACACTAGTTACAAAGATAGTTTGGTTTCATATTTCTGAGCACAGCTGCTATCTGAAGAGCTTGTCAATGCTCTCATGTCTACAGCTTTGCCTCACTGTTAATCTTATTTTTTAAGAAATCAAACTCCTGGTGGTGTCTGTTGTACCCTTTACATATATTGAGGACCTACTATATTCTGCTCCCTTTTCTAGGCACTTTATTACTCATTTTTTGTAATCCTTATTGTATGAAGTAACTATCCTCATCCTCATTTCACATGAGGAAACCAAATCTCAAAGTATCAGAAACACTTTGACCATACTAGAACTCAAAACTGCAGGGACAGATAATACAAATTAGAAGAGTGGTTTAAAAATAAAATTGCCCCTAATTCTCTTCTTTTAAAAAAGTTTTTATTATAGTTGATTTACAATGTTCTGTCAATTTCTGCTGTACAGCAAAGTGACCCAGTCTTACATATATATACATTCTTTTTCTCACATTGTCCTCCATCATGTTCCATCACAACTGATTAGATATACAGTGCCCTGTACTATAAAGCAGGATTTCATTGCTTATCCACTCCAAATGCAATAGTTTGCATCTAATAACCCCAAATTCCCAGTCCTTCCCACTCCTTCCCTCTCCCTCTTGGCAACCACAAGTCTGTTCTCCATGTCCATGAGTTGGTTTCTTTTCTGCAGATAGGTTCATTTGTGCCATATACTAGATTCCAGATATGTGATATCGTATGGTATTTGTCTTTCTCATTCTGACTTACTTCACTTAGTATGAGAGTCTTTAGTTCCATCCATGTCATTGCAAATGGCATTAGTTTGTTCTTTTTATGGCTGAGTAGTATTCCATTGTGTATATGTACCACATCTTTTTTTTAACTATTATTATTAAAGTATAGTTGATTTATAATGTTTAATCAAGTTCTGTTGTAGAAAAAAGTGACCCAATCACACAAATTTCCCCATGCTGTACAGTATGATCCCATTGTCCATCCTTCCAAATATAACAGTTTGCATCCAAAAAAACCACCCAAAATGCCAATCCATCCCACTACCTCCTCTTTCCCCATTGGGAACCCCAAGTCTGTTCTTCTAGGCCATGATCTGTTTCTGTTTTTTTTTTTTTTTAGATATGATCATCTGTTCCATATTTTAAATTCCACAAAGAAATGATATCATATGGTATTTGTCTTTTCCCTTTTGGCTTACTTCACTTAGTATGAGAATCTATAGGTCCATCCATGTTGTTGCAAATGGCATTAGTTTTTTTTTATGGCTGAGTAACATTGCATTGTATATATGTACCACATCATCTAAATCCATTCATCTGTCAAAGGACATTTAGGTTTTATCCATGTCTTGGCTATTGCGAATAGTAATGCAATGAACATAGGCATGCATGTATCTTTTTCAGTGAAAGTTTAGTCCAGATATATGCCCAAGAGTGGGGTTGGTAGATGATATGGTAGTTCTATATTTAGTTTTCAGAGGTACATCTGTACTGTTTTCTACAGTTGTTGTACCAATTTACATTCCCACCAACAGTGTAGGAGGGTTCCCTTTTCTCCACTCCCTCTCTAGCATTTGTTATTTGTAGACTTACTAATGGTGGCCATTCTGACCTGTGTGAGGTAGTACCTTATTGTAGTTTTGATTTGTATTTCTCTGATAATTAGTGATGTTGAGCATTTTTTCATGTGTCTTTTGGCCATCCATATGTCTTCTTTGGAGAAATGTTTATTTCCATTTTTCAATTGGGTTGTTTGGGTTTTTTTTTTTTTTTTTTTGCTGTACAGTTGTATAATTTGTTTATATATTTTATTTTATTTTATTATTTTTAATTACTCAAGGAATTTTATTACATTTATAGGTGTATAACAATCATCACAACCAAATTTTATAGCATCGAGATTAAGCCTTTGTCAGTTGCATCATTTGAAAATATTTTCTCGGAGTTCCCGTTGTGGTGCAGTGGTTAACGAATCTGACTAGGAACCATGAGGTTGCGGGTTCAATCCCTGCCCTTGCTCAGTGGGTTAACGATCTGGCATTGCCGTGAGCTGTGGTGTAGGTTGCAGACGTGGCTCGGATCCCGTGTTGCTGTGGCTCTGGTGTAGGCCGGTGGCTACAGCTCCGATTGGACCCCTAGCCTGGGAACCTCCATATGCCGCAGGAGCAGCCCAAGAAATGGCAGAAAGACAAAAAAAATAGTATTAAAAAGACGAAAATATTTTCTCTTCTTCTGTGGCTTGTTATTTTTTTAATGGTTCCCTTTGCTGCACAAAAGCTTGTAAGTTTGATTATGTCCCACTGGTTTATATTTGTTTTTATTTCTATTGCTTTGGGAAACTGACTTAAGAAAACTTTTGTATGGTTGATGTCAAAGAATGTTTTGCCTATGTTCTCTTCTAGGTGTTTTATGGTGTCTTGTCTTATGTTTAAAAGAGGCAGCAGATACAATTCATGAATGTCCACAAACTTTTTTCACTTTCTAGAGCATGTCTCTATCTGTGAGCCTTATAGCCAGCTTAAATTGCTTGAAAGCAATTGCGGCAGTTTTCCAGTCTTCCCAGTAGATGGGGTGCCTGATATTTTTCAAATAGTAATGTTGAAGTCCTCTTGAGGAGTGGAGTGCAGCTTTAGTGAGAAGAATATGGTGTCATACCTGGAAAATTTACCTGGCAGAAAGAAAGAAAGATTTTGAATCAGAGCTATAGCCACTGGCCTATGCCACAGCAATGTCAGATCCGAGCCGTGTCTGCAACCTACACCACAACTCACGGCAATGCCAAATCCTTAACCCTTTGAGCGAGGCCAGGGATAAAACTTGTATCCTCATGACGCTGGTCAGATTTGTTTCCACAATGGGAACGCCTTATTTTTTAGCTTTTTAGATACACAAGTGTAATTTACAATATTTGTCTTAGTCTGACTTATTTCACTTTACATAATGCTTCCCAGGTCCATCTGTATTGTCTCAAAAGGCAATATTTAATTCTTTTTTACAGCAGAATAATATTCCATTGTGTGTGTGTATCACACTTTTTTTAACCATTCGCCTATTTTGATGGACACTTAAATTGCTTCCATAGCTTGGTTATTGTAAATAATGCTACAATGATCATAGGGGTGCATATTCTTTTTATTTTTTATTTTTATTTTTTTATTTTATTATTATTATTTTTTTTTTGCTATTTCTTGGGCCGCTCCCACAGCATATGGAGGTTCCCAGGCTAGGGGTCCAATCGGAGCTGTAGCCACCGGCCTACACCAGAGCCACAGCAACACGGGATCCGAGCCACGTCTGCAACCTACACCACAGCTCACGGCAATGCCGGATCGTTAACCCACTGAGCAAGGGCAGGGATTGAACCCGCAACCTCATGGTTCCTAGTCGGATTCGTTAACCACTGTGCCACGACGGGAACTCCCATATTCTTTTTAAATCGGAGGTTTTGCTTACTTCATGTAAATATCCAGAGGTAGAAATGCTGGTAATTCTATTTTTAATTTTTCGAGGATCCTCCATGCTATTTTCCATATTGGCTGTGACAATTTACATTCCCACCAGCAGTGCATGAGGGTTTCCTTTTCTCCATATCATCACCAAGTATTATTGTTTGTTGTCTCTTTGAAGATACCCTTTCTAATAGGGGTGTGGTGATATTGTGGGTTTGATGCATTTCCTTGATTATTAATGAAATAATCATCTTTTCATATATCTGTTGTACATCTATACGTTTTCTTTGGAGAAATGCCTATTCAGGACTTCTGACCATTTTTTAATCATAAAGTTTGGGGATTGTTATTTGGTTGTATGAATTCTTTATACATTTTGTATATTAAGCTCTTATTGAAGAGATATTATTTGCAAATATCTTCTTCCATTTGGTAGGTTGCTATTTCATTGCTTATAATTTCCTTCATTGTGCAAGCACTTATTAGTCCCATGTAGTACCATTTGTTTACTTTCTTTTGTTGCTTTTGCCTGAGGAGGCATATCTGAAAAAAAATGTTGCTAAGACTGATGTCAAAGAGCATACTGCTTGTGTTTTCTTTTAGGTGTTCTATGGTTTCAGGTCTTACACTTAAATTGTTAATCCATTTTTAATTTATTTTTGTATATTGTGTAAGAAGTTATCCAGTGTGATTCTTTTAAATACAGCTGTCCAGTTTTCCCAACACCATTTATTGTTGAGGCTGTCTTTCCCCATTATATATTCTTATCTCCCTTGTCATAAATTAATTAACCATATAAGCATTGGCTTATTTCTGGGGTCTCTATTCTGTCCTTTTGATCTATGTGTCTTTTTTTTGCCAATATCTTATTGTTTTAATTACTATAACTTTGTAGTATAGTTTTAAATCAGGGAACATTCTATCTCTGGCTTAGTTCTTCTTTCTCAAAATCACATTGGCTATTCAGGACCTTTCATGGTTCCATATAAATTTTAAAATTCGTTCTACTTCTATGAAAACCACATTTGTATTTTGATAGGGATTGCATTTTACCTGTAGCTTTGTTTTTGTGGTATGGACATTTTAAAAATATTAATTCTTCCAATCCATGAACAAATTATATCTTTCCATTTTTTGTGTGCTGTCTTCAATTCCTTTTATCAATGTCTTCATTTCCAGAGTACACATCTTTAACTGCCCTAGTTAAATTTATTCCTAGGTATTTTATTCTTTTTGATGCAATTGTAAGTGGGATTGTTTGTTAATTTCTCTTTCTTATAGATGGTTTTTAATGTATAGAAATGCTATAGAGTTCTGTATATTAGCTGTGTATCCTACAAATTTTTTCATTTATCACTTATAATAGTTTTTGGTTTTGGTGGGGTCTTTAGGGTTTTCTATATATAGCATGATGTCATCTGCAAGAAGTTTTACTTCTTCCTTTCCAATTTGGATTACTTTAATTTCTTTTTCTTGTACGATTGCTGTGGCTAGAACTTCCAATACTATGTGAATAAAAATGGTGAGAGTGGGCCAACTTATCTTGTTCCTGATCTTAAAGCAAATGTTTTCTGGTCCTCACAGTTGAGTATAATGTTGGCTGTAGTGGTATATAAGGCCATTTTATTGTTGCAGTATATTCCCTTTATACCATTTTCTGGAAAGTTTTTATCATAAACAGATGTTAAATTTTGTCAAAAGGTTTTTTTAGACATCTATTGAGGTGATCATATGATTTTTATTCTTCAATTTGTATATCATATTGATTTACTTTTGCCTATTGAAAAATACTTGCATTCCTGGGATAAAGGCTCAAGGTGTATGAATTTTTTAATTTATTTTTGAATTTGGTTTTTTAATATTTCATTGAGGATTTTTGCATTTATATTCATCAATGATGTAGGCCTATAATTTTCTTTTTTAATGTTGTTCCTTGTTGAGTTTTGTTATCAGAGTAATGCTGGCCTTATAGAATGAGATTGGAGGCATTGCTGCCTCCTGAATTTTTTGGAATAGTTTGAGAAGGAGAGGTGGTAAATTTTTAAAATGTTTGGTAGAATTTACCTGTAAAATCATTTAGTGCTAAACTTTTATTTGTTAGGAGGCTTTTCAATACAGTTTTAATTCCACTACTTGGATCTTTATGTTTTTCATTTCTTCCTGATTCAGTCTTATGAGACTATGTTTCTAGGAATTTATCCATTTTTTAGGCCATCCATTTTATTGACATATAATTATATGTAGTAATCTCTTATGATTCTTTGTATTTCTGTACTAACAGTTGTAACATCTCCACTTCCATTTCTGATTATATTTATTTAGACCCCCTCTCTCTGGTTTGATAAATATGGCTAAAGTTTTAATGATTTTGTGTCTGTTCAAAGAATCAGCTATTAGTTTCATTGATCTTTTCTATTGCTTTTTGTCTGTATTTCATTTATTTCAGCTCTAATTTATTATACCCTTCTACTAACTCTGGGTTTTGTTTGTTCTTTTTCTAGTTACTTTAGATTGTTTATTTCAGACTTTTCTTTTTTCTGAGGTAGGCTTGTATCGCTATAAACTTCCCTCTTAAAATTCCTTTTCTTCAGTCTCATAGATTTTGTACCATTGTGTTGACATTTTTATTTATCTCAAGGTATTTTTTAATTTTCCTTTTGATTTCTTCAGTGACCCATTGGTTGTTTAGTAGCATGCTATTTATATTCCACATATTTGATTTTTTGTTTGTTTTTTCCTTGTAGTTGATTTTATAGTCTCATACTGTTCTGGTCTGCAAAGGCGCTTGATATTCTTTCAGCAGTCCAGTAATTTTCAATAGAAAAATACAATATCAGACAACTATAGTTTCTTAGAAAGCAAACAATGTATTCTAAAATAATTTTCCATAAGTCTAAAACATGATTATGATATGTGTTTGTTTGTAGGAACTTGTAACATCTGAACATAACAAACCAAACAAGCAAACTCTTACACCATCACTACCACCACATTTTACACAAAGGAATGACACTGTACATGGATTTCAAGCAAGCTAAAAAGAAAAGGAACTGATTAGACCTCAGATTGTCCACTAAACGGGATGACGGCCACCGCTGCAGTGGAAACACCAAAAATGAAGAAGAGTGCCTCCAAGGAAGAGAAGCAACAGCCTAAGCAAGATAGCACAGAGCAGGGTAATGCTGATTATGAAGAGTGGTTGAGCCCTGAGACTGATACTGAGCATCTTAACCTTAAAAGTATAAACAATGATAACAGCTGCCAACTTGGAGATGTTCAATTGAAGAAAAAGGAGATTCCCTCTAAGTCACATCGTCAGCTCTGCAGATCACCCTGCCTAGATCATCCAAGCTTCTCCCAGAGCAGCATTCTACAGGATGGGAAGCTTGACTTGGAAAAAGAATACCAAGCCAAGATGGATTTTGCTTTAAAGTTGGGTTATGCAGAAGAACAGATTCAATCAGTGCTGAATAAGTTGGGTCCAGAATCACTTATTAATGATGTATTGGCAGAGCTTGTCAGACTTGGGAACAAAGGTGATTTGGAAGGGCAGGTCAACTTGAGTGTGTCAATGCCTCGAGGGCCCAGCTCCAGAGAGATTGCAAGTCCTGAATTGTCTCTTGAAAATGAAATAGACAACAGTGACAATTTAAGGCCAGTTGTCATAGATGGAAGTAATGTGGCAATGAGGTAAGACTGGTATGTTTTCTGTCTCTTTCTCTAAAAACTGCCCTAAACTCACACAAATTGTCTTCTTTTGAAATATGAAAGTCCCTTGGTTGTTGGCTGTGGCTTGTGCACCACTAGGTGGACAGAGGCTAAAATGATCCTGCCTGGACTTTTCTCTCTCCTTTGAAATTCTTGCCATCTTGTTTTCAGGTGTTGTAAAACCACCTTAGATATCAGAAATTCTTCAGAGGAGATGTAATAATTCAGCATTTGTTCCTCTTGAGGTCGCCTCTGCCATCTCTTATTAGATAAACAAATCATCCTAAAAATCCTGCTTTTAAAATGTTACTTGGGGAGTTCCTGTCATGGTACAGTGGAAATGAATCCCACTAGGAACCATGAGGTTGTGGATTTGATCCCTGGCCTTGCTTAGTGGGTTAAGGATCCGACGTTGCCCTGAGCTGTGGTGTAGGTCATAGAACAGGCTTGGATCTTGTGTTGCTGTGGCTTTGGCATAGGCTGGCAGCTATAGCTCCAATTTGACCCCTAGCCTGGGAACCTCCATATACTGTGGGTGCAGCCCTAAAAAGACCAAAAAAAAGTTACTTGGGGGCTTATTTGGGAATTTGCAGTAACTCCCATTTGCCATTTTCCCGAATTTGGACCCCTTTGCCTGACTCTGTGATCTGACCTTTCCCTCCTCCCATTTGATTAGCATCCCTCACACCTATTACATTTGTATAAATCCCTTTAATAGTCTCCCATGTAAATTATGGTGATTTCTACCCCACTACATGTGTTTATGTCATTTTCCAACCTAAGAGTTACCACCTCCCTATCTCCATATCCTTCAATGTATACTGCCTCCATGAGCACCAGCCTGACTTTTCTTATCCTAATGATTATCTCTGAGTTGAATAATAGTCCTCTAAAATGTCTTCATCCAAACCCTTAAATCTGAGAATATGTTACCTTACATGGTAAAATAACCATGATTAATCTAAGGATCTTTATTTTTTTATTTTTATTTTTTGTCTTTTTGCCATTTCTTGGGTCACTCTCATGGCATATGGAGGTTCACAGGCTAGGGGTCGAATTGGAGCCATAGCCGCCGGCCTATGCCAGAGCCACAGCAATGCAGGATCTGAGCCGTGTCTGCAACCTACACCAGAGCTCACAGCAATGCTGGATCCTTAACCCACTGAGCAAGGCCAGGGATCAAACCCGCAACCTCATGGTTCCTAGTTGGATTCATTAACCACTGAGCCATGACAGGAACTCCATGCTAAGGATTTTTAGATGGGAGAAATTATATTGCATTATTAAGATAGGCTCAATGTAATCACAGAGTCCTTATAAGAGGGAGCAAAAGAAGGAAGAAAAATCAAAATGGGTAGTAGGAGATGTGAAGACAGAAGCAAAAACTTGGGGTGATGTCAGAAAGGAGCCAGGAGGCAAAGAATGGGGGGCAGCCTCCAGAAACTGAAGTCAAGGAAACAGATTCTGCCCTGAAGCCAGCAGAAAGAACATAGCCTTACCAATGCCTTGATTTTAAACTTCTGACCTCCTGAACTGTAAGAAAATAAACTGGTATAATTTTAAGCCACTAAATATGTGGTGATTTGTTTTAGCAGCCAATAGGAAAGTGATATAGAACCAAGAGTGCCTTCATTCTTTATTCCATACTGACTTTATATACTTTTTTATTTCCTATCAGAGAGCCTTAGGAAACTCTCCTTATATTTCTAAAATGAGTCATCATCCAGCTTTGACTTGAAAATTCCCAGTGATCAGGAGCCTACTTAGATGCCCTATTGCTTAATTAACTTACTAGAATTCTTAGACTATAAACAATCAGAACACATTATAATAGAAAGTTTTTCATTTGCTTACCCCCATTGTCTTTGAGGGCAGGGACCTTGTTTTATGCCTCCCTTGCTTTACCCACAGAACTTAGCAGAGTATTGGATGCTCTCACAGCCACGGGGATAGGAGCATGTATTACCATTACTGTACACTTGAATTACTAAGCAGGAGGTACATTTTAAGATATAGTTCTATATAATTTTCATAGCAACTTTATTTTATAGATGAGAAAACTAGAGCTTAGCACAATTAAATGACTTCCTTGAGATCACTTGATATAGCTAATATGTAGCAAAATGAGGACTTGAACTTAAGTCATCTAGCTTCAGATGAATGAAATGAAACTAAAATTTATAAATATATACTCTGTGCTTGGTGCTCTGCACATCTGATTTAACCCCCACTATAATAGTACAAAATGAACAAAATATGTTCATTTTTGCAGATGAGTAGACTCAAATTCAAGGGTGAGTAACTTCCCAAGATTTTACAAGTAATAAATGCCAAAGATAATATTAAAACCTTAATCTGACTCCAATGCTCCTTCTGCAATATCATGCAATAGTGTGTGGCTGTTAGTGTTATTTAGAATTTTGACATAATTTCTATTGTAAGAGAAATGTAGTTACAGTATTCCTTTTTCAAATATCATATTTTTATTAAATATAGTTGATTTACATTATTATGTCAGTTTCAGGTGTACAACATAATGATTCAATATTTTATTGATTTTACAACATTTAAAGTTATTTAAGTGGGGGAAAGCAAGATGGCAGAAGAGTAGGGGGACGTGCTCGCCCTCTCCCACAAACATACACAAAAAAGCACACCCACAGGTTAAATGACTCACACGGAACAGCAATTAATCACTGGCAGAAGAACTTAAACTCCAATAACAGCAAGAATCTCATGACATAACTGCGTAAAACAAGAGAAAAGAGGAGAGAGAAGGGGAATTGGGACTGGACGGGCACTCCCAAAAGGGAACTGTGGAGGAGAAAGGGATCCCACACCCTGGAAACACACCTAATTGATGGAAAGATCAACCAAATTGGTGGGATCTCCAGATGCCGAGAAGAGCACAGCAGTAGGTCCGAAATCTGAAAAGCAGAATGAGAGCTGAACAGATAATCTGAACTACTGGCACAGTCACCAAAAATCAAGATGCTTGGGTGGGGGCTGGGCACTGAGACCTCAGCTCTGAAGGTTAGTGCCCAGGAGTGGGCTGGGGGGGGTGTTTTAGAGACTGCCTGAGGGACCAGGAAGCAATCAGTTGGGTTGGCAGTACAGAGACAGCCTGAGGGATTAGGAAGCAGGGAGTCATGGGTGGAGGGAGAAATACACTAAGGGCTTGGGATTGGAAAGCCACACAGAGGGAACCTGGGAGATTAGCTGGACCCATAGGAGAGACAAGGTGCCAGTGTTGGGGAGGGCAGAGGAGGAGGGGTGGACTTCCATAGAATACTCCTTGTGCCACAGCAAGGGCACTTGCCTGCCAGCTAGCAGAAAGCAGTGCTTCCCAGTGCATCCCCCTCCCCCTACCCCACATGCACACCTGGCCTGAGGCTGCCTGCTATCCCAGAGGGCTGGCCTCACCACTTGTAGGAAGCCGACCACCTCAGGGGCTTTCCATTCCCTGGCCTGCCTGCTCTCTGGAGGGGCTACACTCCCATGGAGCAGCACCCAGCACTGCTAGACTCATGAAAAAGTCCTGCAGCCCAGAAATGATAGAGCAATCTCTGCCCAGCCGTGCAAAATCTGCTTCCATTGTGGGGCAGTCCTGTCAGTCCCAGAAGCCCTGGGGAAGTGCCCCTTTGTTTCCTAGTGGCCCAGCTAGTCACTCCCACCCTCGGGGGGTGCTACACTCCCATGGAACAGCTGACCAGCACCACCAGCCCCCTGGAAGAGTCCCACAGCCCAGAAAACATAGAGCAACCACCAGCAGGACACAGGAAATCTGCTTCCATTGTGGGGTGGTCCTGCCAGTTCTGGCTGCCCTGGGGAAGTGCCCATTTGTCCCCCAGTGACCTGGCTAGTGGCTCCCATCCTCGGGAGGTGATACACTCCCATGGATCAGTGCCCAGCACCACAAGCTCCCTAGAAGAGCCCCACAGGCCAGAAACACCAGAGCAATCTCTGCCCAGCCATGCAAAATCTGATTAAATAACAGTGCAGACCTCCCAGTCCATCCTTCCCTCAGGAAGTCCTTCTTTGCTTCAGAGAGACCCTGCTAGCCCTGCCCACCCCCAGGAAAAGCCATGCTGCCTCAAAGAATACTGACCAACACCACCAGCCCTTGGGAAACTCCACAGTAGTGCCAGGGCAAATCCTGCCTAGCCACAGTGATTACAACTCCACCAAGAAAAAAAAAATAACAAGCAAGATGAAGAAGCTTAGAAGCCATTCACAGTTAAAGCAACAGGAGAACTCACCTAAAGCAGTCAACAATGAAACAGACCTCTGCAGTCTCATAGACTTTGAGTTCAAAAGGGAAATAGTGAAAATACTGAAGGAATTAAGAGAAGATATGAACAGACTCCCTCAAAAAGGAACTAGAAAATATAAGGAGAAGCCAAGAAAAACTAGAACATTCATTTGCAGAGATACAAACAGAGCTAAGTGCAGTAAAAACCAGAATGAATGATGCAGAAGAACGAATCAGTGATATGGAAAATAGAATAATGGAAATCACCCAATCAGGTCAGCAGACAGAAAACCAAATCAAAAAACCTGAAAGCAATATAAGACACCTATGGGATAATACAAAGCAGGCCAATCTATGCATCATAGGAATTCCAGAAGGAGTAGAAAAAGATAAGGGAATGGAAAATATATTTGAAGAAATTATCAATGGAAACTTCCCAAATCTAAAGGATACTGAGTTCAAGATACAGGAAGCACAGAGGGCCGCAAACAAGTTGAACCCAAATAGACCCACACCAAGACACATCATAATAAAAATGGCAAAAATTAATGATAAAGAGAGGATCCTAAAGGCAGCAAGAGAAAAGCAAAATGTTACCTAAAAGGGAACTCCCACAAGGCTATCAGCTGATTTCTCTACAGAAACTCTACAGGCCAGGAGGGAATGGCAAGAGATATTTAAAGCACTGAAAGGAAAAATATGCAACCTATAATACTCTATAGAGCAGGAATGTCATTTAAAATAGAAATAAATTTTTTTTCCAACAAACAAAAGCTAAAAGAATACAGTAATGCAAAACCCAGGCTAAAAGAAATATTGAAAGGGCATCTCTACACCAAAAAGAAAAGAAAAAGAAAAAAGAGGAACACAAGGATTGAGGAAACCACAATCAGAGAGCATTCACTCAAATAAGGCAGCATACAGATTTGATTTAACCATGAATATGTTTAAAACAAAATAAAATTTTAAAAAGAGTCATCAAAATCATAAAATGTGGGCAAGGGAAGTAAGGAAGTAAGTAGACTCTTTTAAATTTTTCTTTGTTTTTTCTTAATTTTAGTATGGTAATGAGGTGTTTGAACCTACAGGACTATCAGGCTAAAACACACAATTATAGGAAGGGGTTAACATACTTAAAAAACAGGGCAAGCACAAATCAAAACCAAAGATTGCATTCACAAAAAAATGAAAAGAAAAACACTCGAGCAGAAAATAATTGGAGACAATCCAACAAAAAAAAGAAAGGAAGAATGGAGAATCATAGAATCAACTGGAAAACGAGGTTTGAAATGGCAATAAATAATCATCTATGAATTATCAGCTTAAATGTCAATGGACTGAATGCTCCAATCAAAAGACACAGAGTGGCTGAGTGGATAAAAAGCAAAAACCCTTTAATCTGCTCCTTACAAGAAACTCATGTAGAACAAAGGACACACATATATTGAAAGTGAGGGGGTGAGAAAAAATATCTCATGCCAATACACATGGCAGGAAAGCAAGAGTTGCAATACTTATATCAGACAAAATACATTTTAAAACAAAAGACATAAAGACAAAGTAGGACACTATTCAATCATTAAGGGATCCATACAAGAAGAGGATATTGCTGTAGTCAACATATATGCCCCAAATATAGGAGCACCCAGATACATACAACAAATATTAACAGACATAAAGGGAGAAATTGATGGGAATACAATCATAGTAGGAGACTTTAATACCCCACTCACATCAATGGACAGATCCTCCAAATGGAAAATCAATAAGGCAACAGAGTTCTTAAAGGAAACAATAGAAAAGTTAGACTTCATTGACATCTTCAGTACACTACATCCAAAAAAATCAGAATACACATTCTTCTCAAGTGCACATGGAACGTTTTCAAGGATTGATCACATCCTAGGGCACAAAGCTAACCTCAACAAATTTAGGGAGCATAGAAATTATTTCAAGTGTCTTCTCTGACCACAATGGCATGAAACTAGAAATCAACCACAGGAAAAGAAAAGAGAAAAAACCTACTACATGGAGACTAAACAACATGCTACTAAAAAACCAATGGGTCACTGAGGAAATCAAGAAGGAAATTAAAAAATACCTTGAGACAAATATAATGAAGGCACAACCTCTCAAAATCTATGGGATGCCACAAAAGCAGTGCTTAGAGGGAAATTCATAGCAATAGAGGCCTTCCTCAAAAAAGAAAGATCACAAATTGACAACTTAACCCAACACCTAAATGAATCAGAAAAAGAAGAATAAAAAAGACCTAAAGTCAGCAGAAGGAAGGAAATTATAGAGATCAAAAAGGAAATCAATAAAATAGAGATTCAAAAAAATATAGAAAATTAATAAAACCAAGAGCTGGTTCTTTGAAAAGGTAAGCAAAATTGACAAAACCCTGGGTAGACTCACTAAGAAGGGGAGAAAAAGAGCCCAAATAAAAAAAAAGGAAATGAAAAAGGAGAAATCACAACAGATACAGCAGAAATATAAAAAAAAAACATGTAAGAATACTATGAACAACTGTATGCCAACAAATTCGACAATCTGGAAGAAATGGACAATTTTCTAGAATCGTACAGCCTGCCAAAACTGAATCAAGAAGAAACAGACCAAATGAACAGAGTGATCACTAGAAATGAAATTAAAGAGGTCATAAAATCACTCCCGACAAATAAGAGTCCAGGACCAGATGGCTTCACAGGCGAATTCTACCAAACATACAAAGAGGTTCTGGTGCCCATCCTCCTTAAACTTTTTCAAAGGGTCAAAGAAGAAGGAACACTCCCAAAGACATTTTATGATGTCACCATCACCATAATTCCAAAACCAGACAAAGATACCACCAAAAAGAATACTATTGGCCAATATCTTTGATGAATATAGATGCAAAAATTCTCAACAAAATTTTAGCCAACCAAATGCAACAACATCATGACCAGGTGGGGTTCATCCCAGGTTCACAAGGACGGTTCAACATATGCAAATCAATCAAACTCATACCACACATTAACAAAAGAAAAGTCAAAAACCATAGGATCATGTCAATAGATGCAGAAAAAGCATTTGACAAACTCAAGCATCCATTCATGTTCAAAACTCTCGCCAAAGTGGTTATAGAGGGAATAGTCCTTAACATAATCAAAGCAACTTATGACAAAGACACAGCAAATATAATACTCAATGGAGAAAAATTGAAAGCCTTCTCACTCAAATCTGGAACAAGACAGGGATGACCACTCTCACCACTTCACTTCAACAGAGTTTTGAAAGTCCTAGCCATGGAAATTGGGCAAACAAAAGAAATAAAAGGCATCCAAATAGGAAGAGAAGAAATAAAACTGTCACTATATGGAGACGACATGATACTATACATAGAAAACCCTAAGGACTCAACCCCAAAACTGCTTGAACTGATTAATAAATTCAGCAAAGTAGCAGGATATAAGATTAACATTCAGAAATCAGTTGCATTTCTGTATACCAGCAATGAAATATTAGAAAAGGAATACAAAAGTACAATACCTTTTACACTTGCACCTCAAAAAATCAAATACCTGGGAATACACCTGACCAAGGAGGTAAAGGACTTATATGCTGAGAACTATAGAACATTAACCAAAGACATTAAAGAAGATGTAAAGAAATGGATAGATATCCCATGTTCCTGGATTGGAAAAATCAATATTGTAAAAATGGCCATGCCAACGGAAGCAATCTACAGATTCAATGCAATCCCTATCCAATTACCCAGGACATTTTTCACAGAACTAGAACAAACAATCCAAATATCTATATGGAACCACAAAAGACCCAGAATTGCCAAAACAATCCTGGGGAACAAAAACCAAGCAGGGGGCATAACTCTTCCAGACCTCAGGCAATATTACAAAGCCACAGTCATCAAGACAGTGTGGTACTGGTACCAAAACAGACAGACAGACCAATGGAACAGAATAGAGAACCCAGAAATAAACCCTGACACCTAGGGTCAATTAATCTTTGACAAGGGAGGCAAGAACATCAAATGGGAAAAAGAAAGTCTATTCAGCAAGCACTGCTGGGAAACCTGGACAGCTGCATGCAAAGCAATGAAACTAGAACACACCCTCACACCATGCACAAAAATAACCTCCAAATGGATGAAAGACTTAAATATGAGACAAGACACCACCAAAATCCTGGAAGAGAACATAGGCAAAACACTCTCGGACATCAACCTCATGAATATTTTCTCAGGTCAGTCTCCCAAAGCAACAGAAATAAGAGCAAAAATAAACCAATGGGCCCTAATCAAACTGACAAGCTGTTGCACAGCAAAGGAAACCCCCCCCCCCAAAAAAAACCCAAAAAGACAACTTACAGAATGGGAGAAAATAGTTTCAAATGATGCAATGGACAAGGGCTTAATCTCTAGAATATACAAGCAACTTATACAACTCAACAGCAAAAAAGCCAACCACCCAATGGAAAAATGGGCAAAGGACCTGAACAGACATTTCTCCAAGGAAGATATACAGATGGCCAACAAGCACATGGAAAAAATGCTCCACATCCCTGATTATTAGAGAAATGCAAATCAAAACTACCATGAGATACCACCTCACACCAGTCAGAATGGCCATCATGAATAAGTCCACAAATAACAAGTGCTTGAGCAGGTGGGGAGAAAAGGGAACCCTCTCGCCCTGTTGGTGGGAATGTAAATTGGTACAGCCACTATGGAGAACAGTTTGGAGATACCTTAGAAAGCCATCCATAGAACTACCACATGACCATGCAATCCCACTCTTGGACATATATCAGGACAAAAGTTTCCTTAAAAAAGACACATGCACCCGCATGTTCACTGCAGCTCTATTCACAATAGCCAAGACATGGAAACAACCCAAGTCCGTTGACAGATGATTGGATTAGGAAGAAGTGGTATATATACACAATGGAATACTCCTCAGCCATAGAAAAGAACAACATAATGCCATTTGCACCAACACGATGGAACTGGAGACTCTCATCCTGAGTGACATAAGTGAGAAAGACAAAGACGAATACCATATGATATCACTCATATCTGGAATCTAATATACAGCACAAATGAACCTTTCCGCAGAAAAGCAAATCATGGACTTGGAGAATAGACTTGTGGCTGCCCAGGGGGAGAGGGAGGGAGTGGGAGGGATTGGGAACTTGGGGTTATTGGATACAACTTGGAATGGATTTACAAGGAGATCCTGCTGAGTAGCATCAAGAACCATGTCTAGATACTTATATTGCAACAGAACAAATGGTGGCAAAAAATGTATACATGAAAGAGTAACTTGGTTCCCATGCTGTACAGTGGAAAAAAATTAAAATAATAAAACAAGAAAAAAAACCATACTTAGAAATAAATTTTACCAAGGAGGTAAAACATGTACACTAAAAACTATGAGATACTGTTGAAAGAAAATGAGAGAACAAAAATAAATGAAAACATTTTCCATGCTAAAAAAGACAAAATAGAAATAGAAAGCTAGGACTTGGGGGTCGGGATTAAGATGGCAGAATAGAAGGACTGGAGCTCAACTTCTCTCCTAAAGACAACAAAATTCACAACTAAAGACTGCGCATTCTTCACCCAAATGGACTGGAAACCTTAAAAAGGATACCCTACTCCAGAAGAAATAGAGGAGGACACATCAAGAGGTAGGAGGGGCCATGTCATGATATAAGCATCCCCATACCTCCTGGGTGGGAAGCTCCACAGACTGGAAACTAACTGGTTCACAGAGATTCACCTACAGGAGTGAGAGTCCTGAGCCCCATATCAAACTCTCACGTGTGGGGATCTGGCACTGGGAGAAAGAGCCCCTGGAGCATCTGGGATTGAAGGCCAGTGGGGCTTGTGCACAGGAGCTCCACGGGACTGGGGGAAATGGAGACCGCATTCTTAAAAGGCACACACAGACTTTCATGTGCACTGGGTCCCAGGGCAAAGCAAAGTTTCCATAGGAATCTGGGTCAAACCTGACTGCAGTACTTGGTGGACATCCTGGGAAAACAGGGGTGAACTTGGCTTGTCCTGAGGGAAGGACATTGAAAGCAAAGCTTTTGGGCATGTTCAGCAGCCATGCCTTTATCGAGGTGGCTGTTTTGGGAAAATCTTGCCCCACCCATCAGTCAGCTGCTGAGAAGCCCCAGG
This sequence comes from Phacochoerus africanus, assembly GCF_016906955.1. Classification (NCBI taxonomy): domain Eukaryota; kingdom Metazoa; phylum Chordata; class Mammalia; order Artiodactyla; family Suidae; genus Phacochoerus; species Phacochoerus africanus. Next base: position 55,889,102 of record NC_062560.1, read on the forward strand.
GAAAACAACAATCCAGGTGGGACCACATTTCCACCCCTCAGTAAACAGGCTCCCTAAAGAACCCTCAGGCACACAGCTGCCTCTAATCCCATCCAGAGACTAAGCCCCACCCACCAGAGGGATTAGAATTGGCTCCACCCACCAGTGGGCAGGCATCAGCCCCTCCCATCAGGAAGCCTACAGCAAGCCCTCCATACCGACTTCAGCCACAGGGGGGCAGACACCAGAAGTAAGAGAGGCTATACAACTCTATTATCTGTAAAAAGGTCACCACACCAAAAACCTATAAAAATGAAAAGACATAGAACTATAATTCAGATGAGGGAGAAAGGAAAAACCCCAGAAAATCAGCTAAGTGATCAGGAGAGTCTCAGCCTCCAGGAAAAAGACTTTAGACTGTTGATGCTGAAGATGATGCAAGACATTGGAAATAACTGGAGGCAGAGATGGATAACTTACAGGAAACATTGAGCAAAGAGGTACAACGTATCAAACTTAAACAAGAAGAAATGCAAAGTGCAATAACTGAAATAAAAAATTCACTAGAAGCAGCTAACAGCAGGATACAGGAGGCAGAAGAACGAATAAGCGAGGTGGAGGACAGATTAGTGGAAATTATGGATGCAGAACAGAAAAGAGAAAAAAGATTGAAAAGAAATGAAGAGAGTCTCAGAGAACTCTGGGACAACGTTAAATGCACCAACATCCATATTATAGGGGTTCCAGAAGGAGAAGAGAGAGAGAAAGGGACAGAAGAAGTATTCCCAGAGATAATAGACAAAAAATTCCCTAACACGGGAAAGGAACCACTCACTCAAATCCAGGAAGCACAACAAGTACCACATAAAATAAACCCAAGGAGGAACATCCCAAGACACATATTAATCAAACTGACCAAAATTAAAGACTAAGAGAAAATATTGAAAGCAGCTAGGGAAATGATACAAATCACATACAAGGGAACCCAATAAGGTTATTGGCAGAAACTCTGCAGGCCAGAAGGGAGTGGCATGATATACTTAACATGATGAAAGGAGAAAACCTCCAACCAAGATTGCTTTACCCACCAAGGCTCTCATTCAGATTTGAAGGAGAAATCAAAAGCTTCACAGATAAGCAAAAGCTGAGAGAATTCAGCAACACTAAACCAGCCTTACAACAAATGCTAAAAGAACTTCTCTAGGCAGAAAAGAAAAGGCTGCAACAGGAAACAAAAATACCACAAATGACAAAGTTCACCAGTAAAGGTATATATGCAGTAAAGATACAAAATCATCCAAGCACAATTATGCCACCAAAATCTGAAATCATGGGAAGAGGAGGGTATGAATGCAGGACACTGGAGATGCACTTGCAATTAAGAGAACAACAACTTAAAACAATCTCATATATATGTGTGTATATATATATATATATATATATATATATATATATACAGAATCTTATATCAAAACTTCAGAATAACTGCAAACCAAAACTCTACAATTGATACACAAACAAAGAAAAATCACCTCAAATACAACACTAAAGATAGTCATCAAACCAGAAGAGGAGAGAACAAGAGAAGAAGGGAAGAAAAAAGAGCAACAAAAACAAATCCAAAGCAATTAATAAAATGGCAATAAGAACATACATATCAATAATTACCTTAAATGTGAATGGACTAAATGCCCCAACCAAAAGACATAGACTGGCTGAATGGATACAAAACCAAGACCCATATATATGCTGTCTTCAAGAGACCCACTTCTCTTCTAGGGACACATACAAATTGAAAGTGAGAGGATGGAAGAAAATATTTCATGCAAACGGGGATCCAAAGAAAGCTGCAGTAGAAATACTCATATCAAAGAAAATAGACTTTAAAATGAAGAATATTTTAAGAGACAAAGAAGGTCACTACCTAATGATCAAAGGATCAATCCAAGAAGAAGATATTACAATTTTAAATATCTACACACCCAACATAGGTTCACCACAATATGTAAGGCAACTGCTATCCACTTTAAAAGGACAAAACCACAATAACACAACCATAGTGGGGGATTTGAACACCCCACTTACAGCAATGAACAGATCATCCAGACAGAAAAACAATGAAACACGGGCCCTGAGTGAAGCATTAGACCAGATGGAATTAAAAGATATTTATAGGACATTCCATCCAAAAACAACAGAATACACATTCTTATCAAGTGCACATGGAACATCCTCTAAGATTGACCAATCCTGGACTACAAATCCAACCTCAGTAACTTTAAGAAAATTGAAATCATATCAAGCATCTTATCCGAGCACAATGCTATACGACTGGAAATCAACAACAAGAAAAAAACTGCAAAAAAAAAAAAAAACAAACATGTGGAGACTAAACAACGTGCTACTAAACAACCAATGGATCACTGAAGAAATAAAAGTGGGAATGCAAAAATACCTAGCAGCAAAGGACAACGAAGATACAACACTCCAAAACCTATGGGATGCAGCAGAAGCCATTCTAAGAGGAAAGCTTATAGCTTGTATTAGCCCACCTCAGGAAACAACAACAACAAAAAAAGCTCAATTAAACAAGCTAATGTTACATCTAAAGCAGCTCGAGAGAGAAGAACAGACAAGACCTAAAGGTAGTAGAAGGAAAGAAATCATAAAGATCAGAGCAGAAATCAATGAAATAGAAACAAAGAAAATCATAGAAAAGATCAATGAAACGAAAAGCTGGTTCTTTGAAAAGATCAACAAAATTGATAAACCCTTAGCCAGACTTATCAAGAAGAAAAAGAGTGAGTACTCAAATCAATATAATTAGAAATGAAAAAGGAGAAGTTACAACAGACATCACAGAAATACAAAGAATCATAACAGACCACTACATGCAAGTATATGCTAATAAAATGGAAAACCTAGAAGAAATGGACACATTCTTAGAAAAGTACAATCTTCCAAGACTAAACCAAGATGAAATAGCAAAGATAAATGGACCCATCACAAGAACTGAGATTGAAACTCTGATTATAAAACTTCCAACAAACAAAAGTCCAGGACCAGATGGCTTCACAGGCCAATTCTATCAAACATTTAGAGAAGAGCTATCACCTCTCCTTCTGAAACTATTCCAAAAAAAATTGCAGAGGAAGGGATTCTCCCAAATTCATTCTATGAGGCCACCATCACCCTGATACCAAAACCAGACAAAGATACCACAAACGAGGGCAACTACAGGCCAATTTTACTGATGAACATCAATGTGAAAATCCTGAACAAAATACTAGCAAACCACATCCAACAATAAATTAAAAAGATTGTACATGATGATCAAGTGGGATTTATCCCAGGGATGCAAGAGTTCTTCAATGTCTGCAAATCAATCAGTATGATACACATTAACAAACTGAAGAATAAAAACCATATGATCCTCTCAATAGATGCAGAAAAAGCCTTTGACAAAATCAAACACCCATTTCTGATAAAAACCCTTCAGAAAGTGGGCATAACAGGAACCTACCTCAACATGATAAAGGCCATATATGACAAACCCACAGCAAACATCATTCTCAATGGTGGAAAGCTGAAATAATTCCTGCAGAGAATAGGAAAAAGACAAGGATTTCCTCTCTCGGACTACCCTACAACATAGTTTTGGAAGTCCTAGCCAGAGCAATCAGAGAACAAAAAGAAATAAAAGGAATCCATATGGGAAAGGAAGAAGAAAAACTATTACTATTTGCAGATGACTTGATACTATACCTAGAGAATGCTAAAGACTCTACCAGAAACCTGTTGGAGCTCATCCATGAATTTTGCAAAATCGCAGGATACAAAATTAATACACAGAAATCAACAGTATTTCTATACACTAACAATTAAAGAGCAGAAAGAGAAATTAGGGAAGCAATCCCATTTACCATTGCATCCGGAAGAATAAAATACCTAGGGGGAAACCTACCTAAAGAGACAAAAGACCTGTACTCTGAAAACTATAAGACACCGATGAAAGAAATCAAAGATGACACAAATAGATGGAAAGACATACCATGCTCGTGGATCGGAAGAGTTAATATTATCAAAATGACTATACTACCCAAGGCAATCTACAGATTCAATGCAATCCCTATCAAATTACCACGGACATTTTTCGCAGAACTCGAACAAAATATTTTAAAGTTTGTTTGGAAGCACAGAAGACCCAGAATAGCCAAAGATATCCTGAAAATAAAAATGGAGCTGGAGGAATCAGGCTCCCAGACTTCAGACTATACTACAAAGCAACAATCATCAAAACCGTATGGTACTGGCACAAAGGCAGAACTCTAGATCAGTGGAACAGGATAGAAAGCCCAGAATTCAACCCATGCACCTACAGCCAAGTAATCTATGACAAAGGAGGCAAGAATACACAATGGAGAAAGGACTTCTTGTTCAATAAGTGGTGCTGGGAAAACTGGACAGCCAAATGGAAATGAATGAAATTAGAACACTCCCTAACACCATACACAAAAAGAAACTCCAAATGGATGAAAGACCTAGATATAAGACCAGACACTATAAAACCCTTAGAGAAAAACATAGGCCAAACACTCTCTGACATAAACGACAGCAACATCTTCTCAGATCCACCTATCAGAGTATGGACAATAAAAAGAAAAATAAACAAATGTGACCTAATCCAACTTTAAAGTTTCTGCACAGCATAGGAAACCCTAAACAAAGCAAAAAGATAACCCACATAATGGGGGAAAATCTTTGCAAGTGGTTCAACTGATAAGGAATTAATCTCCAAAATTGATAAAGACCTTCTGGGGCTCCATACCAAAAATCAAACAACCCCCTCCAAAAATGGGCAGAAGATCTAAACAGACAGTTCTCCAAAGAAGACATACAGATGGCCAAAACATACATGAAAAGATGCTCAACATCACTCATTGTTAGAGAAATGCAAATCAAAACCACTTTGAGGTAGCACCTTACACCAGCCAGAATGGCCATCATCCAAAAGTCTACAAACAATAAGTGCTGGAGAGGGTGTGGGGGAAAAGGAACCCTAGTACACTGTTGGTGGGATTGTAAAATGGTGCAACCACTGTGGAAAGCAGTATGGAGAGTCCTCAGAAAACTACACATAGAACTACCATTTGATCCAGCAATCCCAGTCCTGGGCATCTATCCAGAGAAAAACCACGACTCACAAAGACACATGTACTCTGATGTTCATTGCAGCACTATTTGCAATGGCCAAGACATGGAAACAACCTAAATGTCCATTGACAGAGGAGTGGATCAAGAAGAGGTGGTACATATACACAATGGAATATAACTCAGCCATTAGAAGGAACGAAATACCAGCATTCTTAGCAACATGGATGGACCTAGAAACTATCATGCTAAGTAAGTGAAGTCAGCCATACAATGAGACACCCACATCAAATGCTTTCACTGACATGTGGAGTCTGACAAAAGGACAGACTGAACTTCTTTGCAGAACAGATGCTGACTCACAGACATTGAAAAACTTATGGTCTCTGGAGGAGACAGTTTTGGGGGTTGGGGGATGTGCTTGGGCTGTGGGATGGAAATCCTGTGAAATAAGATCTTATGATCATTATACAACTACAGATGTGGTCAATTCATTTGAGTAATAAAAAGAAAAAAGCTAGGACTTAAAAGCTTATCTAAAAAGCAATATAAAACCTAGGACCTGAAAGATACAGATTGAATGACATTACAACTCACATTGTTATGTAAACTAGCTTAGGTAAGAGATTAATCCCTCGCCAGTCCCTTCATTTTCAAATATTTCTCCCATTCTTTGGCTTGTGTTTTCATTCTGTTTATGTTTTCTTACATGTCTTGGCTATTGTATATTGTACTGCAACGAATGTTAGGGTACATATATCTTTTTGAGTCATGGTTTTCTCTGGATAGATGCCCAGGAGTGGGATTGCTGGATCATATGGTAATTCTACTTTTAGTTTTTTGAGGAATCTCCATAATGTTTTCCATATTGGTTGCACCAATTGGCAATTTCACCAACAGTGTAAAAGGGTTCCCTTTACTCCATACCCTCTCCAGTATTTACTGTTTATAGACTTTTTGATGATGGCCATTCTGGCTGGTGTAAGGTGGTACCTCATAATAGTTTTGATTTCCATTTCTCTAATAATTAGTGATGTTGAGCATCTTTTCATGTGTTTTTTTGCCATCTGTATGTCTTCTTTGGAGAATTGTCTGTTTAGTTCTTCTGCCCTTTTTTTTTTGTCTTTTTGCCATTTCTGGGGCTGCTCCCATGGCATATGGAGGTTCCCAGGATAGGGGTTGAATCAGAGCTGTAGCTGCTGGCCTACGCCAGAGCCACAGCAACATGGGATCCGAGCCACGTCTGTGACCTACACCATAGTTCACGGTAATACTGGATCCTTAACCCACTGAGCAAGGCCAGGGATCGAACCCGAAACCTCATGGTTCCTAGTCAGATTCGTTAACCACTGAGCCACAATGGGAAATCTTTTCTGCCCATTTTTGATGATTTTTTTTTATTGAGCTCCAGGAAGTGTTTATCTATTTTGGAGATTAAGCCCTTATCAGTCACTTCATTTGCAAATATTTTCTGCCATTCTCTGATTTGACCTTTTGTTTTGTTTAGGGTTTCCTTTGATGTTCAGAAACTTTTAAGTTTAATTAGGTCCCATTTTAAAATTTTTGTTTTTATTGTCATTACTCTAAGAGGTGGATCTGAGAAGATATTGTTGTGGTTTATGTCAGAGAGTGTTCAGCCTATGTTTTCCTCTAAGAATTTTATAGTATCTTGTCATATTTAGGTCTGTAATAGATTTTGAATTTATATTTGTGTATGGTGTTCTACTTTCATTCTTTTACATGTGGCTTTCCAGTTTTCCCAGAACTACTTATTGAAGGGACTGTCTTTTCCATTGTATTTTCTTGCCTCCTTTGTCATACATTAGTTGACTATAGGTGTGTGGGTTTCTGGGCTTTCTATTTCTGGTTTTTGTGCCAGTACCATTCTGTTCTGATGACTGTAGCTTTGTAGTATAGTCTGAGGTCAGGGAGCCTGATGCCACCAGTTCCATTTTTCTTCTCAGAATTGCTTTGGCTATTCCCAGTCGTTTGTGCTTCCAAAAAAACTTTAAAATATTTTGTTCTAGTTCTATGAAAAATGCCATTGGTCATTTGATAGGGATTGTATTTAATCAGTAGATTGCCTTGGGTAGTATAGTCATTTTGATAGCTTTGATTCTTCCAATCCAATATCCTGGTATGTCTTTCCATCTGTTTGTGTCAACTTTGATTTTTTTCATCAGTATCCTATGGTTTTCAGAGTACAGGTTTTTGTCTCTTTAGGTAGGTTTATTCCTAGGTATTTTATTATTTTTGATGTGAATTTCAATGGGATGGTTTCCCTAATTTCTCCTTCTGATCTTTCACTGTTAGTCTATAGAAATGTAGTCAATTTCTGTGTATTAATTTTCTATCCTACAACTTTACCAAATTCATTGTTGAGCTCTAACAGTTTTCTGGTTGTGTCTTTAGGATTTTCTACATATAGTATCATGTCATCTGCAAGTAGTGATAGTTTTACTTCTTCCTTTCCAATTTGGATTCCTTTTTTTTTCTTTTTGTTCTCTGATTGCTTTGACTAGAACTTCTGAAACTATGTTGAATAGTAGTGGTTTGAGTGGACGTCCTTATCTTGTTCCTGATGTTAGCAGAAATGCTTTCAGCTTTTCACCATTGAGAATGATGTTTGCTGTGGGTTTGTTATATATGGCCTTTATTATGTTGAGGTATGTTCCCTCTATGCCCACTTTCTAGAGGGTGTTTTTATCAGAAGTGGGTGTTACATTTTGTCAAAGGCTTTTTCTGCATCTATTGAGAGGATCATATGGTTATTATTCTTCACTTTTTTCATTTGGTATAGCAAACCAGTTGATTTTTGGATATTTTAAAATCGTTATTGGATTCATGTCATGGCTCAGTAGTAATGAACCCAACCAGCATCCATGAGGATGTGGATTCAATCCCTGGCCTTGCTCAGTGGATTAAGGATTTGGCATTGCTGTGAGCTATGGTGTAGGTTGAAGACATGGTTCAGATCTGGCATTTCTGTGGCTATGGTGTACACCAGCAGCTGAGGTCATTTGATAGGTACTGTATTTAATCAGTAGATTGCCTTGGGTAGTATAGCCATTTTGATAGCTTTGATTCTTCCAATACAAGATCCTGGTATGTCTTTCCATCTGTTTCAACTTCTAGCCTGGGAACTTGCATATGCCACATGTGACACTAAAAAGAAAAAAAAAATCCTTGCATCCCTGGGATAAATACCCCCTTGTTCATGGTGTCTGATCCTTTCAATGTATTGCTGGATTCAGTTTGCTAGTATTTTGTTGCGTATTTTTGCATCTCTGTTCATTTGTGATAATTGGCCTGTAATTCTCTTTTTCTGTGATATCTTTGCCTGGTTTTCATATGAAGGTGATGGTGGTCTCATAGAAAGATTTTGGAAGTGTTCCTTCCTCTGCAATTTTTTGGGAATAGTTTCACAAGGATCAGTGTTAACTCTTCTCTAAGTTTTGGATAGAATACATTTGTGAAGCCATCTGGTCCTGGACTTTGTTTTGTTGAAAGTTTTTAATCTCAGTTTCAATTTCAATATCTGTGATTGGTTCCTCTGTCTTTTCCCTTTTGTCTTGGTTTAGTCTTGGAAGACTGTATTATCTAAGAATTTGGCCATATCTTCTTGTTTGTCCATTTTTATTGGCATAAAGTTTCTTGTAATAGTCTATTATGATCCTTACTATTTCTCTGATGTCTGCTGTAACTTCTCCTTTTTCATTTCTAATTTTATGTTTATTTTTATTTTGCTTTTCTTTTTTTAGGGCAGCACCTTTGGCACATAGAAGTTCCCTGGCTAAGGGTCAAATCAGAGCTACAGCAGCTGGCCTATGCCACAACCACTGGCCTATGCCACAGCCAGAGTAACATAGGATCTGAGCCGTGCCTGTGACCAACACCACAGCTCATAGCCATGGCAGATCCTAATCCACTGAGCAAGGCCAAAGATTGAATTTGCATCCTCATGGATACTAGTTAGATTTGTTTCTGCTGCACAAGAATTGTAACTCCCTCACTTTACTGATCTTTTCTATGGTTTTCTTTGTTTCTATTTCATTGATTTCTGCTCTGATCTTTATGATTTCTTTCCTTCTACTACCTTTAGGTCTTGTCTGTTCTTCTCTCTCGAGCTGCTTTAGATGTAACATTAGCTTGTTTAATTGAGCTTTTTTTTTTGTTGTTGTTTCCTGAGGTGGGCTAATACAAGCTATAAGCTTTCCTCTTAGAATGGCTTCTGCTGCATCCCATAGGTTTTGGAGTGTTGTATCTTCGTTGTCCTTTGCTGCTAGGTATTTTTGCATTCCCACTTTTATTTCTTCAGTGATCCATTGGTTGTTTAGTAGCACGTTGTTTAGTCTCCACATGTTTGTTTTTTTTTTTTTGCAGTTTTTTTCTTGTTGTTGATTTCCAGTCGTATAGCATTGTGCTCGGATAAGATGCTTGATATGATTTCAATTTTCTTAAAGTTACTGAGGTTGGATTTGTAGTCCAGGATTGGTCAATCTTAGAGGATGTTCCATGTGCACTTGATAAGAATGTGTATTCTGTTGTTTTTGGATGGAATGTCCTATAAATATCTTTTAATTCCATCTGGTCTAATGCTTCACTCAGGGCCCGTGTTTCATTGTTTTTCTGTCTGGATGATCTGTTCATTGCTGTAAGTGGGGTGTTCAAATCCCCCACTATGGTTGTGTTATTGTGGTTTTGTCCTTTTAAAGTGGATAGCAGTTGCCTTACATATTGTGGTGAACCTATGTTGGGTGTGTAGATATTTAAAATTGTAATATCTTCTTCTTGGATTGATCCTTTGATCATTAGGTAGTGACCTTCTTTGTCTCTTAAAATATTCTTCATTTTAAAGTCTATTTTCTTTGATATGAGTATTTCTACTGCAGCTTTCTTTGGATCCCCGTTTGCATGAAATATTTTCTTCCATCCTCTCACTTTCAATTTGTATGTGTCCCTAGAAGAGAAGTGGGTCTCTTGAAGACAGCATATATATGGGTCTTGGTTTTGTATCCATTCAGCCAGTCTATGTCTTTTGGTTGGGGCATTTAGTCCATTCACATTTAAGGTAATTATTGATATGTATGTTCTTATTGCCATTTTATTAATTGCTTTGGATTTGTTTTTGTTGCTCTTTTTTCTTCCCTTCTTCTCTTGTTCTCTCCTCTTCTGGTTTGATGACTATCTTTAGTGTTGTATTTGAGGTGATTTTTCTTTGTTTGTGTATCAATTGTAGAGTTTTGGTTTGCAGTTATTCTGAAGTTTTGATATAAGATTCTGTATATATATATATATATATATATATATATATATATACACACATATATATGAGATTGTTTTAAGTTGTTGTTCTCTTAATTGCAAGTGCATCTCCAGTGTCCTGCATTCATACCCTCCTCTTCCCATGATTTCAGATTTTGGTGGCATAATTGTGCTTGGATGATTTTGTATCTTTACTGCATATATACCTTTACTGGTGAACTTTGTCATTTGTGGTATTTTTGTTTCCTGTTGCAGCCTTTTCTTTTCTGCCTAGAGAAGTTCTTTTAGCATTTGTTGTAAGGCTGGTTTAGTGTTGCTGAATTCTCTCAGCTTTTGCTTATCTGTGAAGCTTTTGATTTCTCCTTCAAATCTGAATGAGAGCCTTGGTGGGTAAAGCAATCTTGGTTGGAGGTTTTCTCCTTTCATCATGTTAAGTATATCATGCCACTCCCTTCTGGCCTGCAGAGTTTCTGCCAATAACCTTATTGGGTTCCCTTGTATGTGATTTGTATCATTTCCCTAGCTGCTTTCAATATTTTCTCTTAGTCTTTAATTTTGGTCAGTTTGATTAATATGTGTCTTGGGATGTTCCTCCTTGGGTTTATTTTATGTGGTACTTGTTGTGCTTCCTGGATTTGAGTGAGTGGTTCCTTTCCCGTGTTAGGGAATTTTTTGTCTATTATCTCTGGGAATACTTCTTCTGTCCCTTTCTCTCTCTCTTCTCCTTCTGGAACCCCTATAATATGGATGTTGGTGCATTTAACGTTGTCCCAGAGTTCTCTGAGACTCTCTTCATTTCTTTTCAATCTTTTTTCTCTTTTCTGTTCTGCATCCATAATTTCCACTAATCTGTCCTCCACCTCGCTTATTCGTTCTTCTGCCTCCTGTATCCTGCTGTTAGCTGCTTCTAGTGAATTTTTTATTTCAGTTATTGCACTTTGCATTTCTTCTTGTTTAAGTTTGATACGTTGTACCTCTTTGCTCAATGTTTCCTGTAAGTTATCCATCTCTGCCTCCAGTTATTTCCAATGTCTTGCATCATCTTCAGCATCAACAGTCTAAAGTCTTTTTCCTGGAGGCTGAGACTCTCCTGATCACTTAGCTGATTTTCTGGGGTTTTTCCTTTCTCCCTCATCTGAATTATAGTTCTATGTCTTTTCATTTTTATAGGTTTTTGGTGTGGTGACCTTTTTACAGATAATAGAGTTGTATAGCCTCTCTTACTTCTGGTGTCTGCCCCCCTGTGGCTGAAGTCGGTATGGAGGGCTTGCTGTAGGCTTCCTGATGGGAGGGGCTGATGCCTGCCCACTGGTGGGTGGAGCCAATTCTAATCCCTCTGGTGGGTGGGGCTTAGTCTCTGGATGGGATTAGAGGCAGCTGTGTGCCTGAGGGTTCTTTAGGGAGCCTGTTTACTGAGGGGTGGAAATGTGGTCCCACCTGGATTGTTGTTTTCCCTGGGGCTTCTCAGCAGCTGACTGATGGGTGGGGCAAGATTTTCCCAAAACAGCCACCTCGATAAAGGCATGGCTGCTGAACATGCCCAAAAGCTTTGCTTTCAATGTCCTTCCCTCAGGACAAGCCAAGTTCACCCCTGTTTTCCCAGGATGTCCACCAAGTACTGCAGTCAGGTTTGACCCAGATTCCTATGGAAACTTTGCTTTGCCCTGGGACCCAGTGCACATGAAAGTCTGTGTGTGCCTTTTAAGAATGCGGTCTCCATTTCCCCCAGTCCCGTGGAGCTCCTGTGCACAAGCCCCACTGGCCTTCAATCCCAGATGCTCCAGGGGCTCTTTCTCCCAGTGCCAGATCCCCACACGTGAGAGTTTGATATGGGGCTCAGGACTCTCACTCCTGTAGGTGAATCTCTGTGAACCAGTTAGTTTCCAGTCTGTGGAGCTTCCCACCCAGGAGGTATGGGGATGCTTATATCATGACATGGCCCCTCCTACCTCTTGATGTGTCCTCCTCTATTTCTTCTGGAGTAGGGTATCCTTTTTAAGGTTTCCAGTCCATTTGGGTGAAGAATGCGCAGTCTTTAGTTGTGAATTTTGTTGTCTTTAGGAGAGAAGTTGAGCTCCAGTCCTTCTATTCTGCCATCTTAATCCCGACCCCCAAGTCCTAGCTTTCTATTTCTATTTTGTCTTTTTTAGCATGGAAAATGTTTTCATTTATTTTTGTTCTCTCATTTTCTTTCAACAGTATCTCATAGTTTTTAGTGTACATGTTTTACCTCCTTGGTAAAATTTATTTCTAAGTATGGTTTTTTTTCTTGTTTTATTATTTTAATTTTTTTCCACTGTACAGCATGGGAACCAAGTTACTCTTTCATGTATACATTTTTTGCCACCATTTGTTCTGTTGCAATATAAGTATCTAGACATGGTTCTTGATGCTACTCAGCAGGATCTCCTTGTAAATCCATTCCAAGTTGTATCCAATAACCCCAAGTTCCCAATCCCTCCCACTCCCTCCCTCTCCCCCTGGGCAGCCACAAGTCTATTCTCCAAGTCCATGATTTGCTTTTCTGCGGAAAGGTTCATTTGTGCTGTATATTAGATTCCAGATATGAGTGATATCATATGGTATTCGTCTTTGTCTTTCTCACTTATGTCACTCAGGATGAGAGTCTCCAGTTCCATCGTGTTGGTGCAAATGGCATTATGTTGTTCTTTTCTATGGCTGAGGAGTATTCCATTGTGTATATATACCACTTCTTCCTAATCCAATCATCTGTCAACGGACTTGGGTTGTTTCCATGTCTTGGCTATTGTGAATAGAGCTGCAGTGAACATGCGGGTGCATGTGTCTTTTTTAAGGAAACTTTTGTCCTGATATATGTCCAAGAGTGGGATTGCATGGTCATGTGGTAGTTCTATGGATGGCTTTCTAAGGTATCTCCAAACTGTTCTCCATAGTGGCTGTACCAATTTACATTCCCACCAACAGGGCGAGAGGGTTCCCTTTTCTCCCCACCTGCTCAAGCACTTGTTATTTGTGGACTTATTCATGATGGCCATTCTGACTGGTGTGAGGTGGTATCTCATGGTAGTTTTGATTTGCATTTCTCTAATAATCAGGGATGTGGAGCATTTTTTCCATGTGCTTGTTGGCCATCTGTATATCTTCCTTGGAGAAATGTCTGTTCAGGTCCTTTGCCCATTTTTCCATTGGGTGGTTGGCTTTTTTGCTGTTGAGTTGTATAAGTTGCTTGTATATTCTAGAGATTAAGCCCTTGTCCATTGCATCATTTGAAACTATTTTCTCCCATTCTGTAAGTTGTCTTTTTGGGTTTTTTTTTGGGGGGGGGGGTTTCCTTTGCTGTGCAACAGCTTGTCAGTTTGATTAGGGCCCATTGGTTTATTTTTGCTCTTATTTCTGTTGCTTTGGGAGACTGACCTGAGAAAATATTCATGAGGTTGATGTCCGAGAGTGTTTTGCCTATGTTCTCTTCCAGGATTTTGGTGGTGTCTTGTCTCATATTTAAGTCTTTCATCCATTTGGAGGTTATTTTTGTGCATGGTGTGAGGGTGTGTTCTAGTTTCATTGCTTTGCATGCAGCTGTCCAGGTTTCCCAGCAGTGCTTGCTGAATAGACTTTCTTTTTCCCATTTGATGTTCTTGCCTCCCTTGTCAAAGATTAATTGACCCTAGGTGTCAGGGTTTATTTCTGGGTTCTCTATTCTGTTCCATTGGTCTGTCTGTCTGTTTTGGTACCAGTACCACACTGTCTTGATGACTGTGGCTTTGTAATATTGCCTGAGGTCTGGAAGAGTTATGCCCCCTGCTTGGTTTTTGTTCCCCAGGATTGTTTTGGCAATTCTGGGTCTTTTGTGGTTCCATATAGATATTTGGATTGTTTGTTCTAGTTCTGTGAAAAATGTCCTGGGTAATTGGATAGGGATTGCATTGAATCTGTAGATTGCTTCCGTTGGCATGGCCATTTTTACAATATTGATTTTTCCAATCCAGGAACATGGGATATCTATCCATTTCTTTACATCTTCTTTAATGTCTTTGGTTAATGTTCTATAGTTCTCAGCATATAAGTCCTTTACCTCCTTGGTCAGGTGTATTCCCAGGTATTTGATTTTTTGAGGTGCAAGTGTAAAAGGTATTGTACTTTTGTATTCCTTTTCTAATATTTCATTGCTGGTATACAGAAATGCAACTGATTTCTGAATGTTAATCTTATATCCTGCTACTTTGCTGAATTTATTAATCAGTTCAAGCAGTTTTGGGGTTGAGTCCTTAGGGTTTTCTATGTATAGTATCATGTCGTCTCCATATAGTGACAGTTTTATTTCTTCTCTTCCTATTTGGATGCCTTTTATTTCTTTTATTTGTCTAATTGCTGTGGCTAGCTAAGTCCTAGCTTTTTAAAATTGCAAAAGAGCATTTTGTAGATTTGGGCTAGTACAGTCATCTTTCATGCACGTGTATATTTTCCACTTTTTTCTAATCATATGTTCTTTAAATATTTATTGAGTTCTAAACGTTGCATACTGGGCCTTCATGTAGAATTTCATCACCACCTTGAAATGCCTATTGAGCATTTTGTGCAATTCATGGAATGCTCCAAAAGCATGATTTTAGTATATTTTCAATAATTCAATATTACAGGTGTCTTACACTTTTTCTTGGTAATTTTCACTATGTTAAAAAATTAATATCATAATACAGATGTATGAACATATGAACAGTGTTTATCTCTGGGTGACATTGCAATGGTTAGATTATGCAGGGTTTCCTTCCTTTACATTTTGTGTATTTTCCACATTTTATACTATAAGCATATATTTCTTTTATAATTTTTAAATTACTTTTAAACAAAAAGTTTGATAGGATAAAATTTAAAGTTGGGTTATCCAACAGCAAATGTTACTCTTGTGGGTATTTCTGCCTTAGACTCTCTATAGCATTGCAGAAGCAAATGAAATGTAATCCTATCCCTTTCCTCCAACTTCTTGCTTTAACGGACATTCTGATGACTTTCTGGAGTTTATCTTACACTTATACTTACCAGTGCTATAAGTGGGAAAAACCACAGCTGGATATATTCCCTACCTGCCTGTTTCATGTTGAGTTCATCCAATTTTAACCCTTTAAGAGCCATGGTCTTCCCAACTTACCCATTATTCAACTTTCCAGAAGAAATGGGTGATAGCTCCCTCTTTATTATACCCTGGAGTGTATTGGCAGTTAAATATATTTCCATTCTATTAAAAGTTCTTCAGCTTTTAGTAGAGTAGTATAATTGTTTTATGATATTCACAGGAAACTTTAAAAATTATTTAACACATGTTTGGAAATCTTAGGACATTTAATTAATTTTTCATTGTCTTGAGAGTGATAAGACAGTAGAGATTCTTGGAGTGCATGTATTAATAGGCCCCTGAGATTATGTATGAATTCACCCAAAGGCAACAATGTAATTGAAGCTAATTTCTCTTTATTTGTTTTTAATTTTATTGAAGTATAGTTTATTTACAATGTCGTGTTAGTGTGGGAGAGAGTGCACCCTTTTTCAGATTATTTCCCTTTAGAGATTATAGTAAAATACTGAATATAGTTCCCTGTGCTGTACAATAGGTCCTTGTTGGTTATCTACTTTATATATAGTAGTGTGTATATGTTAACCACAACCTCCTGATTTATCCCTCCCCTCAACCTTTCCCCTTTGATAACCATAGTTTATTTTTTATGTTATAGGTCTATTTCTGTTTTGTAAAATGTTAATTTGTATTTTCTTAAGATTCTATGTATATATGATGTGTATTTGTCTTTCTCTGTCAGGCTTACTATTTCATTATGTGATATATATATCTTCTTTATCCATTCATCTGTTGATGAGCATCATTTTGGTTGCTTCCATTGTCTTGACTATTGTAAATGGTGCTGCAGTGAACATTGAGGTGCATGTATCCTTTTGAATTAGAGCTTTTGTATTTTGCTAATATATGCCCAGGAATGGGATTGCAGGATCATATGGTAGCTCTTTTTTTTTTTTTTTTTTGTCTTTTTGCCATTTCTTGGGCCGCTCCTGCAGCATATGGAAGTTCCCAGGCTAGGGGTCAAATCGGAGCTGTAGCCTCCGCCCTACGCCAGAGCCACAGCAACGCAGGATCTGAGCCACATCTGCAACCTACACCACAGCTCTCGGCAACGCTGGATCATTAACCCACTGAGCAAGGGCAGGGATCGAACCCGCAACCTCATGGTTCCTAGTCAGATTCCTTAACCACTGTGCCATGATGGGAAATCCCCTGGTAGCTCCTTTTTTTAGTTTCTTTTCTACTGTTTTATTTTTATAGAGCAGCACCTACAGCATAAGGAAGTTCCCAGGTTAGGGGTTGAATCAGAACTGCAGCTGCTGTCCTACACCACTGCCACTACAATGCCAGATCCAAGCCATATCTGTGACCTATGCCACAGCTTGCAGCAATACCAGGTCTTTAACCCACTGTGTGAGGCCAGGGACTGAACCTGCATCTCATGGATACTAGTTGGGTTCTTAACCCACTGAATCACAATGGGAACTCCTGTTTTTAGCTTCTTAAAGAACTTCCATATTGTTCTCCATAATGACTGTACGAATTTATGTTCCCACCAACAGTGTAGGAGGGTTATTTTTTCTCTACACTTTCTTTAGCATTTGTTATTTGTAAACTTTTTGATGATAGCCTTTCTGACCAGAATGAGATGACACCTCATTGTAGTTTTATTTGCCTTTCTCTGATAATTAGTGATGTTGAACATATTTTCATGTGCCTGTTTGCTATCTCTATGTCTTCTCTGGAGAAATGACTAACCAATTGCCTGCCCCTGCCTAAGCCAGCCGTCCCCCATGCACCCTACATCCAATGAAGTGTGCAGAGCATTGACAGAGTGTATGGTCATGGGCAGAGTGAGAGTGGCCAGGCTCAGACTGGGGCTTCTGCTTATGGCACTCCTCTCACTTCCACAGATTTAGTCAACTCAAACTACTGTTGTAACACTTTCAAGTAACTCTTCCCAGAATACCTCAGCCACCTCCAATCCAGTAAATTCCACCACCAAGGCAAATGGCAATGCTCTAAAGTCAAAAGCCAGTCTCTTCATAATCTCGGTCTCCCATCCATATCTCTACTGTCAAGAGATTCATGGCAACAAACATCAATACTTCCCCATCCTCTGAATCCAATTCAAATGGCATCTGAACATCCAGTGAAACAAGGGGAAAAAACATATCTTCATTGAATGCATCTTCTAATTCCTTCCACACCTTATTTATTGGGATAAAATGTTGAAGATCCCAAATTTGATTGGTTCAAAGAGCATGTGAAGGATTTGACTAGATAATGAATGACAATACTAAATCTGCTGGACTTCCCTGTATAAGATGGAGGCAGACAACATCCATAATTAGTTAAGAGATGATTTCCTTAAATGTGGATTAAGAAATATAGACACATAAAACTCTACCTTGAAAACAAGATTACAGGTTGAGAACGCACAGAAAATCCCACACAGGACGCACAGTGAATGACATACAAGAGGGACACGGCAAGACACATATTCATCAACTGACAAGGATAAATACAAAGAAAAATACATTAAAAGCCACAAGGGAAAAACAACAAATAACATACAATGGAAACACCATAGTATATCAGCTGATTTTTTAGCAGAAACTTTGCAAGCCAGAAAGGAGTGGCAAGATATACTTAGGGTGATGAAGGGGAAGAGCTTACAACCAAGAACATTCTACTCTCCTTCAGATACAATGGAGAAGTCAAAAGCTTTTCAGGCAAGCAAAAGCTAAAAGAATTCAGTACCACCAAATCAGCTTTATAACAAATGCTGCAGGAGCTTCCCTAGGTTGAAATAAAAGGCAACAACTAAAAACAATAAAATTACAAATGGGAAGCTCACTAGTAAAGTCAAATATACAGTAAAGGTGGGAAATCATGAGCACACAAATATGATATCAATACTAGTAATCATGAGAAGAGGAGAGTATAAGTGCAGGATATTGAAAAGGCACTTGAAATTAATATACCAGCAACTTAAAATGATTTTGCATATATACAATGGTATGTCAAAATTTCATGGCAAACAAAAAATGAAAAAATGTACAATAGACACAAACATTAAAAAAAGAAAAGCAATCCAAATACTACACTAAATATAGTAATCGAATTCCAAGAGAACAAAAAAGGGAAGTGGGAGGGGAAGTCCATCAATAACAAGTCTAAAATAATTAAGAAAATGGCAATAAGTACATATATATGTATAGACAGACAGATAGATAGATACATGGGTAATTACCCTGAGTGAAAATGCTCCAACCAAAACACATAGACTGGTTATAAAAACAAGGCCTATATATATGCTGTGTATAAGAGACCCACTTCAGATCTAGGAACACACACTCAGACTGAATATAAGGGAATATAAGAAGATATTCCAGGCAAACAGAAATCAAAAGTAAGCTGGAGAAGCAATACTCATATCAGACAAAATAGACTTTAAAATAAAGAATCTTAAAAGAGACAAAAGATGCTCACTACATAATGATCAAGGGATCGATCCAAGAAGAAGATATAAAAATTTTAGGTATATGTGCACCCAACGTAGGAGCAGCACATTATCAAGGAAACTGCTAACCACAATTATAGAAGAAATTCACTGTAATTCAATAATAATGGAGGACTTTAACTTGCATATGGACAGTTCATCCAAAAAGAAAATCAGTAATGAAACACAGGCCTTAAATGGTACATGAGATCAGAGAGACTTAATGATATTTATAGAACATTCCATCTGAAAGCAGTAGAATACACATTTTTCTCAAGGGCACATGGAACATTCTCTAAGATAGATTAAATCTTGGGTCATAAATCAAGCCTCAGTAAATTTAAGAAAATTGGAATCATATCAAGCATTTTTTCCCAACCACAACTCTATGAGACTAGAAATCAACTACAAGAAAAAAACTGCCAAAAAATACAAATATGTGGAGGCCAAACAATATGCTACTAAACTACCAATGGATCACTGAAGAAATCAAAGAGGAAATAAAAAAATACCTAGAGACAAATCACAGCTAAAATACTATGATCCAAAACCTATGGGACATAGCAAAAGCAGTTCTTGAGAGGGAAGTTTATAGTGATAAAAATCTTATCTCAGGAAACAAGAAAAATCTCAAATAAACAACCTAACCTTACACCTAAATCATCTAGAGAAGGAAGAAAAGATAAAGCCCAAAATTAGTAGAAGGAAAGAAATCATAAACATCAGAGCAGAAAAAAATGAAATAGAAGTGTGGAAAATAATAGAAAAGATCAATGAAATTAAAGAAAGTTCTTTGAAAAAATCAACAAAATTGATAAACCTTTAGCCTGACTAATCCAGAAAAAAATGGAGAGGATTCAACTGAATAATAGAAAAGGAGAAATTACACCAGACAGAACAGAAATGCAAAGGATTATAAGAGACTACTAAAAGGAACTATATGGCAATAAATGTACAACTTAGAAGAAATAGACAAATTCTTAGGAAGGTACAACATTCCAAGCCTGAACCAGGAAAAAACAGAAAATAAGTAGACCAGTCACAAGTACTGAAATTAATGTGATTAAAAAAACCTAACAAAAAACAAAGTCCAGGACTGGGTGCTTTCACAGCAAATTCTATCAACCACTTTGAGAAGAGTTAACATCTATCCTTCTGAAACGCTCCCCAAAAATGCAGAGGAAGGAATGCTCTCAAGCTTATTTTATGAGACCACAATCACCCTGATACAAAAACCAGAAAAAGATAGCACAAAAAAAAGAAAAAGAAAATTACAGGGCAACATCACTGATGAACATAGATGCAAAAATCCTCAACAAAATACTAGTAAAGTGAACCCAAAAATACACTGAAAGGATCATACACCATGATCAATTGAGATTTATCCCAGGCTTGCAAGGATTTATCAATATATGCAGATCAATCAGAGTGAAACACCATATTAACAAATTGGAGCATAAAAACTATATGATCATCTCAATAGATGAAGAAAATTCTTTTGAAAATATCCAACACCCATTTCTGATTAAAAAAAAAAAAACCTCTATTAAGTGGGCATAGAGGGAACCTACCTCAACATAACAAATGTTATATATGAAAAAACCCACATATAACATCATTCCCAATGGTGAAAAACTGAAAGAATTTCTGCTAAGATCAGGAGCAAGACAAGGGTGTGCACTGTCATCACTTTTATTCAACATAGTCTTGGAAGTCGTAGCTGTGGAATCAGAGAAGAAAAAGAAATAAAAGGAATTCAAATTGGAAAGAAAGAAGTAAAACTATCATTGTCTGCATATGGCATGATACTATACATAGGAAACCCTAAATATGCTACCATAAAACTACTAAAGCTTATTATTGAATTTGGTAAAGTTGCAAGATACAAATTTTTTGTTTGTTTTTTTAGGGCTGCACTCATGGCATCTCGAGGTTCCCAGGCTAGGGGTTGAATCAGAGCTGTAGCTGCTGGCCTATGCCACAGCCACAGCAACGCCAGATCTGAGATGCATCTGTGACCTACACTGCAGCTCATGGCAATGTCAGATCCTTAGGCCAGGGATCAAACCTGCATCTTCATGGATACTAGTCAGGTTCACTAACCCCTTAGCCATGATGGAAACTCCAGCAAGATACAAAATTAAAACAGAAATCACTTGCATTCCTATACATGAACAATGAAAGGTCAGAAAGAGAAATTAAGGAAACAATCCCATTAATCATCCTATCAAAGAGAATGATCTAAAGAGGTTTATCTAGACAGAGAGGACAAGATGGTGGAGGAGTAGGGGGACACGCTCGCCCTCTCCCACAAACACAACAAAAAAAAAGCACATCTACAGAATAAATGACTCACACAGAACAGCAACCAATCACTGGCAGAAGAACCTAAACTCCAATAATGGCAAGAAGTTCGTGACATTACGGGGCAGAATGGGAGAAAAGAGGAGAGTGAGAGAAGCTGAATCTGAGCGGGACGGGCACTCCTGAAAGGGAACTGCGAAGGAGAAAGAGATCCCGCACCCTGGAAAGTCACCTACAAGGGGGAAATATCAAATGAACCGGAGGAATCTCCAGATGCAGAGAAGAGTGTAGCAGTAAGTTGGAGTATGGAAGAGCCGATCAAGAACCGAACGGACCATCTGAACTACGGGCACAGTCACCAAAAAATGAGACACCTGGGTGGGGGCTGGGCACCGAGACCTCAACTCTGAAGGTTAGTCCCAGAGAAAGGGCCTGGGGGACGCCTGGGTGGGGGCTGGGCACCGAGACCTCGGCTCCAGAGGTTAGTCCCTGGGCTGGGGGAGCAGGGCAGAGCGGAAACTGCTTGGGAGGTCTAGAAACCATTTGACCGGGCAGAGACTGCCTGGGAGACTAGAAAACAAAGCTGTCACAGAGGAAGGGAGCAATACTCTAGGGGCAGGGAAGTGGAAAGCCGCATCAGAGGGAACCTGGGAGAAGAGCCTGGTCTGCACCTGTGCTGGGGAGGGGAGAGAAGAAGGGGTGGGTCCCCATAGAATACCCCCCATGCCACAGCAAGCTCACAGGCCCACTAGCTAGCTGAAAGCTGTGCTTCCCAGTGCACCCCCTCCCCCCACCCCCACCACCCCCTACACTCTCGCCGAACCTGGGGCTGCCTGCCATCCAGGAGGGCTGGCTTCAAGAATTGCCTGAAGCCTACCACCTCAGGGGTGGTCACTGCACAGGCCTGCTTGCCCTTTGGAGGGGCTACACTTCCGCAGAGCAGCACCAAACACCACCAGCCCCCGAGAAAAGGCCTACAGCCCAGAAAAGCTAGAACAAGCCTAGCCAGGCAGTGAATAGATCTGCCTAATTCCCAGACTGTTTTTCTGGATCGGGCTGCCCCTGGGAGGAGCCTCTTCGGTTTCCAGCGGCCCTGCTACCCGCCCAAGCCCCCAGGGGGTGCCCTAGTGGATCAGCTGCATAGGACTGCCAGCTCCAGGCAGGACACCCTGCAGCCCAAACAAGCTGCAACAAGGTTGGCCGAGCCAGGAAAAGGTCTCAGATGGTCTTTCTGAGTTGGGATGCCCCAGGGAGGAGGCTCTTCGGCTTCCAGCAGCCCTGCTACCCGCCCAAGCCCCCAGGGGTGCCCTAGTGGATCAGCTGCATGGGACTGCCAGCTCCAGGCAGGACCCCCTATAGCCCAGAAAAGCTGCAACAAGCCTGGCCGAGTCAGGAAAAGATCTCAGACGGTCTTTCTGAGTCAGGCTGCCCTGGGGAGGAGCCTCTTGGGTTTCCAGTGGCCCTGCTACCTGCCCAAGCCCCCAGGGGGTGCCCCACCCCCTCGGAATAGCCGCTCAGCACCACCAGCCACCTGGAAGAGCCCCAGCAGCCCAGAAAAGCTGCAACAAGCTTGGCCAGACTGTGAAAAGATCCGCCTACATTCTCAGGCTGTCCTTCTGAGTTGGGCTGCCCTAGGGAAGAGCCTCTTAGGTTCTCAGTGACCCAGATAGCTGCTCCAGCCCCCAGGGGGTGCTGCACTCCTGAGGAACAGCTGCCCAACACCGCCAACCCCCTGCAAGAAACCCACAGCCTAAAAACACCAGAGCAAGCTCTGCATGACCAAGTGAAATCTGCTACCATCGTGGTGTGGACCTCCCAGTCCTGTCTGCCCTCAGGAAGTCCTCCTTTGCTTCAAAGAAACACTGTTAGCCCCATCAACACTCCAGAAAAGCCACACTGCCTCAAAAAAGATTGACCAACAACGCCAGCCCTCAGGAAATATTCCACGGCAGTGACAAGGCAAACATTGCCCGATCACGGAGAGTACAACTCCCTCAGGAGAAAGAAAACAACAAGCAAGATGAAGAAGCTGAGAAACCACCCCCAGTCAAACCAACAGGAGAACTCACCTAAAACAGTCAACAATGAAACAGATCTCGGCAGTCTGACAGACCTGGAGTTCAAAAGAGAAATAGTGAAAATACTGAAGGAATTAAGAGAAGATAGGAACAGTAATGCAGATACCCTCAGAAAGGAACTAGAAAATATAAGGAGGAGCCAAGAAAAACTAGAACATTCATTTGCAGAGATGCAAACTGAACAAAGGGCAGTAAAAACCAGAATGAATAATGCAGAAGAACGAATCAGTGATATGGAAGATAGAATAATGGAAATCACTCAATCCAGTCAACAGACAGAAAACCGAATCCAAAAACTGGAAAGCAATATAAGAGACCTATGGGATAATATAAAGCGGGTCAATCTACGCATAATAGGAATTCCAGAAGGAGTAGAAAAAGATAAGGGGATGGAAAATATATTTGAAGAAATTATCGCTGGAAACTTCCCAAATCTAAAGGATGCTGGGTTCAAGATACAAGAAGCACAGAGGGCCCCAAACAAACTGAACCCAAACAGACCCACACCAAGACACATCATAATAAAAATGGTGAAAGATAGTGATAAAGAGAGGATCCTAAAGGCAGCAAGAGAAAAACAGAATGTTACCTACAAGGGAACCCCCATAAGAATATCAGCTGACTTCTCTACAGAAACACTACAGGCCAGGAGGGAATGGCAAGAGATATTGAAAGTGCTAAAAGGAAAAAATATGCAACCTAGAATACTCTATCCAGCAAGAATATCATTTAAAATAGAAGGGGAAATAAAATTTTTTCCAACAAACAAAAACTTAAAGAATACTGCAACACAAAACCCAGGTTAAAGGAAATATTGAAAGGGCTTCTCTAAACCAAAAAGAAAGGAAGGAAAGGGAAGAAAAAAGAAAAGAAAAAAAATGAAGAAGAGGAAGAACTAGGACTGAGGAAACCACAATCAGAGAGCAGTCACTCAAATAAGCCAGCATACAGATTTAATCATGAACAGGCCTCAAACAAAATAAAATTAAAAAGAAAAAAATAAAAAAGAGTCATCAAAGCCATAAAATGTGGGCAAGGGATGTTAGGAAGTAAATAACCCTTTTTGTTTGTTTGTTTGTATGTTTCTCTTCTTAATTTTAATATAGTAATGAAGTGTTTGAACTTACAGGACCATCAGGCTAAAACACACAATTATGGGAAGGGGTTAGCATACTTAAAAAACAGGGCAACCACAAGCCAAAACCAAATATTGCATTTGCAAAAAATGAAAAAAAAAATACACCCAAGCAGATAATAACAGGAGACCATCAAACAAAAAAAAAAAAAAAAGAAAGAAAGGAAGAATGGAGAACCATAGAATCAATTGGAACACGAGGTTCAAATGGCAATAAATAATCATCTATCAATTATCACCTTAAATGTCAATGGACTGAACGCCCCAATCAAAAGACACAGAGGGGCTGAGTGGATAAAAAGGCAAAAACCTTCAATATGCTGCCTACAAGAAACTCACCTTAGGACAAAAGATACATATAGATTGAAAGTGAAAGGGTGGGGAAAAATATTTCACGCCAATAGACATGACAGAAAAGCAGGAGTCGCAACGCTCATATCAGACAAAATAGACTTTAAAACAAAAGACATAAAGAAAGACAAAGAAGGACACTACTTAATGATTAAGGGATCCATCCAAGGAGAGGATGTTACTATCATCAACATATATGCCCCAATTACAGGAGCACCCAGATACATACAACAAATATTAACAGACATAAAGGGAGATATTGATGAGAATACAATCGTAGTAGGAGACCTTAATACCCCCCTCACATCAATGGACAGATCCTCTAGACAGAAAACCAATAAAGCAACAGAGATCCTCAAGGAAACAATAGAAAAGTGAGACTTCATTGATCTCTTCAGGACACTACATCCAAAAAAAGCAGAATACACATTCTTCTCAAATGCTCATGGAACATTCTCAAGAATCGACCACATATTGGGACACAAAGCTAACCTCAATAAATTTAGGAGCATAGAAATTATCTCAAGTATCTTCTCTGACCACAATGCCATGAAATTAGAAACCAACCATGGGAAAAGGAAAGAGAAAAAACCTACTGCATGGAGACTAAACAACATGCTACTAAAAAACCCAATACGTCAATGAGGAAATCAAGAAGGAAATTAAAAACTACCTTGAAACAAATGATAATGAAGACACAACCGCTCAAAATCTATGGGATGCTGCAAAAGCAGTGCTCAGAGGGAAGTTTATAGCAATTCAGGCCTTTCTCAAAACAGAAGAAAGATCCCAAATTGACAACTTAACCCTCCACCTAAATCAATTAGAAAAAGAAGAACAAAAGAGTCCTAAAGTCAGCAGAAGGAAGGAACTTATAAAGATCAAAGAAGAAATCAATAAAATAGAGACTCAAAAAACAATAGAGAAAATTAATGAAACCAAGAGCTGGTTCTTTGAAAAGGTAAACAAAATTGACAAACCCCTGGCCAGACTCACTAAAAAGAGGAGAGAAAGAACCCAAATAACCAAAATTAGAAATGAAAAAGGAGAAATCAAAACGGATACAGCAGAAATACAAAAAACCCATAAGAGAATACTATGAACAACTCTACGGCAACAAGTTTGACAATCTGGAAGAAATGGACAACTTTCTAGAATCTTACAGCCTGCCAAAACTGAATCAAGAAGAAACAGACCAACTGAACAGACCAATCACTAGAAATGAAATTGAAGAGGTCATAAAATCACTCCCGACAAATAAAAGTCCAGGACCAGATGGCTTCACAGGTGAATTTTATCAAACCTATAAAGAGGAATTGGTGCCCATCCTCCTGAAACTCTTTCAAAAGGTTGAAGAAGAAGGAATACTCCCAAAGACATTCTATGATGCCACCATCACCCTCATTCCAAAACCAGACAGAGATACCACCAAAAAAGAAAACTATCACCCAATATCATTGATGAATATAGATGCAAAAATTCTCAACAAAATCTTAGCCAACCGAATCCAACAACATACCAAAAAAATTATACACCATGACCAGGTGGGGTTCATCCCAGGTTCACAAGGATGGTTCAACATACGCAAATCAATCAGCATCATACACCACATTAACAACAAAAAAGTAAAAAATCATATGATCATCTCAATAGACACAGAAAAAGCATTTGACAAAGTCCAACATCCATTCATGATCAAGACCCTCGCCAAAGTGGGTATAGAGGGAACATTCCTGAACATAATCAAAGCCATTTATGAGAAACCCACAGCAAATATAATCCTCAATGGGGAAAAACTGAAAGCCTTCTCACTCCAATCTGGAACAAGACAGGGATGCCCACTCTCACCATTGCTCTTCAACATAGTGTTGGAAGTCCTAGCCACAGCAATTAGACAAACAAGAGAAATAAAAGGCATCCATATAGGAAGAGAAGAGATACACCTGTCACTGTATGCAGATGACATGATACTAGACATAGAAAACCCGAAGGACTCAACCCCAAAACTCCTTGAACTGATTCATAAATTCAGCAAAGTAGCAGGATATAAGATGAACATTCAGAAGTCAGTCGTATTTCTGAATACCAGCAATGAAATATTAGAAAAGGAATACAGAAATATAATACCTTTTAAAATTGCACCTCACAAAATCAAATACCTTGGAATACACCTGACCAAGGAGGTAAAGGACCTATATGCCGAGAACTATAAAACTTTAATCAACGAAATCAAAGAAGATGTAAAGAAATGGAAAGATATTCCATGTTCCTGGATTGGGAAAATCAATATTGTAAAAATGGCCATACTACCCAAAGCAATCTACAGAGTCAATGCAATCCCTATCCAATTACCCAGGACATTTTTCACAGAACTAGAACAAACAATCCAAACATTTAGATGGAACCACAAAAGACCCAGAATCGCCAAAGCAATCCTGAGAAACAAAAACCAAGCAGGAGGCATAACTCTCCCAGACCTCAAGAAATACTACAAAGCCACAGTCATCAAGACAGTGTGGTACTGGTATCAAAACAGACAGACAGACCAATGGAACAGAATAGAGAACCCGGAAATAAACCCTGACACCTAGGGTCAATTAATCTTTGACAAGGGAGGCAAGAACACAAAATGGGAAAAAGAAAGTCTATTCAGCAAGCCTTGCTGGGAACCCTGGACAGCTGCATGCAAAGCAATGAAACTAGAACACACCCTCACACCATGCACAAAATACACTCCAAATGGCTGAAAGACTTAAATATACCACAGGACACCATCAAACTCCTAGAAGAAAACATAGGCAAAACACTCTCGGACATCAACCTCATGAATATGTTCTCAGGTCAGTCTCCCAAAGCAATAGAAATTAGAGCAAAAATAAACCCATGGGACCTCATCAAACTGAAAAGCTTTTGCACAGCAAAGGAAACCCAAAAGAAAACAAAAAGACAACTTACAGAATGGGAGAACATAGTTTCAAATGATGCAACCGACAAGGGCTTAATCTCTAGAATATATAAACAACTTATACAACCCAACAGCAAAAAAGCCAATCAACCAATGGAAAAATGGGCAAAAGACCTGAATAGACATTTCTCCAAAGAAGATATACAGATGGCCAACAAACACATGAAAAAATGCTCAACATCACTGATTCTAAGAGAAATGCAAATCAAAACTACCATGAGATACCACCTCACACCAGTCAGAATGGCCATCCTTAATAAATCCACAAATAGCAAGTGCTGGAGGGGCTGTGGAAAAGGGAACCCTCCTACACTGTTGGTGGGAATGTAAACTGGTACAGCCACTATGGAGAACAGTCTGGAGATACCTTAGACATCTATGCATAGAACTTCCATATGACCCTGCAATCCCACTCTTGGGCATCTATCCGGACAAAACTCTACTTAAAAGAGACACGTGCACCCGCATGTTCATTGCAGCACTATTCACAATAGCCAGGACATGGAAACCACCCAAATGTCCATTGACAGATGATTGGATTCGGAAGAGGTGGTATATATACACAGTGGCATACTACTCAGCCATAAAAAAGAATGACATAATGCCATTTGCAGCAACATGGATGGAGCTAGAGAATCTCATCCTGAGTGAAATGAGCCAGAAAGACAAAGACAAATACCATATGATATCACTTATAACTGGAATCTAATATCCAGCACAAATGAACATCTCCTCAGAAAAGAAAATCATGGACTTGGAGAAGAGACTTGTGGCTGCCTGATGGGAGGGGGAGGGAGTGGGAGGGATCGGGGGCTTGGGCTTATCAGACACAACTTAGAATAGATTTACAAGGAGATCCTGCTGAATAGCATTGAGAACTTTGTCTAGATACTCATGTTGCAACAGAAGAAAGGGTGGGGGAAAAATGTAATTGTAATGTATCCATGTAAGGATAACCTGACCCCCTTGCTGTACAGTGGGAAAATAAAAAAATAAAAATAAAAAATAAAGAGGTTTATCTAGGAACAAACCTTCCTAAAGAGTCAAAAGACCTAATCTCTGGACACTATAGTATACTAATGAAGGAAATCAAAGATGACACAAACAGATGGAAAGATATACCATATTCTTGGATTGGAAGAATCAGTATTCTCAAAAGGACTATACTGCAGATTCAGGGCAATCCTTATTAAATTATCAATGTCAGTTTTCACAGAGCTAGAACATTTTTTAATTTGTATGGAAACACAAAGACCCTGAATAGACAAGGCAATCCTAAGAAAGAAAACAGAACTGGAAGAATCAGGCTCTATGACTTCAGACTATATTACAAAGGTACAGTCATCAAAACACTATGGTACTGAAAAAAAAACACAGAAATATAGATCAGTGGAATAGCATAGAAAGCCAAGAAATAAACCCACATGCCTATGGTCAGTTAATCTATGACCAAGGAGGTAAGAATGTATAGTGGAAGAAAAATAGTCTTTTCAATAAGTGGTGCTGAGAAAATTGCATAGCTACATGTAAAAGAATGAAATTATAACACTAACACCATACAAAAAATTAACTCAAAATGGATGAAAGGTCCAAATGTAAGACCAGATATTATAAAACTCTTGGAGGAAAACATAGGCCAAACACTCTCTGACATAAACTTTAGCAATATTTTTTTGGATCCACCTCCCAGAGAAATGAAAATAAAAACAAAAATAAACAAATGGGACCTAATTAAATTTAAAAGTTTTTTTCACAGCAAAGGAAACTGTAAACAGAATGAAAACACAAGCCAAAGAATGGGAGAAATATTTGAAAATGAAGGGACTGGCGAGGGATTAATCTCCAAAACATACAAACATATCATGCAACTTTTTATCAAAAAAGCAAATAATCCATTTAAGAATGGGCATGAGATCTAAACAGAAATTTCTCTAAAAAATACAGACACATGGGAAAAAAGCACATGAAAATATGCTCAACATCACCAATTATTAGAGAAATGGAAATCAAAACTACAATGAGGTGCCACCTTACACCAACCAGAATAGCCATCATCAAAAAGTCTACAAACAGTTTCTATCATGGTGCAGCAGAAACAAATCTAACTAGGAACCATGAGGTTGTGGGTTCAACACATGGCCTTGCTCAGTGGGTTAAGGATCTGGCATTGCCAAGAGCTGCAGTATAGGTCGCAGACATGGTTCAGATCCTGTGTTGTTGTGCTATGGCATAGCCCAGCGGCTAGAGCTCCAGTTCAACCCCTATCCTGGGAACATCCATATGCTGCATGTGCAGCCCTAAAAAGACCAAAAAAAAAAAAAAAAAAGATACACACACACCACCCGTATTTTCATTACAACACTATTCACAATAGCCAACACATGGAAACAACATAAATGCCCAGTGAAAAATAAATGGATTACGAAGATGTAGTATATATACACAATGGAATACTACTCAGCCATAAAAATGAAAAAAATAATGCCACTTGCAGCAACATGGATGGAACTAGAGACTCTAATACTAAGTGAAGTAAATCAGAAACAGAAAGGCAAATACCATATAATATCACTTATATCTGGAATCTTATATCACTTATAATATCACTTATATCTGGAATATGACACAAATGAAGCTTTCCACAGAATAGAAAATCACAAACATGGAGAACAGATTTGTGGTTGCCAAGGGGGAGAGGCAGGGAGTGGGATGGACTGGGCATTTGGGGTTAGTAGATGCAAACTATTGCATATGGAATGGATAAGCAATGAGATCCTGCTGTATAGTACAGGGAACTATATCTAGTCATGTGTGATGAAACATGATGGAGGATAATGTGAGAAAAAGAATGTGTGTGTGTGTGTATATATATATATATATGTGTGTAAGACTGGGTCGCTTTGATGTACAGCAGAAATTGATCGAACTTTGTAAATAAAGGATAACAGAACAAATAAAAACATAAAAGAAAGAATTACTTAAACACAAGCACTGTGATACTGCAACAGTCAACCTGATAACAGAGACAGCTACTAAGGGACTAGTAATGGGTGCAATGGGCTGGACAAAGGGGTGATTCACCCCCCAGGCAGGACAGAGTGAGATGGCATGAGATTTCATCACTCTACTCAGATCAGTGCACAATTTAAAACTTATGAATATCTTATTTCTGAAGTTTTCCATTTAATATTTTTGGACCGTGGTTAACCATGGGTAACTGAAACCATTAATAGTGAGACTGTGATAAGGAGGAAATACGGTACATAGACTTTCCTGTATAAAATTTGGATTACATTATATGTAGTCTATATCCTTTCTTTCCTCTTTTAGCTAAAATTATATTGTGAGCATTTCCCACATCTTAAAATTTTCAAGACTATGATTTTTTTTTGGTGTAAATGTGATAACTATTTTTCAGTCAGCATTTATGTGTGTCTTTTTTCCTATCAATGTTATTTTTAAGCTTAATATATGTCCTTAAAACTCATCTCCAACTAATCCTCCATATGAACTATATCTAAACCTCTGATGACACTTTTTCTTTTTTCATCTGATAAATACCTGAATCTTTTAAAAGAAGATGGTAATGGAAACAGAAAATGGAGATAATAATAGGAAATAACCACTAAGACTGCTATGATTTGGGAGTTGTTATTATCCACTTGAAGCCCTGAATGAATGTATAACAATAATGGCAACATTTGTAATGATGATATAAAAAAGATTTTGATTTGCTCCTTTTAAAAATACATTTTTGACATCCTCAAAAAAATAAAATGTCCATTGTTAATATCTTGTTGCTAAGAAAAAGCCTGTTTGGAGTATTTACGTGCTATCTGTTGTCAATCCTCTCTTTTCTCATTCTCTATCTTCCTGAAGTCATGGAAATAAAGAAGAGTTCTCTTGCAGAGGAATACAACTTGCTGTGGATTGGTTTCTAGATAAAGGCCATAAAGACATTACTGTATTTGTGCCTGCATGGAGAAAGGAGCAATCCCGCCCTGATGCACCAATTACAGGTACTACTTTAAATAAGAAATTTCTTCTCATTCAGAGGCAAAGCTGGCAAGATAGTTTGAGGAGTGCTTGATGGTTTCAAGTTAGATAATTGCTGTTCAAAATTTACTTAGTATGGGAGTTCCCATCGTGGTGCAGTGGTTAACGAGTCCGACTAGGAACCATGAGGTTGCAGGTTTGATCCCTGGCCTTGCTCAGTGGGTTAGGGATCCGGTGTTGCCGTGAGCTGTGGCGTAGGTTGTAGACACGGCTCGGATCCCGCGTTGTTGTGGCTCTGATGTAAGGCCAGCGGCTACAGCTCCAATTAGACCCCTAGCCTGGGTCCAATTAGACCCCTAGCCTGGGTATCTCCATATGCCGCAGGAGCGGCCCAAGAAATAGCAAAAAGACAAAAAAAAAAAAGAAATTTACTTAGTATACTTAAAATGTCTTTTATTAAGTTTATTTTAAAGCATACTTTTCCTAATCCAAGTAAACTATCACTCACTGTGCTGCGGTATATGGTAATTAAATAGAGACAACTTCAATTTCAAGCAAAGAATAAAGCACGCAATTGAAAAAAAATTGTTTTTCTAATCAACCATAGACTTCATACTAAAGGGGGATGAATCTGGTTATGAACATGACTGAGTTTTCCAAAAGTCTAACAAAACCTTAGTAGACAATTAATCTCATTCTGCATTGGATAAGTGATTGTGGCATTTGCAAATTAAGAGGTAGAATAGAAAAAGAGAAGAGTCCCATGGCAGTCAGGGCTAACTTATCCATAAGGCACAGTAGGCCCTGTGCCTAGGGCCATGATAGATACTTTTAGGGTCCCATGTAAATGTTTTGATTTTATTTTCTTTTAAAATTGAATATAACAATGAATGTATAATAATGCACTGAACTAGACTATTTGAGTTTGTGCCTAAAATCCACAAAAGTCATAATGTGACCCTATTGGCAAGAGGATCACAACATTCACTTATAATAGTATATGAAGCTAGATTTTTACATCATTTGAGAGAATATTAACCCCAGTCCTCTGAGTATTTATGTTGCCTCATGTGCAAAATCAGAAGGTTTAGTGAATGGCTGTCAGTACTGTGTTGTAAAGCCTCAGTCTGAGAGTGGATTCTGGCCTTGCTCGAGTCCAGCGTGCAAGCTTTCTTTCCAGGTAATTAGGAGACTAAATGGAAAGAGGGTCAGTACTCACATTCTACAGATTAAATTTTTTCCTTAGTTGTGGCGTTCCTTCCAACAGAAGGCAAAATGTAAGTCTCTTGGAGTTCCTGTTTTGGTGCAATGGTAATGAACCTGACTAGTAACCATAAGGATGTAGGTTCAGTCACTGGCTTTGCTCAGTGCATTAATAATCTGGCATTGCCATGAGCTGTGGAGTACGTCACAGACATGGCTCGGATCCCACGTTGCTGTGGCTGTGGTGTTGGCCTACAGCTGCAGCTCCAATTTGACCCCTAGTCTGGGAACTTCCATCTGCCACAGGTACAGCCATGGAAAGCTAAAAAAAAAAAAAATTAAGCCCCTAGAAAGGATGCTTTGCTCTCCTGGCAGACACATCCTTAGCATACTGCCCTGGTTTCTTCAGCATCCAAAAGCTGGTGGTTTAGCCAAAGGGCAAAACAACCCTCAAGAATGCTAGAATATCAATGTTATTTCTCAATCTACATGGTAGGTTTTAAAACTTAGAAGTTATCAGAAAGAAAATTGGAGTGCAAAGGGGAAGGTAACTTGCTTAAAGTCACAACCCAAATTGATGCTATAGCCAGGAATAGAGGCCATTCTCTGTCTAAGGGCAAATAATATAGTACCAACTTTTAATCTAGTACCAAATTTTGTATTTGTAATATAAGGATAATGCTATTAATTTCCAAAGATGATTTCTACTCTGTGATATATAATCCATGTTTTGACAGATCAAGATATCCTACGTAAACTGGAGAAAGAAAAGATTCTTGTCTTCACACCATCCCGAAGGGTCCAGGGCAGGAGAGTTGTTTGCTATGATGATCGGTTCATAGTCAAGCTGGCTTTTGATTCTGATGGCATCATTGTATCCAATGATAACTATCGAGACCTTCAAGTAGAAAAGCCAGAATGGAAGAAGTTTATAGAGGAGCGGTTGCTGATGTATTCTTTTGTGAATGACAAGTACGTTTCTTTCCAATAGGAATAGAAAATTCAAGTTACCACTAGAAATAGATTTCATCTCATTTCAATAAACATTTACCAGACACTTAAAATATACCGTGAATTGTGCTGGTTGCCAAGGGGATAAAATGCTGAAGGAGAAACGGGACTCACCTTTAAAAGGCTCAAAGTGTACTGGAGAAGAGAGAGAGAGATTACCACAATGTGTCATAATAAGTGCTATGGTTAGAATTTTTTTAATTGATTGTCTATGTGAAATGATAGGAAAAGGCCTCACAGAGGAGATAATATATGACATGAAATTTACAGACAGAGGAAAGGGGGCTGCTGGATATTAAAGGTAAAGGGGATATCATGAATAAAGCTATAAGGATATGAAAGTAGATTGCATGTTGGGGGAAACAGCAGGCATGCCAGTATGGCTGGAATATATAATTGATGGAAAAATGGTGTGCAGGAAAAAATCCTTTTTTGTGTGTGTTCAAGTGGGAACAGAGGGAAGAACTGTTGACCTAGCAGAAGACAGACGAGGTAGGAAGGACAATTAGAAGGCTGTGACAACAGTATAGGCAAGAGGCAATGAATTTTTAAACTCCTGATAAGGGGTAGTTGGGACAGAATGGAAGACATTTACCTCTTGCTTGCTCTCTTTCAGATTTATGCCTCCAGATGATCCTTTAGGACGCCATGGCCCAAGCCTTGAAAATTTCTTAAGAAAGAGACCCGTTGTTCCTGAGCACAAGAAGCAGCCATGCCCTTATGGTGAGTTCTGTACTAAGAGAAACATAGGAATTCTGAATATATTTCTCTTCAAAGTTTCCCTTTCAAAGGGAAAAATCCCGACTTGTCCACTTCCTGTGAGTTAAAGTTTGTGTCTTCATGTATTCTCAGTTAGGCATTTAAAGAAACATCCTAGAAACTGCATGAGGAGAAAGTAACCAGAATTGAAGAATAATTATCACTAGTTAAAATGATGCATGTGTTTTATCTGCCTCTGTCCTGAGCAGTGCTGCTGGGGGCATGGAAGTATAGAAACCCACTTGGCCTATGGAAGCAAAAAGGGAAATGCCAAATTGGGTTTGGCACCAAGAAGGTTGTGTCTGTCAGGGAGGTGACTACACCCTTTGTCGGTTAATAATACCTTTTCTTCCAACTGTACTTTCCACTTTTCTTCCAAACTTTATTTTCAGTTCTTCTTTGAAAATACAATTTTCTGGAGTGTTTTCATGATTACCCAAAGTCCCTCTGATACAAAGTTCTCAGCTTAACAGTGATACATTGGCTGCCTGGCCTGAGGCTACTTTGGATGTTCACTCTTTTTGGATAATCATTTGTGTATAGGACGTCTTGGTTTTTGTTCTCAATTATCATTTATTTACATCATGGAGTGTTTCTTATTCATTATCTTCATTTAATCCTCACAATGATCCAATAATAAAGGCACTATTTTGAACCCTGTTTACAGAATAGGAAAATGAGGCACAGAAAGCAAAATCACTTACCAAGGCCACATGGCCAGTAAGTGACATAGCTGGAATTAACAATCAGGTCTGACTGGCCTCTAAGCCATACTCTAAGTCATACTGCACCATGCTGTCTGCTGTTACTCTACACTGCCTCGGCATGCAGGTTACGCCTAAGCAAAGTTGTGAATTACAGGAAAATGAAGGCTGTTCAATGGCTCAGCTTTTAGCTTTCACACTGCAATTTCTTCCCCAGCCTTCCACTATTTCTTCTCCCCTCACAGTGTGTGATGCCACAATAGTATTGTGTTCTCTTATCTTTATGAACAGTTAATTTCCACCTTAACCCCAAACAGTAAAATTCTAACCTGAGTGACCAGATTGTTACAACAGTTTCTGGCACAGAGAGTTGCACTACTATGAGAGAGAGTCTTACCCCAAGGCATTATTTTTCAGGCAAAAAATGCACCTATGGTCACAAGTGCAAATACTACCATCCAGAGCGGGCCAACCAACCCCAGCGTTCAGTGGCTGATGAGCTCCGTATCAGTGCCAAACTGTCCACAGTGAAAACCATGAGCGAAGGCACTCTGGCCAAGTGTGGCACAGGGCTGTCCAGTGCCAAAGGTGAGATAACCTCAGAAGTCAAACGTGTGGCCCCCAAGCGCCAATCGGATCCCAGCATCCGGTCCGTTGCTGTGGAGCCTGAGGAATGGCTGTCCATTGCTCGTAAGCCTGAGGCCAGTTCTGTCCCCTCACTTGTGACGGCTCTAAGTGTCCCCACAATCCCAACCCCTAAAAGCCATGCAGTGGGTGCACTCAACACTCGTTCAGCTAGTAGCCCGGTGCCAGGATCCTCTCATTTCTCCCACCAGAAGTCCTCATTGGAGCACATGACTAGCATGCAGTATCCCCCCATCCTGGTTACCAATAGCCATGGGACCCCTATTAGCTATGCTGAGCAATACCCAAAGTTTGAGTCCTTGGGGGACCATAGCTACTATTCAGTGTTAGGTGACTTCTCCAAACTGAGCATCAATAGCATGCATAATCGAGATTACTACATGGCTGAAGCAGACCGAGGGTTGTATGCCCGGAATCCCAGCCTCTGTCCTGATAATCGTATGAGCCATACCAGGAACGACAACTATTCTTCTTACAACAACCTGTATTTGGCTGTAGCTGATACTCACTCTGAAGGCAGTTTGAAGCTGCATCGCTCAGCCTCTCAGAACCATCTTCAGCCTTTTCCTCACGGTTACCATGAAGCCTTAACGCGAGTGCAGAGCTATGGCCCAGAGGATTCTAAGCAAGCCCCCCACAAGCAGTCAGTCCCCCACTTAGTTCTGCATGCTCAGCACCCAGCAACTGGAGCACGCTCCAGCTGTCCTGGAGACTATCCCATGCCTCCCAATATCCATCCTGGAGCAACCCCCCAGCCAGGACGTGCCCTGGTGATGACTCGGATGGACAGCATTTCTGATTCCCGCCTATATGAGAGCAACCCCATGAGGCAAAGACGCCCTCCCCTCTGCCGGGAACAACATGCCAGCTGGGACCCACTGCCCTGTGCAACCGACTCCTATGGATATCACTCCTATCCCTTGAGTAACAGCCTCATGCAACCATGCTATGAGCCAGTCATGGTACGGAGCGTGCCTGAAAAGATGGAGCAGCTTTGGAGGAATCCTTGGGTTGGAATGTGCAATGATTCCAGGGAGCATGTGATCCCAGAGCACCAGTATCAGACCTACAAGAACCTCTGCAATATTTTCCCTTCAAACATCGTCCTTGCAGTGATGGAGAAGAATCCCCACACAGCAGATGCCCAGCAACTGGCAGCCTTGATTGTTTCTAAGCTTAGGGCTGCACGTTGACATGACATGGGATTTATTTCTTTATATAAATATACATATGAATAACAATAATGCACTAATACCATGATAATAGTAACTAATAATTTTGTGCTGCGCTTTACAAGTTACAGAGTGTTTATGTCATTGAAGTGCGTAACAACTCTGTGAGGTAAGTCTTACTAATGTCTTATTTTCTAGACAAGGAAACTGAAGCTCAGAGAGATTAAGTGACTTGCCAAAGGCATACTGCTAGCAAGTGACCACGTCAAGACTCACACCCAAGTCTCTGACTCCAAGTCCTATGTCCTTTTGTACTGCACCATGCAGGTAATGGAGGACAATACCCAGGGGGAAGGCCTAAATACAGGAAACCCCAAGGGATTCCATTACCAACTTAGTCACACATTCTATATTACAAAGTATTGAGGATATATCTAATTTAGAGAGAAACAACATTAGAATCAATCCATATGTTGAATTAACCTTTTAGGATTTTTTATAGGAATATTTGAAGCTATTCAAAAATTAAATGCATACTTTATTGCATGGATATCCCATTATTTAATATCTTTATTAACTGAGCTATAGGGTCACATTGAAGCTTCTTCAGCTATATTTCAAACTTATTGTTAGTACTTATATTGCATGTATGACTGTATGTATTTAGTTTGAGTTGTGTGTGTATGTGTGTGTCTCTATATAGTGATGATAAGAAGATAGGCTCTGCACAGTCCTTTGTCTATAGCTGCATAAATCACAAATCTGACTTGATGATTTTTATGTCACATTTCACAACCAGTTTTAAAAGTGAAACTACATCCTAATATTTGAGCACTGCTTTCTTAAACACCAGAGCAAACTAGCTCTATTTCTTTTGCACTTTTTACTTGTCAACTTTTATTGACAGTTCTCAGCATTTAAGTATCTTCACCTCAGTAAATTAAGGATCAGTTTCCAGGCTTCTGCAGAGATGCTGATGGATAAGCTCAAGTTCCAATCTTAATAGGTGTGTGCTAGAGAAGCACAGAAGAGTTTGACCAGGACCAAGGGATTTACTACCAGAAACTGCTTCCCTTAACGCTGGGAGAGATGGCCAAACTCATGTGGCATTAAATGAGGAACACAAAAGCTGCACTCAAGAAGGGACTAATGGATGCTCTTTGGAATTCTGACCTATGCAGTGTTGAACATCACAGGATGAAATGTAATGGAGGACAATGCACAGCCATGTAATCCATTTTCTCCTGCCATCCACCCTTTGGGCAATAAGGTTGATCATTGGTGGAGCAGAACTTTTTTAGGAAACAAAATAAGGGGATATCTAGGTAGAAAAAGGCAGCTTCCAAAAGGAGATGCTACATCTTTGCTAATAGCTGGCTCAGTTACACACTTCAAATGCACTCAAAGAGGGTGCACTTGATGTTAGATTATTCTTAAACGCATTACTAAAGAAGGCAGGACTTTGGGTTGATGGCACCATTTGTGCTATTTGTATTTTGCTCAGGGTGGGAACCTTTGTAGCAAATGCCTCTAGAAAAGGCATTTATTGTTTTTGTTTTATTAACAGCCTCACTAAATGAACCCCTTTTTGAATCCATGGTATATTTCATCATTTTGAACCATGATCAGCTCACTATTTCTTGAGCTGAAACTTGCTAATTTCTATGGTCGTTTTTTTATGAAAGTTGAGAAGGCCTGGTCTTGGCCTTTGTTTCTTCATGAGAAGGTGTGACACTGCCTATAAATGTTTCTTACTGTGAAACACTCCAAATGTGAGACTGTAGTCAGGGTTGTTTCTGGTGGTTTGATAATGGCTTACATGCTGCTTTCTGGCTTTGTGTCTGTCTCTGTCCTAATTGATCAAAACTGCATCTCAGTGTTTCTCTTCAGTTGACCACAGTTCACATTCATCTCCTACTCTCTGATCTCTCCATCCCCCAGCATACTGAGGTGTAAAGGTACATTTTGTCAGGTGAAGTGCTTGCTATTTCATACAAACACCATTTTATACCTTCAACTCTTTGGACCTTCTAAATCTGTTGCACGTCTAAATCAGGGTATTTGATAATCTTAGATGATTCTACTGCCTTTGTGCTAGTTAGTTCATCTTCCTACCAAAATTGTGAATGGCACCGCATATCCACTAGCTACACAATTAACAGTTAAGCGCAACATTAATCTTGTCAGCGGTACTTCATCTTTTAGTACTCAAAAAAATTGTAAGTCCCTCCCGATACAGAAGATACTTTTAAGGCAGCATGTGTATTTCTTATTTCTTAAAAACAACTGTCATTCTTCTCATAAAATGTGTATGAATCAAAGCGGCTAGGAGCAATGCCTCAAATAACCAGAAATGACCTTCTGTTGATACAAATTGTATCTCTTTTTTTTTCTTGATTATATAGAAACAAATGTACAAAACTCATCTTAAACTAGGTTTGGTACTGACTTTTCACTACGATGTTTGTGGCACTGTGTGTCACAAGGGAGTAGCCCAGGGTTCATGAGGGAGCTTTTATTTCCAAAGGGCAGTGGTTTATAGACAAAGACAATTTTTCAAGGCTTCTTTATTACTATGTGCAACAGTTATTGTGTGTAAGGTTTCAAGCATTATATTGCATACATTTCTCTTCAGCCTATTAAATTTAACATGTCCTTGCAAAAGAGATTTTGTGTAAAAAAATTGTGTTAGTGGTTCATCTGCAAGAATCTATAAATGGAGTTGTACAGTTATGAATGCATTTTGTTTACATTGAGGTCTGTGTAATTCTTGACTTTTTCATTTTGTCTGTAAATATAGAACAGCAAATACAAAGAAACGCTGGAATCCCTTTGGTTCCCTTGATAATAAAATCAAGCTTCCTTCCTGGGGCTAAGTGTGTGTCCTTCAGGATACTTACCTCCAAGCACTAAACAGGGGTTATTGCACAGTGTCTTGTGTGATTTTCAAGAAGTGTATTTTGCAAGAGGTGCTTTAATTCTTTCATTGAGTTTCTGAACTCATAGCAAGTCTGTGTCTATTAAGGCCTTAGATTTTGTAGATTTTTGTGAATTTTTTTTTCTGATTTTGTTATTGTTGTTATTTTCATTTCTACCTGAAGTGGGACTGTGGAGTGGCATGGTCAATCCAGGTCACAATTTCCGTAAGACAGCTCAAAGGAAAAGGAACCTTTTCAAAGGTAACATACAGTTATTGCACTCTCTCAAGGTGCAAATACAGAAGGAAGGATGACCGATGCCTATGGAAATGGTATAGAAAAGTTTTTTTCTTCTAAGTAATGGTATATATATGTGTGTGTGTGTGAATTCTCTCTCTCTCTCTGTGCAAGTTTCCAGGAGAATACTTCTAAACCCATTTTTTCTATTTTAGAATAAATGATCTTTATACAGTAATTTACATACTGATATCCATTAACCTTTGGTACTGGGTTTTCTTCTAATATAGAAGAGTTCATTTTGAAAGGCACTTAGTTACCATTAAGTATGGGACTTTGTACAAACACCCTTTTTGAGGGCCAACAATTTCAATACACTTTGTTTAATTCTGTGAAACAGATCTGGAACTGCACAGGGAAAATAATGTCAACCTGTCCAAAGAGCCCAGCTCAGGTCTCCTTCCAACCCTTCTCTGCCTTCCCCTGGTTTGCTTCTCCTCAGATCTGACATTGAGGAGTGCATAATCTTCAACTGAAATAACACTACACATACTTTTCATTGGAAATCAAACCAGTATATTTTGGGAAACTGCTTGTCTCAGTAGTTGATGCCAAAAGACTTAGCATAGTCCGTTATCTATCATAGTGTAGCTAGCTATATGCATAGGTAGATTGACTACTTTTAGCCCTGGTTTGTATATCATTGAGCTATAGTAGTTTGCTTTATCCATTTGTGGGATTAAATAATACTGCTTAATGGTTGTAAACTTTCATAATATCTCTTTGGGTTTTTTGTTTGACCCAAACATAATGTAAGTCTCAATGACAAAATACACAAAGCCAATCAAAGGTGAGTGAAAATATATCCTGTCCCCAGTTTTGTCTGCCCCTAAAATGCATGTGCAATGCTTTGCAATATGTTCTCACTATCATGAATGTGCTATGATTACTTCATGAGGTTTTACTTTGTTTCACCTATAATCATGATGGGAAATGCTGTTATCTTTGACAACAATTAATTGTAACCACACTTAATTACTGCATAAACTTTTTGTTTACTAACCACTAGTGGCTCTGTTTCTTTAAGAACATCAATAAAAGCCATGCTACACCTACATACACACACACACTCAGCTCCTAAAAAATTAGATTTCTGTTCTTGGGTTTTGCATTTCCCCAAATAAGTTCATCATAATTTTATCACAGTAAACACATGCCCTTTAATTTTTGTATACTAACACAACTATAAATGCTAATCAATTGGTGTTTCCCACAGGTGGGTCAGAACACTGTAGATGACTCAGGGCCCAGGCTTATTTCTGTAAACAACTTGTTTCCCCTCTACAGTTCACAGAGAAGTCACAGGGGGAGTGCTAAGCTGCATGAACTCCATCAGGTTATGTGTATGGGGACTGAGGCATCAAGAAGTGGAGATTTGACCAAGGCTGGACAGGAAGTGTGTGGCAAGCCAGGAAGAGAACTCCAGGTTTTATTGTTCTCAGGCCTGTGAGCCCTTTATCACAGTGGTGTTTGCTCTCTCTTCTCTTAGGCCTCTCTGGAGCCTCCAACTCATCACTTTCCCCCCATCCTCCCACAGTAGAGGCCAGTTGTCTTCTAAAGGCAGAAGTGGACACAGTAGCTG
Organism: Phacochoerus africanus; assembly: GCF_016906955.1. Taxonomy (NCBI): domain Eukaryota; kingdom Metazoa; phylum Chordata; class Mammalia; order Artiodactyla; family Suidae; genus Phacochoerus; species Phacochoerus africanus. The sequence goes on from NC_062560.1 coordinate 55,931,172, forward strand.
CAGGGGAGCCCAGCCTAGGAAACTTTGGAAGGGGCTAGTATTCGTGGATCTGAGAGAGTATCTTTCTTTTTAAATCATTCTACTTGGGATTAAGAGTGCTGATCTTTCCCCATCCTTTTCCTCTTCTGTCTCTTTACTCTTACTGCCTCCTCTCACATTTCTCATTACTGATTAACAAATAGGGGCTTGGCCTATACTGGGCTAGGGAGGGAAAGAAAAGGAGGAAACAGGTCCTGTCTTCTGGAATTTGCACTGTAGTAAAGGACTGAAACACGCTTAGAGAACAAATTAATAAATTATGACTTTCTTAGAGCACAGTGACAGTGTAAGGATAGGGGACATAATAATTAGAATTTTGAGAAGAGACAATTCAATGGTCAATGCCTCTCCCTAATCAAGTAGGTGGAAAATCACATAGTCTGACCAAATCCTGCACTAGCTTACCTCTGGCCTCAGGACCTCCCATGTTCTTCACTTAACCCATATTCCACTGTCTTGGACTCTTCCCTGGTACCCCAACTTGTCATGCTCTTTCTTATTTTCCAGGCTTTTACCTTACTTCTATTCTTTGACTTAGTAAAACTCTTGCCTTTGAAGACTTACTGCTGATGTCACCTCCTTTATTAAACTGGACAGACATTGTTAGTCCACCTTCCCCCCTGGGTGAGGGGGTGGCTTGCAGGCATCTCCAACAATAGCTCTACTTTAGCACTTGTCACTCTGTTATAATTACATTGACATGAACACCCCTTACAAAACAAGAAGTTCCTTAGGGACAGGAACCATGTACTTCATCACTGATGAATTATATCGTAACAGGAGGGGTGACTCTCAATTACTATTTTTGAACAGCAGTATAATCAATCCTCCTTTCCCTTGACCCCAAATCCTGTACCCCAGTTAAATGTGTACAGTTCAAAGACTTTTTCTAATCAGTCTCTGATTTCTAGACAGAAGGAGAAGGTCCAAGGGCTCTGGGCTAAGGTTGCTTCCTGGTCCATTCTCCCCCACCCCCTCCCTCATCAGCTACCCCCATCCCACACTATTAGAAGCAGCCCTTCCCAGGGACCTGGTTTTATAAATCCCAGGTTTCAGGAGGACCCCAGCGAACACTGACCCTTGGTTCTTATTCTCCCTGGACCTGGAGTAGAAATGAGCTCCAGGTAGCTCACTTTTCATCTTTAGGTAAATCTTTGAGGGCCAGGGGAGAGCACTTTGTCTTAGCTTATACGGACACCTGAGTTCTGAGTTCAAGGCCTGCCAACCCTGGCATGAATTCACACTACTCACATAAAAAGCATGAAAATGTTTAGAGAGCAATTTCACATCTGTTATCTTTTTTGATCCTTCTACAGATGAAGAAACTGTGGCATGATTTGCCCAAGGTTGTTCTCATTTAGTGCTGGCGCTTGCCTGGAACTTAGGTTTTTTACGTAGCTTTTCCCTCTATACCAGAGCATCTCAAACTTCAGAGTGCATTAGAATCACTTAAATGTTGTTAAACCAGATTGCTGTCTATCCTCAACTTTTATGATCCAATCAGGAGTGGGGTTTAATAATTTGCATGTCTAACAAGTACCCAGGTAATGCTGTTAAACCATGGATCTACATCAAGCTGTTAATTTGTTCTGTGCCCTTGGGCAAATTCCCTCCCTTTTTCTCAGTCTTAGTGTCTCAATGTATAAAATAAGGGGCTAGATTAAAACTAGGATTTCCAAGCTTTTCCAAGCAAAGCCCATTTTGAAAAAATAAAAATCTAATGTACAGTATCAATACATATACAAAGGATAAAATCCAGACTTGCTCTAGAGAAGTGCTGGAAGGGAATCAAGAGCTTGCAATACCATCTCCCCATAGAACAGATGCTGAGCTGGTGTCTCAGAATGCACGTTTGCAAATCCCTTGACTAGATGTGGCCTAGATGCTCCTTGAGGGCTTCTTTAGCTCTGACATTCCACAATGATAAGACTTAGCATTTGGTGAAAGAGGGAGGAGTTGGAGGGAAACTGACCAGTGCAGGAAACTGTTCTGCCCATGCCTTAACCCTTTGGGGCTGCTGGGTTCATGGACCCCTGCAATAATCTGATTAGATCTGTGGACTACCTCTAGAAAAAAATGATTATATACACATACCCACAAAGACATGCAGTATATACTTTGAAGTGTTGGGGACTCTCTAGGGGTCCTTACTCAAGTTTAAACCTTTGAATGGGCTCTGGCAGGACATTTCCACTAACCATTGGCATTTTTATAGCATACACCCTCTCCATCATTACTAGGCTAAACCACTTCTTGAGCCAGCTTCTTGGCTGGAATGTGGCTAGTTCTGTCCCTTGTTTCACTTTAACTGGACACACACTAGCCCCACAGAGATGCCCACTCTCTTACCCAGCTATCACTCTCCTGAGTAGGGGTGAGAGATACTGTAGCCAGTCTTAACCTGTCAACCACTATCCTTGAAATACCACTTTGAGAAAAGCAAAGCACTTGTGGCATACTGGAGTTTTCTTAAGGCACTTAGCAAAGGCATCAGGTTATCATAATTGATGCCCTTTGTCCTGTCTCACAGGGCAGAGGGCTCTGAGGGTGAGAACACAGTTTATTCATCTTTGTCTCTTGGCAGCTCTGGGCTGACAAGGGAGGCACTCTGAATGTCTGAAGGAACTGGGTGTTCCTTAAGTCGTTCCTTAAGACATTTCTCTGTCCCAATGCCCACAAGAGGGAAGTTCATTCTTCTAGGCAAAAGGAGTAGAAAAGTGACAAAGAAAGAGGTTTCCCTTTGGCTTTCAACTGCTGTTTTGTGTCAAGTGAGAACAGGTAGGGAAATGAGCCAGAATCCTGCTGGGTAAGCGAGCAACAGCGATCTGGGTCTTCCGGCTGTCAGGGAAGTTCTGAGCTTGACTGGGCTCTATGGCCAATAATGTCTCTTCCGGGGCCTGATGCTTCCTAAGCTGGCTCCACATGGCATTTCAATGAGGAGTGAAAACTGTTGTCAGAAAAAAGGTATGAGTGGAAGTGAGCCCAAGGAGCCTAAGGACCCAGCTCCTGCTCAAAGTTCTGTTATGATCCCATCTTCTCTGGAGCCCCCAGAATAAAGGAAAAAGTACACAGCCCCTCACCTCACCAACACCAAAACAACAGTTGCCTATTTATTGTTTTTCAAAACAAAACATATTCAAAATTCCACTATGATGGAAAACTGAGCTGATGCAGCTGTTGCAGGCTGTTTCCTAGGTTGTTTCATGGAGCATCAGGTGCACCAAAGGGAGGGGGGAGAAGGGGGAGGTTGCGGTCCCAGCAGCACTGGGTGAACATCTGCACCAGGGCAGGCATCAGAAGAGCTGCAGGCCAGTTTTGAGTCTGTGAAGTTGGCCCTGGCTCCAGAGAAGGCCTTCCAAGTTGCTGCTGCTGTTGCTGCCATTGCCACTGCTAACACCACAGCTCAGGCCCAGGGTGCTGGAGAGAGAGGGGAGGCGGGTGGTCAGGGAAGGAGGCAGCATTAGGCTTTGGAGGGCCTAAGCGTGCTTGATGTTTATGTCTATATGAGGAGGCCCCCCCATATGCCTGACTTTACAAATATACTTGAACAAACCCAAGAAACCACTTCAAGATGGGCCCCAGGGGTAGCTCTGCCTTCTCATCAGTTGGGGGAGTAGAAAATGAATGGAACTTTTCAAATGAAACTTTATATAGAACCTCAGTACATAAACCAGATTAAAGTAGAGCTATTTGTGCTGAGGTAGGAAAGGGAGACCCACACCACCCCACCTCCAGGACGGTATACTGAAAGTGGCTGTGTTAACAGTATTTCTTCCAAGACCGTTATCTTGGGGACACTGGGCTGGACCTCTTCCACTCCAATAGCTGGTTAAGAGGCCCAAGGCCAGGTTTAAGCTGCAGGGATAGGCTCAGATCCTAACCCAGGACTGCAAAATTACTCTAGGGAGAAGACTGGCTTCTCCCTTCCCTGGCCCTGCTCAGAACACTCCTGCTTCCCCTGCTTCCTGCAGGTCAAAAGTCCTCTCAGGTAGATGAGGGTGACAGCTGAGAGCAAAGCCACCACTCTTCCCCTCAGGCAAATCCAAGGTTATACCACTGCAGCTAAAAAAACCCTTAGAGATGATCTAGCCCCATCCCCTCCCATCACCCACCATCTCATGGACAAGGGAACTGAGGCTCAGAGATGAAAAGGGACTTGCTCAAGGCCACGTAGCCAAGTCGGGGGTAAAGCTGAAACAAGGAGCACAGGTGGGCATGCTCACTCTAGCTAGGTCTCCCTACTACAGGGTGTGGGACTGGGCCTTCTGGATTTAATATCCCTACCTACCCTGATGTTCATCAAGACAGCCTGACTCAAGAGGGAGGAGGTCTGTCTCTAAGACATACATGTGGACCCCACTCCCAACTACAGACCATATGGATACCCCACCTGCCTCCTTTCCTCTGTAAGAGGCCTACTACCCCTGGTCAAGGACAGAGAGTCCATGACACTGCCTTGCGCCTGGCCTCTGGGTTCCACAGCCCTCTTTCTAAATGTCTAAAGGAAAAGGGGCTCATCTCCCAGGAAGCGGGCAGGTGGCAAAGGGACAGACACTGTTTCATGGGCCCACAGAGGTCTCTCTCTGGTACTCACAAGATTCTCCTGGTCACAATGGCCCTGCATTCTGGAATGTACAGGCCCTCTGAACGGGCTCTTTGTGTTACCAGCAGAGCCCCTCAGCAAGAGCTGCTTGGTTCCTGGCTCCCTGATGACACAAGGGCTCCTATGCTTGTGATCCAGAGGCGAGTTTTTGAGGGACAGCATGGAGCCCTGCATAGGCCTTGCTACCAAGATGTCTGGACAGTGCAGGGAGACCTAATGATTATACTGTGCACCTTTGGACAAATCCCTTCCTCTTTCTGGGCCTCAGTTTCTCCTTAGGAACATGAAGAAGTTGGACTAGAGCTGTTCTTGATCTTTTAGGAGTGGTGGACCCTTTAGAGAAATTTATTCAAAACTATGGACCTGTCCTTTCCTAAAATGTATGCACACACATACATAAACACAAACTCTCTTGCTCGCTCTCTCTCACACACACACACACATAAACACCCACAAACTGGATGCAATTTGAGAGGCAGTTATGTGTGGCTGCCTCGCTGGTCTTCCACAATAGGGGCTGGGAGACCTGGCAAGGGCCCAGTCAGGCATTGGAGCTTACACTCTATTGATTTAGGCCCTGACTGGGTATAGCTGCCTCCCCCACCTACCCTACTCTGTGTCCTTCCCTCCTTGTCTCCCTCCCTTCATCCATCCCTTCCACCCTATCTCCTACAGGAGGCAGAGAAAGGGATGAGAAATCCTAGTGCTATGGGTACTCACCTAGTCTTGCATGTTGGGGGTTCCAAACGCTGCTCTAGAACAGGCTGGTCCAAAAGATACATGGTGTCATAATTCTCCAGCATAAGCTCTGCTGGGTCCTCAGTCTGTCCTGGCATTCGGCCTAAGGGGAAGGTGTCCCATCGTACATCTTCTGTGGAGCAGAAGGGGTAAGAGAGGGCTGATCAGCTAGTTCTCAGATGGGTATACAGGCACACCTACCCTGTCCATCCACCCACCTACCTTAGCCTGCTCAGCATAGGATCTCTATGCACCTCCAGCCTCACTCCTCTCTGTGCCATTTCTCATGAGTTCCTCTGTACCTTTGTGTTTCCCACCCTCCACACTCCTCCTTACACTCTTCATGGCCCTTCTTCCCTTCTACGTGTTCATATGCAGCACCCCCACCACAACCCACCCACCCTGCATACCATGCACAACTACAGATATTTTTCTTCCTCTCTGTTCTTCTGCCACTTCCCCAAACATGTTCCTACACAGAAAAAGACAATGACATCTTCATACCTGGCTGTATCACTGCCTCAACTGGTCATCATCATCCCTGTTTACATACACACTCACACTCATGTACATATAGCCTAGAAAGTCTGAATGCCCCAGAATTCTCACTGCACCTCCTTCCCAGACTCAAAGATACCTTAGTGTATCTGAATGTCCTACATATCTTACACATCTACACACAACCTCCACTCCCGCACTGCCCCCCCCCCGCATGTCTTAGTGATGTATCATTTCTTATTGGCTTTGCTTTGAGAGATATACATACCTGCCTACATACCACTTCAGGGTAAACACTCAAAAAAGAGGTATTATGCTCCCCCTGCAAAATCTTGTTGCCCACAAATGCACACACAAACATCCCTTCTCTAGGGAAGGGCTCTCCCACTGCATATCCTTATACTGCCTAAATATACATACATAAACACAGAGACCATATCTTCCACTCAACAAATGCTCCTAGTTTTATTCCTTCCCTCTCATACTTCTCATGCACAGGCACACAAAACAGGAAGCTTAACATCTCTGCATCTCCATATATGTATATATACACATACACAGGAAGCAACAGCAAGGAGGAGAGGGAACGATTTCAATGCCCTAGCCTTTCCACTTTCACAAACCACTCCTCACCCACTTCTTAGATACTCCACTTCAGAATGGACCATACTCCCCACACCCTCTGCCCTATGACTTAAATAACCTCCACCCAGTATTACATTAAGTCCCTTCCTCCTCTTTACATCCAATGTTTTCAAGTGAAGCCTTCACTGGTGAGCCCTTCCAAGTAGATCCAGTTTCTGGCCTCCTCTATCTCCCTGGTATCCAAAGAATTTTCCCTGTCATAATGCCCCTGGTATTCCAGAAATTATCAACTCTGGACTAGCTTTTTATGCTACTCAAAGAATCCCCTGAAGAAAGGTTGTACCACTGCCTGCATATCCCCCCACCTCTGGCTCTCTTACATGAAGGAAGTGGTATCTTTAACTTCCTGGATTGCCCTATGGATACAAAGACACCTTGTATAAGGGACCACTCCCCTCATGTCTGTCAGTGACCTAAACATTTTCCCTCCCCATTACTAACACTCCCAGCCCTGTCTGTATCACTGCCCCTGCCTCTCCAGTCTGATAACACTTGTATGTGTCCTCTCAGTGATAGCACAGACCATACAAACTATCTCTGGATGGCTGTCTCACTGCCTATTCTCGCACCTTTCCATTCTCTCTCACTGAATCCACTTCTCTCCCTCATACAGATATCTCCTGGTCCCCATGGGTCTCAGCAACTCTGCCTCCTCTTCCAAAAACATACATGACCATGTGTGCAAGTATACACAGATGTACATATAGCCTAATTCACATTTTCTCTTTTCACAACCCCTACTTACACACACACACACAATCACAATTCTGCTTGAGTCAAAGACTCTTCCTTTGGCCAATTACAAAGATCCACAAACACAGCCCTCCTTGCCCTAAGAGATTTCTCAGTCACCGTGCCTTGGTTTGTCCAGCATATGCAGGAACACACCCATTCACACACACAGACATAAACATGTTCCCCTCAACCCTAGCACTCAGGGTCTTTATGTCCCAGGCCTTTCACACACAGGTCCACATAAGGGCAAAGACTCCAACTTTCCCCTAAGTTCCTTCACTGCCTTCCCACTTCTCTCTATTACTAGTTTCCCACCCAACACACCCAGGCTTGGCTGTTTGTCCTCCCTTCCCCAGGCTCCATCACACAGGTGTGCCCCATGTCTACCCTTTCTTCCAGTATGTACACATATATACACATACCCATGCGCGCACAGACTGTTCATTCCTTCTGCATCCCCCTGCCTTAAGGTTCCTGCTCCCCAACCTAAATGAGAGCACTCGAAAAACCACCCTTGGGAGGACCAGATTCAAGTTCCACCAACTAACATCCAACCCCTCTGCTCCTTCCCTGCTTTATCTTACTAACTTGTACACTCACCAATAAACTGCACTGCTCCTTATTCTCATCCTTCTGATCTTTCTTCCACTTCCTCTGACTGAATGTCCCTGGGTCCCTTCTTTCTCATACACATAGTAAAATCCTGTCACATTACCACCAGGCCGCCACGTGCCCATACACTCACATATACATAGAAAGCACTATTCTTGGGCTCCCTGCTCCTGATCACTGCACATGAAAAACACACAGAATCATACATAATATCCACTGCCTAACTCTCGCTCTCTGTGTTTTGCTGCCCAATGCCCACACCCACACCAATCCCTCTGAATGTACTCTCTGAATGAGGCAGCTGGCAGCATGATGGTGTTAAGGTCCCTGGCGCTCACATACTCCATCCTAAGGGGGAGGGAAGTCTGCTGTCAAACATACACCAGGCTGCCTCCCAGGTTGGCCTCACTCTGGCTACTTCCCATCTTTTCTCTTGGGCAAAGGGAAGCCTCAAGAGCCAGCCAGAGAGGGAAGAAAGATGTGGGCAGAAAGTGGTTATCAGGCTTCTCACCTGAGCTAACTTGCCATGCAGAGCCCTGCAAAGCTCCTCTTTTCTGGGCCAGCAGTCTTGTATGCTCAGCAGTGGGAGACTCTTCCTCTGCAGAGAAAGGCCCCACCTCCATCCTGTCTTCCTCCTCCTCGTCATCATCATCATCATCATCATCATCATCATCGTTGTCGTCGTCATCATCGTCATCATCTTCTTCCTCCTCCTCCCACTTCTGTTCATTATTTTCTTCTTCTTCTTCCTCCTCTTCCGCCTGGTCTTCCAAGACCTCTTTCTCCTCCTTTTCATCTTCCTTGACATCATTAAAGCTGCCCTGTTTCTCCTGCTGCTGGGCTTCTCCTTCAGGCCCAGAGCTTGAGCCAGCTGGTTTGAGGATCCAATACAGGCTATCTAGTGTGTATGGAGACTTTCCAATGGGGGAAGCCTCTGAGCCCTCCTGTGCCTGGTTGTTTTCTCCACTCTGGGTATAAATAGAACAGATGCGCAGCAGTTTCTCCTGCTCTTGGTCTGGCAGGACCTGACCCATGGCTTTGAAGATGCTGAGCAAAGGGAGGGATGGGATAAGAAAGATTTAAAATCTCAAGTCACTCTATACTCCAACACTTTAGTTTGAATTTGTTCTCTGAGCTTCTAGACCTGCCTCTGAAAGGTGGTACAGTAGATCAGACAGAACACAAATATAAGAGGACCGTGGACTTCATATAATTCATCTCTGTGGCTCATTTCCATTCTCAGTAAAATGAGGATGATAACAACACCTAACTTAGAGGGTTGTTGAGAAACGTAAATAAGATGGATCACACAGAATGCCTGGCACATAGTGAGCATGCAATAAATGATAGCTATTAATCCGTACTGAAATGTTATGCAAATACACAAGCCAGCAAATAGGCCTGCACGGCTGAACATGAGAACGGCAGATCCTTCTCTTTAGCTGAGCAATCTATCCTAAGCTCCAAAGCTATGCCTGGACGTGTGCCGTGCTCCTTCTGCATGGAACACAAAGTATGATCCCTTTTTGGGAGCATCTATAGCCCAGCCAGGAATGGAGGAAAAGAAAAAAAAAGCACCAGCTGACAAGACACAGCAGGATGTGGGAGGGAGGTCAGATGAGCACTGCAGATCTGGACACTACAGGGGCTGAGGGGAGGCATAGACCACAAGGAAGGCAGGAGAACAAGGGAGAGCTTCGTGCAGAGACAAGAGCAAGCACACCGGGCTGTGTGCATGAGGTGAAAGTAGCCTGGTTCAAGGGAAAGGGTTGTGCTGAGGAGCTGTGGGAGAGCAAGAGAAGCCTGTGAAGGTTAAGTGTGTGTGTTGGTGGAGGGGGTCACCTGACATCTCTGAGCACAGGTGAAGGCTTGCATTTCTGAAGATTACCATGGTGTTCATGTGGAAGATAGCCTGAGTAGGGCAGCCTGGAGACAGGGAGACCAGGGAGACTTGGCTGAGGGCTGACCCAGGACACTGGCAGCGGAGACGGGAGTGAGAAAAGCTGTGAAAGACAGTCAGACAGAGAGTAGGGCTTGGTGACCAGATGGTAAGGGGCAAGGAGAAGAGAGTTAAAGATGATGACATCGTGCACACAAAGGACGGCACTAACAGCAAAACCACCAAAAGATACAGAGCCGTTAGGAAGGAGAGCTCCTGGGGAGGAAGAGTGTGAGTACGCCTTACAGAGTCTCACAGAGAACCAGGCACCTACCAGGCACCTGATCACTGCTAGAGGCATGGGTAGGGTGGACAGATGGACAGTTTCCTTCTAGATGTATTGAGTTTGAACCAGATTGTTCACAGAAGGGTCACGTGCTCAGTGGGCCCCAGATGTAGCCTGGCTACACAGGTGTGGTTGCTGGTCACTGGCTGCTGGGGGCAGGGCTGGGAGCTACTGACCCCACTGGGAGACTAGGGGGCCCTCTCGGCAGGGCTAATTTCATATTCCAAGTGGGTACTGGCTCAAATTAAATTGATATGGGCTGGCTGAGGGAAGCTCTCAAAAACCTGCCAGCCTTGTTAATAAGAGGAAAAGCCAGAGAGGAACTTTCTTCCCTCTTACTATGGTCCATTAGCATGATTAATAATAAATATTCCCAGGCAAGATGCCATATTACCACTGTTTATTATTACCTACCCACTCTTGAGCTGTCTAATCTGACCACTGAGGTTCAGGGGTGACAAGAATCTTAAAATCTACCTACTTCCTCAGGTTTGTCTGGTCATAGCTCAGGACTGAGAAGGTCACAGGTCAGGCTGGTGGAAAGAAAGCGGATCTTGGACTCACAAGACCTGGGCCCAAGTTCCTGTCCCACCACCAGCAGAGACTCAATGTCTTTCTTACCTGTCAAATAAGAGTGTAACTATCTCCACCTCCAAAGACTGTTGTGTCAAATGAAATGAAAGAGCTTCTGTGAACAAACACAGTACCATGCCTAACACTTAATCGCCAGTGGTATCTTCTATTTTTCCTCTGGGGAAAACAAATGTCAAGTTCTGTATGTGTAATCTAATGTAGAAAGAGCACAGGAGTAAGCACAGGATATGTAGATTCTGGCTTCTGGCCCTAGCTCTGACTTGCAGACTTGCTACTGACTTGCAGCATAATACCTGGGAAAATCCCATTTCCCAATCTGTGTAATGGGGTGATCATGACTAGGTTCACTTATGATCTGGGAAAGGCAGGATCTGTGCACAAGAAACTGTACCCAAGTGAGCCACTGTTATTGCTGGCATGTGTTGCATCCCTCTGTTATGCTTGGGTTTGGAGATCTCTGTGGTCCAGGCTTCTCCAAGACCAGCAGCTTCCACTCTGCAGGTACTTGGGATTGGAAAGTACCTTGAAGGCCACCTATCTAAACCTCTCCATGCTGCTATTTTCATTCCCTCCCCCCATTACATACATACACATGCCATGTTTTCTTTTTTTTTGGACTTTGAAATTTCCTTTATCTTTTTCTTGCTGGAAGTACCCAAATGCTTCTGAGACTTTTTGGTTCTCCTCCCAATTTCCCACCCATTCATATCACTTCCAGTCTAGAGCACACAAAAACGGGAGATTTGGCTGTTTGGTTCAGTCCCATCTCCTGTCTTGCACTAAGTGATTTTGTCAACAAGGCTACTTTTTTTTTTCTCTTATAAGCTACTACTGTGTCCCAAATGTCATCAAGGTTCGAGAAAGACTTTCTGATTCCATGGGAAGATCAGGGGACTAAGACAGTCTTAGCATCCAGACTCCCACTTCATTTATTCCTCAGGCATGGAGTCCGCTCCCACCAAGCAGCTCTGCTGGCAATAAGACAGCAGAGTACAGTTTAGTTCAACAACATTTACTGAGGACCATTTGGGGCCTGGACTTGTACGGTGTGCTGGGGCACAGATGGCTAATGCAGAGCTCTTGCCCTTGGAAAGTTTAGTCTAACAGAGGAAAGGAGACACTAGGGGACATAGAAACAGCAACACAAAATCTCAGATTTGAGAAGTACTTGAGAGAATCAACATGACAGGGTAGATCTCACCACTGAATGAGATGGAGCAGAGGAGGAAGATCACTTTGTGGCTGAGGTGGAGTAAGATGACCAATGCTCTTTCAGTCACAGTAAGGTACCTGGAGGCCATCCAAGGCGAGATATCTGGTATGCAATCAAATACAAGCAGCTGAATCTTGGGGGAAGGGACTGGACTAGATAAAGAGATTTAGGCCTTGGTACTTTATAGGAACTAGGAAAAAAAAAAGCCCGGGCATTTCAAGGAAGGATTGGTAAAAAGCATCAATGCAGCAGACACAGCAATGGACAAAGGCCCACTGAATTTGGTAAATTAGGTCAAAGCAGCTCTGGAGGTGAATGCCAAATTGTAGCAGCTTGAGGAGTAAGAAGGTAGTGAGGAAATTGAGACTGCTGAGTATAGACTACTCTTTTGAGATGTTTTGATGGGAGGGGGGAAGGAGTGATAAGCTGGTGATAACCAAACAGAGGGATGAAGGGTCAAAAAAAATTTTGCTTGTGTTGGAGTCAATTGTTTTAAGATGACAAAAATTCAGGCGCATTCGCAGGTGAAAAAGCAAGAGCCAGTAGAGCAAACGAGAGGCTGGGGTGAGGCCCCAGTGATGCTGGCAGAGGTAGCTCCAGAGCACAGGTAAAGGAGTAGCCTTTGAGGTTGGGCAAGGCCACCTCATCCGGAGACTGGCAACAATGTTGACAGTAGCGGCAGATCAGTTCAGGAGGGCTGGAACTCATGGAGGGGCCCCTGCTGGAGGCCCTCATGTGCTCTAGGAAGCTAGGGTGAAATGGGAGAGGGGGAGGGGCTGGAGGTAAGTGGAAAGGGTTTAGAACAGTCAGGGAACAGGAGAAAAATTGGGTAGAAAACAAGTAAAAGTTCAGACAAACAAGCAGAACTGAGGCCTGGCCCAAGATTAAAATCATACCTCTGCAGTGGCAGCAATCCGCAGGGCTATGTAGTTTTCTCCAGCAGAGCTCAGCTACCTGGGCTGAGGAGTGGGAGAAGCAGAGTAGGCAGGATCAATTCCAGCTCAGGGGTTTGCACGTCAGATAAGCCAAAGGATAGGCAGAGCTGAGGGTGCTGATGACGGGTGGCTAAAGTGATCAACCACAGATAGGACTGAGGGTAAGCAAGGTTGAGGAAGGTAAGAAATGAAGAGATGGAGGTCTGGATGTAGGCAAAGAGCAGATGTCAAGGGATGCCGACAGTAAGAACTGTAACGACAAGAGAGGGTGGTCACCGAGTGGAATGCTGGCATGTAAGCTTTCAGAGGTGGAAAAGCTCTGAGTGATGGAAATGGGTTTCTGAGTGTAGTGGAGAATGAAGGTCACTGGAGTTTAAGAGCTGCAGTGTCAGATGAGTCACTCAAATGAAACAGCTATCGCTCCAGAAAGCAGGAAGACAACTGAGTGATGAAGCCTTCCATGAGTATGAGGGAAGTGGCTTGGGTCAGGAAATGACAGAAAAAAGGAAAGGGAGACAACCACATATATTTATAGGAACCAGTGTAATATTCAGATTAACCATAGCACCCAGGGTGGATTGGGTAAGGGGGAATCACAGGAGGTATGGTTATCATGATAGGCTGGGGCAGAATCAGAAAGATCTTTGAGTATCAGGCTCAGAAGCCTAGACATCATTAAGAAGGCAATAGGGAGCCACTGAAGGGTTGTTAAGCACCTACAAGAGGTATATTTGGGGAAAATAATAGAGATAGCACTGGGCATAGAGTCAGAAGAATAGGTTCAATAATAAATAGCAGCTACCATTTATTGTGCACTTACTCTGTACAGGCCACTGTGCTAAGCACTCTGCAGGTGGGAGGATGTCTTGCCCATTTTCATATTGGACTCAGTTCAGCCTTGTCTCAGGCTGTGTGATCTTAGGCAAGAATAACCTAACCCTTCCCTCTCTGGGACTCAGTTTTCTCATCTGTTAGTAGGAGGGGGATAGAACTAGGTGTCCTTGCAAGGGTTTGTCCAACTCTGCCATTTCAGGGCTGTGTAGCCCTGAGGCTTTCAGGGTCTCACCCTCTTACCGGATGGAATTCAAGAGACTTACAGCTGAAGGAGTTGGGGGCTGGCCCAGCAAGGTGAGCCCAAGCAGGACTCGACCACCTGGGGCCAGTCAAGGGTAGCAGAGCAGTTGAATAGCCTCCAGCTCCTTCTTGCTTCCCACTGGCTTGCAGAAAATCGGCGGGCGTTCCGGCCTGAGAGAGAAGAGAGGGCCTGAGGAGAAGGAACTAGAAAGCCCCCCTCCCAATCTTGTACCTTGAAAAGATTGGCCCTATCCCTCCCCGTACCCCCAGACTTCAACTCCCAACTCTATACCTCCCAAATGCTCAAAGCATTCAGGGCTCTTTGCCCCAGCCCGGTTTACTTGGCTCTGAGAAGAAAAATGTGAAGGGAGATTTGTCCACTGCTGCTGCAGGGCCTCTTGGGCAGACCTAACACTTTAACAAGGGATGTGTCCACCAGGTTCTACACAGCTGAGAGCTGAGGACAGTTGCAGATGCTCCTGACTGGGCTGCATTAGGCCCTGGGGCTAGGGCTAATCTCCCTCACCAGTCTTGGTGTTAGCCACGATCAGTTCAACAGTCCATCTGAGGACGTAGGTGGGCCGGATCCCGGTGTCCCCTAAGGCTGGCAGCTCAGACAGCATCCTCTCCAGCAGGGCCTGTGTGAAGGTCTGGGAGTGCAGGCCCCTGAGCAGGGGCTGCCAGAATTGAGAGAATGGCTTTGGCACCAGGACGTCACTCAAGTCTATGTTTTCTGGTTTATGAGAAACAACAATTGACAGGAAAAGGGGAGGAAGGGAGGGAGGGAGGAGAGGAGCAGAGAAGAGGGCGAGAAAGGGAAAGAGGGGAGGGAGGGAAGGTGAGAGGGAGAAGAAGGGCCCCACCAGCAACAACAGAGTTGCCACCGCAGAACAGGAGAAAAGAGGAGAGCAGAACAGTGGGGAGAAAAACCAGTTAGTGTTTGGCAAACAACTGACTCAAAATGAGAGTATAAAAGAAAAAAGAACTCTCGTTCTAACTTTAGCTTTGCCAATAACTCACTGTGTGACTTTGGGTCAGTACCTTCCCCTCTCTGGACCTCAGTCTGCCCATCTGTAACATGAGGATGTTGGACTAGATGACCTCACAAGGCCCTTCCAGTTTTGCTGTTCTAGCTCTCTAGCAAGTGGCTAAATCACAATTAACATAGCACAATAACATTAAGATCCCCACCCCCACCCCACCCCATCCCACCCAATTCCAAGAATAGCCCAACAACTGCTTATCAATGGGATTACATGTTCTGTTCAGCCAAGAGGGGCTTCCAGTAGGTATGGAATGGTGTAAGAAACAGCCCTTACCCCCTAGTCCAGGGCCACCCAGCCCACCCCTGATGTTCTTGCCCAGGATACACATTACCCTAAGGCTGCAGTGAGCTTCCAGGACCCTACCTTCATAGTCTATCTGCAAAGCTGCCAACTGTTCAAATGTGGGGATAAGAAAGCCGTCATCCAGAAAAGCATCTAGCACAGCATCCCTGGAGCAAGAGGACACTTAATTAAGTAAACTGAAGCAGGCAGAAGATCCTTTCCAACTCCCCTATCCCCTCCTAAGGCAGCTAATATCTCTGGGTCAAAGGGAAAACCAGTACGGGATAGGGGAGAAGGAAGGCAGTTGAGAGATGGATCTTAGGCTTGAGATATGAGGCAGGGGCTGAGCCAGAGACTGGGATCAATGGGTTTTAAACAAGCATTTACTGAGCACCTGCTAATCTAAGGACTATAACAAGGGCAGCAGTGGCTGAACAAGCCTGAAAGCACAGGTGGAAAAAAGTCTCAGGCCCACAAAGGAATTAAATACTTGAGGTCACAGGTTCAAGGGCTTTTACACTATAGTTCCTGTTCAGTCTTTGTTTCTCTTGACAGTCCTCTAGTCTCCTACCCCTTTCCCTGGCTGCACTCTTTTAGATCTTAGAAGCAGAAACTTTGGAGACTCAGTTACTAGACTAAGTATTATCCTCATTCCTAGGGACTCCAAGAACCCAGAACTAAGATACAGAGGTTGAAAGCACAAGCTGTAAAGGTAATCCCTCATCTCTATCTAGGCTCAAATCAAAACCAGCAACAGCCAGGTAGCTGTCTCCTCCAGAGGCAGAAGTTCCCTATGAGAAGGTCTGCTAGCTGACTGGGCAGAGAGGGAGAACAAGAGTTCCCAAGATATCTAAATGTCTAAAGGGTCATCATGCTCAGATCCCCCCCTCTACCAGCTATCTTTCCATCCATCTTTCATCTCCTCAGGTCAGTATGTATGTATGTATGTGTGTGTGTGTATCCCTTTGCTATGTGTATATATTTGCTGTCTGTATATATCCCTTTGCTGTATGTATGTTTGCTTTACGTGTGTGTGTGTGTGTGTGTGTGTGTGTGTGTGTGTATCCCTTTGCTGAAAGATAGAGCCAAGAAACCTGGACTAAAAGACATTGATAAAACACCTTTAGAGCCAGTGGCATCCTGGAAATAAAGAAAATGCCAGGGGCAATCCTAACCTGCACTGCAAGCTCCCACCGAGGCCCACTCTGCCACCTACATCACTTCCTATATTCTCTGTTCTATCCCAGATTCTTTCTAACCTCTTTCCAAAGGACTTTCCAGCTGGATTTAGGTAGCAAGTCCCAAAGAGCCAGAAGGAAACAAATGGATAGATAGACACTGTCTGCTCTAGACTGCACCATGTACTATTTGGAGGAAAAAAGAAGGCTTGTGGCCATGCTGGGTGGGCCAGTGGAGACTTACTCTTTCAAGGATCCAGGCCCTAGAAAAGCCGTTCTTCTGTGCCCCCGCCCCCCGCCCACCCAACCACAACTATTCAGGGGATGATGATACTCTCCAATAGCAGTTCAAAAGAAGAGATGAGCAGTGCCAACCCCAAAATCTTTACCTCAAAATCAGACAAGGGAGAGGCGGCAAAAAAGCAAAGGATTAAGGGCTTTTCCTAGTTGCCAGGAGCTCCATATACCACGGGACAAAGAAGAACAAAGGTGGCCAGGGAATTGATGACAGTAGACATTGCTGCTCCTGGACATTTCAGTGACTCAGAATAGGCAACCCCCACCTGGTAGCTGGCAGGGCTTGGGGAAGAGGATCATGAATAATGCATGGTCACCCATCAGGGGTGCGGGGGGGGGGGGGTGGTCAGGATTACCCCTGGGATTGCCTACAGCAGAGGTTGGGAAGCTGGGATATGAAAACCAATTTCAGTGAGACTGTTATGCTCTACCCTAGAGAGTAGGCAGCCCTGAATTACTTAGTTACACACCTGTTCTCCCATGTAATGCCCTTGAGCTCTGCCAGGATGCATTCTACAGGTGGGGACAGGTTATTCCATGCCTTAATGGCCTGAGGTAAATACCTAAATTTCTCCAGCACCTGCAGGCAAAGAGGTTTCCATCAGGAGGATGGTTCAGCCAGGCAACCCTCCCCCGCCCCTCCAGGATCCCTTCTCACAGGACATCTCAGCACCTCCCTTTAGAGGATAGGGCAGGGGATGCAGAGGTGGGCCCATAACTCCCCTATTGGCCCCTCAACTAAGATATCCTGACTGTTAAACTCCAGGCATTCTTATTTCCCTTCTTCCCCATCCCCCCAAACTCCCCAAGGATCCTAATAACCAGTTAACCCAATACTGAGATATTCAATGAGGGCATGTGGTTGGAGTTGGGGAAAAACCCTTAGATCAAGGGGTGAAGGGAAATAATCAATGGGTTATGGGAGAAAGTGAATCAGGAGACCTAGGTTCTAATCTTGGTTCTATCACTAACTGCATATGTGACCTTGGACCAATCCCTTCACTCATCCATGGCATCAACTTCTTCATCTGTGAGAAGGAAGGGTTGAGCTTCTAAGCTACCTCCCTTCCTGCTAAAACAGCATCCCTCAAGCTCACCTGATCTAGGAAGGTTCCCCTGGGAGCCATCTGCTGATCAGCTGCAGTACTGCAGGGCAATGCAATCACCTACACCCAGTTGTTCCCTACCACCCAGTGGGGATGATTATCCAAAAACTCCCATCATCTGCTCCCTTCCATTGGTGGATCAGCCAACTGGACTCTGTTCCTCTTGTCTCCTTCCTATTTCCCCCCTCTCTCTTTCCAATCATTTTCTTTCAAATTCCTTCTCAGGACTTTTCTCAGGTAGCTGGAAAGAGAGAAGATATGGCTGGGGCAGGTAAGAACAGGCCAAATCAAGGGCACATACGTACCTTAAACTGCTCCTCTTCATAGGATACAAGCAGTTCTCGGGCTCTTTCTGAAAACGCAATAGGGAAATAGTTAGGGCAGCCAGCCCTGGGCCCTGCTCCTGATGGAATTTTAAGCCCCCTCACCTCATTTCTTGAGCTGTAAATTGGGAAACTCAAATTCTTGGCTCTCATGCTTCACAGGCTCAAGGAAGATGGTCTGTGACCACAATTTTTTCCCAAAGGAAATGATGAGCCAGGGAAATAACCAGTGTCAACCATAAGCCTGAGTCTTCCAAGCTCATGGGCCCCTTTCTGCACTTCCAAGGACACCTACCATACAACTCTTTATGTCTCTGAGCCTTTTGCCATTGTGGATCAACCTCTTTGTTGCCTTCGCTGTCTCCATCAGCCCTGACATCCAGCTCTGCACCTTTCTCCTCATCCTTAGGCTCTGGTTTCTGTTCTGTGATGTCATCAACAACAATGTTTTTATCTTCCTCTTGTTCTTCTTCATCTGTCTCTTCCCTGTCCTCCTCCAACTCCCAGGTCTCTCTCAGGCTGTTCTCTAGCTGGCGGCACCAGTAGGTCTTCTGAAGCCAATCCAGGACAAAGTAACAGCCTAAGGGGGAGAGGAAGGCAGGCAGTGCCACAGTAGCAGCCACAGGCAAGCAGCTCCTAGCTGGTCCCCAGCCTCATTTGTCCCAGGGAAGAGGCTTGGATCCAAGAAGGCACAAATCTCAGATATCTACAAATAGCCCTTCTTGCTCTGGCTTAGCCCCCTGTTCCTTGCCTCCTCTCACTCACCAGACATTTCCTAGAAAAAACTAACACAAGACTTGAACACGGGATGCTAAAAATGGCAGAGGGCTAGCAAGTAGAATAGGGACACAGCACCACCAGCTAGTTGCATGGCCTTAGCCCAGTCTTTCATTTTCTAGACCTGCTTCCCCAACATGAAGGGGCTAGGCAGAATCAGGGTTTCTTAGCTGGGACAGGTTGTCCAAAAACCTCTGGGTTCAATACATTTGACGGCTCACACCTCTCAACCCACTCACCTCCATTTCCCTCCTTAGGCACAAAATTTAAAGTTAACTGAGTCAAAACAGGATCAGAAGAGTACCCTACCAAGCTATATTGGAGCTCAAAGCAAAAGGAGAAATCAGTAATACAAAGTATTTTTATTTAAAATTTTTGATATTTTATTCATCATGGAGTTTTTTTCTGTATTAAAATATTATTTATCTTGATTACTGAGCTTTTGACACCCTTTTAAAATTTGTATCCAATGTAAGTGCCTCACTTGGCTCAGCCTAGTCTTGGCTCTGATCCCAGTGAAGACCCTCCTTCCCTCTCTCTCTTCCCATAGTGTCAGCCAGCCCAGGCATCTGGGCTTAGCTATACTAGCTAGGTATACTCCCTGGGGACTCACCCCTGCGGCAGTCATTTATATGAGGCATTTTCTTGTGGGTCAACTCATGGCGAAGTTCAACAATCCAATCTGGAATGTTCACCTGATTGGGGGAGGGCATGAGTGTAGAAATTAGAAAATATTAAAGCTGAATGGACCACAGAGATTAATTAGCCTGCCTTCTCCTCATTTCATAGACAGAGAAAGTGAGGTCCTGAGAGAAAGTTCCGATCTTAGAAGCAGAGCCAAGATTAGAAACCAGGTCTTCTGATTCTTTTTATGCACTGTAGAGGTGATCTTGAAAATCAGAAAACACTGCCAACTACCCTCCTCCAACGAAGAGAGTCCTGCGAATGAGCATTAACAATCACTTTTTCCAGCCTCCCTCTGCCTTGTCTGTACCAGTCCCTCTCCCAGGGTACCCTCTACCACCCTTTCCCTCCTTATTTCCTCCAAGACTTCTTCCAGGAAGCTTCTCTTGATGGCTGAGAACCTGGCTGCCCTCTAGGTTTCTACTCATTTCACATACTCACTCAGGGTAGGGATGTCCGGCATGTTCACCCTGCTTGGCTGAGTCTGTCTCCTCCCTCACTGTCAGCAACCAGAGGGCAGGCAGTTTAACTGCCATCTCTTTCTTGTCCCATTCTAGTGGCTCATTGGGGTGCCTCAGCTTCACCTGGGCTACTCCCAGCAAGCTGGGCAGGCCAAGCCCACTAAAGATAGCAGCCATGAGCAAGGGTAAAAGACCACTTCCAAGGTGGAAGCTGAGGCTCTGGGGTTCTTGCTGGACTTGGCTGATAATGGTAAGATGAGCTAGTGTGACTGTGTACCCACATCACCCCATGCCCCATTTAGTGAGTCCTGTTGGGGAGAGAGAATTGAGCAAGGCTACTCATACGCACCTCCTGAGCCAGGAACTTGAGGGGTAGCTTGACAAACTTTGTCTTCCTCTCTGAGATAAGGTTCACAAACCTAAGTTTGGGGGAGAAATAAGTGGCACAGCCCAAGTAACTGTTTAATTCAAACCAACGGGGCTTCAAAGCACCTTGCTGAGTTACTGACACCTTGAATTTTCACAACCTTTCCAATGACTGTTCTGTCCTGTTCTTATAGTTGGTGTCAGCCAGAGCAGGAATGGTTCCATCCAGTCAACATTTACTGAGAGGCTGCCCTGTACTGAAGCCATGCAGATGAATAAAGACACTGCTCTGGCCTTGAAGAGTTCAGTTTAGGATAAATAATCATAACATAATACAACACATTACCCTAGAACATAATGTGTTATAAATGCTAGAACAGAGGACTATATCAAATGATGGAGAAGGCACAGCTAAATGATGGAGAAGGCAAAAAGAGCTAGGGAGGACCTCAAGGCAGACAAAGGGAACAACAGTATTAGATAAGCAAAAAGACTCTGACAGATGAGAAGACTCAGAGGCAACCTTTTTCCTGATGTGCATGAGACAGCTAGAACCACTCTGAGTCACTCTGTAAGTCAGGAACTCCCGGGCCATTTCCACAACTCAGCAATCATTCAGTGTTTGTAGAGAGAATGGGAAAAGAGTAGTGCTAGGTATAGATTGGGATAGGATTAGAAAATCCACATTAAGGACATTGAACCATTTAGGAAACTTCCTCAGGTGAAAGAATTAAAGGGGGAAAAATACACTGTCAAAGCTAGAAGAGACCCACAGAGATCACTTGGTCTGACTCACCCCCACCCTACATTCCAAAGAAAGGGGGAAAAAAAAACAGAAGAGAGAAGGCTTTCAGGAAAGAAGAGGGATGAATGTCTGTTAACAGGGGGTATCAAAAGCTGTTAAGTTAAGCAATCACAGGGTGACCCATACACAGGGACACACAATACCTTCTGCTTCACGTAGCAACCAAAACCAGACTTTGCTTATCATGTGCTACCCCCACACTCCCACCCGCAAAGCCACCCCCTACCCCTACCCATGTAAGTCTTACCTGACCAATGCCATGCCATAGAGCAGTCTAAGTTCATCAGTGCCCAAGCCACCAGTTACATCCATGAGCTTACAGCGTACCAGGTCAGCAGTAGAAGCCACTGCCAGGGGGAGTTCGTTGCCTAACCTAAAGGGCCACAGTCCAGCACCATCATAAAGGTCCCTTATACTGGCCCACCCTCCACCTCAGGGCCTAGGTTTCTGTAGGCTATTCCAATTATATACTGGCTCAAAAGCATATAGACAGACACAAATTAAGAAGGTAGGAAGAGGGAGGGTTATGTCCAGCAATTACATACGGCATGAGAGGCTGGTTAAGATATACACAGGATATCTAACTGCTACACAATCAATGAACAATTAAGTTTGGGTACTCCTCTTTCTTTCACCCTGAAACCCTCAACTCATTCAGCTAAAAAAGACCTTATTCTTAGATACATTAGCCCCTTATCTGCTCCCAACTGAATCTTACCTTCTGTACTGAAGCACCCCATTCAAATACGGTTTTGCAGGCAAGCTCCCCCAATCCCCACCTTCTTAATTCAAATCGAAAATCCACTCTAGAGTGCTACTCCTTAAGCCCTGGCTGGCTCAGCCACACGGGTCCCTCCAGAACCCACCCAAAGATGGGAGAAGGTTAGGGATAAAGCTCACTGATTTGACAAAAGGGCTGTCGAGGCACACCCCTTTTCTTTCCGCAAACGGGATTAGTGCCAGAGCTTGGCTGCGACCTTCCCACAGGAACTTGGGAGAGGGGCGATGTCCAAACCACTTGTAGGGGGACGACTAGGCATTTAGAAGATTGGTTAAGAAAGCCTTAAGCAAATCCTACAAATGAAGAGGTGAAGTACCACCAGCGCGCTGCAAGGAGGGCTAACTAAGCCTGCCGCCTTACCTGCTTCTCCACACGGTGATGCGGTTCAGCGCGTACCGCTGCAATTTATGGTCGTCACAGAACAGATACACGGTCACCTGATCCCACTCGGCCCTACTAAGCCAAGCGACCACGACACGCTGGGCCCAGAGTGGCGACAACCCTTTCTCTTTGACGGACTTTCCGCACCAAGCACTCCACACGCGATCCATCCCCAGAGGACCCAAACCCGGTTCAGTCCAGGATCCCCACGAGACACCGGGCCGGACGCCAGAAATTGTGCCCCCGCACTCCGAACTAACTTCAGCTCAACGTGCTACCCTCACTCCAGCCCCACCACCAGCCAATGGGAGAGCGTGACCCCGACGCAAGCCCGCCTTCCAGCGTTAGCGTAGCAAATCGAAACGCGAGAACTGGAGGCCAACCGAACCGCAAGTTGCGGGAACAGCCTAGCCGAAACGACAGGAAGTGTTCTTTCCTCAAAGCAACCGTATCAGCTTCAGGCGTTAGTCTCAAAGGTTCCGCTAATTTCCTGGTTAAGAGGCTCCTGTCCCAGACCCAGAGGGAGTGCAGGAGGAATTTTAGTTTGCGCTCCTTGGCAGGAGGGGGTAGGGATTGCGGTCGTCCAGTGTACTGGAAATGCACTGATGTTTTTTCATTGCTATGAATCAGTTCCTGACTGATAAAACAATATTGACCCTGAAGCAAGACTGCAGAGCAAATATCTAGTATTTTAGAAGTTCCCCTTGTGGCTCAGAGGTAACGAACCCGGCTAGTATCCACGAGGTTTCGGATTCGGGGTTCAATCCCTGGGTGAACCCGAGCTGCTGTGTAGGTAGCAGAAGCAGTTCGGATCTGGCCAGTTGCTGTGGCATGGGCTTGCAGAAGCCGCTGGGATTCAACCCCTAGCCTGGGAACTTCCATATGCCATGGGTGTGGCCCTAAATTTTTTTTTTTAATAAAAAATAAAATGAAGTATCTAAGTATCCAAAGTTGGGTTAAAAAAATTGTCTGGTTTTTCACATTTGTACAGGAGGGACTTAGACTGGGTGATCTCTACGTTGTTTTCCAGAGCTGAAAATTGTCAGATTTTACTCTGCCAGCATCCCACTGCTATGTTGGTTTCAACATCCACAAAGTTAGACTTAGTTCTTCTGCACAATTCCTTGAGATTCTGGAGTTCAGGGGCAGGGGTGTGTGTGTGGCAATATTATGATTTTACAGGTATGATTTTAGCCCTTCTGATTTTACAGGTTGGCTAAAATATGTTCAAAACTGTCCCAATCCTTCTCACAAGAATTATTTTCTGATCTAACACTTGAGAGAACTGTTAATAACACTCTACCAGCATCACTGGGAGTAACTCTTTTTCACATTACAACAATAAATTCCACTCCATTCTCCATATGCACTTCTTTCTCCAGCCAGCTTCTCCTAAGATCTAGTCTGCCCACGATTATTGAATGATAGTCATTCTATCCTGAGTAAACATGCCAAGCAGTAGGTCAAGTGTCTTCAAGAAACCAGATAACCTTTCCACATTTGGGATATTGACTGTGTTCAGGCAAAGACAGGGAAATGACTTATATGACTCTTTATGATCCAATCCAGTCAAAGGAGCTGTCAGGTCTGCAGGAATCATTCATGAACATTTTGGTGGTTTAGACATTACTTTTGGTTAGTACTTTTCAGGTTAAGGGCCCTATCCTTCCCCTTTCCATCCCCACAAATCTGAAGTTCTCTCTATTCCACGTGTTCTAAGAAAACTTGACCAAAGCACATAAAAAGAGTATCATGTCTAATATGTGGCAAATTAAGCCTGAGACCTATTGCAAATGAGGAATTACTGGACCAAGTCTGATTTGAAGAGGCACTATATTAATTTCCTGTGCCGCTATAACAAATTTCCACAAACTTGGTGGCTTAAAATAAAAGAAATTTTCTCATAGTTCTGGAAGTCATAAGTCTAAAATCAGTATTATTTTACTGAAATCCAGGTGGGTTGGCAGGGGAAAATCCATTCCTCATTTTTTCCAGCTTCTGGAGGCTAATGGCATTCCTTGGCTTGTAACCACATCATTCCAATCTTCGAGACCAGCATCTCCAAATGTTTCTCTGATTTGTCTTCACTTCATTTTTTCTCTGTTTGTGTAAGATCTCCCTTTGCCTCCCTCTACTACATGTGATTGAATTTAGGGCCCATCTGGATAATCTTCCCATTTCAAGATCTTTAATTTACATATATCTGCAATTAAACTTACCTTAAAATTTTTTTATTGTATAAAATATCTTTTTTTTAAAAAATTTCCATATAAAGTAACATTCACAGGTACCAGGAATTAGGCTATGGATGTCTTTGTGGAAGGGCGGGGGGGAGGGGTTCAGCCTACCACAGCCACTACTGAATCCATCTTTGCATATGTCAAGAATCCTAAAAATCCCTGCACATGTGGTGGTATGGGGCACCTCCAGCTGTACCAGTGGGTTTGAATTAAATGAGCACTCTCCAAATATGAGGCATTGCTTGTAAAATCTTAAAACACATCAAATTTATCTCCGAGCTAATGATTCCCTTTATATGTTTCCCTTCCTCTACTCACCATTTCCCTTCCTCTACTCACCCCCACTCTTGTGCATCCCATCACCCAAGGCAGTCCTAACTCCTCTACTGAGCATCTACCTATAAGTTGATGCCCTTCAAGCCTCCAACTATGATCCTAATCTCTCTCAGAAACTCTATACCCATTTAATCATCTCCCTATTGCACTCAATATCAATCTGTCCAAAACTAAAATATTTTCCCCATAAGTCTGTCTCCATCCAATATCCTTCAATACTAGTAAATAGCAACACCACCAATGATCAATCATACTTCAATCTCTACTCAAACAGTGTCTGCTTGAATTCTAGCCTAACTACCTGTAAAAACTTGAGCAAGTTATTTAACTTCTATATGTCTCATTTTCTTTATTTTAAAATGGAGAAAAAAGAGCACTTACAAGATTTTTGTGTAGATTAAAAGAGATAAGTGTAGAGCCCTTAGAAATATTACTAACACATTGTAAGCACTTGAAATATTAAGCTATATTGCTTTTAATAGTATCATTGTCTACTATTCCACTTCCTCCTTTGCCTCCATGCTGCTTTTGCCCACAACTACATAATCTGTCTAGTAAATCCTACTTACTATTTATCTATTTATTTTTTCTTTCTTTTTTCTTTTGGTCCACTACATGCAGCAGCTTGATGTGAGATATTAGTTCCCAGACCAGGGATCAAACCCAGGCTGCAGTGGTGAGAGTTCCAAGTCCTATACCACTAGACCATGGAGGAACTCTCTACCTACTATTTTTTAATCACTCCTTTCCTTGACATCTCCATGGCCATTGCACTAATTCAGGCTTTGAATCTCTCTGGATAGTGTACTACTTTCCTACATGATCTCTGGATCATGTACTACTCATTGCCTCCATTCCCTACACAGGAGGGAAGGGGATCTCATAAGCTGGAACCTAATCTTGTTTGGATCATAAATTCCTGGACTGTTTTCCTGAAACAGTAGGCATTAAATGGCTTTGGAAGAGTTTTTACAATTTGGTTCTAACCCACCATATATCCAGTTACTCCTTATATCACATTTAAGTTACAACTGGTCTTTGAATATGTGCATCTCCTGTAAGCCTCTATGCATTTCTCTATTTTGTCAGCACTATCTAGAATGCTCTTCTTCCTTCCCTCGTTTTGGCAAACCACTATTGATCTTTAAGATTCAACATACTTTGCCAAATCCAGTTCTCTCAAGCAGATTAAATCTGCCAAGCCCTTCTCTGAACCATCACACAACTTTGTATACCCTTCTGTTGGAGGAAGAGAAAGAAAGAAACACAAGCCCTATGCTAAGTGCTTGATGACATTAATCTTTATATGAGCCCTGGGCTCCAAGAAAGCAGCCACAGTTGAAAAACTCCCTCACTCTTTCATATTCTAAAAATGAAGCTAATTGTAAAGGACCACATTGCCCTGGCATATTCTGAGATAAGACCCTTTCCAAACTTCCTCATGACTCCCATAGACATATGATGACTCCTGTGTTTATCTGCCTCTATGAAACCCTAAATTTACTTTCTTTTCTTTAAGCCTTCTCCATATGGCTATACCCTGAATAAATTCACCTTCTTAATTGTCCCATGCATTTTATCTTTCACATGGTCTTCACGATTCTACAAAGTTGGTTTTATTCCCATCAGTTTACAGATGAGAAACCCAAAGCTCACCTGCATGGCCTAAGATGGTACTATCAAGAAAGGAGGGAAAAAATAAAGTAAAATAAGAAGAAGGGAGGGAGATGCAATTAATTCCTTCCCAGGTCTGTTGTGGCTCTGAAGTCCAGGCTTTCCATAACGTCAGACATATTTACCTGTTTACAGATCTGCTTCAGACCATGAAAGCTTCAAAAGCACAGAAATCCAGGGCTCCAATTAACCTTAATGCTTGTTTGCTGAATGAATTCCTGAGTAAATCACATCAACTCTTACCAAGGTAGTATTGCTGTTTATCTAAAAAAAATAATAATAAATAATCCTCTTTTTGATAAGTAGGAAAAACAGTCAAAGGCTGGAGTTCCTGCTGTGGTTCAGCAGGTTAAGGACCCACTCTGTTGTCTCTGTGAGGATTCAGGTTTGATCCCTGGCCTCACTCAGGGGGGTAAAAATCTAGCATTGCCTCAAGCTATTGCCTTGGCCTCAGCTGCAGCTCCAATTCATCCACTAGCCTGGGTACGTCCTGATGCCTCAGGTGCAGCAGTAAAAAAGAAAAAAGAAAAAGAAAAAAAAAAAAAACAGAGTGAAAGGCTAAAATTCTGAGCCAAAGGAGAATTCACATTTTAAGTGGAGAAGACAGTGCCTTATCCATAGAAATTGAACCTTTTGAGGAATTTCAGGGCTGGGGGGAAGAGGGCAGTAGGACTAATGTCCCTTCCAATACCTCCAGCCTTTTTTTTTTACCTTTTTTTCTCTTTTAGGGCTGCACCTGTGTCATATGGAAGTTCTCAGGCTAGGGATCAAATTGGAGCTACAGCTGCTGGCCTATGCCACAATCACGGCAATACGGGATCTGAGCCACATCTGCAACCTACACTACAGCTTGGGGCAATGCAGGATACTTAACCCACTGAGCAAAGCCAGGGATTGAACCCACATCCTAATGGATACTAGTTGGGTTCTTAACCTGCTGAGCCATTATGGGAACTCCAAAAACCTCTAACCTTGTAAAACTATAGTTTATAGACTTGGCAGAATTTCCTCAGAGAAGTAGACAACCAACCCCACTTGAGAATGGAAATTCATCATTGTCCACTGTGTCACATTTATTCTATTCAACAACATTCAGAATCAGGTATTGGGAGGTAATAGCCAGAAAACACAGCTCAAATTAACTGGCTGCTTCTATTTTAGGATCCTCCCAATGGAGGGTATCCCATAATAAATCTTAATCCAGTCCCCTGTCTAAATAGATTGTTTCTCAGTCAAATGGGAACCTATTCCTGCTTAAGGATTGATTTTATACCCTGGCAATGCTCACAGTAAGAAGGTGTTATTTGTGTCTAGCCTCCATCTTTTGTACTGCAGTAATAACACTACTTCTTCCAGCTTTCTGCCAAAATACTGGACAGCCTTACAGATTCAGAGTTCCCACTTAATCTACCTAGACAGGGCCTCTGCTCCAATTCTTAGATTGTGTATTTCTCCTTAATATATCCAGACACACCTCTACTATTAGCATGAAAGTTTAGCTTGGAGCAATGCAAACTGGCTGAGAGAGGAAGCCATCCCTTTTAGGGGTCTATTAGCATTTTTCTAAGGCATTACATTTTGAACATTTCTGGATCCAGACCTACTGTAAGAAATACATTTCATTTCATGACTCATTTCACACTTATATATGTATAACTGAAGCAAAATTTCAAAAAACAATTCTCACCCTTACTATATAACAATTCAATTTTATTTAGTTTCTTTTTACAAAAAAAAAAAAAACTAGTCATCACGGTCATGTGAAAGGATCAAGGACACACACCACTAATACCTGAGAACCAAAATCTTCTATTCCCATACTTAGCCTGGACACTGAAAACTGAAATTATACTTTACTGTCTACACTAACTCGATTTTGCTATTCTACCATCTTCATTAGCATGACTTTACCTTTCCTTGATCCATTCCCCCAACCCTGGGCAAATGGTCATTACTAGACCATCCCCCAAATCACAACTAACTCTTGAATAGACTACAACAGAGAGTTTGAAATGCTCTAAGATTCTTTAAATCCTTTACCTCAAATTCCTTCTCTTACTGTTTGCATCAATCCTGGACTGTTATATAATGATCCTTACTTAATTATAATTCAGTCCCTTCACTGAAAGATCTGCCTCAAACCAAACTTTTATTTCTTTAGTTCTAGCTTGCCTTCCCTCCCTCTGAGACAACTTTGGTGAAGCTTTGCAGAAGTGGAGTTTTCCTTCTCCCCTGCATGCAATAAACTCACTTTGGTCTTATCAACAGGCCGTATTGGTAATATTTGTAAAGCCAGCTTTTGATATGTCACAAGGTACAGATCAACATGGGGCTTGTTGGGGGAAAACTTACAAGTAAGCCAAGAAGTAGTAGAGCACACAGTCTCCCAACATCTCCTTGTTCCATGGCATAGTCCATTCACTGAAGTTCTGTATGTACAAAGGCCAAAGTCCTAGCAACGAGGGTTCTGCTTGGATTTCATGCTGAATGTGCCACTGTGAGCACTCCAAAAAACTTAATTTCTGCCTCTACACTGGGGAAAGGGGCTAAGATGACACTAAGTTTCATTAAGTAACTAGAAATGTATCAATGATCTCCCATATCAGGAACAATGCTAGGGAGTGTGCATGCCCAGGGCCAAGGTTAATATACAAAGGGACCCCTCAGAAGAGCCTAGTCAGCCAGGAATGCTGATATTAACTAAAGGCTTTGTCTTTCTGCAACTGGTTTATTACAGCATAGCCAAGCTCTCAGCTAAACTACTAAGGGGAAGAAAATGAGGCGCCAAGCCTATGTAGAGCTGTCTTTCATCAATCATCCCAGAAGTGATTTCACAAATGACTATTGAGTGGTAAACTTCAGTTAAAAAAACAAAGAAACAACAACACTGTTCAGCAAAAAACAAAATTGATACACAGACATTTCTTACATTTCTATATACTGACAATGAAAGGTCAGAAAGCAAAATTAGGGAAACAATCTCACGTGCTATCACATCAAAAAGAATAGAATACCTAAGAATAAACCTACCTACAGAGTAAAAAGGGGGAGTTCCTACTGTGGCTCAGTGGTAATGAATCTGACAAGTATCCTTGAGGATGCAGGTTCATCCCTGGCCTCATTCAGTGGGTTAAGGATCTGGCATTTCTGTGAGCTATGGTGTAGGTTGCAGATGTGGCTCAGTTCTGGTGTGGCTATGGCTGTGGCATAGGCTGGCAGCTGCAGCTCTGATTGGACCCCTATCCTGGGAACTTCCATATGCCACAGGTACAGCCCTAGAAAGCACACACACACACACAAAAAGAAAAGTCAAAAAGACCTATACTCTATAAACTGCAAGACACTGATAAAAGAAATTAAAGATGACATAAACAGATGGAAAGATATACTATGCTCTTGGATTGGAAGAATCAATATTGTTAAAATAACTAAACTAACCAAGGCAATCTACAGATTCAATGCAATCCCAATCAAAGGACCCCAAATAGCTAAAACAACCTTGACAAAAAAATGGAACTGGAGGAATCAGGCTCCCTGACTTCAGACCACACTACAAAGCTACAATCATCCAAACACTATGGCACTGTCATAAAAACAAAAGTACAGGTCAGTGGAACTGCATAGAAAGCCCAGAAATAAATCCATGTATCTATAGCCAATTAATCTATGACAAAGGAAGCAAAACAATACAATGTAGAAAAGCTAGTCTCTTCAATAAGTGGTGCTGGAAAAACTGTACTTAAACAATGAAATTAGAATATTCCCTAACATGATACACAAAAATAAACTCAAAATGGATTCAGAACCTTAATGTAAGGCCAGATACTATAAAACTCCTAAAAGAAAACATAGGCAGAACACCCTTTGACATAAATTGCAGTAATATCTTGTTCAATCCACCTCCTGGAGTAATGAAGATTAAAAAAATAATAAACCAATAAGACCTAATTAAACTTAAAAGCTTTTGCACATCAAAGAAACCATAAACAAAATGAAAACACAACTCTCAGAATGGGAGAAAATCTTTGCAAATGAAGAAAACAAGAGATTAATCCCCAAAGAATACAAAAAAGCGTGGAACTTTATATCAAAAAATACACAACCCAATAAAAAAATAGGCAGAATAGTATTACATTGTGTATATATACCACATCTTCTTAATCCAAACATTTGTCGATGGACATTTGGGTTGTTTCCAAGTCTTGGCTATTGTGAATGGTGCTGCAATGAACACACGGGTGCATGTGTCTTTTGCAAGGAAAGTTTTGTCCAGATATATGCCAAAAAGTGGGGTTGATGGGTCATATGGTAGTTCTACGTATAGATTTCTAAGGTACCTCCATACTGTTCTCCATAGTGGCTGTACCACCTTACATTCCCACCAACAGTGCAGGAGGGTTCCCTTTTCTCCACACCCCCTCCAGCATTTGTTACTTGTGGACTTATTAATGATGGCCATTCTAACTGGTGTGAGGTGGTATCTCATGGTAGTTTTGATTTGAATTCCTCTAATAATCAGTGATGTTGAGCATTTTTTCAAAATAATGTCATTTGCAGCAACACGGATGGAACTGAAGACTATCATACTGAGTGAAGTAAGTCAGAAACAGAAAGGCAAATACCATATGATATCACTTATGACTGGAATCTAATATATAGCACAAATGAACCTTTCCACATAAAAGAAAATCATGAGCTTGGAGAATAGACTTGTGGTTGCCAAGAGGGAGGGGAGGTAGTGGGAAGGATGGGAGCTTGGGGTTAATAGATGCAGACTATTGCCTTTGGAATGGATTAGCAATGAGATCCTGCTGTGTAGCAGTGGGAACTATGTCTAGTCATATATGATGGAGCATGATAATATGAGAAAAAAGAATGTATACATGTATGTGTAACTGGCTCACCATGCTGTACAGTAGGGGAAAAAAATAATGTATTGGAGAAATAAAAAAAAATGGGCAGAAGATCTACACAGACATTTCTCCAAAGAAATCAGAAATAATTAGTGAAGATGCTCAACATCACTAATTATTAGAGAAATGGAAATCAAAACTACAATTAGGTACCACCTTACACCAGCCAGAATAACCATCACCAATAAGTCTACAAACAATAAATGCTGGAGAGGGTGTGGAGAAAAGAGAACCTTCCTACAATTTTGGTGGGAGAAGGAACCCTCCTCCTTCGCTATGGAGAACAGTATGGAGGTTCCTTAAAAAATTAAAAACAAATTACATATAATCCAACAATCCGACTTCTGGACAGAGAAAACCATAATTGGAAAAGATAGTGCACCACAATATTCATTGCAGTACTATTTTCAATAGTCAAGACATGAAGATTCTAAATGCCCATGGAAAGAGGAATGGATAAAGAAGATGTGTTACATATACACAGTGAATATTACTCAGCCATAAAAATTAATGAAATAATGCCATTTGTAGCAACATGGTTGGACATAGAGATTATCATACTGAGTGAAGTAAGTCAGATAGAGAAAGGTAAATGTCATATAATAGCACTTATATGTGAAGTCTAATAAAAAATGATGTACGGGAACTTGTTTGTAGAACAGAGTCAGACCCACAGATTTCAAAAGCAATCTTATGGTTACCATAAGGGAATCCTTGGGAGGAAGGGAGGAATTGGGAGAATGGAAGTAACATATACACATTACTGTATAGAATAGATGATTAATGGGAACCTACTGTGTATCTTAGGGAATTCTACTCAATAGTTTGTAATACCCTATATGTGAGAAAAGAATGGAGATATATATTCACTTTGATGTACATCTGAAACTAATACAACATTGTAAGTAAACTGTACTCCAATAAAATTAAAAGAAAAAAATAAACAAAAAAACCCCACTGTTTTACATTTTTGGGTGATTAATATGTTCATTATAATTGATTGCAGCCATAGTTTCATGAGCATACATATACATCAAGCTCATCAATTCAATATATGGAGTTTTGTATGAAAATTATACCACATTAAAGCTGCGAAATTAATAAAAGGGATGGGTAAGAGTAGAGGGTTTAGATTCAACAAGATTTGTTGTATGTTAATAATTGTTAAAGCTACTTTTGTCAGTTTTTAGAAATTTCTTAAATAATTTTTAAATTTAATTACCTATTCTAAGGGTCTGAACCATAACTGTACAATTATTGTAGATAGTGAGGGTAGCTCCAATACTCCAGATACAAGTTCCTTTAGAGCCTTCTGTTACCCTGGTGTAAGAATTTCTAATATGATAAGGGCAAAGAAGAAATGTGGGGACTGGGTGGTATGCATGAATTCAATAACTCTTAAAGAAATATTGAGTTCTTATATATACCAGGCACTATTCCAAGTACTGCAGATGCAGCAGTGAACAGAACAAAGTCCTGGCCCTCATGGAGCCTACACTCTAGTGAAAGGAGAGAAACAACCTACAGGAAAACAAATACTGTGTGATATAATTTCAGAGAATGATAAGAGTTATTGAGGCAGGAGATAGATGGGGTCCACACTAGACAGTTACAACCAGCCACCTGTTTATACTTGGAGATAGAAATAACAACAGGAACTGGGTAAATAGACTTTGCCTTCTGTGGATGCTTTAAACTATGGTAATGGCAGGGACAGAGAGGGGCTCAGCCTTGCTTGGGCAAAAGATCAAGAGGTCATGTATTTTCCATCCTTGGAGTCAGGGAGACCCCAACTACACATGTATGGAAAGGCCCCTCAGGGTCAGGATGGGAGGGCGGACCAGGCCATAATAAGTCTTGGAAAAGTTTCTATAGGCCCTTGCTCTGGAATCCATCTTGGACACAAGATGCACATACACATATTGAGGAGGAATCTGGGTTCAATCAGGTGTAAGAGATGAAACAAGATTAATTGGCCAAAGGAAAACAACAAAGACCTGGAAGAATTGCTCTTATATAAGTCTTTTAAATCACCTCTTTGGCACACTAGCAGGAATTGTCCATACTCCTCTCAACACCCCTCTCTGGGTGTACTCTTTTGTTTCTAGACTGCTTCCCTGTATACTCTTCCACATACGCTGTGCTTACAATAATAAATATTGCGCCTATTTTTACTGTTTTTGTCTCCTTGAAATATTCTTGCTTTCAGTGGGGGTAAGAATCAGGACAACTCTGATTTTAGCCCTCAGCCTATATCTTTTGTAGCAGCTAGGACTCCTGGTTTTCACCCAGGCTGCCCAGCTTCAGTTCCTAAGCAGGGAATTAAAATCTTGCTTCAATTATTCTTCAGATGATTTGTTCTTGAAATACAGGAACTTCAAGGTAAACTGGAGGTCTTGCCCATCTGTGGGTAGGATAACCCTGATTTTCACTCTCACCCCCACAAAACTCACTTGCTCTCACTCTCTGCTTTGCTTCCTTTCTAAGGCCCACAGGGCATAATCTCTATCTGCTCACTGTGTTATGGCTCCCCTTATTTAAAGTTTAAGGGTGGCAGGGCTATTTCCCAAGCAGTGCAGATTCAAATGACACTTGGGTGGCAGCTGACACTGTCCTTGGAGGCTGGTGAAAATGTTCTTAGGTGGCTGCAGGGTGAGAGTACTGAACCTTAACCACTAGACCTCAAGGGCCAACAGAATTGATGTAGGTCCTTCTCCCTATGGAGAAAAAATTCAGCAAAGACACCGAGGGTAGTGAGGCAAATCAAGTGTTTATTAAGAGAGAAGATACATGCAGAGAAAGGATTGGCTGGCTCAGGAGGTGGAGGGCAGAGAGACAGAGACAGAGAAAGAGAATACCACATGCTTTAGGGGAGGTTTAAATCACCTGTATGGGGGCAGTTCTTCTGGGATTTCTCTGGCCAGTCATCTTGCTTTGTCTGGTCTTGAGTCCATATTTGACCTGACTCAGGGCCCTCTTCTGTGTACATGTGCATCTTTTAGCCAAGATGGATTCTAGCAGCACCATAGTTTCTGGGAAGTTGACAGGGTGTGCTATGGTCTGGTGCCACTCCATTCTCTGACCCTTGAGGGTCATGTGTCTTCTGGAAGTCTCCTTGACCTCAAGAATGAGAAATATGTGGTCTCTTTATCTTTATCCAAGAAAGACTCGGCTCCTCCTTGTTATTGCCAGAAACTTTATCTTGAATTCTTTGTCCTGAGGGTACAGATTCCAGATTCCCAGCCTGGGACCTATCTATCTCCTGCCTCAGAAACATGATTTCCAACTGCGAAGGAGCCCAAGGGGTCTTTCTCTCTCTCTTTCTCCCCCTTTCTCCTGCTGTCAGGTAAATTCACTGGCTCTCCATTTCTGCCTATGACCCCCAGAATGCCATGGGCCCAAGCAGTGCATACATCACCAGTATCATCTCATCCTGTGGGGAAAACATTCGGCGGGGCTTTGAGCAAGTTGCACTCTGCTACATGCCACTCATTGACTTGCAGGGGCAAAGAATTACACTCCCAGGCCCCCAGGGTTTCTTCTTACAACCTCCTGTTTGCTAAGTGGCCCACACGTTCCACTCCTCACCTTCACTGTCTTTGAGCATCTTTTTCCATGTGCACCCCACACCTCACCCTCCTCTGTGACTTTCCCTCCTGCTTTATCTGTGTGGCGAGGTTTCTTTTTCACCTGATACTTTAGTGCCATCTTGGGAAATTTTTTTCTGAAACTTATTTCTAAACTGCTCACTTTTCCTTGCCAAATTCATTGTTATTGTCAGGTAAAATCCTTACATCCCCTTCGATTTTACCTTTGCTGGCAAATGGAGTGACAGATTTGGGGTTCTTCCCTATGTCCAAAATCCTCTATGGGAATATTCCCACTATTTGGTCCTCAGGTCCTGACCTCCGTGGCATTTTCCATTGCGGCTAAGTCCAATTCCTCCAGGAGTTCCCCCTTTTCTCCAGGCTTTGGTAATCTGTGTACTGTTATAGACAACAGATCCTACCCTCCCCAACCCTCTCCCCTCTGAAGGAAGTCCTGGCAACTACTCAGCACTTGTACAAATGTTCTTTTCAGGTAGTAAGGGAGAGCACCTCTTACAAGGAACTAAGGACGACCAGAGATACCTCTGGTCAGGAGTCAGTGGGGGAACTAGAGAACATGCCAAACCCCACTGGCATTAAGAATGAATAGAATTCAGGTATGCTCTGAATCCCCTTCATAAGCCTCCTAGGTAATGTTTTCAGGATAATGGACATCATTTTTAGGAGGAATCTCTCAGGGTTGCAGGTTCCTTAACATGGGAAGATCCCTTATCTTTTCTTTTTTCTTTTTTTTTTTTGTATTTTTGTCTTTTCTAGGGCCATACTTGTGGCATATGGAGGTTCCCAGGCTAGGGGTCTAATCGGAGCTGCAGCTGCCACCCTACACCACAGCCACAGCAATGCAGGATCCGAGCTGCGTCTGCGACCTACACCACAGCTCATGGAAACACCAGGTCCTTAACCCACTGAGTAAGGCCAGGGATCAAACCCTCAACCTCATGGTTCCTAGTCAGATTTGTGAACAACTGAGCCACAAAGGGAACTCTGGGAAGATCCCTTTTCTAAGTCAGAAGGTCTTAGGTCTTAACACTGCCTGGACTTTACATAATTTGGTGGATGGAAAAATGGCCTGAAAATGGGTCTAGTATTTTACAATTGGATCTTTACAGCCACAGTACTGAGGCTCCCTATGTTCAGGCCTTTCTGGCCCTTTATTAGACTCTCACTCTATGTGGCTCCTATAATCAAATGCCTGAGGAATCAAAAACTCTCCTAACATTCCAAAGGATCTCCTTCTAACTTCTTCCAACTATCAGAACTCTCAGTGGGGAGACTGAGCTTCCCCTACTCCAACCAGTAACTCTTATTATGTCCTTGAAATATAATAGCCTGTTTCGCCTGAGACTTTGGGCTTGGACAAAAGGTATGAGGAATGGCATTGCGTTTTCTTAAGGGAAAAAGAGAGTGATTTTTGCCTTAGAGCTGGATGATTTTGAATAAAAAGGAATTAAAGGACAAAATGATAGGGATGTAGAAAGTTGCATAAGGTTTGTGAAAATGAAAAGGGAAGTTTGGATGAATACGTGGACTTTGTTGGGAGTGGGCTGAGGATTTTGATTTGGTCTCTCTGTTAAGACTTGGATTTGGTCTCCCTTTTAAGAAAACAAGATTTTCTGGGAATGCTGCCTTTGGTAATAGATCATATAAATTTCTTTGTTGTTAAGTGGTTTATGTTTGCTTTTTAAATTTTTGTTACTTTGGTTCAGTAAATAAGTTATTATTTCACAATGATCTATAATTCTATTTGACCAAATGTTTTAAAAGTTTTTGATATTTTAATAAACTTCCCAAGTGTCAAATTTTTATTTTTATTTTTTTTTTTTTTCCCACTGTACAGCAAGGGGGTCAGGTTATCCTTACATGGATACATTACAATTACATTTTTCCCCCACCTTTTCTTCTGTTGCAACATGAGTATCTAGACAAAGTTCTCAATGCTACTCAGCGGGATCTCCTTGTAAATCTATTCTAAGTTGTGTCTGATAAGCCCAAGCTCCCGATCCCTCCCACTCCCTCCCCCTCCCATCAGGCAGCCACAAGTCTCTTCTCCAAGTCCATGATTTTCTTTTCTGAGGAGATGTTCATTTGTGCTGGATATTAGATTCCAGTTATAAGTGATATCATATGGTATTTGTCTTTGTCTTTCTGGCTCATTTCACTCAGTATGAGATTCTCTAGTTCCATCCATGTTGCTGCAAATGGCATGATGTCATTCTTTTTTATGGCTGAGTAGTATTCCATTGTGTATATATACCACCTCTTCCGAATCCAATCATCTGTCGATGGACATTTGGGTTGTTTCCATGTCCTGGCTATTGTGAAGAGTGCTGCAATGAACATGCGGGTGCACGTGTCTCTTTTAAGTAGAGTTTTGTCCGGATAGATGCCCAAGAGTGGGATTGTGGGGTCATATGGAAGTTCTATGTATAGATTTCTAAGGTATCTCCAGACTGTTCTCCATAGTGGCTGTACCAGTTTACATTCCCACCAACAGTGCAGGAGGGTTCCCTTTTCTCCACACCCCGTCCAGCACTTGTTATTTGTGGATTTATTAAGGATGGCCATTCTGACTGGTGTGAGGTGGTATCTCATGGGAGTTTTGACTTGCATTTCTCTTATAACCAGCGATGTTGAGCATTTTTTCATGTGTTTGTTGGCCATCTGTATATCTTCTTTGGAGAAATGTCTATTCAGGTCTTTTGCCCATTTTTCCATTGGTTGATTGGCTTTTTTGCTGTTGGGTTGTATAAGTTGTTTATATATTCTAGAGATTAAGCCCTTGTCGGTTGCATCATTTGAAACTATGTTCTCCCATTCTGTAAGTTGTCTTTTTGTTTTCTTTTGGGTTTCCTTTGCTGTGCAAAAGCTTTTCAGTTTGATGAGGTCCCATGGGTTTATTTTTGCTCTAATTTCTATTGCTTTGGGAGACTGACCTAAGAAAATATTCATGAGGTTGATGTCCGAGAGTGTTTTGCCTATGTTTTCTTCTAGGAGTTTGATGGTGTCCTGTGGTATATTTAAGTCTTTCAGCCATTTGGAGTGTATTTTGTGCATGGTGTGAGGGTGTGTTCTAGTTTCATTGCTTTGCATGCAGCTGTCCAGGGTTCCCAGCAAGGCTTGCTGAATAGACTTTCTTTTTCCCATTTTGTGTTCTTGCCTCCCTTGTCAAAGATTAATTGACCCTAGGTGTCAGGGTTTATTTCCGGGTTCTCTATTCTGTTCCATTGGTCTGTCTGTCTGTTTTGATACCAGTACCACACTGTCTTGATGACTGTGGCTTTGTAGTATTTCTTGAGGTCTGGGAGAGTTATGCCTCCTGCTTGGTTTTTGTTTCTCAGGATTGCTTTGGCAATTCTGGGTCTTTTGTGGTTCCATCTAAATGTTTGGATTGTTTGTTCTAGTTCTGTGAAAAATGTCCTGGGTAATTTGATAGGGATTGCATTGAATCTGTAGATTGCTTTGGGTAGTATGGCCATTTTTACAATATTGATTTTCCCAATCCAGGAACATGGAATATTTTTCCATTTCTTTACATCTTCTTTGATTTCTTTGATTAAAGTTTTATAGTTCTCGGCATATAGGTCCTTTACCTCCTTGGTCAGGTGTATTCCGAGGTATTTGATTTTGTGAGGTGCAATTTTAAAAGGTATTATATTTTTGTATTCCTTTTCTAATATTTCATTGCTGGTATACAGAAATGCAACTGACTTCTGAATGTTAATCTTATATCCTGCTACTTTGCTGAATTTATTAATCAGTTCAAGTAGTTTTGGGGTTTACTTTTGGTGGGTTTCTCCCCTCCAAAGCTCTTATTAGTTGGCCCATTGGAAATTTTTTTTCTAGAAAAAAATGTAAGTCTGTTCAAGCCACTATTACTAGGTGGGATCCCCTCACTTGGCCAATTATTAATATCTGCTCTGACCCTGGCCATAAATATATTTTTTTTCTAAAGTTACTCAAACTGCATCTCACTAAGCAAGACTTCAGCCAAGGAATATAACTTCCCCAATTACAGTATAAATTTATGTGGTTAACACCAGGCTATGGTCATTTAAGTTAAAGACTCTCTTATGTTAGGAACAATTAAACCACGCCAGGGATAACCACCCTAGTAACACTAGGAAATTGGACTGAATGCCTTATGAACAGTACCAATATATATAGTTTCCCTTAAAGATAAGGATTGGTACAAAACAGACTAAGCCAGACAACCTGGGGATATACTGGACCATACCTAATGAAAGTTCTTGACTTAAAGTCTCACTTATGACTTTACTCATACTGCTAGCTATATTTTTTATATTGCCTGTTTTGCAAAATTTTTTCTTATGTTACCAAACATATGACTGAGCCTCTAATAAAATGATAGTATATAGTCCCATATGAGATCAATGACCATAATTGTGTAATTGTAGATATGGGAAGAAGCAACAAGAGGGAATATTTTCCTGCCCAAATTCTTGCATCTTCTTACACCTAGAAAAGCACTAAAATCATTAACAGTGACACCTACCTTGGCCATTAGGGGGAAATAAGTTAGAATTACAATGGAGTAGCTGTGGCTGAGACATCCAAACTAATACTAGGTGAGAGTAGGGATGTGATTTAACACAAGTCTTTTTATTGCTGAGAACTTAAGTTTATGAGCTATATTAGAATTGATGCCACCAGCCATGCTCAAAGGAGTATCAGCTGATAGCTGAAACCTTATGTTGTAAGGTCTTCTCTTGTTAACTATTGCATTTTTAGACAATGAAATTGCTTTTGAGCATATATTAACAAAAAGAAAAGAGACATATATAATGACCAGTGGCTGTTGTTATTTTTATGTTAATACCACATTTAAAGGTTCAAACTTACTTAGATAAAACTAGACAACTGACTACCTGGCTACAAGTCTCTCTGAAATGCTAGGTCCATACTGGGTTTCAGGCTGATTCTCCTGAAAAGAAATGAGGTCTATTTTGTCTATTAGCATTCGCTCTCCCAATTACTTCTAATTCAGTCTGTTACACCTACATCAATTCCAGTGGCCTAATAAAAGACATCAAAATATATATGACCATGCTAAATGGCTTCATTCCTTTATACAGGGTAATCCAAGTGCTGACCCTATCTAGACTATAGATAAAAATGTTACCAAACATAACCTAGTTCTTCTTAACCTTGTTTGGGCCTCTAGTTACAATAGTTCTTTGGCCTCTGTCTTTTCAATCTACTTGTTAAGTTTGTCTCTTCCAGATTTCAAGTTTCACATCAAGATAATGGCAACTCCAGCCACTCATAACAGATCTTACAGGAACTACAATAGAAGTCACCCTGGGGCCCCTTGATAAGACAGGGCAAGAACTCTGTAGCCCCAATTAGGTAGGGTCTACATCCCCATGCCAGCCTAAAGAAGCTATAGAAGATAGACCTTTGTCCATCATCTTCACAGTAAAGATTTTGGTAGGAAGGGTCTATGTCTCTTTGGGGAGATTTGAGTCAGGAGATAGATGGGGTCTAGACTAGTCATTTACAACTAGCCTCCTGTTTATACTTTTTGAGGCAGGAGACAGGTAGGCTCCAGGGTAGACACTTAGAACCAGCACCTATTTATACTTGGAGATAGAAATAACTACAGGAACTAGGTAAATAGACTTTTCCTTCTGTGGACACTTTAAACAATGGTAATGGCAGGGGCAGAGAAGGGCTAAGACCTGCTTGGACAAAAGATCAAGAGACCCCAACTACACATGTATAGAGACCTCAGGGTCAGGAAGGGAGGGGGCACCAGGCCATAATAAGTCCTAGTAACCTTTTCATAGGCCCTTGCTCTGGAATCTCTCTTGGCCAAAAGATGTGCACGCATATCAGGGAGGGCCCTAGGATGGGTCTGGTAAGGGAAATAAAACAAGATAATTGACCAAAGGAAAACAAACACTTAGAAGAACTGCCCCATATAAGGGATTTAAATCACCTCTCTGGTACACTCATTCAGGAGGACACCTGCACCTGTACTCCTCATTTGGGTGTGTATTACTGCTTTGCTTTTGTCTTAAATAAATAAATTGTTTCTCTGTGTGATCTCCCACGTATTGTACTATGTCTCTAATAATAAGTTCTGTACCTGTTTTTACAGTCTTTGCCTCCTTGAAATATTCTTGCTTTCAACAAGGGCAAAAATCAGGACAACTCTGCTTTTAGCCCCTAGCTGGTCTAGTGGCTAGGATTCCTACTTTTCGCTCAGGCTTCCCAGGTTCAATTCCTAATCAGGGAATTAAGATCTCACTTCAACCATCACTCACTGCTGTCTCTCTGAGATCACTTCCACATCCTAATATCTGTCTCAGAATCCTCAAATTCCAGTGTATTAAGAGAACCTGCTGGGTGAGAATTAAGGAGACAGAGGTGTGAGGAGGTGTATTACTGGCCTGCATTTAGCACTAATGTGGAAGGGCCTGCTTGGCCTGCAAGCCTGATTCCAAAGAATGTAGTGACATGAGCTCTGTACTAGGTGGCAGGACACCCTAGTATTCCTGTCTCTCTTCTCCTTCAAGACAGCCAGAATATTCTGTGGATTTCATTTTTTTTCTATCTGTAAAATTGGAACTTTGGGCTAGATTACATCAAAAGGCCACCTTTATGTGCTCTATAATGTAAGATGTAGCTGCCCTTGGGAACTGGTTTTAGAACAGGGCCTAGGGACACTCTTGAGGATTCCAAGAAGCTGTAGGAATGAGCTTTCTGTCTCCACATGTCTAACTACTATCTTCATAGGGATGGACCTTTCACTCTTCTCTCTGCATCACCACACTGGTCCCCAGCTATCATTCACCTCCAGGCCTCTCAGAGGCCCCAGTCCATGATCAAACTCATTGCCATCATATCCTGTGCCTTGTGTGTGAGGGTGGGGGATGGGGGGGTAGGCTGCAGGGTACAAGCTGAAAATAATTAAGAAGCAAACAACCTGAGTTTTGAAGATTCCACTTTCCCATCTCTAACAAGGGCTGTGCCTTATCATACCAGGAATGCAATAAACCCATATGAGGTGAGAAACAAAATGTTTCTCAGAAGGTTGTATTATTGTAAGAAAAGAATTGGATCCTGTGTCAACCAGTCTGGGTTTAAATCCTATCTGGGCCCCTTTCCAGCATTTTGACCTTGAGCTACTTATTTCACTCAGATTCAGAGACTTCATTTGTAGCACTATTGATCTAATAATATCCACTAAACCAGGGCTTCACAACCTTGGCACTATTGACATTTTGACCCAAATAATTCATTGTTGGAGTTGTCTTGTGCATTGTGGGACTTTTAGCAGCATCCCTGACCCCCATCCACTAGATGACAGTAGCACTCTTCTCCCCTTAGGTTGTAACAATAAAAAATACCTACAGATGTTGCCAAATATCCCCTGTGGGTAAAATCACCTCAGCTGAGAAGCATTGTCCTAGAACATAGAGTTATTAGGAGGAATGGACATTAGAAGCACATAGCAATTTGTTGAGCCTACGTAATTTTTTACAAAGTTTTAGAATATGTTTTTCTTTTTATGGCCATACCCACAGCATATGGAAGTTCCCAGGCTAGGGGCTGAATCAGAGCTGCAGCTGCCTGCCTAAGCCACAGCCACAGCAACATGGGATCTGAGCTGCATCTGTGACCACAGCCCACGGCAACATCAGATCCCTGACCCACTGTGCGAGGCCAGGGATCTAACCTGCATCCTCATGGATACTAGTCAGATTCATTTCCACTGTGCCACAGCAGGAACTCCAATTTTTT
This sequence comes from Phacochoerus africanus, assembly GCF_016906955.1. NCBI lineage: Eukaryota > Metazoa > Chordata > Mammalia > Artiodactyla > Suidae > Phacochoerus > Phacochoerus africanus. The sequence goes on from NC_062560.1 coordinate 55,974,108, forward strand.
GAGTTTCGATTAGAGAAATACAGAAGATTGCTTTGTGAGTCAAACAAATGAGGATATTAGATGTTTTGGATTATGCCTTCATTTGGTGAATTGAGAGGAAAGGATTGAAAATAAGGTGGTCACTGCCTGGTCTGCCAGAATTCAAGGAGTTTCCTATGATGTGAGACTTACAGTGCTAAAATCAAGAAGGTCCTGGGCAATTCAGCATGTAACTCTAGTCAAAGAAGACCCTACCAGGGAATTCCTGCTGTAGCTCAGTGAGTTAAGAACCTGACTAGTATCCATGAGGATGTGGGCTTGATCCGTGGTCTTGGTCAGTGGGCTGAGGAATTGGCATTTCCATGAGCTGTGGTGTAAGTCACAGACTTGGCTTGGATATGTCATTGCTGTGGCTGGGGCATAGGCCAGCAGCTGCAACTCCAATTTGACCCTTAGCCTGGGAACTTCCATATGCCACAGGTGCAGCCCTAAAAAGCAAAAAAGAAAAAAAAAAGACACCACCAGTATGTACTACATGTCAGGTACTGTGTTGGGCACTTTACACATATTACTTGATCCTGGCAGCAGGCCTGTGACAAATGTGCTGATCGAAAACAAATAGATTACCAGTTATTTCTCCAGCAAAAAAAAAGAAAAGAAAAAGAAAAAAAGAAAAAGAAAAGAAAGAGAAAAAGAAAAGGGAGGGTTCATTTGGGTTGAGCAAAGATTTACAATTTGGGGTCTGTTACCATACACGTACAAGTCCTTAGCAAATATAGAGAGGATAACTCTTTTTTAGAGGGCTGAAGGAAGTTGGTAGGGCTGTGTTAAACCAACAGACCATGGCTGGTTTTCATTGGCTGAGTTGTGGCTGGCTTTCATTGACTGAGCTCTTGCCAGGCAAGAAGAGGGAGTTTTACCTCTTCCTATTGGGCTCTGCCATGTCATAGGGTGTGAGAACTCACCCTCTGGTCTCCTGACTCCATTTAATTGAAGTTTCTGTATATTAATTTTTTACAAAAGTAATATCCTTATTTCCTTGAATAGGCAACTGAGACTCAGTGCAGTAGGGTGGTCTAGCATTTGGGAAAATCAACTCAAAGGAGATAATATTGTTTCAGCCCTTCCAAAAACCTCATACGATGGTCCAGACTCCCATCCCACTGGGGTCTTCTCTCTATGTCCTTGGCCCAAGGTACAGCCAATAGCTTGCTGATGAGAGTATGGACATATGATTCTGAATGTGTCATGCCCAAAGCCTTCAGCATCAAATGGGCTTGAGTGAGCCTCTTCAAAGTATACTCTGCAGCAGCAAGATACTCTCCAAGAATAGGGAGATTGTATTAAGGAATGGGGTAGCCCTAGGAAGGTGCATCTGCAAGACTGTCTTGGCTCCTTTTGAGGCACTACCCTTGAGTAGGAGGAGTTGGGGAAAGAGAGGTGAGTTGGATAACTTGAGGCAGAAAAGAGACAGCAAATCCACTATGCCATTCTGGAACTTATAGTTCCTTGGTGCACCATAATTTCCCAGGAATCCTCAACACTTTACCCCAACTCCTGCCAAAAAGAAATTGCCCCTGGAAAGCTTTGCTTAGTGGTCTGGCATCAGGAGTTCTTAGTGGTCCACCAGGCCTTTTGGAAGGAAGCTTTCATTTCTGGGATGAGGAATTTTCTTTAGGGAAGTCTGTGACTTTCTCTGATAATTGCTAGAAAATATTTTATCCATATTCTCTGCTCTCCTTCCTGCCCTCATTTTGATGTCCTAAACATCTATCCTCACTCTAGCCTTAGCATCGTGAAAATAAACTTGCATTTTCTCCTAGTACCTACAGTAGAACTGAACTTCTCACATCTTTCCCATGAGTATCTTTTGATCAAAGGCCATGATTTATTAGTGCTGATGTTTGCCTAATAGAAACTGCCCACTCTCATCACAATTTTACTTGTTCCCCTCTGAAGTCCAAGGCTGTCATAGAATTATGTTCTTTTGTGTATCTCTTTACCATTTCTACTCTCTGGCCCCTGGCTATCCAGAGAGACCTCAGAAGGGATGAGGAAGCATGCTCACATGGATTCACTCTTAACTTAGAACTTCTGAGGTAAATTCTCCTAGAAGCATGGACTGTTGAAGCTGGAAGGACCTTCAGAAAATCACCAGTTTAACTCCCTAAGCTTAGAGAAGGATAGACAAGGGTAACCATAAAGGCCAATTGCCTAGCACAAGATCTCTTATTAAGTTTGGGACTGAGCCTGATACTAGAATCCACAGCTGCTGGGATCTAAATGATCATTCAGAAGACTTCTTACTTCCCAAACACTAACCTAGCCCTGATGTAGATGAAGGGATTGTAAGTTCCAGCCAGGAGTCTAGCTATGTGATACCTTGAGCTGAAAAGCAGTTTGATGATCCTTGGAAAGGTTAGTGCCTTCACCCAAGTGCCCAACCCCAGCGGGACAGCTTTGGAGTGGGAACAGAGGAAGCGAGATCATCAGAGGGTTTAGTGAGGTGACTGATGCCTCAGTGGCTTTCATTTTCAGGTGTGAGCCTGAATGTAACTCACTTGCCTAGCCTGGCATAATTAAATAATTGACTTTTATTTTACATTTTTTTCTTTAAGTGTCAAGCTACTGCTACACGTCAGCAGCATGTGTTTAGATGAAAAGTCCAAGCAGCTTCTTTCATTTTTTTTCCAGGACATGTGTCCCATGGTTTGTGATTTTAGACACCATGTGTATGATATGCTTGTTGGGATTTTTTTTGTGTGTGGTTTTCATGAAAGAATGAAATAAAGAGCAGGAATTTTGGAGACCAACATATGAAAATTCTACCTCCAGTTTGAACTAACTCTGTAAACTTGAATGAGTTGCTTAATCTTTCTGAGGCTTAATTTCTCTAGTTGGCAAAATGGGGGCTATTACACTCACCTCACTGGATTATTGGGAGGATTATGTGATATAATGTAGGTAGTGCTTAGCTTAGTGCCGGCACATACACTGAAGGTGTGCTTAGCTATTAGGATCTATTAAAATCATTGTTACATTCTGCAAAGTTCTAAGAATTTTGGGACCTCTAGGGATGTTGTAGCAACTCATCAGGGAAGCAATAAACCATTCCCAGTTACCCCACCTCTGTCCTCTTCTGTACTCCAAAACCAATTTTGGAATGTGGCTAGGTTAAAGGTAAGTTCCCCTTGTCCTCTACTATCCTGGGTACTTTGCTAATATCATTGCTATGTGTCTTTGCTTCTGCCTTTTTGCATTATTTTGTAACAACATAGACATTATCTATCTATGTCACTATGTCTGTACAGATAGACTTTTTTTCCCTTCAGTTTTACTGATATAATTGACATATAGCACTTTATAAGTTCAAGATATACAGCATAATGATTTGAATTACATACATTATCACAATTTAAGTTTAGTGAACATCCATCATCTCGTGTAGATACAAAATTAAATAAATAGGAAAACTGACAGATGATTGGATCAGGAAGATGTAGTATATATACACAATGGAATACTACTCAGCCATAAAAAAGAATGACATCATGCCATTTGCAGCAACATGGATGGAACTAGAGACTCTCATACTAAGTGAAGTAAGCCAGAAAGAGAAAGACAAATACCATATGATATCACTTATATCTGGAATCTAATATATGGCACAAAGGAACCTTTCCACAGAAAATAAAATCATGGACTTGGAGAATAGACTTTAGTTGCCAAGGGGGAAGGAGAGGGAGTGGGAGGGACTGGGAAATTGGGATAAATAGATGCGGAATGTTGCCTTTGGGATGGATTAGCAATGGGATCCTGCTGTGTAGCACTGGGAACTCTGTCTAGTCAATTATGATGGAACAAGTAATTTGAGAAAAAAGAATGTATACATGTATGTGTAACTGGGTCACCATGCTGTGCAGTAGAAAAAAAAATATAAAGAAACAAAAATAAAACAGTTATGCAGTGTTTGTGGGAGAAGGTGAGCTCCAGATCCTGCTCCTCCACCATCTGGATTCTGCTCCCATGTTTACTGTTTTTGACGTCATATTTTACATCTTTTTTTTTTTTTTTTTTTGGTGTATGAGTAGCCCTTAACTACTTATTGTGGTATAGATGACTTTACTTCTCTTGTCTTTTAACCTTCCCACCGGCTTCATACATGGATGACTTACTACCTTATTGTATATTCCCTTTACCAATGAGATTTTCCCTTTTGTAATTTTCATGTTTATAGCTGTGGCTCTTTCTGCTTAGAAAAGTCCCTTTAACATTTCTTCTAAAGTTGGTTTGATGATTTTGAACTCTTTTAGCTTTTGCTTGTCTGTAAAACTTTGACCTCTCCATCAAATCTGAATGAAAGCCTTAGTTGTAGGTTTTTCCCTTTCATCACTTTAAATATATCATGCCACTCCCTTCTGCAGTTTCTGCTGTAAAGTCAGCTGATAGCTTTATGGGATTTCCTTTGTATACAACTTGTTGCCTTTCCCTTGCTGCTTTTTAATATTCTCTCTTTAATTTTCACCATTTAATTACAATGTGTCTTGATGTGGTCCTCTTTGAGTTGGTCCTATTTTGGATTTTGTTCTCCCTGTACCTGGATGTTTTTCCTTTCCCAAGTTAGGGAATTTTGCAGCTATTATATCTTCAAATATGTTCCCTGCCAATTTCTCTTTCTATTTTCCTTCTAGTATTTCCTATAATGTTTCCTATAATGGGAATATGAGTACACTTGATGTTGTCCCACAGGTCTCTTAAGCTGTCCTCATTTCTTTTCAGTATTTTTTTTTGTTTGTTTTCTATTCAAGAGTCAGTGATTTCCACAACTCTGCCCTCCAGCTTGCGAATCCATTCTTCTGTTTTATTTAGTCTTCTTTTGATTCCTTCTAGTGTATTTTTCACTTTGGTTCTTTTATTCTTCATCTTTGCTTTTTATTTATATTTTCTAACTCTTTGTTAAAAACTTCTAACTTCTTACTCTGTTCATCCAATCTTCTCTTGAGTTCTTTGAACAGCTTTACTATCATTACCTTGAACTCTTTTTTTTTTTTTTGGTTAGATTGCCTATCTCCACTTGATTTAGTTCTTCTTCTAGGGTTTTATCTTGTTCCTTTGTCTTAACATATTCTTCAGTCACCTCACTTTGCCTAACTTGCTATTTTGATTTCTATCTGGTAGGTTGGTTATGTTTCCTAACCATGGAAAAGAGGCCTTCTCTAGGAGACTTCCTATGTGTTCTAGCAGAGCACTTCCTTCTGGGCACCAGAGCTATATGCTCTAGGAGTACTCCCTACTTGGGCTGTGTGGGTCCTTCTGTTGTGGTTGGCTGACTACTGGGGGTGGTCTGATAGGCATGACTGGACCCCAATCTTGTTGGTTGCCAGGCTATGCCTTGTGTGGTGGTCGCCAGCTGCTGGTGGGCAGGGTCTGTTCATGAGGCTGCTGGCTGTGGGGCTCTGGATGGGGGTGTCCTTGGGCTAGTGTTGGCTTATTAGTAGGTAGAGCTCAGTTCTGGAATGGGTGCTTGCACACCCAGGGTTTCCAGATCTAGTGGTGGCCAACTGGTGGGCAGGGTCAATTCCTGACATGGTTAGCTGTGGGGTCTAGGGTGTCCCAGAGTTGCTGTTGCCCTGCTGGTGAGTGGTGCTGGATCCCAGGGCAGCAGACTGGAGGATACAAGGTGTCTAGAAATTGATATTGCCTTGCTGGTGGGCCAGACCAGAGCCTGCTGGTGAGTGAGGTTGGGGCCCAAGAGGTCCCAGAGCTAGTGTCAGCTCACTGTTGGGTGGAATCGGTGCCCTGGCAGTCCAAAGTGGTATCATCCTGCTGGTGGATGGGGCCAGTTCCTGATGTAGCTTATTACGATATCTGATGACTCCCAAAGGTGATCCTGGTCTGCTGGTTGGTGGGACTGGATCCTTGGATGCTCTATGAGGGACCCAGTATGTCTCAGAGCTGGTGTTGGCCTGCTGGTGGGCAAGCCTGGGACTCAGGTGTCTTGGGACTGGTGCTGGCCTGCTAGTGAGTGGACTAGTCCTAGCGTCACAGGCTGCAGAGCTGTGGTGGTCTAGGATATCCTGGGGCTGGTGTCCTACTGCCAGTGCATGAGGCTGTCCTGGGACTATTGTCAGCCCATTGGTGGCCACAGCTGGGTCCTGGAGTCTCTGCCTCCAGAGCACTTGCATCTTGGAATTGGTGTTAGTTTATTAGTAGGTGAGGATGATCCTGGGGCTAGTGCTGGCCCACTGTTGAGCAGAACCAGGTCCTAGGGTCTCTGGCTGCAGGTCTCTAGTGCCAGTGCATTAATGTATGGGGCCAAGTCCTGGGCCCTCTGATGGACAGGGCCATGTAATGGGGTAGCTGTGGGTTCAGGAGGTCTTAAGGCAACAGGTCTGCTGGTGGGTGAGGCTTCCTGTCTAGTCTCTGCCTGGTTAGTTTCTTGGCCTAAAGTGTCCCTGTGTTGGTTCAGAGAGGCCTGAAGTGTCCCTGTGTTGGGTGGGGCTGGGTCCCTGTACTAATAAGCTAGAAAAAAGCTTCCAAAATGGCACTTGCCAGCACCAGTGTCCATGTGGTGGAATGAGTTCCCAAGAGGGTTACTAAAAGCGTCTATGACCCCAGGGTGAGCTGTAGTTGCCTCCTGCCTCACTGGAGGTCTTTGCAAGATCAGCAGGTAGGTCTAACCTAGGCTCCTTTCAAATTACTGGTTCTCTCCTATGTCATGGAACATGTAAAATTTTGTGTGCGCCCCTTATGAGTGGAATATCCATTTCCCACAGCCTCCTGGTTCTCCCAAAAGTAAGTCTCACTGGCATTCAAAGCCAACATTCCAGGGGCTCATTTCCCTGGTTCAGGACCTCCAGACTGGGGAGCCTGATGTGGGGCTCTCACTCCCTGCTCTATGGGGAGAACCTCTAAAATTGTAATTATCCTCCTTCATGAGGGTTGCCTGCCCAGGGGTGTGGGTCTTACCTCTACTGCATCTCTGTCCTTCCTACCCATCTTCTTTATATCCTTAGTTGTAGGAAAATTTTCTTCTAGTCGTCCAATTTTCCTCATTGATAGTTGCTCTCTAAATAGTTGTAATTTTGGTGTGCCTTTGGGAGGAGTTGAGTTCATGGTCGTCCTACTCCACCATCTTTGACACTCTCCCTCCAGCTGGACTTTAGCCAAGACATGGAAGCAACCTAAATGCCCATCGACAAAGGACTGGATAAAGAAAATATGGTGTATGTGTATATATATATATATACATACACATGTATAATGTATATAATGGACTATTACTCAGCCATAAAAAAGAATTAAATAATGCCATTTGCAGCAACATGGATGGACCTAGATACTATCATACTAAGTGAAGTTAGGCAATGAAAGACAAACATCATATGATATCACTTAAATGTAGAATGTAAAGTAAAAGGATATGAATGAATTTATTTGCAGAACAGAAACAGACTCTCAGACTTTGAAAAATTTATGGTTACCAAAGGGGACAGGTTGGGGGGAAGGATGGATTTGGCGTTTGGGATTGGCATATGCACACCGTGGTGTATGGAATGACAGGTGAACAGGGACATTCTGCATAGCACAGAGAACTCTACCCAGTATTCTGTGGTGATCTATATGGGAAAATATTCTGAAAAAGAATATATGTGTGAATATATATTACTGAATCACTTTGTGGTACAGCAGAAATTATCACAACATTGTAAATCAGCTCTACTTCAATAAAACTTAAAAAATGAAAAAAAAAGGACTTTAAATGAGATCAATCAAAAACTGTCTTAATCCTTTCTGATCCCCCAGGAACAGGCTTTAAACTCACAGCAGAGCAGGTCCTCAGGGACTATTTAGATAAATTAACAATTGAATGAGCCCCAGATGCTAAAGACTGAGCCTTCAAACTCATTTTGATTATAAAGAACCCACCTCTCTCCTTAGATTACCATCAGTAAAAGTGTCAGTTGTTTCCCCTAAAAGGATTGATTCCAAAATGTTTTGAGATTTTCTTTTTGCTTCTTTCTTTCTTTCTCTTCTTTCTTTCTTTATTTCTCTCTCTTAATTCTTTCTCTTTCCCAGACTTATCCCCTTTGTGTTTACTTCTTGTTCCTCTTTGTGTGCACACAAATTTGCACCTTTTTTTCTGAAACTTAGCACTGTCAGTATCAGAGTACATTGTGTTGTATATTTTACTTACCCCTTAAGAGTGGTAACTCCTGGAGGGTGGATTTGTCTTTGGAGCACTGGCTTTGGAATTTACAGGTCTGGCTGGGTTGAAACTCGGCTTTACCACTCATTTATTGGCTAAACTATATGACCTTCAACAAGTGGCTTAATATCTTGAGTCCAGTATTTGTAAAATGGTGTAAGAGATTTGTAAAAATCTCATTTAATCTTTGTGATAATCCTATAAAGGGTTTGATTTGTCACAAGGATTAAATATAATATTGTGTGGTATATGTCCAGCATAGTGCTTGGCACATAGTAGCTATTCATTTTTTATATGAAAAATTACCATATTAGGAGTTCTATTGTGGTGCAGTGGATTAAGGATCGAGAGTTTCACTGCTGTTTTGGGTTTGATCCCTGGCCAAAGAATTTCCACATGCTATGGGCATGGCCAAAAAATAAATAAAATTTAAAATTGCCATATTGCAGCAAAAAAATGTAGAAAATAGAGGAAAAAAAGGAAAAATTATCCATAGTTCCACTACCTTAACATAATATTTGGCCTTTGGGTATCTTCAGAGAATCCTGTCTTATTCATATTTGCAGTCCCCACAGTACCTGGAATTTAGTGAGCACTCAATCAATATGTTCTATTCAATTGGTTTATAAGGGAGAAGTAAATAAATGGCAAACATCTGTAGAGAACTTGGCAGTTTACAAAATCCATGTCTATTACATCTTTGTTGCTAACACCAGCACTTTGAAGCGAATAGACTGTGAACTGGAGATTGGCACTTGCCATCTGCCTCTATAAGGCTTGAATCATGATCCACTGCAGCTGCTGATCCTCAACACCTTCTGAAAGGAGCTCAGGGTGGAGATGAGTGGGGCTCATCTGTGCTCTGGGAAAACTGGAAGAACAGGTCTTCAGATAGTTAGATATTTTCAGGAGATTTTATGAGCTCAATCCTTGTATCTCCTCATATCTAGAAAAGCACTAAAATCCTTCATGGTGATGTCTACTCCTTGTGACTAGCAATAACCTTCACAAGACCAGCAGTAAACTTCTGTAAAAATGTGTGTTTGGTTGCATGTACCTTCTTCCTTCACCAAAATTTCATGTATACTGAATTCCCCTTGCCTTTTTGGAGTGGTAGTTCAGAGCTGATGCTTCTTTCCAGGCTATAGTCCTCATTTTGTCTCAAATAAAACTTAACTCTCAACTTTTAGGTTGTGCATATTTTTTAAGTCAACACCTCCTATTATACTGAGGAAGAAATTGAGACTCAGAGAAGTACAAGTGATGCATCCAAGTCCACACAGCCAATAAGTACCTTGCCTCTGGCCTAAAGTTTCTTAAATCCACTGTCTATCCCTCACTTCCTGAGCCCTGTCCTCCCTACAAAGCCTAAATTGCCGTTCTTGCTCTTAGGGATGTAATGTTCCCAGGAAAAGTGCCCAACTATGCCCCTATTTACTCTTGGCCCCTGGGGCTTAGGTTGGGGAGTAGGGATGGTGGTAGATGGGGAGCTGAGGAGGGAGGGCCTTGGATCTGTCAGCCCAGAGGGAGCAGAGGGGGAAAAAACATGACCAGAGGGGCCTGGAGCTATTTCTTTTCCAAATCTGGGGAGAGTAATTCACTTTAGATAAGGTTCAGCTGGTCCTGGACCAGTAAACTTTGTCAGAAAGAGAGCTCCCCTTGAAGTACCTATCCAGGAAATTGGGAAGGGATTCTGCACCATTTCAGGTTATCTCAATCTCCCGTGTGGGGGGCAGGCCTATGTTCCTGAGACAACCACAATCGACTCTACCTCTGCCCTTAGCAACCCAGTCTTGGCACTTTAATCTCCACCCTAAATGAAGGGCCTTTGAAACTGCTCCCAGTTGAGTTAAGCTAGGACTCCAAGTAAGCCTCCTAACCACCATACATTAGCCCCAGTTTCCATCCCTATACTTTACTGCAGGAAGCTGACCTGCACACCTGTGAGATCCTTTCTAGCCTGCCTTGATTCCTGAAATCTAAGCGTGTTTTCTCAGGTTGATGAAATGTCCTTGAAGATGCTTATGGAGAAAATCCAGATGACAGAACTCCAATAGGAGTTCAACAAATGTGGATACAACTCTACCAGAGAGTTGTTAGTCAAGGGGAGCAGGGGGCATGGGAATGGGATGGTTGGGGGTAGGGGTTGGAGAGGCATGGCCATACTCAACTATCTCCAGTCTGCTGGGTGGGCTGTACCTCCCTAGGCCTCAAATGCCACCTGAGTTTAAAGGAAAGGATTCCCAGAAAGTTAAAACTGGGAGGGACTTCATAGGTCTTAACCCTCATGAGGTCCAGAAACTTGTCTAAGGTAAATTTCTGGGATTTGAATACAAGGAAAAATGTCTAGACAGTACCCAACACAGTAGGAACTCAAATATTCTTCTCCTTTCTTCTTTCTGACCTTCTCTACAGGGTTCTTTTAAGGTGACCAACTTGTCCTGGTTTCCCCAGGATTTTCCCAGCTTTAGCATTGAAAATCCTGAGTCCTGGGAAACCCTCTCTGTCCTGGGCAACCAGAACTTTTAGTCATCCTAGTTCTCCTACTTCTTTCCTGTCACCATTTGTACTCCCTTGGGAACCTCAAGTTTTCAGACAGTTGATATTACTTCTTGAGGAAACAGAATCTGCATTTTTTAATCCTGAGACTGGCATGTTTCACCAGCATTGCATCTTTGTATTTATAAATCACTTTAAAAAAAAAGGTTTTTGTAGGCATTATCTGGTTTAATACTCCCTTTAGCCCTGGGAGGAAGATAATCATCAGCCTATTTTACAAATAAGGTATCCATGACTCAGGAAGATTAGATAGCTTGCCTTAGATCCATGTTTGTCCATGGTGCATGGGTCAGGGATGGATAAGCAAACCAGGGCTTATGACACTAGGTTCAATGTATTTCCCATGGCAATCCCCATTACCCCTCAAAATTTGATTTGTGACTATACTCTTAACTTTTTGGGACTTCTCCTGTAAGGACTGAGGCCAGGGTTGTGCATTTACTGCATCCTCAGCCAGAGTGCTGTCTACCCACATGGTGTCTTTTTGCATGGGAGTGGACTGAGCAATGGAAGAAGGCTGGCATCTCACTTGTTCTGGGAACTTGTTTGTAGAGTGACTCATTCTATAAGTCTCTGGGAGCCTTGAGATCCCTCTCTGTCTGCAGGTAGCCTGTCCTTCTCTGTTCCTTTTCCCCTGCCCCTGGGCTTATGTTACAGTTCTGGGTGTCTTTTTAGGACAGCATTTGTATGTACTATGTGATTGTCCTGGTGTGTCAAATAATGTCCACCTAGTGTAGGAACATATCAGCAGCCTGCTGAAGATGTCTCTCCAATAGGTGTGCCAGTAGGAAGTGAGTACTGGGCGGGGAGAGGGTGAGGACTCCAGACTGTTCCACCTTCTGGCATTCCTCTTTATACTCTATCAATGGTTTCTAGGCTTGGGGGTTGGGGGAAGAGGCCTGAGATGGTACAAAAAGAATGGATTTGAGACTCAACAGAACGTAGATAAACCCTAGCTCTGCCCTCAATTTCTGCATGTCTTTGGGCAAGCCACTCTGCCTACCAGAGTCTCAGTTTCCTTCTCTGTAAAACACAAGGACTGCTTCACAGGATCCCTGAGATGTCTGTCAGCATAAAAATTTTGCTCTAGTTTCTGATTTTTAGCCTCTGGGATTCTGTCCTTTCAAAAGTGATTGTGATTATTAAGAATAATTATAGTAACGATCATTTATTGAACACTGGACTTTCACCAAACCAGCAGAACAGATGAGAGCTTGGGCCCTGGAACTGGATGGTCTGGACTAGAATCCAGCTCTACCACTTATTAGTTGTGTGACTTTGGGCAAGTGACTCCCTCTCTGTGCTTCAATTTCTTTCATTTGTAACTCAAGAAAAAATAATGTGCTGAGCACAGTGCCTGGCATTTAAGAAGTTATATATTATTACATAAGCCACCATTTATTTCTCATAACAACCCTATGATGTAGGGACCATATTTATAACCATTTTACAAGTGGAATAAATGAGGCTCAAAGCAGATAGTTCACTTTCCCAAGATGACAGAGGTAGCAAGTGTCAGTGCAAAAAGCCCCCAGCTAGGCTTGATACATCCAGGTCTTTAAGCAGCTCCACTTGTCCTCTCTTTATAATAACAATAATCCTATAGGTTTATAAGCAAGTAATAATTTTCATATGCACTCTTTTAGCTGTTTACAAAGCATTTTCTCACATACCTCTTGATCTTCCCAATTACCCAGGGCAGAGGATCTTCTCTTCTATTTTACAGCTGAGGAAACAGAGGCTCCTAATGAAAGTGATTTTCCCAAGGTCAAAACATTGAAAATACATGAGTCCCAAACCCAAGCTTGTTTCATCACGAGAGGTATGGCGGGAAAGGGAGCCAGAAGTTAACTCTTGTCCATGCGCTCATTTGGTTCCCTTCTCTCTCTGCCACCTTGGGCTTTGCCCTCACTGTAGAATTGAAAGCTTCTTGATATCTGGATTTGACTTGTGTTGTGGTAGAGGAATTTAGCAGGAATATTCTAAACCAGGTGACCTACATGGATTCACAGTGTGCACTATTGCCAGGGGGAGGGGAGTTTTCGGACAACTGACCTCTGGGAACATCCTGTCCTTCCAGGCCCCACCTCCTATCTTCACTCAGGCCTATCCTGGAGCTAGTCCCAAAGAGGGCTCCCATTGTTAGTTGGGGATGGGGAGGGCTTGAGTTCTTCCAATCGACCATCTAGTTATATCCTAATTAAGAGGGTATTTACAATGGCCTCCTTCCTGCTCATGAGGGAAAGATAGTTTGCTCTGCAACCATAGCTCTCACTTAGAAGTTGAAAATGGCTGAGATTCTAGGACATATTTAGGACCTGCACAGTTTCTGTGCCTCTGTAAATTGCCAGCTCTTAGGGACAGGCACATAGGTCTGAGGCCCTTGACCTTCTTCATGTCTGAGGAAATAAGTTTTCCAAGGATTCATAGATTCTGAACTCGTACTTGTGACCCAAGTTTCCTTTTGGTATGAGCTCTGTAGAATTACCTGGAGAGGTTTATGGGGAAAAGTCAAGGGGGGCAGTTGGTGGGAGGATACTGGCCCTTTTGCCATCCAGCATATCAGCTGCTGTGGCCATGAGCCTATCAGTGGGCATTTTTCCCTTCACTAGGACCTGTCCCCCACAGAGCCCCAGAATGGCTGCGCCCTACTGGTCCACTACAGCCACATGGCTTCACGCCTCCAGGACATCCTCTCAGCCCTGGCTGGCCACCTGGCCACCTCCTATATATATATTTTTTTTACTTTCAGAACAGCCACTTGCCCCTTTCCCCCTTAACCTTCCCCAGTCTACATCTCCCCATTCCTCTGGCTTGCAGGAGATTGAAGAGCCAGAAATCCTGGGTTTTGACCCGTTTCCTTACTCTAGGACTCATTTTTCTATATGTCTAAAGTGCACTCACCCCAAACCTAGAATCACTCTGAATGGGCAAGCTTTCTTTCCTCTCCTGGCCTTGTTTAGACAGAAGAGGTCCCCTGTACCTCTTAGCAGATTTTATAGTCCCAAACCAGGACTATAAAACTGGAGCAATAATATTCACTTATTTTAAAAAAATATTCAACAAACTTTTGAGGCTTATAAAGTATTTTTATAATGATTTTATTTTTTCCATTATAGCTGATTTACAGTGTTCTGTCAATTTTCTGCTGCACAGCATGGTGACCCAGTCACACATGAGGCTTATCAAGTGTTAAATGCTATGCCAAACCCAGGGGACACAAGAATGAATTATACACAGTCCTTGACCTCAGAGAGTTCATAGGGTCATAGTTACGTAGACAAATAGAGAACTTCACTGCAATGTGACTAAATAGTATGATCATGGGAAATACAGGGGCCTGTGGAAGAACCAGGAAGGACCGATAGCTCAGTTGGGGGTGGAAGAAAGGCTGATTATGATGGTTTCTCCAAATAAATGACATTTGGACTGGATCTAGAAGGATGAGCACAAACTGGCCCAGTGGATAAAAGTATGAGGAGGGGCAATCAAGTCTGAGAGAAAAGTTGTTACCAAAGTTCCAAGGCCTGGAAGGGCATGGGAGCCTGGGAAGTGTGGAGTGGCTGGTTGTAGCTGAAGACTCATGCCTGGTAGCTAGAGGACAGGAATGTCAGGAGATGAAACTAGTCAGGTAATTCTAGGCTAGGCTAGTATAAATTTGGTATCTCTAAGTGAGGTGCCATTGATAGTTTTTAAGTAGAAGTTGTTATATGATCAAATAAAAGGCTCCTTGAAAGAAAGTCTGGTAGCAGTAAAGAAAAGTATACTAAAAAGAGAGAGGAAGAAGAAAAATGGATTAGAGGTGAAAACTGCCTGGCCCAGTGTATTATCAGTAGGGATAATGGAGAGGAGGGGAGATGCTAGAAAGATCAGAAATGTATCCACAAAGAAAAATATACAAAACTACCAATGTGTTAGTTTCCTATTACTGCTTGCAATTACTACAAACTTAGTGGTTTTGTATGGGAGGAAATATATCTACTTTCTTGGCTGAGAACTTTCCCTGTGACAAAAAGACAGACTAACAAGAGAAAAACAAATCTGATTTCCTGCTTATGTATGGGAGCCCAACAAAGATATGAGATTCAAAGGCAGTCAGGAAATTAAGGCTTATTTGTCACCCTGAGCTAAGGAAAGGGATAGGGACCTGGGGATTCAAAGGGGAGGAAAGCAATTCACAAGAAGTTGAGTAGAGCAGATGTTTACCCTGCCATTCAGATAAGTCAGATATAAACAGTTATCTACAATAATAGCTCTCTTCCTTACACAGGACCCCTATTTAATTATTTCAGACAGTTAAAGGGCAGGTAAAAAGCTTTTCCTGAATCTGCTAAGCCTTGATTTGATCTGGCTCAAAATAATCCATTTCCCGAAGTGGTAAATTTGGGGGTGGCATATTTTGCCCCTCTTCAGTTCAAAACAATACAAATTTATTACTTTGCTGTTCTGGAGATCAGAATTGTAAAACCGGAGTTCCCGTTGTGGCGCAGTGGTTAACGAATCCGACTAGGAACCATGAGGTTGCGGGTTCGGTCCCTGCCCTTGCTCAGTGGGTCAAGGTTCTGGCGTTGCCATGAGCTGTGGTGTAGGTCGCAGACGCGGCTCAGATCCTGCGTTGCTATGGCTCTGGCGTAGGCTGGCAGCTACAGCTCCGATTTGACCCCTAGCACTGGAACCTCCATATGCCGCAGGAGTGGCCCAAGAAATGGCAAAAAGACAAAAAAAAAAAAAAAAAGAATTGTAAAATCAAGGTATAGCCATGGCTGCACTCCTTTTGGAGATTTCAGGGGAGATTCCATTTCTTTAACTTTTCAGCTTCTAGAGGCTGTCTGCATTCCTTGTTTTCTGGCTCCTTCCTCCATGTTTAAAGACAGTATGCAGAATATTCCACTCTCCCTTACTCTACCCTCTTGTATCTTTCTTGTAAGGATCCTTGTGATTACATTAAAGTCACCTGGATAATCTGAAATAATAATCTCCCCCAGCTCAAGATCATTAATCAAATAGGCAAATCCCATTTGCCACACAGTTTGCGGGGATTAAGACATGGACATCTTTGTTGGAAGGGGGCATTATTCAGCCTATTACAACCAATTAGAGAATGAAGGGAAGGATATGTTGAAAAGGATTATTTTTACTTTTATTATTGAAAATTTCACATCCACACAAAGTGAAAACTACGGTATAATGTATCCCCATGTACCTATCGCCCAGCTTTAACAATTATCAATAGATTTTTTGCTTTTTTTTTTAGGGCTGCACCCGCGTATGTGGAGGTTCCCAGGCTAGGGGTCTAATTGCAGCTAAAGCTGCTGGCCTATGCCACAGCCTTAGCCACACCAGATCTGAGCTGCGTCTGCAACCTATACCACAGCTCACAGCAATGCCAGATCCTTAACCCACTGAGCAAGGGCGGGGATTGAACCCACAGCCTCATGTTTCCTGGTCAGATTCTTTTCCTCTGCGCCACAATGGGAATTCCTTGTTTTGTTTTTGTTTTGTTTTGTTTTGTTTTGTTTTGTCTTACTGGAAGCTCCCAGGCTAGAGGTTGAACCAGAGCTGCAACTTCAGGCCTGCACCACAACCACAGGTACTCCAGATCCAAGCCGCATCTGTGACCTATGCTACAGCTTGCAGCAATGCCAAATCCTTAACCCACTGAGAGAAGCCAGGAATTGAACCCACATCCACATGGATACTAGTTGGGTTTTTATCCTGCCAAGCCACAATGGGAACTTCCCAACATTTTGACAGTCTTGTTTCAACTACCTCTCTACATTTTGGGATTAGGAACATTCTTTGTGTTATGGCAGGGACATTTTGGTTTTTATTTATTTTTTGGCCATGCCTGTGGCATATAGAAGTTCCTGGGCCAGGGACTGAATTCGTGCATGCCACAGCAACAACCCAAGTTTCTCTGGTGACAATGTCAGTTCCTTAACCTGCTTCACCATAAGAAAACTCCTGGCAAGGACATTTTAAAGAAAATTCCAGATTTCTTATCATTTCACCAATAACTATCTCATTATGTGTTTCTAAATATGAGTTTTTCCATAACACATGTATTTAATTACATTTAATAAAGGTAATAATGCCTTAATATTATCTAATACTGAAGATGATTTGGCAGTGTCTCCAATGACCAATTTTGAGCCTGGTGAAGGCATTTATCAAAATGGGAATGGGAAGAGAATAGGGAAAATTTTCTGGGTGAGTAGTTAATGAATTTGGTTAGACATCTTTGGTCAAAATTGGAGTATCATTGAATGTTTGGAAAAAAGAATGGATTTCCAAAAGGAACATGATACTGTTAAGTATTTTGGTTGCAGTTAGGGACTGCAGACAAATTTATAGCCTGCCATTTTAGCTGTTCAAGCCCATTTCAGCAATAATACTGATCCTTCTCACTCGTTTATAGAACATGTCCAATAACAAACCATTCTCCAATCCATCATTTTATTTGTCTTTCACAATGACATTTTGAAGTAATGACTAAAGACCTTATTCTATCCACTTTACAAGGAAGAAACAGAGGTGCTGGAACTAAGAAGAGCCCTGCAGTTCCCTCCCCCACACTAAGTACAATAACCCCTCTATGTCCCCTGCCTCTGGATGGTAGAAAAGCTGAAGTCTCCAAGGCCTCCCTGAGTCTCAAAAGAGCAGGTTCAGCAGTTAATGATTAGGACAATAGAGTCACAGACTCAGCGTCTGATGTACATTCCTTAGTTGTTTTACAGATAGTATAACTGCCACCAGAGGAAAAAAGGTAACTGCATGATGGTCAGACTATAGCCATGGCATAAGCTGCTACCTCTTGAGTAGTACTGACTCTATGTCTAGTACAATTCAAAGAACTGGCCTCAAGAGAAGGGGATTAACATTATTACTCATTCCAAAGGAAATAGTCTGTATCTATTAACCCCAAACTCCCATAATAATCTATATCTTTGTGGGCATCAAAATAATTATAGCTTGTTCTACCCATATATGTAAGTGGGCAACCAAAATTGTCAACAATGAAATGCTTCAAATCCAAATCAATATCTTCCACTTCAAGACTTCAAAGCCCTATCTCAGCATGAAGCACTTACTGAAAATGGACATTAGCCCCTAATCCCATAGAAATAGAATTATGTTTGACAATGGAGAATTGAAAGAAGCTTTTTTGCTACTTTCCTGTTTGCCCATTTCTGTTCCCCTCTAACCTTAAAAGAACCAAATTATAGGAATGAGATCACTAGGCAATTTAACCTAACACCTGACCTGCTCTCCTGAATGTACACCATGCCTTGCCTGACCTGTTGATTCTTTTCCTAGATCAAAAGAAGAATGAAGAATTAAGTAGTTAAAGAATGACTAGTTCTCTATCCCCGATAGCCCCCTTAGCAATCCTGCAGGCAGATCACATGGGCAAGATAAAATCTGTAGAAAGAGTCAGCCAGTCTGCATGCAATGGAGAATGATGTAGAACCTAACCTCCTGCCTCAATGATTCACTAACATTCTTTTTCCCTTCTTCCTTTCAAAAACTGTCATGGCTAAACAGAATCTTCAGAGTTGGTCTTGGGAAATGAGTTCACCTTCTCCCCAGATTTCTGGCTTCTCTGAATAAAGCATCTTTCCTTTTTCTGATACTTGCCTCTCAATTTTTGGCATTTGAGTGGTGAGCAGCTGAACCTGAGTTCTGGAACAGCTGAGAAAAGCAAAGTGACTTGCCAAGACTGTCTAACTATTAAGTGGCAAATCAGGGACTTGAAACCAATATCTTCTGGCCTCTTGCATCCAGTGGTTTCTGACACTGCCACCACTGGAGATCCTGTAGCAACAAGATTGCTTTAGGATAAACACACCTATGATGTGTGCTTTTTTCCCATACCATCAAGAAATTCTTCAACACCAGCTGGGTGTCCTACAATTCTGACATTATCTAACTAGAGATAGCATCAGATCCCACAGGTTAAGGGCTCAGTCCTATAAAACTGCCCCACTTTATATGCAAATTGCAGGTTTAGGTTGTCACCTGTATAACTGACCCAGTGGCTAAAGATTGGTTGTTTCCATGACACTCTCTCCTTGGGTTTGATTAACTTGTTAAAATGGCTCACAGAACACGGAGAAACATTTTACTTACTAGATTGCTGGTTGGTTTATTATAAAGGAATAATTCAGGAACCACCAGGTGGAAGATTTATGGGAAGAGGTGTAGAGTTCCCATGTTCCCTGAGTGTGCCACTCTTCTGGAATCTCCATATGCTCAAGTACCTGGAAGGTGTCCAAACTCTGTCCTTTTGGATTTTTATGTAGGTTTCAATACATGGGCATGATTGATTAATCATTGGCCATTGGCCAATTGGTTCAAACTCTAGCCTCTCTACCTTACCTGGAAGTCATGGGGAAGTGGTACTGAAAGTTCCAGCCCTCTAATTATAAGGTTGGTTCCCCTGGCAACCAGACTGGTCCAGAAGTCACGTCATTAATACAAACTCAGTTGTAGCTGAAAGGGGTTTGTTATGAATATCAAAACACTTTTATTGCTCTTTTCACTTAGGAAGCTCCGAAGGTTTTAGAAGCTCTGTTCTAGAAATGGAGAAGAAGACCAAATGTGTATTTTTTTTTATTATAAATCACAATATCACACCACCCAATACACAGGTGAGTAATCCTCAGCTGACAAACAAGCTGGCTGACTAAATAGCTGACTCACAATCTCACTGACTCACAACTCATGGCCTGACTAACCCTAACAAAACCGACGATTACAATTGGCTGGCTTGGACTAATTTGGATGGCTTAGTCCTCACTGGGAACTGACCAATTAACTAACTCAAACCAACTGATAACACAGACTGGTGATGCAGAGGAGGAAAAAAAATTTCCTTTTTTCCCTTTCAGGTTCTGTGTCTGGTCCAATAATTAAATTGTTGTAAGACAGATTAGCAGGAGGAAAAACAAATTTAATAACATCCATACAGGGGTCCCACATAAATACAAGACCCAAAAGGCAGTCGGGCAATTGAGGCTCATCCTGAGCTAAGGAAAAGGATGGGGTCTGAGGCTTCAAAGGAGAGGAAGGCAATTCACAGGAAGGCAAGAGGAAGAAATATATGGTAAAGAAAGATTACCCTGCCATGCAGGTAAGTCTCTCAGATGAAAAAGTTATCACTGGTAATAGCATTCTTCCTGGTACAGGCTCCCTTTATAATGTAAATTTCTCATACAAAAGGGTAACTCCTACTCTTCTACACTATTTTCAGAGCTTCTTCTGTATCTACAGTTTCTCAAAATAATTCTTATGCCAAAGAGGCATATTTTGGGATATCCTATTGAAATTACTACCTTTCACTGAGTTGGAACGTACTGTTCAATTAACTGGTAATGACTTACTAAAGCCTGACTCATTAAGCCTAACTAATTTACCCATAAACTAAGCCTTCAATATTGACTAGTTGACTAAGCACATAGCAACCTCTCCAAACAAAATAAACTCTCTAATTAGCTGACTGACCTGACCATGGGTAGGCTGGCCATCTCTTTCTAAAATTCAGACCCCTCTGAGTTTTGGTCTTTCCTCGGCTGCCTGTGGTGTATACTCATAGAGCTAGAGTCTCCTATTTTCCATGACTGAGGCCATACAAGCCTCAGTTTCATTGAAATGTAACTTTGGAAGATTCTGAGGTCTTTTCTGAGGGTGGGTAAGGTAGAAGTGGAAATGGATAGGGTTCTGGGGGATGTTTCTGTCAACTTAAATAAAGAAGTAAACTGAAGCAAGCCCAAATTACCTGAGATTGAGTTTATTCAGGAATAGCAAAAGAATTGCAACTTGGGAAATGCATGATGTATCAAGCTACATGTGAGTCCATTGAGGTTTTGGGGCTGAATTTAACGGCAAGGAGTGCAAAGAGGGAGAAGTCCAGGCAGAGTTGAAGCAGCTAAGTTCATTGGCTTGAGGATGGGGAGAGATTCTTGATAGATGTTCATTGGTCAGGAGATTAGTATCAGTTTTCTGTCAATCATGCATTTATGGGAGATCAGTCTCTCCATTCTTAAATTGTGTTCTTCATTTTTTTCAGTCGTTTTTTGCCATTTTTAGGGCTGCTTCTGCGGCATATGGAGGTTCCCAGGCTAGAGGTCGAATCGGAGCTGTAGCCACCAGCCTACATCAGAGCCACAGCAAGGCGGGATCTGAGCCGAGTCTGCAACCTACATCACAGCTCATGGCAATGCCGAATCTTTAACCCACTGAAGCAAGGCCAGGGATCGAACCTGCAAACTCATGGTTCCTAGTCGGATTCGTTAAACCACTGAGCCACGATGGGAACTCCTAGATTGTGTTCTTCTTAAGACACACACATGAGATTCTCCATTTCATACCCTCTGGTTCCATTTTAGATTGAAATCCTTTTATACTTCAGTCCTATGCTAATGTATAGGCTTGATGAGTCAAGGAATGACTCCTTTGTGCCTAGAGCAGGGAGGGACAAGAGGGGAAGGGAGGGCGCCTGGTGCTAGGATTCTAGAAAGAAATTCAGGGAAACCTGTAGCCTTCGTTTAACACTTGATGGAGATAATTCATTCAAGACTGAGGTAGAAAGATCCAATTATCAGATTCTCTGCTTGGCAGGAGGTGAGTTGTGGGATAGGAATGCATGATAAATGCAAATATCTATTCACACTGTAAGTGGTAGAGCTTATAAGTAGGAGTGGTGAGTATATAAATAAATGTGTATATTTATATGAGTATTAACACATGTATATAAATACTGTGTATACTATGTGTAAATGTGTATATTTCTATATATGTATTTTGTGTTGACTAAGGCCACCTAACATGTTGTGTGAATGAATGGCTGTCCCAAGTCATTTTGGTTTGAGGAAGTTTAGGAAGAAAGGAAGAACAGGAAAGAAATATTTTCATGTATATACATATATAGCCCCCTTGTGAAGTATACAGACTAAGATTTATTGTCTCCACTTTCTATATAAGGATTTCTAGATAAGCTCAAGAAAGTTATGTGATTTTCCCAAGGTTATACTGTAAGTGACAAAGCAGGGACAGATACCCAGGTTTCAAGATTTCCATCTCATGTGCTCTTTTCACTATGCTATAATAAAAGCAGCAGGGTATATTTATTTGTATTTCATGTGATTCTTTGACCATATGGACATGTATTTTTGGGTAGTACACTGGAAACTCCTAGAGAACAGAGTTACCTGAGCTCCAGAATTCTTACAGCAGGCATTGCCATAGTAAGAAATGAATGTAAATGTAAAGTAAGAGAGGAAAGAAGATGGATGGAAGGTGGGTGATAAGAAAAAAAAGTAGATTGAAAAATCAAAAGTTTGGAAAAAATAAAAATAAAAATAAAAGGACAGAAATAAACAATATACATTGGCATATGGGCTGATTAAAGAGGGATTCTCTGTGATTTGAAAGTCCTTTCAGAGATAGCAGATATAATGGCAAGAACTTGAACTTGGAACTTAGAGAAACTTGGGTTTAGAGTTCACCTCCTGGGAGTTCCTGTTGTGGCGCAGTGGTTAATGAATCCAACTAGGAACCATGAGGTTGCGGGTTTGATCCCTGGCCTTGCTCAGTGGGTTAAGGATCCGGAATTGCCGTGATCTGTGGGGTAGGTCACAGATGCGGCTCAGATCCTGCGTTGCTGTGGCTCTGGTGTAGGCCAGCGGCTACAGCTCCTATTACACCCCTAACCTGGGAACCTCCATGTGTCATGAGAGTGGCCCAAGAAATGGCAAAAAGACAAAAAAAAAAGAAAAAATTCACCTCCTATTTAAATGCTCTATTACCTTGGCTGAAATTATTTCCCCTTCTATATCTCAATTTCCTCACCTGTAAAATGGGGTTAAATACATGCTAACTCTTAGGGTGGTTTGTGAGGAAAACTTGAAAAGAGAAAATGTGCGTTTAGCATCTGACAGGAACTCAGTAACTTAATACCCTTTCCTTTTCCTTTTGTCCTCTCATCCTATCCCACACCTAGGGTCACTCCGCTGAGGGCCTGAGGTCCCAACCATTCCCTGGATCATCCATCTTTCCCTGTCAGACTCTTTATGAGTAGATAATGAAGGTCTTGGATCAGGAACTCCAAGACTTCTTCCCATGAGAATCTTGACTTTAGCAAGGTTCAGGTTCATACCTGACAAGGCCTCCCTGAACCAGTAGGAGTCACAGTTAAACTCCTGGGGGATGCTGGCTGTCTATTAGAGATGATAGGAGGGGGAAAGGTAAAATGGTTAAAACTAGATTTGAATTAAAAACCAACAACATAAACCTTTGTGGATAATCCACTGGTTATTAGCATACAGATAATTAAAAGTTGACCAAGTACTCTGAGCCTATCTCAAGCCTTTCATTATTTGGGTTAAATTTCCTCTGGGCCCATGCTAGCTTGGCTCTAGCTAGCTTAAATTTCCTCTGGGCCCATGCTAGCTTGGCTCCAGCTGCTTCAGGGTACCAGGCAGGACTGAGTTGCTTGCATTGGCCTGACTGGGGCCTAAGGTGCTGGGAAATTCGGGCCTTTCTCTCTTGATTCTCTTTCCCCTCACTTTTAGCAACTGAATCACTGGATGAGTTCTGCACTCTTCTGAGTGCTGGTGCATGGCTAGGGTGATACATTCCTTCTCAAGCCTGTCACAGAGCACTTCTGCTATAATGTGAATCTGGCTGAGCCTCTTTGTACTTCAGGCTTCTTTCTGCCTTTTCATCACTCTCAGGCCCCTCTGGGACCTTCTGCTTCCTTTGGAATCTCCTTCACTTTGCTTTGCTGCCTCCTCCTTGACTTGCTAAATTTTATTAGGTTGAGGATGCCTTAATATGATCTGGTTCGTGATCTTTGTAAAGTGTCCTTCTGTCTGCTAGTTCCCTTCCTGAAGACTCACGTCATGCTAGAGAAGTAGGCAGGGCAGGCAACTAGTGCCAAATGCCAAGCTAAGCCCAGAAACATATTTGCTTTTCATCTTTTCCTCCTCTTCTCTCCTGCTTTCCTTCTACATGCCAAATTTTTTTGCTGGGCACTAAGAAAACAAATGAATCAGATGGAGTCCCTGCCCTCAATGAGATAAGTACCTCTCCCACTTAGGTCTTTGCCTCTTACTAGCAATGTGTTCTTGGGAAGTCTTTTAATATTTCTGGAATTTGGTTCCTCCAGAACTGAAATTCAAGACAAAATATAAGTGTTGTAAGAGAGGCCAAAGGAACACAAAAAATGAAAAAATCATTCCGATCTCTGAAAGTCAGAGAAAGTTTCTTGAAACAAATGAAATTTTTTTTTCCTTTTAGGGCCACACCCACAGTATGTGGAAGTTCCCAGGCTAGTGGTCAAATTGGAGCTACAGCTGTTGGCCTACACCACAGCCACAGCAACACGGGATTGGAGCCATGTCTGTGGCCTACACCACAGGTCATGGCAACACCAGATCTTTAATCCACTGAGCAAGGCCAGGGATCGAACCCACATCCTCATGGATCCTTGTTGGGTTCATTAACTCCTAAGCCACGAAGGTAACTCCATACAAGTGGTATTTAAAGTAGGCCTTAAAGAATGTGTCGAATTGAGGAGTTTCCTTTGTGGCTAAATGGGTTTAAGAACCCATCACTGTCTCTGTGAGGATTCAGGTTTGATCCCTGGCCTCAGTCTGTGAGTTAAGGATCAGGTGTTGCCCAAGCTCTTGTGTAGGTTGCACATACAGCTTGGATCCAGTGTTGCCATGGCTGTAGTATAGGCTAGCAGCTGCAACTCCAGTTCAGCCTCTAGTCTGGGAACTTCCACATGCCATAGGCACAGCCGTAAAAAGAAAAAAAAAGGAATTGAGAATTAATTCTAACCACTGCAGAATGGATAGTGGGAAAGCATGGTGAAGCAGGAAAAATGGATAAAGAATTGGGGTCAGGGAGTTCGAGATTGATTTTGGGGACAATGATTCCTGCCCTGCCTGTCTCCAGGGGGTGTTATGAGGATCAAGTGAGATGAGAAAGATGAGGGATATAGATTTGGGTTGTTTTGGACATAGATTTTTAAATCTAAGTGGGGACCAGATCTTAGAGGTCCTGGAATGCTATACTAGGAGTTTAGAGTATAGTGAGTTATTTATCACATTTCATATAATTTTATAATGATTTTTATTGTTTCCATTATTGCTGGTTTACAGTGTTCTGTCAATTTTCTACTGCACAGCAAGGTGACCCAGTCACACATACATGTATACAATTATTTTTTCTCACATTAGCATGCTCCATCACAAGTGACCAGACATGGTTCCCAGTGCTATACAGCAGGATCTCATTGCTAATCCATTCCAAAGGCAATAGTTAGCATCTATTAACCCCAAATTCCTAGTCCTATCCCATTCCCTCTCCCTCCCCCTTGTCAACCGCAAGTCTGTTCTCCATGTCCATGATTTTCTTTTCTGTGGAAAGGTTCATTTGTGCCATATATTAGATTCCAGATATAAGTGATATCATATGGTATTTGTCTTTCTCTTTCTGACTTACTTCACTCAGTATGAGAGTCTCTAGTTCCATCCATGTTGCTGCAAATGGCATTATTTTATTCTTTTTGTGGCTGAGTAGTATTCCATTGTGTGTGTGTATATATAAATGTCCCCTGACAGATGATTGGATTAAGATGTGGTATAATCTTCTTCAAAATTTCATATATTTTTGAATTGTTAAAGAAACACATACTCATTGGGGAAAAATTCAAACAATAAGGAAAAGATTGATGTAAATATAGAACATCCACCCACCCCCTATACCCACTTCCCATGGGTATAGGGAAATGGTTTGACATGCAGGATTCCAGACAACTTTCTTTGTATGTACAAATATTCACAGGTATGTGACAGTGTGTGTGTGAATGTGAACAAAGGAAAGACAGGTGTAGTGGATATTTTTGTATGTGGAATATATGTGAATGAATGGGAGAAAGCATTTGTAACAGAGTGTGGGGAACAAGACTGCAGGGAAATATGTGTGAAAGAGTGGGCAAGATGTGTCTATAAAAGCTCATGTGTGCTCTGAGTATATCTGTATATGAGTAAGAGTGCATGTGAAAGTTTGAGGAAAGTTTCAGGGATGGGGTTAAGGGAGTTCATGTGTCGGTAAGTGTGAGTATGTGAATGTGGAGAGTGAATTAGTTGAGGATTACTTGGGCAGCCCTAGTTATACCCCTTAGTTCATACTGCTCAGTGAACCCCTTTCTTTGAATTATTTTTAGCACCAGTCTCTGGGATGCGGGCACTCAAAAAAGAAATAACTTTCCTTCTTTAAGAAAACTGCTATTTCTTTCCTTAGGCCCTGTGCCAAAGGGCTTCCTCATCTAGCTCGACACACATTCCATGAATACTTACTATGGTGCAAGGCACTGCTCTAGTATTGCTCCTGGCAGATAGGAATAGCTTCTGAGGAGTCATATCTCTTGACATGATCGATGGGTCCCAAACCCTTTGTCTCATTGGATTCTCTTAAGAGCTTATTCTCTTCATTGTAGGAGCAGAGGAAGCAAGAGCAGCTTAGAACTTGGGCCTTAGAGGTAAATAGCCTGGGGGAGGGGTCAGGGGTGAATTCCTAGCTCTGCTATTTTCTGGCTTTATTAGTTTGCTAGGGTTGCCCTAACAAAACACCACAGACTGGGTGGCTTAAACAACAGACATTTGTTTTCTCATAGTTTTTGAGGGTACAAGTCTAAGATCAAGGTGTTGTCTCATTTAGTTTCTTCTGAGACCTCTTTTCTTGGCTTGCAGATAATCACATTCTCTTTGTGTCTTCACACTTTCCTTTCTCTGTGCAAGCACCTACCTGATATCTCTGTTCAAATTTCCTCTTATTGTAAGTGCACCAATCAGATAGGATTAAGGCCCACCATAAAGGCTTCATTTTAACTTAATCACATCTCCAAATACTGTCACATTCTGAGGTACTGGGGATTAAGGTTTCAAGATATGAACTTTAGGGGGACAGATTTCAACCCATAACACTAAGTGCGTGGCTTTGGCCAAGTCATTTCGCCCTCTGAACCTCAGTTTCTCCTCAGGGTAAATGGAAATAATGAGATGATACTTAAAATATCTAACATCTGGCAGGGATTTTGACCAAGCTCACATTTTAGTGGTCTTAATGCTAGAGCAGAGTCCTAGAGGCCCTTTGGTATGCTAGGCATTAACCCTTTGCTTGCTGGATTGTTTCAGGAGGTCTGAGTGGGGCAGTGTCCCAATGGAGGGATCAGGGTGGTGGTGGGAGTGAAAGGTGATACCAATCAGTACAGAGGTTTTTCAATATTTTAAAAACCTCTAAAGCTCTACCTGTGCATAGTACCCAAATATCAGTCCCAAACACATAATGCCTACATCCATAATCTAATTCCACACAGAGGAATGCTGACCTCCTCCCTAAAGAGTCACTTGATTTCTCTAAGGAAATTCCACAGGACTCAATTGTAGGGTCTCAAAAATCTTCCTAAGACTAAAGAGCTCTTCTCTCTTTAGTATACCATGGTGTTCATCAAGATAACACATGGCTGGTGGCTGCTTAGGTGATGCTCTGTAGGGATCCTAAGGAAGACACCATCTATATGCCTTGGAAGGAGTGTTTTATGTCTACACCATTGTGGTGTATTAGACGGGTAGGATTTAAGTCTGGGCTTAGTTACCTACTCAGCCATGGTGGACCTCACTCTTCCCTCTGTCATACAAGGATTTGGACTGTCCAATGTTCTGTGAAAACCTTTGCTGTGAAGCAGAAAAGAACTTGAACCATAGTTGTTAAGTTAGAGGACTTATCCATCTCCATCTTAGGAGACTCTCTCTTGACCCTGGGATTTGTTCTATCACACCTCCCTTTCATTCTCAGGGTCCTTCAGGAGTCCTTTTAGGGCAAGGAAGCAAGTGTAGGCTGCCTCTTGTTACTTGACTGAAGGCCACAGCCCTGTCCACAGACCACTATCTCCTGAACCTTGTCTCACCCCATCTCTGAATTGGTGGTAGGGTTGAGGGGATGTGAGGGTAGAGCCTTTCCTTGGAATGGGGGCTCCTTAATGGGAACTCAGGCCAAGAAAGGAAAATGTGATATTTCAGGGCAGGCTGTTGATGCCAAGCCTCAGGATTTAGTAGGACCTGAATGAAGGGTGAAGTCAGCTTCAGAGTCTCAGCATTCCTGGGGCTATTTAGCAAGGCTCTTCTGGAAAGCTGAGTCCAAACTGAGAGAAACAGAAGAAGAATCCTCATCATGTTGGTAGCCAGTCAGAGGTGGCTTTAGAAGTGGAAAAGTGGATCTCAGAACCATCTAGGTAGTTGTTTACAAACAGCACCCAGATTGTAAATATAGTGGTTATGATCAAAACTTGCTAGGATGAAGTGGGGAGGCTGGAGTGATTCAGTCTTTTATCCCCTCTTTGGTAGAACTGTAGAATCTTAGCTAGACTCCCTTGAAAACTTGTGGGACATTCTCTCTGTCTTCTCTTGAGTTGCTAGGGCAACCTGCTATTATGGAAAGAGCACTAGACTTGGAGCCAGAAGTTGTGGGCTCTAGATCCAGCTCTGTATCACATGGGCAAGTTTCTTTCCTTCTCTGACCTATATAGGAGGAAGTAAACTCTGTGATCCTTTCCATTCTGACATTCTGAGTCTCTGTGTCAGTGAGGGTGAAGAGGGGTAGGGAAACAGACCAGCCTCTGCCTTACATCTTCACCTTGCAACCTTGTTTCTTAAGGTTGGGACCAATAAGCCTGAGAGAGGTCACTACTCCCTTCACCTCTTCCTCCCAAGGAATGGCCCACTGACCTCAACTACTCCTGCTTACTCACATACAAGCAATGTTCCTGTGTGTCCCAGGCTTTTGGAGAACACTTCGTCTGGCTCCAGGTGAGAGGTTTCATGAAAATATTTCTTGATAATCTGGATATGTAGTTCCCATTGTGGCAGCAGATTAAGAACCCTACTAGGATCCATGATGATGTGGGTTTGATCCTTGGCCTCACTCAGTGTGTTAAGGATCCAGTATTACAGCAAGCTGTT
This sequence comes from Phacochoerus africanus, assembly GCF_016906955.1. Classification (NCBI taxonomy): domain Eukaryota; kingdom Metazoa; phylum Chordata; class Mammalia; order Artiodactyla; family Suidae; genus Phacochoerus; species Phacochoerus africanus. Next base: position 56,002,884 of record NC_062560.1, read on the forward strand.
GTGAAAGTCATACTTGCAGCTAGGATCTGGTGTTGCTCTGGCTGTGGCATAGGCCAGCAGCTGCAGCTCTGATTCAGCCCCTAGCCTGGGAGCTTCCATATGCTGCAGGTGTTAGCCCTAAAAATAAAAAAAAAATAAAAAATGATAATTTGGACAGCTTGATCTTCTATACCCATACAGCTGCTGAGATGCTAGACAGAATCTTTAAGGTATTTGGGTGCCACCAGATGGGGTGAGATATTCTTTTTAGAGACACCTCCCCTCACTATAAGGGATGAAGTCACATACTACAAGGAGTTCAGCAACAGCTCTATTCATTTGTGCCAACATGGATGAGAGTCCCGTAAAACAGGACTTTCTTGTCTTTTAGAATGCATCTGTAAAGGATGCTATGTGCAGTGCTCTGCCTCCAGTCCCTGCTAAATTATACCGGTTGGCCGGAGCAAGTAAAGCTGTTTCAGTTTAACCAAGGTTCACTTAGACTTTAGTCCTACCCATCTCCCAGTGGAAGTGGCAAAAACAATCACTAAAACACTTTGGAATGACTCTACTCACTTAATTTTTTTTTTTTTTGCAGTAGGCAAAACTTATTTTTAAATTAACTAGTTTTTCTTTTTAATTTAAAAGTGGTATATACACATAATAAAGCATTTAAACAGTGCAAACAGCTAGACTTCTCAGTTTACTCCCTGGGGGTACCCACTGGTAATAGTTTATCATGTGTTTTTTTCAGAAAATGTTGATGGTTTATGTAGAAGAAAACATTTTTGTTACACAAATGGACTAATACTAGAACAGTTCTCTACCTTGCTTTGTTTACTTAACTGTATTTGGACAGATTTCTATATCTGTGCTAACATATTTACTTTATTCTTTTTAATGAAGGTGTAGTTGGAGGTAAGGTTTATACCTTAATTTAACTGACCAGCCCCCAAATGGTGAATATTTAGGGATTGCCTTCCTTAATCACTGCCACTAGAAAAAACGCTATAGTAACTCTCCTTGCTCAGGACCATGCACAGATGTGATACACTTTCAGGCTAAATCCCTAGGAGTATAATTGTTGTGTCAAAGAGTATGCACACCAGCATTTTTGATAGATACTGATGAATTGCCTCCCTAAAGAGATTGCACAATCTGTAGTCCTACTAGCTATGAATGAGTGACTGTTTCTTCATACTGTCACTCACACTGAATATTATCAAACTTATTAATCTTTGTCAGTGTGATAGGTGAAAAATATCTCACTTTAAATAGAATTTTTTCATTATGATTGAAGATGGACTTTTTTTATTGTTATTTCCCCAACACAATTTTTTTTTCCCACTGTACCGCATGGTGACCCAGTTACACATACATGTATATTTTTTTTCTCCCACTGTACCGCATGGTGACCCAGTTACACATACATGTATATTCTTTTTTCTCCCATTATCATGCTCCATCATAAGTAACTGGACATAGTTCTCAGTGCTACACAGCAGGATCTCATTGCTAATCCATTCCAAAAGTGATAGTTTGCATCAATTATCCTCAAGCTCCCAATCCATCCCACTCCCTCCCCTCCCCCAGGCAACCATAAGTCTATTCTCCAAGTCCATGATTTTCTTTTCTGTGGAAAGGTTCATTTGTGCTGTATATTAGATACCAGATATAGGGGGTATCATATGGTATTTGTCTTTCTCTTTCTGACTTACTTCACTATGAGAGTCTCTAGTTCCATCCATGTTGCTGCAAGTGGCATTATTTTGTTCTTTTTTATGGCTGAGTAGTATTCCATTGTGTATATATACCACATCTTCCAAATCCAATCGTCTGTTGATGGATATTTGGGTGTTTCCATGTCTTGGCTATTGTGAATAGAGCTGCAATGTTGGTGGGAATGTAAGCTGGTACAACCACTGTGGAGAACAGTAAGGAGATACCTTAGAAAACTATACATAGAACTATCATATGACCCAGCAACCCCATTCTTGGGCATATATCCGGAAAAATTTTCCTTGCAAAAGACACATGCACCTGCATGTTCATTGCAGCTCTATTCACAATAGCCAAGACATTGAAGATGAACATTTTTATTAGTCATTTCTCTGTGCACTCTCTGTCCATACCCCTTTTGCATTTGTACTGTTATCCACTTTATTCTTATTGATTTATATGATTTCATTGTTGTGGAGGAAAGTAGTCCCTTCCTTCCCTGTTTTACATAAATATATGTTCCTAGTTTGTTGTTTGTGTCCCTATTTTATGTCCTATACATTTATGTTATGCAGAAGTTGTAAATTCTATGTAGTAAAATGTTTTTATCTTTTCTTTGATGGCTTTTGAATTTTAGTGTTTAGAAAGAAGGCAACAGAAATAAAAACAAAAATAAACCAATGGGACCTAATCAAACTGACAAGCTTTTGCACAACAAAGGAAACCAAAAAAAAAGAAGACAGCCTAAGGAATGGGAGAAAATATTTTCAAATGATACAATAGACAAGTGCTTCATCTCTAAAATATACAAACAACTTGCACAACTCACACCAAAAAACCAAACAACCCAATTGAAAAATAGGCAGAAGACCTGAATAGACATGTCTCCAAAGAAAATAGACAGATGGACAACAAGCACATGAAAAAATGCTCAATATCACTAATTATTAGTGAAATGCAAATCAAAACTACTATGAGGTACCACCTCACACTGGCCAGAATGGCCATCTTTAACAAGACAACAAATAATAAATGCTGGAGAGGGTGTGGAGAAAAGAGAACCCTCCTACAGTGTCGGTGGTAATGTAAACTGGTACAACCACTCCAGAATATAGTGTGGAGGTACCTCAGAAAACTAAATATAGAACTACTACATGACCCAGCAGTCCCACTCCTGGACATATATCTGGACAAAACTTTATTGAAAAAATACATGCACCCTTATGTTCATTGCGGTACTATTCAAAATAGCCAAGGCATGGAAACAACCTAAATATACATCAACAGATGAATAGAATAAGAAGATGTGGTACATATACACAATGGAGTACCACTCAGCCATAACAAAGAACAAAGTAATGCCATTTACAGCAACATGGATGGCACTAGAGACTCTCATACTAAGTGGAATAAGTCAGAAAGAGAAAGGCAAATACCATATGATATCACTTGTATCTGGAATCTAATATACAGCACAAATGAACCTCTCTACAGAAAAGAAACAAACTCATATACATGAAGAACAGACTTGTGGTTGCCAAGGAAGAGGGATAGGGAGTGGGATAGATTGGGAGTTTGGGGTTAGTAGATGCAAACTATTGCATTTGGCATGGATAAGCAGTGAGATCCTGCTGTATAGCACAGTATATCTAGTCACTTGTGATGGAATACGATGGAGGATAATCTGAGAAAAAAAAATATATATGACTGGGTTAATTTACAGCAGAAATTGACAGAAAAATGTAAATCAGCTATAATAGAAAAATAAAAACCTAAAAAAAGGAGTATCTTCACTTAAGAATTTATAGAAATTTTGCCTGGCTTTCTTCTTGTAATTTAAAGTCTCTTTCTCTTTCTTTCTTAATATTTAAATCTTAGAATCTGGTATGTACTAATTTTGTACTTAATTTTCCAAGCTTAACACTTCTAAATCTATTTATTTCCCTCAAGCCAGTAATTTTCAAACATTTCCATGAAAGGGCATCTCAGAGGAGAAGGCAATATCCTTGATACCCTAGGGATCTGGGAAGGAGGTT